>NC_084927.1:16104000-16751000 GCF_958298935.1 Phragmites australis
AAGTTCTTATCTCTAAAAGAAACCGAAGAACAGGCAAGAATAATTGAAGGTAATCTAAAATTGTGAATCTAGATGAAGAATAATATGATAAATGTGGAGTTCTGCAAAGTAGTCAACTATGTGGTCACAAGATACACGTAGAGACAATATTGTTTGGCCCTAGGAGAAAATAATGCTTCAGCAAAACTCGACTAGTTCTGGCCAAACCTAGCCTCTATTTATGGGCATGCAAGCCCCTAGATGCTACTTAACAAACTAAGAAAACAAAATTGGACTCTAACTCTATCTATTACAATGTCGATTCGTTTTGAGGTTTTCGAGTCACTCACGAGGAATCTATTGATGGGGTTGGATCCGTTGGAAAGATCAAAGTGTAATGTTTCCAACCTGTGGCTAAACATTTCCATTGGACTCCGTATGACAGAGATATCTTCCTTTTGTTGCACGACTGTTTGTTGAATCCGAGTAGACTTTGGAGTTCAAGTAGTAATTGTCTTGGAACCCGACTAGCTTGTTCCTACTCGGGATCCGACCTCCCACTGTAGGAGAACAAGTAAGAACTAGACTTGAAGTCCGACAATCCCCGACAAGGGTTCGACTCAAGCTGTCTTCTCCCATATTTCTATAGTGCGCGTATCTGCAGGTGTGATGTCCTCATCAGCATCTCAGCTCCGAAAGCCCTCTCCATCATGGTGTGAATGTCCATAACTGGAAAAGCACCCAACGTGTGGCGAATTGAAGGCTTCAAACCTTAACGGAATTGCCTAGCCTTCTCTACATAATCATGTGCCACATGAGGAACAAAGAGGACTATATGGTTGAAGCCTACCTCGTACTATGCAACCATATTATTGCCCTGAGCATAAGTATTCATGTCAATCTTCATCTTGTACAGAAAAGCAGCTGGGTAAAACCTTCGCTCGAACTGCATGACAAAGTCAAGTGAAGTCAACGGACCATGTGTAGCCGTGCGAGCTGACTGCACTTCCTTCCACCAGATTTGAGCTTCACCCTTCAGGAGTTGTGCCATGTATTGCAAACGGTCCTGAACCTCCACCGTAAATGCCTCCATCTTGTCCACCACATAGGACAACCAGACAGTGGCTTGGACGGGAGACGCACTGCCGTCAAAGTTGTCCAACTTCATTCCAACTCACTAGCGAATAGATATGCCACTAGCAACACTAGCTACCATGGCTTCAGGCTCTTGAGCAGCGCCAGCAACAGGGGTAGGCTATCGTTGCCTCAACATTCTTAGCTCCTCTTGCATGGCCTTCATAGCGGCCAACAACTCGTCCTTACTACCTCCCTCTAGCCAAGACTTGGCCTCCACAGCCGCCGACCACACATCACCACCAGCCGCAATGGTAGGAAGTTTAGGTTAATAAATGTTTAAAATGACACACTTGCACATATAGGTTAGGAATGGAGTTGCATTGCATGCAGACTAGACTCAGATGCCAACTGTAATACCCTGAGAACCACACTACCCCAGGATGCTACTACAACTACACTATGGCCTGTCAGATTATAAAAAAATCCAACAGCACCTCCCCATAAAACAGGGACTACGCGGAAGCATAACCACATAGTAAATATAAAGAGATATTAAACGGCATAAATAAAATCACACAAACATCTTATATCATCCTAGCATTAACTCCTCAAGTCTCAACACAAACCAACCACAATCTAGCATCATTAGGTTATGGTCCACAATGACTAAGTGAGAGAAACAATTAACTTTCTCTATTTTATTACTGCAAGATTTATGATAATATGTGAAGTGGTGCCGTGCTGCTCTACCCTGCCCACGCATGCTCAAGGATGACCGCAGAACAAGAATACGATGTGAGATAAAATCTCAACAAGCAAACTGTTTAACAAGTTAAATAAACTACAGTTGATTAAGCATCAATTTAAAGCCTCATGGTACAAAGATAAAAATATCCAAAATTATTTCTCATTATCCACAATATATCATTCCTATCCAAAAACTCAACTACTAAAGCAGCAACCACAAATATACCTCATGCCTCAAGTGACTCTCACGAGTCAATACCTCTTTAAACCTCATAACAAATATTATCCTCATGAAATGCATATGTATGCAAATTATCCACTGCACTATTACCTAGAAACGTAAGAGTTTGCATCGTACTACACCAATGTATGATGATGTACTAGTACAATCGCGGCTAGAAGCGACGACAGAGCTTCAATGCAAATGACATGCTATGATATGCATGATATGACCATGATTAATTCATTAAGCATATAACAACATGAACAACAATATGTAAATAAAGCATATATCATAGCAGGACATCTTAATTTAAAGGTTGATTAGTTATCAAATATCAACAATTATTGTGGAGGCTGTAAATTTAACAAGTTAAACTGTAGCAAAAATGCTATGTTTACTTGCCACTACTGAAGGGAGCAAAGGGCTCAAGCACGGTATGGAGCAAAACTACCTATTCACAAGTCACCACTAATCACAAAACCTCAATATAACATTCATAATTGTCGATCCAATGCTCATTTCACTATAGCAAGATTGCCTGTCTTTTTCATTTCTTTTTATTATCCACTAAATAGACCACAACAAAATATAGCTGTTGGGGGAATGGTACCATGTTACCCCCCCCCCCCCGGTTGACTTCGGTCAGGCTCAGCCAACCCCAGATAGGAAGTAATCAGCAATGCTAACACAACGGTGGAGTTGTTTCATAGGTATTAGGCCGAAGGGACAACCGATGCGAAGCGAGGAGACCAAAGGCTAAGACTCTGGTCTCAAAGAGCTACAGCCGCTGAAGGCATTGGTGAGGCCCGAAGAGCCTCTTGGGGAGAAGCGAAGGGCCCGAAGGCCAAAGCCTTGATCGTGAGGACGAAGGTCGCCGAAGGCGTCAGCATGGGACGATGGGCCACCTGATGTCAGATGAAGGGCTAGAAGGAACGAGACCGAAGGAAAGCCCGGAGGCAGACGTTCAGATTGCTGAAGGACCCACTGACATGTGTATTGTCCTATGAGGCTACAACCTATAATAATGTAATGACTATAGTATCGTAAGAATATTCTTAGAATGTTCTTATGAACATGGGCATTAATGTAATATGAATCTAGGTAGTTGGGGGTATGGCTATAAATACCCCACCTCATTGATGTAATGGCATCAACAGTTGGTGTCCCAAAAAATACATATTCACTGTGTTATGATTTAGATCCCAACATTAGGCATCGTCCATGGGATCAAACCCACGACCACGTGGTTGTGAGAGAGGAGGAGAAAGGAGCCACCAAACATGCCTCCGAAGACTAGGAAAGGAAAGGCGAAGGAGGTGGGGTAGCTTGAAAGTGGTTTGATCGGCCTCAAGCAACTAGTGAAGGGTAAGGAGGCTGAATGAACCGGTGCAGTAGCCGAAGCGCATGAAGCTGAAGTACGAGAAAGTTGTAAAGATGGAGCCAGAGAAGCTCCTAAAGCCAAAGGCCATGACAACAGCGAGTCCCAATACAAGTGTCTGGCGGAGGAGGCGGCGAAGCAAGTGCAGGAGCTCATAGAAGAACATAGGTCCCTTCACCAATTTGCAACCTCTCAGCAGGGACCTTTAGGGGAGTATAATGGAGATCTGAACCCGGAAGTGGTGCCCAGGCAGGCTTCGGAAGAGCACGTCCGACTATGAGCAGTGAACTCAAACTCCCCACTGCCTCCTCCCCTCCATTCTTCCTCTCTCATGAACTATTTCTCTCCCTAATCTGTTCTGAGTTGGATGGAACTCTTTATCTCTTTCGCGCCGACAGGTGGGCCCCATCAACTGAGCCAAGCCGTGAGCCATCCAGTTGAGCCAATGCACTAGGAACCCAAGTCAAGCTAAATAAAATCAGCCGAACTAAGCCGCCAGTGACCTCGAGCTTAGCTATGAGCCACCAATCGGGCCGAACCCAAGAATATTCCAGAAAGATTACCCCTTCTTCATTTTCCTGATTTAACCTCCTGACAAATCTTCTAAAGCACGTTTCACCTCCGTCCTAATTCTGTTTTCAATTATTCTTCCACCAATATTAATCTAAATTCAAAATGTATCCAACCATGTAAATTTCATAATTTTTGTAAATTAGCTAAACTTTTAATTAGTTTATTCATTGTCGTAAATCTAGAATTAGCTCTTAAGCTAGTTTAAGGTAGTTTTAGATGTAGACAAATTTGTATAGCCATGTTCTAGGCTATAGAGGGAATCTTAGCACCTTGATTATAATAAGTTAATTTGTGTAGATAATAATTAAAAGTAAATCCCATTCGAATAAATAGTGACTTAATTAGAACTATTAATAGTTAATACCTATTAATTAGATAAAAATGTTAGAAAATAGGGAATTTGACCACACCTAGTGCACTAATAGTGTAGAGTAATCACTTAGACATCATGCCTCATATTGACATAGCAGTAGATAGCCGTAGAGCCTATCCCTCTGGAGGTTCTAGATTTGTTTTTCCTTAGCATTTGTTCCTCGTTAGAAATTCATGTAGATGTTTTCCGATCAAGTGCTTATTGATGTTCATTTGTGTATGTTAGAGGTAGGAATGTTTGAGGAGTGCCTGGAGGACCCGTAGTCTCGTTATATCAGTTCCAACCACAATGATGGTGTGAGTCTATGCATATCATGTGGGTAAAGTTGCACATCTATACAGAGTGTAAATCTATTTAAATAACTATGTCCACAGTCATGGATGACGCTATGGTGTGGTATTAATGATTAGCTTAATGGTGTGAGTACTCCATGGTGTGTTAGTTGGCAGTGTGCCCATATTTTCTAAAAGTTCAGACTATGTGCCTTGAGTTGGCAATGACAGGGTGTCCACCAATTGTAAAACTTGGAAACTGGCGGGATCGCATCTCCTGTAGGGCTAACAATCCCATAATCTTAACTCAACTCTGTTTTCATTAACTGTATTGAAAAGGTCTTTGCAAACCAAACCCATCAAAAAACAGCTTTCCGCAAAACCTAAAGACCCTATAGCTTTATTCTTTTTCTACCATTATGCATCTACTTTGAGGCAAGACTTGTTGATTACGTTATATACTCATTCTTGCTATATTTAGATTTAGATGAAAATCCAGAAGCTGACTTTGTTGAGGGTTAAGAAGACGATTAGGAGAGTAGGGTTTCGTCCGCACTCAAGCCGCCGTAGGGATTAGGTCATTCCGTTGTTTACCACCATGTTTTATAAGCTCTGTATAATTAAACCTACAAGACTTTGTTGTAATGAACTCTATATTGTATCCTAAGCATTGTACCATAATCAAGTGGAATTTTTACTTTTGAACCCTTTTAGAAAATAATTTTTACAAATAGACCCTTTAAGAAAAGATGTGCAGAAATAGACCCTATTTACGGTGCCATAACATTTGGTGCCGTTGGACCATTGCTCGGTGCCACTGATTTGGCACCGTCCAATGACACGTAGAATGTGCGCTGAAAGCACTTGTTGATATGTCATAGTACAGTGCCAAAGATCACCATGCCGTACTTCAATGGCACGAAGCCGTGACCTTTGGCGCCATGTATCAATAGCACGGCGCCTGGTGTTTTGATGCCGTGTATCAATAGCACAGCGCCAGGTCGGTCTGTCTGTATGTCCGTGTGGATTGGATTGTATTGGCAAGAGCGGCAGGCCATTTATATGAGGCCTTTCTGCACTATTGAGCACTAGCTGCTTAATTCATTAACTGATTGATTAATCTATGCAATCCACAACCAACTTTTCATGCATTCTCTTTTCTGTACTAGTGACTATTCAATCTATTCCACTGATGAAATTCACAAGTCTCCTTCTGCTTGCTACGTAGTACATATTTTTTTTTCTTCCTACAGACGTTTCAGTCGCCTGAATCGTAGCTACTCCTTTTTACTGGTCTACTCTTATCCTAGTATATCAGTTATGGAATACTCCTATTTGTTTTCAGTCACTTGTGTCGTTGCTTATTGATATCCAGTGCAATGTCCTTTTTAGGCTGTTCTGTTCTCAGAGCAGCTCTGCAATAAAACTGATACTGTACTTGTCACGGGGCATTGCACTTTAGCATGGTGACTGACAGAGTGGAGTCTCAACTTTGGAAATCATATATATGCACTACAAATGATTGAGGAGAAGCATGTTGTTGTGACCTATGAGATTGTTTCCTGAGCTTAATTTGCCAGGTTCTGAATTAAGGGACTTAGTTCACAACATTAAGTGTTTCTCGGTCACCAAGCAGAGTAGTAGGAGTAATTATCCTCTGTTAATATGCGGTCGCTGTAATATTGTCCATCTGTCTGTCTGTAAAATAGACATTCACCGAGCAAGCGGAAATCAAAGAAGGAAGCTATTCAGGAACATCTATCTGGAAATGATCTGATTGGTTTGCCATTGAAATCTCCCCTTTCCTTCAATGAGATTGTATATGCACTTCCCATGATGACTATCCTAACAGATAAAGGAACTGGCATTGTGACTAGTGTCAGAATGACAAGGAGAAGCTCGCTGAAGCTAAAAGGATGACATATCTGAAATGATCCACTGATGGCTTATTACACTATCACACACAGTTTGCAAAATGGAAATATGTATGGAAAGGAAGTATCTTCTATCTGTTGGAATTGATCTCAGACCCCTTCTCTCCCTAACGTGTCCCAACTGACAACCGAGAGATCAGGGGGAGCCTGTTTTCACAAACGTGCCCTGATCGGGGGTGCAACCGACTTCTTTGTTGCGGTCCCATTTCACACAGCGCTACAATATAAAGGGGAACGCTAGGGCTCGTGGGTTATTCATCTCATGCAGCTAACGCACACCCAACATACTTAAACCCTACGACCGATCACGTTTGGGTGCAGGAGTGGAGCGAAAACTGCCACCCTTGCAGCACCTACGGCGACCACATCGACTGGTTGCTTCCTCACGTCGTCCACGCCTTCACCGAGCTACATCCCCATCAAACTGGTGACTGTCTACACCACTGTGTATGCCTACACCGATGTGATCATGTTCTTCAACCTCATTTGATGGCGTCACCGAACAACGGTATGTCCTCACGCTTCCGCAATTAGGTGTGTCTGATGTTAGGGCTAATGATCATGTGAGTTGAGATCCGTTTTAGCACTAACAATGGTACCAGAGCCTTATTAGCCCCAACTCGGACCCAATTAGATTTAATCAAGGTTTAATTATGTTCGGATGATGCCAATTAACGGTCAATTAGTTTTGGTTTAGTTAAGTTCATGTTCATGTTCATGTTCATGTGTTCATACCGATTTGGACTCAGTTTTGAGGGTTTTAAGTCGGATATATGTATGCTCATGCCGGTTTTGGCTCGGTTTTGGGGTCGGAATGGGGCAAATCAACACGTTTAGTGCTGAATTTAGCCTCGGGTAGCACTTAGAAGCAGGGGATTTTCGGGAATCCAAAAGAATCCGAATGAAAAACCCTAAGAAAATTCCCCAAATCCCCAATCTGAGACCTTGTTCCCCCTAAATCGAGAACCCTAACCCGCATACCAACCAAATTAAGATGCAGCTTGATGTTTATGTACCTTGATTACGCTGATGTGGTAGCCGTGGAGCTCGCCGGAGTTCTCTTGACCTTCTTCTCTGGTGAGTTTTCTTGCTCCTCAGCATCTCAGATGCTTGCTTAGATCTCCTCAGTTGGGTGCCTCCGTCGTTGCTCACGCGTAGATAGTCGCCTCTCCTTAGCTGCAGGCACGTGCCCTCCTCGTGGGTGTCACCTCAGGTCGGCTCAATGGAGCCACGTGCACACTCCTGCGCGCGCATGCACCGGCGAGCAAACCAAAGGCAGTGCCGCCACATCTCTATCTTCTTCTTTTCTCGATCAGCTCCCCTCACGCTCTTTGTTTTCTTTTGGCTGGCGGCTTGTCGTCGCCAGAGTTTCTTACGAGCTGCCGCTCTCCCTCGGGTCGTGTAGAGAAAATTGGGAGGAAGGGGAGGAATGGCTAGGGTTAGGGCAACCGGGAGCTAGCACAACGGTTTTTGTTCGGGCGGAACATGTGAGCATCCGTCGGATGAAGTTGGACTGCTGAGATCGCTCACATGCATGGAGCTCTGGGCCAAGCTAGGCCGAATAGATCTATTGGGCCGTTTTCTTTAAGTTTTGGGATTTTACTTTTTTCTAACATTTTATCCAGTGAATTTTAATGTTTAACTATTTATGCATTAGATTATGGCCCAGAATTAATGATGATTAATGAACAAAATTATGAGTAATTCTCTAGATGAATTGGAACCAACAGGAAGGTTTTTCTGGAGAAATTTACAATCAATTTATGTAGGTTCATAATTACTTTCTGACCAAAATTGACTTTAATTATGCACCATTTTATGTGTTAATTCAAATTCTTTTTCATTTTCGTCCAACGGTGATGCGGATTAGAGTTTTAATTTTTGTATGATTTTAATCAGACGAATGTAGGGTTAATTTCTTGCAAATTATTTATTCATGATAATTTTCTAATCTAGCCCAATTTTTCCTCTCCAGCTCTTAACGCTTCCTCTATTGCCGCCACAATTGACGGCATAGAGCAACTTACGGAGAATAACTTTCCCGCTTGGAAAGCTAAGGTTACTGTTGTCCTTGGAGTTTTGCACTTTTACTATGCACTTAGGGTTGACGCTCACACTGCTCCCGCTATTGGCGTGAAGAATTATGATAATCTAAAGAAAACTTATGATGCACTTTCAGAGAAGTGTGAGCGGTCTAACCACATTTCACTAATGATTATGAGGAATTTGATCTCAGAAGCTATAAGGGGAGCAATCCCAACCTCAGAAAATGCTAAGACGTACTTGGCATCTATGGAGGAGCAATTCAAAGGCACCTCCAACGTTTGTGCCAGTACATTGATTTAGAAGCTCCTGAACACTAAGTACAATTTTGGATCCAACGGTATAAGAGAACACATAATGATAATGATAGATATTGCTACCAAACTCAAGGGCATGGAAATAGAAATCTCTGATGGTTTTCTTGTCCATTTCATTATGACCTCTCTCCCACCTGAATTTTCTCCTTTTAAGATTAACTACAATACTCAAAAGGAGAAATGAACCATAAGTGACTTGATCGTGATGTGTGTCCAGGAGGAAAAGCGACTGAGGGCTAAAAAGAAAGATTTTATTAATCAAGTTAGTAGCCTCAGAAACAAAAGGAAATTCCAAGGAGATTTCAACTTTAAGAAGAAGTTGCATTTCGTCGCTAAGCATGACAAGACAGCGCAGAAGGCGCCTAAGGCACTTGCTCCTACATCTCAAGAATCTAAGGATGACGGATGCCACTTCTGCCACAAAAAGGACCACTACCAGAAGGACTATGTTGGTTTCTTCAAGTGGCTCGCAAAGAAGGGTAATGATTTAATAACATTCATTGATGAATGTCTTTATGCTGATTTTTTTCTTAATTCATGTGGATTGACTCAGGTACCACTATGCACATTACCAACTCCTTACAGGGATTTCTTACCGTGAGAACTTTAGGAAAGGGGGAGCGAAGTCTTAGAGTAACCAATGGGAAGGAAGCTGAAGTTGAAGCTATCGGATCTCTTCTATTAATTCTTGATAGTGGCTTCACTCTTAGACTAAATAATCTAGTTTATGTTTCTTTCATGAGGAGAAATCTCATTTCAGTTTCCATGTTTGACGATGATGGTTTTCATTGTAATTTTAGAGACAATAAGTGAATTATCAAGTTTAATTCAGATGCTATTAGTCTTGCCATCCGACAAGACAAACTTTATATGTTTTCTCTTAATGAATCACCTGTGTCTATGAATGTATGTGATGTAAGCCATAAGAGAAAGATAAGTACAATTAATGTGACTTCTTTTAAACTGTGGTATTGTCATTTAGGCCATCTTTCGAGGGGGAGAATAGAGCGTTTCATTAAGGAAGAGATTCTCTAACACTTAGACTTCTCGGACTTTGATCACTTTATAGATTGCATTAAAGGAAAATACATTAAGCAAATAAAGAAGGGGGCCACTCGGAGCACAAGATTATTAGAATTAATTCACACGGATATCTGCGGTCCTTTTCCTGTGACATCGGTGGATGGTTTTGATTCATACATTACCTTCACTGATGATTTCTCCCGTTATGGTTATATCTACCACATTAAAGATCGATCTGAGTCTCTCGATAAATTCACGATATTTAAGGCCGAGGTGGAAATTCAGCATAACCTAAAGATTAATGTAGTGAGATCGGATCACGGGGGAGGGTATTATGAGAGATATGCCCCTTACAGGCAAATCCATATTCTCTTTGCCAGACTCCTTCAGGAAAATGGCATAATAGCCCAATATTCTACACCTGGTGAACCTCAGCAAAACGGGGTAGCTGAGAGACACAACCGTACGCTTATGGACATGGTGTGAAGTATGCTCAGCTATTCTAGTTTTATTAGTTGGACTATGGATGGAGGCACTTAAGATAGCCACACACATTCTTAATCGGGTTCCCAGTAAATCAGTTCCAAAAACACCTTATAAATTATGGACTGGGAGAAAGCCCTCTTTGAAGTATTTACGTGTGCGGGGTTGTGCAGCTGAAGCTAAAGTTTTTAATCCACATATTGAGAAATTGAATTCTAAGACAGTTAGTTGTCACTTTATCGGGTATCCCGAGAGATCGAAGGGGTATCGCTTTTACTGTCCAAATAGGATCATTAAGTTTGTTGAAACAAGGCACGATGTATTTCTTGGTAATGAGGATCTAGAGCCCAGGGAAGTTGATCTCGAGGAAAAGCGGGTTTAGGTTCCTACACTGCTGATCCAATAGTCCTACATCCCTGTGCCCCAGGTGGTTGCACCTTCAATAGAAACTAACGTCATTGCACCCCCTATCGAGGTCTCTGAAATTCCTAACGTTGCACCTAACGATGAGCCTCAGCCCCGTAGTACCCAGTCCTGGTCCTGCAGTACCTAATGAACTGATCAGAAGATCACAGTGTGACAGGAGACGTGCCATCTCGAATGATTACGTTGTGTACATGAATGAAGACATTAATGATATAGGAAGGCTAAAGATCCCAACTCATATAAAGAGGCTATGACGAGTGAGCATTCGTCTGAGTGGTTTTAATGCCATGAAGGACGAATTAAATTCTATGAGCGATAATGATGTATGGGATCTAGTAGAAATCCCTGATGGAGCCAAAACAATAGGTTGTAAATGGGTCTACAAAATAAAGTATGACTCTAAGGGGAACATCGAAAGGTTCAAAGCAAGACTCGTAGCAAAAGACTTCTCGCACAAAGAAGGGATTGATTATAATGAAACTTTCTCTCCTGTATCAAGTAAAGATTTTTTTAGAATAATTATGGTGCTTGTAGCGCATTATGATTTAGAGCTGCATCAAATGGACGTAAAAACAACATTCCTTAATGGTGACTTGGAAAAAAATGTTTGCATGGCCCAACCAGAAGGTTTTGTTGTGGAAGGCAGGAACATGTGGGATGTCGCCTTAAGAAATCAATTTATGGTCTAAAGCAAGCTTCTAGGCAGTGGTATCTCAAGTTTGATAAAGTTATTAGAAATTTTGACTTTAAGGAAAATGAAGTTGATAACTGCATTTATGTAAAGTTTAAATGGGAAAAATTCACCATCAGCGATAAGGATATGTTGTTTGAGACCAAGAGATTTCTTTCCTCTAATTTTGATATGAAGGATCTCGGTGAAGCTTCTTACGCTCTTGGCATTGAGATTCACCGAGATTGGTCCAAAGGAGTATTAGGATTATCTCAAAAGGCATACATTGACAGAGTACTGAAGAAATACAATATGCATAAGTGCTCTACTAGAAATCCTATTGTTAAGGGTGATAAGTTTGGGACATTTCAATGTCCAAGGTACCAATACGAAGCTGATCAAATGAAATCGGTTCCTTATACTTCAGCTGTCGGAAGCATTATGTATGCTCAAGTATGTACTCGCCCTGATTTAACTTTTGTGACCGGGATGCTTAGCAGATATTAGTCAAATCCAAGACCGGACCACTGGAAAGCCGTTAAGAAAGTTCTTCGCTATTTCCAATGCACTAAGAACTAGATGCTCATGTTTAGAAAATGCGATAACCTCGAAGTTGTTAGTTATTCGGATGCAAACTTTGCGGGGTGTGTGGATACTAAGAAATCCACGTCAGGTTATATCTTCACCATCGCTGGAGGAGCTATATTGTGGAAAAGCTCCAAACAGACACTTACAGCATCATCAACGATGCAAGCTAAATTTGTAGAATGTTATGAGGCTACATGGCAGATTGTATGGCTAAAGAACTTTATCCCATGATTAAGAGTGGTCAACAATATTTCAAAACCGCTTACGTTATACTGCGATATTTAATCCATAGTTTTCTATACGAGTAATAACAAGTCAAGTGGTGCTGCCAAACACATTGACATTAAGTATCATGTTGTAAAAGATAGAATCCAGGATCAAATAATAAGTGTCAAGCATATATGTACTAAGTCAATGATTGCGGATCCACTAACTAAAGGCTCACCATCCCATATTTTTCGTAATCATGTTACCGGTACGGGGTTATTAGAAAGCCTATGATTCTAAATAAGAGGACCATAATGCAAACCAACTCCTATTAGGAATAATAATCCATTTTGAGATGGAGTGGTACACTATAGGTATTTGGGTTTCAGTGGTATTTTATTAGCCGTTGTAATACTTTGCCTTGGTATTCTGTTTCATTGAGAGTGGGGTTATGATATTAACCTTACGATCAAGGGAAGGAATGTTGGAATTAATCTCGGACCCCCTCTCTCCCTAACGTGTCCCAACTGATGACTGAGAGATGAGGGGGAGCCCGTTTTCACAAATGCGCCCTGATCCGGGGTGCAACCGACTCCTTGGTTGCAGTCCCATTCCACACAGCGTCACAATATAAAGGGGAACGTTGGGGCCTGTGGCTTATCCAGATCACGTAGCTAACGCACACCCGACATACCTAAACCCTACGGCTGATCATGTCTGGGTGCTGGAGTGGAGCGAAGACCGTCGCCCCTGCAGCACCTACGGCGACCACGTTGATTGGCTACTTCCTCACGTCATCCACGCCTTCACTGAGCTACATCACCGTCAAGTCGGCGACCGTCTACATCACCGTATACGCCTACACCAACGTGATCACGTTCTTCAACCTCATCTGATAGCATCACCGAACAACGGTATGTCCTCACGCTTCCGTAATTAAGTGTGTTTGATGTTAAGGCTAATGATCATGTGAGTTGAGACCCGTTTTAGCACTAACACTATCAGGCCTGAACAAATGACAGATGATGTCCAGGATAATGTGTTCTGCAATGGTCCAGCACCAAACAGTGACATTCCTCCTGCCTTGTTGAGCAGAATGAAGCAAGGATTTGAGTATTGGTATCCCTTTGATATTACGTTGACTGACCATAAATTACGACATTTTAGAGCAAGCAACGCGTCCAGACAATGAAAACATGCTTTTATCCTGATTCAGTTCATCTTGGAATAAGTCAGAGACATAAGATACTGTATTTTCTAAGAACTAAAAACCAGATAGGAACTTCATTACGAACATCAGCTGAACATTAGCTGGTTAGAGACATTATGCATCGTTAGTTTCAGTAAAATTACATCATGCCACAATTTATGCTGAAGATTTGTTTCATAGATGTTGTCTTGCCTTGCTGCATCTTTAATTTGCAAGCTCCTGTTCCATTGAGAGATGGGGGTGATCTAGCTATCATTTTCCGATCCCTTTCTAATCATAAACTCCCAATTTCCTACAATCAATTGTGCCCAACTAAACAAGCCGTAAGTATTCAAACTAAAAGAAATAAAAGCAGCATTGAAAGACACAGATAAGATCAGATGTGACCTACTATCAGAAAATGAATGTCAGTAAATAACAATATAGATAAAGGTAGTAAGTTCCACTGTGCACAGCTTATTTATATAGTCTAGTCAGCAGGGATTGTTTAGTCACCTACTGATTTAGTCTAAACTAGACTTCTTGCATTTGTATGTCAGCAGGGATTGTTTAGTTCTGCCACAACAGGACCATTAATCTGTTTTCTTTTATAAGATGGGAGGCTGCTGTTCATAATCTGGATTTATATATGTTAAGCACCTGATGTGTAAACTCCAGTTACAAGTGAAATGGGGAGAAAGGAACTACGCAAAGCATTTCTATGCAAGATGACAGTTACTTCTGGCCTTCTATTCTAGCATTGTTCTGTAGTCTTTTATTAACCATTACAGCAAAATATATTGACTATTATTTTGCTTGCAGGAAATACATGACCCACCTAATTACTGCATACCTTCCCAATCAGAAGCCTAAAAAGCAAACTTGAAAATAAATATGTTCAGACTCACTTATGATGTGTAAGTTCAAAACCTCCAGTTGCTGGCATCTTGAACCCTCTGCTACTAGTTGACTTTGAATTGATTTAAGTTCCATCAGAAGGGGGGGAAAAGAGCAGGAATCATCAAAGATGAATCAATAATTCCTTTTTGCAGAATGTAAGAAAGTTTTACCTTTGCTAATTCACCGTATGACAAGTTAGCAGGTTGAGTTCTCTTCACATCTATATCGTCTGTTGCAATAATATCTCTGGTAATATCCACCGGACACACCCTACATCTACTATATAGCAAAACCCGTCGGTTCTCTGCGAAAATAGGCCATCCACGTCATCATCAAAGTTTCAGTCGTCGGATATGGCCAAGGACGGACATCATCTGTTAGATCGGCTCATTTCAACATTTATATTTAGATCCTTCTTGAATCTTCGTATCACAATCCATTACATTAGGGTCCTTCTCTATTTGTTTTCAGTCATACCCCTCATCTCCCTTGGTCGATATATCTCTCGAACCCCCCCCCCCCCCCGCTCCTCCTCCTCGATCATGCACCCTCACAAATCTTCTGTTGTTTTCAATGCACTCCACCCGTTGATCGTGAGCGGAAGAGGAACCCGAGCAATGGAGCAGCCAACCTTAGAAGGACCAGAGCAGAGGCAAACTAGTAGAGACGGACGTAGGCGGTCTGCGTGGCGTCCCCGTCCTCCAGGGCGTGCACGAGGCTTCGCTCGGAGGCGTGGATGCCGACGCCGTCCCCGGCCCCCGCGGCGAACGGCACGGCACGGCACCAGCCACCAGGTGCTGGACGCCGGCGTACTCCTGCAGCGCGCGCTTGGTCTCAAGGAGGAGGGCAACTGCCTGCTCCAGTCGTGCTGCCGCAGTACGAGCTCGCGCCCCACCTCGCCCAGCGCGGCCACCCGGACTTGGACGCCGGGTCGCGGCTGCCGTGAACTTCGACCATGAGGACGACCACCCACGTAAGGGCTCCCGCTACCGCAGCACTACCGAGATGTACGACGAAGAGGAATGGCACCCTGCCGCCACCCTGCAGTTCCCTCTTCCCGCGGTTGCTTCCCGTACCGTTCATCTGAGGCTGCACCCTCCTCCTGCAGCGGCCTCCCTGCCTGCGGTGAAGCGTGGCTGCCTCACGCTGTGCCCTTCCTCCCGCGGTGAAGAACCCACGTATAGGTAATTCTTTTGCTCCTTGCCAATTTCCCGATATTGGACTACTAAAGAGAGCAACGGCACAATGGCGTGGTCATACAGTGTGTCTATGTTTCCTTTTCTGAAGCATGAATGCTCAATTTGGCTTGGACAAGCATGCGTGAATGAAAATATTTTAGGTAGCTTCACTGGGCATGATATGATGATTGGCTGACAGAGCGATTCCAGCAAGTTTTTATGATTTCAAAATTGCACATTGGTTGTCATCCTCACCCTCACTTGCCTAGGAGCCAGTGATTTCTCTAGATTTCAAACAAAATATTTTTTTTGTGGCAGTAATTATGTAAAATATCAGGCTAATTTGCAAGTGGTATGCATTAGACATACCCTGGATGTGCTGTATTCAATGCCATGGAGATGTTTGGTTATATGCCCTGGAGTGCTCATCGAATTCTTTTAACCAACTAGCATGTTTATTAAAATATTGAGAACCCATAGTTTTGTTAATCTGAGTTTTTGAAGTTGCAAAGATGTTAATATATATGCTAATCTGGACAGTAATAGAAACTTATAAAAACTGCAGAATTGACTAAATTTATATTTATAAAATCCTAGACTCGGACAATCGACATATTCAGATGTGGACCAAGTGTTTGGCAATTTGCATTGTTTAGCTAATTGAGACAGCATTGAGTATGGTCTTTTATGCTACAGACGGTTCTTCCACCTTTTTGTTTTTTGATTCTCTTGTTTGACATCAACTATGTTCAGTAATCTCTCATCGGTGATGCTAGCTTTTCATTAAAACTTCTTGTATCCCAGCTACAAAGTAGAAGATTTCTAATGCTAGACTCACTTTGTTTGGTTTGAATAAATAAGAAATTTGCATTATGTTCTTTACAACTCCACATAAGCAATAACGGGATTTCCCTTCTCTTGGTCTAGATACAAAATACAAGCTAAAAGGATTGTGAGATTGAGAGATCTCAGGTAACATATTAAGAGCTGGTCTCACATTACTATTCAGCAGCAAGTTTTAATACAAAGAACAATTTGCTCTACACAATATATTTCCTGATGATTACAAGGAAACATTGTTATGATTTTAATTTGTAAGGAGCCACTGCAATGGTCAGTTTGCTCTTGCAGTCACAAAAGTTTTAGGTCCCTACAATATTTAGCTGTGAAATAAAAAAGTATTAGTACCAATTGGTCGCAAACCTAAAATTTATATGCATTTTTTCTGTGCTTTGGGTTCTTTCACTATGGTGATTAATCAAAACACAACGTTAACGGGATGAACAAATGTTTTAGCATCTAATGCTTAAGACTCGTTGGGCATTACAAATGAATAAGAAAGCATCGAACATCAAACTATAACAAACTGCAGTTCTGAGACAAATTTCTATTCTTCCCATATGATATAATATCTTTCATGTTTTATAGGAGTGCAGCCATAAATCCTTCAGGATACGTCATTTGTTGTTGCCTTTTATTTTCATGCTATCATGAATGTATAGAAGATAGGAATATGTATTACATTTTATGTTCCATATCAGCATTTGCACATCTATGCACTTTACAGTTGTCCTTGACAGGAAATAGTTCAGCAATTTTGCATAGTGACATTATTCTGATAGTCATAGTTTGATAATGCAATGTCATCTTTCACATAGACACATCTTTGGACTTATATTTGGGATCAGAGATAGTACCCAACATTCTCTTCATTTCCCCCCTTTTGTGGTGATCTTCTGCAGCATTGTATAGATGGTTTGTTAAAAGACATGAGTTGCTTCTACTATTGCCATATCCTACATTTTTCAGGTCACAAACAATAGTTAGCTTACTTCAAATTACCATTCCCAACCAGGATGGGATGATGATATGGCAAGATTTGAGATGACAGTTGTTGGCAACAATTTGCATGAAGATTACCAGCTTGCCAATGGGTATGGACCTGAGCAAGCAAAGGCGGTATTGACAGTAAGTTCCTAAACTCAGAACTGTGTCATCCCAGCTTACAATGTACAGTTTTTCTTTCCTTCATATGCTCTGTTGCTCATTTGGCCTTTACACAATTAGCAGGAACACCGAAAGAGCTTTTTAACTGTAAGCAATTTGTATTTCCTCTCACAAAATGGTATAAATGCAGTCAGGATTCCAATATGACATGGATTGCATATTATCCCGATCCACCTGCTCCATTTATTGGTGGCTCCCTGAATGCCCTCGATAGATCATTCTATTGGGCACAGTAGCTCTAGCCTCTAAAATGTTCTTGATTGTTCCTTTCACGTTTGAGACTGCATGGTATGGGGTTCTGATTTTGAGATCAGGTTTTATGACTTCAAGTGCATCCATGCCCTGCATCGATATATAATTTTGATCACAAGAATTCTTTCTGAATAAAGGTCAACTTTAAAAGATATATTTATCCTTGCTGTATTCCAAGTTGCTCTTTATATATTGTACATTCCGATCACCATATGCCTCCTGCCATTTCCAGTGCCACGCCATCAAACGTGACCCTGGAATACCACCAAACCAACACTTGTCTTATTTTTAGTTCTACAAGCTTTATATTTCCTTAAAATCCAACATCACTTGTAGATGCTATTAAGGGATTCTGTGAGACCCTGATTAGTCATCTTTTTGGTCGATAACATTATTTCACCTGAATTTAGTCAGTTCATTTACAGTCCTTTTCTCCTTTCAATTTCCCAATTGGTACATGAATACATCAACATGTGTTTAATGCAAGGGCATGACAGTCCGATTTAGCATTCGTGTGTGTCAACCATGATATTGCTCTTAACTGTTATTTTTTAAATATCTGATCATCTTTTGCATCCTCTATCTTAAAATTCAATGTTTGGTTTCTTATGTTTTTCAATGCACTTCAAATCGCAGTTGGCCTATAGAATACCTAACTAGATTTACATTACAATGGCAATCTAATCATAGTTGCTGCTCTTTTTTTCATATTGTAAGGAAACATTATAGTTCCAAACATCCAATACCATTTGTCTCAGGTTATTCGTCTTCATGTCACTGCACATAAATTATTCCTTTCTGTGTTGATTATTTCCCTGATTTATTCTTTGATTTATTGATTCTTTTCATATGCCCTTCGCTCCACTGGAAGGATGATGATACAAGTCTATTTATTCAGTAGCTAGGAAGCTCCTATAGTAATGCTCTACAATATAGTATAAACTGATGCTATTTCACCTCTACGAAAAACTTATTTGTGTGTATGTTATTTGGAACCTTTTAGGTCCATTGAACATTGTGCTGTGTGTAATATAGGTCTGCTAAATTCAAACTAACCATTTAGCTGTGCTATATATTTCTTATTCTCCCAGTGGTCTCCGTTTGAGCTTTACAACAGGCAGAATATATACCGTTTCACACTCAGATTATAATTTCATTTGCCGCGCCTGATAGCCCCCGTCACTTTTAGTAGTAACCTCTATCTTTTCAACTGTATTTGGATTAATTAAACCTCTCAAAGCACCCCACAATAATCCTATAACATGGCGGGCCAATTTGCTGATTTTCATCCAGTTCTGCATTATCAATGTCAGTCACTAAGAAGAAGCTGAGAATGAAGCAAAGAAAATTCTCAAATAAGTAACTTAGGATATATTCTTCCAGTCAAAATCTTGTGAATTACTTATTTCATGCAGCATGGATGTCGTCATCAAGCATACATCATGGATCACCTTGAACTGCATAAAAGTACCAATCCTGACTATGATTTTATACAACAACCTCATTTTTTCTATATTACATATTTTCCATATCAGCAAGCATGCGCCACATGTCACTCTGTCAACAATTGTTTGGACCTGCTGTTGGTTCATGGAGGTGGAAAAGTAGATTACTGAATTCTTTTTATTATGGTATTCCTATCAATCTTTGCAGTGACAATAGAAAAAAAAAGACTTACTACACGATTGGACCCCACCAGTGTTCCAAACAGTCGGTTGAACATGGGCAAGTGTTCCAAACAGTCGGTTGAACACGGGCAATTGGGCACCGCAATTGCCATGCCAAGCTTCTAGTTACACAAATAAAATTAAGGTCCTGTTTGTTTGAACTTCTTCTGACTTCTGTTTTTGTTAGCTGTGGTTTTTGTTGGCTGTGCGAAAGCAAGCCTAAGAAGGCAGAAGCAAGTTTGAACCTGTTTTCTCTATAAGCACAACAAATTCACTTGCTTGAACAACTCGACCTCCTCCCCAATAGACACCAGATTCAGGTTCCCATCGAAGGAATACTCGTGCACACGGATCCCGGAGCTGCTAGCATCAAATATCACAGCGTACTTGGTCGATCCTTTGTCAACGGCGCAAGGGGCTTGGAGGCGATTAGGCGGTGGCGTAGTCTTGAGCTGCAGCCGAGGGAGATGAGGCGGTGCCGCGGGCTCGAACGACGGCGCAGCCTCAGGCTGCAGATGAGGGTGATGACGCAGTGCTGCGGGCACAGGCGATGGCTAGGGGAAATGAAGTGGCGGTCAGGAGAGATGTGGCGGCGGCGTGGGCTTTGGCGGCGATCAGGGGCAATGAGATGGCAATGTGACCTCGGAGATTTGTGTGATGGGAAAGTGACTGAAACAATCGGGGCCGTCTGTATGTACTAGACAATGGAGCCACAGGTCAGCGCGCTGTGTCATTTACCTACGCCATGCTTTGACACGTCATCTAGCTCACAACTTACGTGGTATATAATGGCACCAAAAAAATGTGGCGCCACACAGTGGTCCAACGGCGTGAGAAGCGTTAGCGTTGTGTGAAGGGTCTATTTTGAGCAAAGTTTCTTGAAGTGTTTATTTATAAAATATGTTTTAAAAGAGCTAAAAAAATAAAATTTTATATTTAATCGATGTATGTCTGTGATGTCTAATTTTATTGAAAATGTATGTATCAGTTAGTAACTTAAAGATTGGTATGAGATATACAGAGAGACCCAAAGGTGAGGTTGGACTAGAAGAGAGTCACGAGAGAGCACATCCGATGGTTCCGGACGGTCCGGTATGTATCGCTAGTTACGTTGTACATCCCATGGAACCTAACCAGCGAGGAGTGTTTATACTATTAAAAATAAACACCATATGATCAATTACCAATAGTCCTGTTTATTAGAAAGATGTGTTTTCCTAATAGACATATCCTTCCATTATATCCATTCAACTTGTATAAATATGTAAACACTTTATGAATCAATACATGAGTTCATTACTTTCATTCTCTACTTCTTTGTCTCTCTACAATTATGTGCAATACGTTATCAGTCACTTTGTTCTACCACTAATCGGCCAGACAAGAAGCAAGGTACGATGGCCTCGATCAACAGAGGCACACAATGCCTTTCCAATGCAAGCGCCGACCACTTCATTCGAAGGGAACACACGCCAAGCCAGAATAGAGAAGAAGCAGCACTACGGTGTCATCAACCTTCGTCTTCTTCTTCTACGGTGTCACAAGGCACCATAACGACGACAAAGAAGATCACACGAACATCACCTGCATGACCGCGATCTCCTCTTCACTTTGCGTCCTCCAACTGACTGCGGAAACACCAACAGAAGAGAGGAAGAAGAAGCAAACATCGATGGTAAACATTACCTCCCTCTGATGTTCGTCCACTAAGAAAGATGGTGTCGGATCCTGACCCTTCACTACCGGCAGCAGCCAAACCCACTCTCACGGCCCTCGACCAGCGCCGGATCTAAAGACGGCGCTCTTTCACACACCGTCCCCGATCGATCCATGCCGTGGATCCGGATCTGGTGACGCATCTCCTGTAGGCGGCGCCCCAGCCATACGAGACCGGCGCAATGGCCTAGGCCTGCCCGCATCTATCTTGCCACTCCAGTGGCGAGTTCTTCCCACACCGGCCTTGGCCCGGCTGCGACAACTTCGTCCGCTCGGTGATTCGAACCGCCTGCGCAGTGACCGGCGGCGGTTTATCCATGGCTGGTGATCGTACTGGCGACGCGGCTCCTCGAGCCACGACGGTGCTCCTTCGGGGTGCTCAGCCCTGGGTTGGCGCTCGGCAATGACAAGGCTAGCATCACCAGCCACTGGAGGCAGCACCAGAGGCGCCCCTCTAGCCCACCTTCCACGATGGCGGCGGAGTATGTCGGACACGCCTCACGGGCGGCGATCCGAGGCGGGTCAGGCCCCTCCGGCGGTGGCTGCGGCGGAAATCCCGCACCAAACAACCGTCGACCGCATTCACTGTCCATCCGATTGGGGATAAGGCCAATGGCAAATTTATAGAAAAACCCTCCTATTTTCTGTTATTTGAAAAGCCTGTGAATAATCAAGAATAACAGTTCACTATTATTTACGTTTTAGCCCTTGTAGTTTTTGGAAAATACATAACAGGCTAAAGAAAGTAATACATATTCTGTTATTTACAATGTAGTCCTCTGACTATGCAAATATTTCACTATGCTCAATTTACCTTATGTAAATATATATTCCAGACCCTCAGGTCTTTAGGAATTGCATATATGACATATACAATTGCATATATTACATGCTATTTGCATTTAAGCCCTCAGGCTATGTGCAAACTACGATGTCATTAATTTACTTGCTGTAAAATTACACTCTAGGCCCTGAGGTCTTTGAGAATAGCATCGTATTATGTATTATATTTACATCATGTAAATATGCATTCCACACCCTATTTTTTGGAATTTATGTCATGTTCAATGTGTTTGCTTCATACAATCCCTATAACATGCAATTAAGTTTATAATTTTGCACTTAATATTCATTTTCTTGCAAAATTATTAATGCAAATTAAGTGATTACCTCTTCCACTTGATATAACACATGTTCCAAACCTTTGCATATTGGCCATACACTAGGTAGTACTCTAATACTATTATAGGATCTAGACTATGTCTAACACATAGTGACTATCCTTAAAGTGCGTACCCAATGTCAAATTTGGAACAAAGGTCTACACATTTTCATGTGATTACCTTAATTTCTATCTCATATTGGCCATACACAAGGTAATACCTAAGTACTACTGTGGGATCTACACTATGTTTAGTACATAGTGACTATTCTCAACGTGCATACCAATTTGAATATGAATTAAATAAAGGTCTAGACCATTTTGGTGATTACCTTTAAAGTGTTAATACAAGATTTGCATAACACAAGGTAATACAAACATAGGCATCTACTGACAAATGTCAGATATGCCTCCTACTACTGTGAGATATACACAACATCTAGTGATTATCTTCAACGTCTTAGCTATATAATTTGAGGTCTACACTATGTAATTCAAGTTTTAACTTGACTTTACAAATTTTGCATTATTATTACAACATTACCATAATGATTTTTAATTTACCTACTATAAATTAATCAAATCTATGATCAAAATCCATGTACGATATAAAGATCGGCAAAGAATTTGATGAACTCACACTTGACGGTCACAATTATCCAACATGGACAATGGACGTCAAGATTAGTCTTGTGTCCCACGGAATAATAGCGGCACTACTGCCTCCTCAAGAGGGAGAACCACCGCTACAAGATCATATTATATATGGTGCATTATACATAAGGCATCATATTCATCTGGATCTCAAGTCTGAATATCTGATGGTGAAAATCCGAGCACTTTGAGACTAGCTCTCAAAACCAGATATGAACAGCAGTAGACAGTCATTCTGTCTGATACAAATCATGATTTGACACATCTCCGACTCCATGATTTTAAATCCGTCGGAAATCACAAACATGATGTTCATAAAATCTGCTCAGAATTACGTTTTTGCGAAAAAGAACCTTTAAATGTGGAAAAGCTAGATAAAACTTTATCTACTATACTTCTCGCTAATAGGATCTTACAGCAACAATACCGTGCAAGAATACCGAGTTTATTCTGACTTAATCCATGTATTACTTCAGGCCGAAAAACATGATGACCTCCTTCTAAGGAATCATCATTAGCGTCCAATCAACGCTCCTCCTTTACCTAAAATACATGCTAATGTTCAGAATAACAATAAGTTTGATGGCTCTATTAACCGCCATCCGAAGAACTTCAATGGTAAACGCAAATGCAACAAAAAGCAGAAGCCACATGCACTGAATTAGGGTCAAGGTATTTCCAAACTTGACAAATCTAATATTTGTCGCAAATGCGGGTGCTACAAGCATTCCACTAAGAAATGTCGCACCTCCAGACATTTAATTAATCTGTATTTACAATTTGTGGGATAAAACCGACCTGCTCAAGGGAAAAGATTTGAAGCACACTTCAATCTTCAAACTGACTCCACCAAGAAGGCTAGTTGTTCACAACAAGTTCTACAAGAATCAAATAACAACCAGGCTTTTATGCAACCAGAATATCTCACAAGCACGGAAAACATGTTTGTTGAATTTGCTTCACACAACATGTTTGGAGACCCTATCTAGTCTCCCAATTCCTTAGATATCATGTTATCTACGTCCCATTAAATGTTGTAATACAATATTGTATCAGCACTATGATATTACAATAAAGTATGTATGTATTCTATATATCTGAAAAGAATTTCATATCAAATTCTTCGATTATATATATAGAATTCTACGGGAGTCAATCCAATGGAGGAAATGTGTCTTGTGGATAGTTACACCACAAACTCTATACTTTGGCAAACCAAAATATTTCCAAACTCTAAGTGATAATGAAATGTTTTGAAAATCGCTGGATGCGATGTAGTGATTATTGGCTTTGATCGTACCATAATTACTCTCCATATGGGTACACAAGTCATAATCGTTGATGCTCTATAGTATCTCGATTGAACCCGTACCTTATAAGTGATAGAGATATCCATCAGAATGGTTTCCATATCGAAACCCATGAGGAATTTCTCCTCTAAATCAACGGATATGGCAAGCTTCCCTGTATACCATCTGGATTGTACTATACATACATCAAATCCCGTACCACATATTGCGTACAAAATAATTTTTCTATCTTGATCAAATCAAGACTTGGCATTATTACCTTGGTCACTCTACCTTAGAGATGATGAAAATTATTAACAATTCTATTGGTCACAATAACAATTCTCAATATCTTCATATTTGTATGCACCGCATGTGTCACAAGGAATTTAATTTTAAAGCCCTCTTATCTTAAAATTCATAATACGCTTGGGGAAGTCCTTCGGGAACTCGTAAGAGTCCCCTCCTCCAATCTCCAGCCCTCGAATGCGATGACGAAGGAATCCCTCTCCCTTCTAGTGTTGGGTGGAGAGAGTGAGAGAGAGAGCAAATGACCACCTTAAGTCGAGCCTTTGTGTGCAGGCGGTCGGACCGCGTAGGGCACCGGTCAGAACACAGCAAGCACACGTGGCAAGCCCACATGGCTGCCACCTGGCGGTCAGACTGTGGGTGATCCCAGTCAGACAGCAAGATGGGTTTTGTGCTGAATCTTTCTAAGTATTCCCGCTTTCCCTTCCCTTTCTTCTCCAAAGGATCTAGGGCTTTTTTAAGGAGCTCTAAACCATCTCTAGGGTGTTTGAAACACCTTCAAACTAAACTTGTCGGACAATTACGTAACAACACAGGTGATAACACATGCGATAATTGTTAAGCAATGCTTAACCATAGCTTATTATTTTTGGGATGTGACAAACCTCCCCCCCCCCCCCTAAGAAGAATCTCGTCCTGAGATTGGGAAATCCTTGGGAGAAGGTAACATCAACGGATTGAGAAAGAATTATCCACAAATGGGAAAGAATCACAACAATCTTCATTGATGAAAAATGAAAAGATCGCCATCAGGCCCTCACATGAACTGGCGGTCAGACCGGAGCTGGGCTCGGTCAGACCATAGCTCGGTTGGACCGCAAAAATGGTGGTTATACCAAAATCTATATAGAGAGTTTTGAGCTCTAGCAGTGGGACCACAAGTCTCATGGCGGTCAGTCCGTCCACCAACGGTCAAACCAACTGAGGCACCGGTCAGACCACGAGCCAACAGAGAGCTTTGTAAGTCTTAGCGCCTTTGGCGGTCAGACCGGTAGATCCACAACAGTTAGATCATGAGGAGCAGACTCTCCCGGCTGAATGGTTTCTAAGTGTAACACCTTGGAACCACAATTTCCATACATAGTGATGAACATAGACATGTGAGAGGTTCCAATGTGCAAATATTAAAATGGTTTTTACAAATTCTCAAAGAGTTCAGGACATTTGGAGCAAATTTTATCCTCACGCTCCCAAGTCGCCTCATCTTCGGTGTGGTTGCTCCATTAGACTTTGATGAATTTTGTGGAATGATGCCGAGTTTTGCGTTCTGCTACATCCAATATTTGGATCGATCACTCACAATATGTAAGATCCGGTTGCAACTCTTGGTTTGCAACTTTGATCACTTTGGTTGGGACTCGCAAGCATTTCTTTAGCTAAGACATGTGGAACACGTTGTGCACCGCGGAGAGGGACGGGGGCAAGTTCAATTTATAAACCACCTCTCCACGCTGAACAACAATTTGGAAAGGGCCCACATCTCAAGGCGCTAGCTTGCCTCGGACTTGAAAGCGTCGAACACCTTTAAGAGGAGACACTTTGAGATACACATAATCTCTAATTGTGAAATCGATGTCTCGGTGGCAGCGATCCGCATAGCTCTTCTGCCGTGATTGTTCCATGAGCAAACACTTCCGAATAACTAGAATATACTCTTTAGCCTCTTTGATCAAATCTAGGCCTAGAAAAGCCCGTTCGCTAGATTCGGACCAATTCAACAACTTTCGGCATCTTTGGCCATAAAGAGCCTCAAAAGGTGACATTTCAATGCTCGCTTGGTAGCTATTGTTGTAGGAGAACTCAGAAAATGGCAAGCAAATGTCCCACCTCTTTCTATAGGTGAGAACACAAGCTCACAACATATCCTCTAGGATTTGATTTACCCGCTTTATTTAACCATCGGTATGAGGGTGGTAATCAGTGCTTTGGAAGAGCTCGGTTTCCAAGGCTTCATGAAGTCTTCTCCAGAAATGGGAAGTGAACTGAGTGCCTTGATCAGAAATGAGCTTCTTCAAGATCCCATGAAGGCAAACAATTCTGGTGAGATATAACTCGGCATAGTCCTTGGCACCACACCGAGTCTTCACCGGAAGGAAATGTGCTGACTTGGTAAGCTGGTTAATGATGACCCAAGAGTTATACCCTTGAGAAGTCTTCGACAAACTAGTAATGAAATCCATGCTGACTTCCTCCCATTTCCAGAAGGGGATTGGCAAAGGCTGTAGCGTATCGACCGGCTTGAGATGCTCGGCCTTGACTCTTCAGCAGACATCACACTCAGTAACATATCAAGTGATTTCTTGCTTCATGCAAGTCCACCAAAACCATGGTTTGAGGTCCTGATACATTTTCGTGCTCCTCAGATGAATGGACAGCAACGAGTCATGAGCTTCATTAAGAATCTTCTTCCTCAATGCTTCAACCTTCGGAACCACTAGCCATTTCCCAAACCACAGAACACCCTAGCCATCTTTAGAAAAGCACGTGGCCTTGCCTTCCTTCATCTTGTCTCCAATTCGGGCAATGCTCTTATCACCTTTCTAAGCTTGCTTGATTTCATCCAGAAGGTTGGACTTGATCTTCAGGTTAGCAAGAAAATAATCTGGAACCATTTCAAGTCCAAGCTGGTAGAATTCATCACAAAGTGTGACCTTTCTAGGCTTGACCACAAGGCAATTGTATCGAGCCTTCCAGCTTAAGGCATCAGTGACCACATTCGCCTTGTCGGGATGATAATGAGCTTCAAACTTGTAGTCTTTGATCAATTTGAGCCATCTTCGCTGCCTCGTGTTCAGATCCACCTGAGTAAAGATATACTTGATGCTTTTGTGATCTGTATAGATATAGCACAAATTTCCTAGCAGATAATGATGCCAAATCTTCAAAGTGTGCACAACCACCGCAAGATTTAAGTCATGAGCTGGATAGTTCTCTTCATGGTGCTTCAACTATCGTGAGGCATAAGCAACAACTCTGCCCTCCTGCATGAGAACACATCTGAGGCCTATGCAGGAAGCATCGCAATAGACCTCGAAACCTTTGCCCACATCAGGCTGAGCGAGAATGGGAGCTGTCATGAGCAATGTCTTCAAGGTCTAGAAAGCTGACTCATATTCACTTTGCCACTCGAATCACTTCCCTACTTCAACAACTCAGTCAGGGGCTTAGCGATCTTGGAGAAGTTTTGAACCGGCGGAAATAACCCATAAGTCCGAGATAACTCTGGATGTCGGTGATATTCTTGGGCTGCACCCAATTTAGCACATCCTACACCTTGCTCGAGTCAACTATGACACCATTTTCAGATAATACATGTCCCGGAAAAGCGACCTCCTTAAGCCAGAACTCGCACTTGCTGAACTTGGCATATAGTTGGTGATCTCGAAGGCGTCCAAGAACAACACAGAGGTGATCTGCATGCTCTTCCTCAGTATTGGAGTATATAACAATGTCGTCGATGAAAACTATGACAAACTTGTCAAGTTCCTCTATGAATATAGTGTTCATCAAGTACATGAAGAACATCGGAGCATTCGTGAAGCCAAAGGACATGACAGTAAACTCATAAAGACCATAACAAGTCGAGAAAGCCATCTTTGGAATATCCTTCGGTTAGACCTTGATTTGATAATAGCCTAGTCTCAAGTCAATCTTCAAGAAAACCTGGGCACCAGTCAACTGATCGAATAGAATATCGATCATGGGAAGCAAATACTTATTCTTGACAGTGACCTCATTCAGCGGGCGGTAATCAACACACATCCACAGGGTACCATCCTTCTTCTTCACAAAGAGTGTCAAGCATCCCCAGGGTGACGAGCTCAGACGAATAAACCCCTTCTCTAGCAACTCCTTCAACTGTTTCTTTAGTTCTGCCAATTCATTTGGCGGCATCTTGTAAGACCTCCTCGAAATCGGGGCCATTCCAGCAAAAGATCAATCGAGAATTCCACCACTCGGTCGAGTGGCATCCCAGGCAACTCATCTGGAAAGACGTCAAGAAATTCGCACACCACTAGGATATTCATGAGATCTATGGTGGTGATGACCTTCAGGGCATAAAGACAAGGATTGACATCTTCAAGCTTCGAATGAGCTCGGGTGCCGGATAAACCATTAAGGGTGATAGTCCGTTGAGCATAGTCCGTGACTACCTTGTTCTTGGTGAGCCAATTCATTCCCAATATGATGTCTATCCCTTTGGAGTCCATCACTAACAAATTCGCACCAAAGAATGTGTCATTAATAACTACCGATGCTTTGGTCACGCATTGATTAATAAGAATATTAGCTTCGGGTGCGTCTATGAGATAAGGTGTAGGGGTGGCACTAACTCGTCACTATGAAACAGTGAGAAGCCCCAGAATCAAAAAGAACAACTGCAGGAGTGATGACAGAATTAAAACTCATACTCAACGTACCCATCAGTACGTTTTCACCTTCGTGAACTCCATCAGCGGTGGTGTGGCACGCTCGGCCATGCTTGGGGACGTGTGTAGCCTAGGAGGCTTGAGGAGTGGATTGAGCGGGTGGTGGCCTTGGTGCAGTCAATGCGGCTCTCGGCTTTGGGTACACGCAATCACGTGCATAGTGGCCGACACAGCCACAGTTGTAGCACGGGCCGCCAAGGCCACCGATTACACTCCCTGCGAAACTGTGGGTCTTGCAGGCTGTCCTTGAGGGGCGGAGAAGGATGAACACCGCAACCTCCACATCGGTCGTGGAGCAGTCGAGGCCAACATGTGAGATGGTAGAGTTTGACTCTCCTTGCGGACATGTTGAGAGCTCCCGCCCATGGAAGGCGACGAAACCCTCTTGCGCTTCTTCTCTTCTTGGTGGTTCTTTAACTTGAACTCCACCATGAGCGAGGTGCTCACAAGCTTGTTGAAATCGGTGAACTCATGTGCCGATAGCCGATCTTGCATCTTAGAGTTGAGGCCATTCACGAAGCGGTATTGCTTCCGCTCATCAGTGTTAACCTCATCTTGAGCATACTGTGCAAGGTGGTTGAACACATGTATGTACTCCATCACCGTTCTACCTCCTTGCTTGAGGCCCATAAACTCCCACCTTTTATCTCCATGAGGCGCTTAGGGATGTGGAAATCGTGAAATGCCTGGTGGAACTCTGCACAAGACACTGAGTGATTGACGGGGTGCATGGCCAAGAAGTTGGACCACCCACGCCCACTGGACCTTGAAGCTGATGGGCAGTGAAGAGCACATTTTCATGGTCCTCGCATCAAAGAAAATCGAGCTTATGCTCGATAGTCTGGAGCCAGTGGTTGGCATCCAGAGGATCCTCAACTCGTGTGAAGGAGGGAGGCTGAGTCCTAAGGAAGTCCGTAAAGTCATCTCTGTGCCTGGCTCTATCTCCTCCATGAGAGGCTGTGTTGTGCACGAGAGCCTCGAGAATAGCCATCTGTGTTTGATGGTTTTGCTCTATTTGCATGAGCACATCCGCCATACTCGGTGGATCTTTCCCATGACCAACATATCCAACCACAAACCACAACTCGTGACTCTACGATGGTGTGCATGGACAGAAGACATGCTCATGACCGAGAGCGCGATAGTTCGAACTATTTTACACCCTGCAGGGGTATACTCATTTACCCACATGACATGAGGACCATCCGGCTTGCATGACCACACATGTCCATACAAGGGGGTACTCGTGACAACCTTTTCCAATAAGTCCCAACCATTTGATATATGCATCGCTCAGCGTGGAGGTATCCACAACTACTGGAGTAAACTAGATACCTCTACAAGCCCGTCCGCTAACACCATCGAAGTTCAGGCCCAAATGATCATAGCTATAGAGGTATTCAGTTTATCTTACTATTAGATCAGTATGTGGTGAGTACGGTAAGTGCTAAAGCCAAGGGTGGCTAATGGTCGGTGCTTAACCAATGCAAGGAAGTCTAAGGTATCCGGGCTCCCTCCCTGAACTACCCCGAGAACCTCCTCCAGGGTGGATGATACCCCTAACACCGCCCACATCTCGTCTCATTCTCACATCTCAACCATCTCAACAACATAATCAATAGTATGAAACAATAAGTAAGCCCTAAGCTCACGAACAATGGCATCACCGTTGCTCAACTTCTATTGAGGACCTATGCATTGCAAAGCATGTTGAACAACTCTTAGGCTAGACATCAACAATATTATTGAGGTGACAAGGATGAGGATAATCAACAATTCAAGGTAGAGGATATGCAATACAACATAGGTTCTACCCATTTTTTCCCAACATCGTCGCGCTACTAATGCAAACATACATAAGCATAATTTATCAAATTTTGATTTTATTCAATTCAACACAAGGGTTCAATATGCTTAGATGCTTGCCTTGCTGCTCTGCCAGCTACCTGATGCTACCCGCACAGAATTCACAGAAGTGGGGTGCCTCAGTGTTGCCCTCGCTTGCCTGAATCGTCGGATCGACGCTCTCTAAAAGAAACACAGTGCAATACATAAATAATGAACAATGCAAAAAGGATGCATAAAATGCATGCTCAAGTAATAGTTGAGCGCCGAGACTCGAAAACATTCGCAAAAGACCACTACGGGACTAGGCCTTCAAAGCGTGAAACCCCGGATAAGCAAGCCAACTTAGAGTGCACCAAGCCTTTAGTGGCTGACGATCAGACCGGCCCTGTGGTGGCGGTCAGAACGGTGGCCAACAGAGAGTTTTGGGTGCTGGCGATCGAACCAACGTTGATCCGGTGGTCAGACCACTTACCAACAATCAGACTGGCCCTAGCAGCGGTCTGACCCCTATATAGAGCCCTCACTTTAGACCATCTGGTCCTAACTGGTGGTCAGACCGGCCCTAGCGGCGGTCAATCTTGCTGGCAGCACCCGTGTGGGGTTGCTAGGGAAAGCTTCATCGAGACTCTCAACCATGGAGGATACCTAAATGCTCTATGGGACAAATTGAGTGTTTCTAAAGTGACTTGGACTACCTTCACCGAGCTAAACTCAAAATGCCGCATGGATTGGACCTAGGCTAGGTTGAGTTTTGGGCCTAAACGACACGGGGGGGGGGGGTCAAATCGAGCTCGAAACAACGGAAAAACGGTAGGGAAAGCCTCATCTTAGTGCATTGAAGCTTTCTAGTGGATCGGTTTGCTTTGGGAAGGCTTCGATTTGCGGATTGGCTCTCGGGGAGGTGGTGGAGCTTGAGGTGAACGGTGGGTCTCCGGCAAGGGAGAAGAGAGGGAGATGCTTGGGGAAATCCTTCAGGAGCTCGTGAGAGTCCCCTCCTCTGATCTCTGGCCCTCAAACGCGATGACAAAGGAATCCTTCTCCCTTCTAGTGTTGGGTGGAGAAAGTGAGAGAGAGAGCAAATGAGAGAGTGAGAGAGGCAATCGACCACCTTAAGTCAAGCCTATGTGTGCTGGTGGTCAGACCGCGTAGGGTGCCGGTCAGACCACAGCAAGCACACGTGGCAAGCCCATGTGGCTGCCACCTGGTGGTCAGACTACGGGTGATCCCGATCAGACCACGAGAGGGGTTTTATGCTGAATCTATCTAAGTATTCCCGCTTTGCCTTCCCTTTCTTCTCCAAAGGATCTAGGGCTTTTCTAAGGAGCTCTAAACCATCTCTAGGGTGTTTGAAACACTTTCAAACTAAACTTGTCGGACAATTACGTAACAGCATAGGTGATAACACATGCGATAATGGTTAAGCGATGCTTAATTACTGCTTATCATTTTTGGGACGTGACACTGTGGGTCTCCTAGATACTCATAGCATATGGTTGTATTTAAGAAGGGAATCCCTAGACGTATGGAAACCTTCCGCATGAAGGCGCTGGAGAATACGCACTTGGCGATTGATTAGGAGCCATTGGCTTATGTAGAGTACAGTGAGGTGATCCGGTTGGGAACCAGATCAATACATGCCAAATACAGCTGCCTAACAGATGGCAAGCTAAATTCCTAAACATAGAAAACTATCTCCTGTGATTTGCCATAGTCTCCGGTGGGGTTGGTGGTGGCGTGCGGGACATGCCGTATCGTGCATGGTCCTGTTTTGGCTAACACCGTAGTGGGCTGCTTATGAGATGAGAATGACACTCGTGTTGGTTGCTTTGCTCGGCTTGACTTACCCGTGTAACCAATTGCTTGTGAACTGAGGCAGGTGTTCATACTCCAAAGACTTGTCAAGTTGGATGTGGATTTGGCAGGAGTTCCTTCTCCTAATGCAAGGACTATATAGCTACCTCGGAAATGGAATTGAAGCTATATAGGATACCTTTTCTTCCTTCCAAGGCAGAATTGCTTTATGCACTTGTCGGACTACTGAGCAAATGTAGGGATTCGGTCGGGAGCTTGGTAATTAAGCCAGACTAATGCTGGAAAGGCTGAATTGAAATAAGTGGATATGGCTTGCTCGGCAGCGAATTACGTGCAGGAATGGAAAAAAGATAGCAGGTTAGCATCGGGCTTAAGGCACTGAACGAAGGAATGCTGAAGGCAGGCGTGTAGCTGGGTGAAAAGGTTTGGCTATTAGGAAAGTAAGTTCAACCAGGAATGATGGAAAGAAAAACGTACAATTGGTTTAGAATAAGTAATTCATAAAGTAGTAATTGACTTTCTTAAGCAAGTAGTAGGGCAAGCAAGATGAAGTAGTAACTATTATAGGAAGAAGGGTTACATTCGGACACTAGGTTGGTTATATTCGGATACTAGGCCTCCCAACTTGCTACAAGGCAAGAACCAACCATTATAAGTCAACTCCAATAAAAAAGCTTGGTGGAAAGAAAGAAAGAGAAAAAAAAACTACACCTCTTTGATCGGTTCTCCTTTCTAAAATAATAAGTTTTGAGGCACCTCTACTCTATTAGAAGATCATCATATTATAAGGAGCTTGATTCCTATAGGAACCTGTACTTGTGAACAATCTCAAACTCTTCCGAGAAACGCTTTCTCTCTTGGTCGCGAAAGGTCTGTATTTGGTACAATGACACTAGATCTAATCTACTCATATTTGTTTGATGAGGGCCGCCCTGATCAATCCTAGCACTTGCACCCTGTAGTAGTAGGCCTTTAGAACATTTTGAAAGAGATGGATCTCCATGTTCCAGTAATCGGTCTCTGGTTGCCATTGCTGCCTGTTAAAATGTAAGGATTGCTATGTAGGATTTTAGTTTAACATGGAGATGGGAGAATTAATAATGTTGTTTGTTACTTAGCATTGAATCGAATAAGATTGTACAGGTTGTTACATTGTACTCGATTGAAAATCAGCTATTTTACACTTGGGGGAGAAGAAGAACAACGACGGCATCGATGTTAGCTTCAGGGATGGATTTAGGGTTCTAGGAGGGTTCATCGGTGCTAGGCCTAAATGGATGGTCTTGGGTGGCAATCGGACCTGTGGTGAAGGCAGATTATGGGCGGGGTGACGAGGCAAGTGCTGCCGACCGTGGGTGGTGGAGGACAGTCAGTGGATGGTGCCGGCAGCAGGGGAGGCAAAACTAAATGGCCTAGCGAAGTCGGGTTAGCATGGTAGGGGTCCCCGGTGCGGATCTAGCAGCTGGAGCACTGCCAGGGACAATGAGGAGGATAACGAGGTAGGGTAGCCCGTGGATGTAGCACAGGAAGAAGAATGAGAGTTGCCAGAGAGAAAGATGAGCGGGTTGTATGACGTTGGATTCAAACCTTACGGTCTGGGATGGTCGAGTATAAAAAGGTAAATTTTGAGTTGATTATAATATAGTGTCTTCCCAATATGTATCGCTAGTTGATAAGAGAGAGTGACTGAGTGAGGGACTCTACTATTTCCATTTGATGTTTTATACTTGATTCTCGTTTTCACCAACTTGTGCCCGTTTTCACCAACCACTTGATCTCGTTTTCACCAGCCTTTGTTTTGATGTGCAATAATAACATAGCACCCCCTTTGCAGAGATTAGGTAGGTCATACCATCTTGGTAATGCCTTGACTTTCGTCGGACGCACCGAGTGACCAAGGCGATCTTGAAAACGTGATCGCTTCGGATCTTGAAAGCTCCATTTACATAGTGCGACACATTCCCATGACTATAAATAGAGGGGACACAAGGCCATTCGTTTCTCACCCCATCTTCCTTCCTTCTCCTCTACTCGTTATTCTAGAGAACTCATAGAGCCTAAAGCCATGGCCTCCACTCCACCGCCGTCCCGTGAGCTAAGCCTAGAGAGTGAAGAAGCAGGGTTCCTCTCCCCCAAGCCCCTCTCCATGGTCCCTCATGGGGTCATCATTGTTTCCTCCATTGACGAGGAATCGAATGAAAGCTAGAGGGATAAAGAAGATGAAGATGGTGGTGATCTTGACTAGATCATCGACCAGGTTGCTGACAAGGTATTTGGTGATGAAGCCCCCAGTGGTGAAGAGAGTGTGGTCCTCTTCTCCGTCGACAACCACCAGATCGGCTCCATATTCCATAGACGGTCCGTTGGTATGGTCGACGTCGATCAGCAGCTCCAGGACGGGCAGAGTCTTTGCCTCGGCCACTTTCCCTGGCCCTTACGCTGGTTGGTGTCCGGTTCCTGACACAATTAGTTGCTGTCTGAGGGAGGAGTATAAAAGACTTCTTGACTCGTTCAAGGGAGGAGTAGGACCTGCACTATTTGCAAGAGCTAGGCGAATACTTACTGCCAACTTTGCACTATCCACACATGTTAGATGGAAAAGAAAAAGTATGTAATCGAGTAGTTAATCAAATCAAATGTAATTGACTTACCTGTAATTTACCTTTTCTATGAATGAAACTTTCAGAGTTGGTCGATATTCCATTAGTGCTTGAGTATCTCTCCATTTGGAGTAGATAGTAGCACTGATCCAGGTCGGGTAACTTCGACCACTATATAGGGTCCTCGGGTGATAACTTATGGGTGCCTAGCCTATTTCTACACCTTTCGTAGAATAAGATCCCTAGCAGTGAATTTCCTGGGTTGAATCTTTTGACTGTGATACCTACGCAACGCTTGTTGATACTTAGCTACTCGAATAGATGCTCGATCACGATACTCATCGAATAAATTGATGTTGTTTGCTCATAACTGCTCTTGGCCTTCCTCTGAGTAACTTCCACTCGCGGTGATCCGAACTGCTACTCAGTCGGGAGCACTACCTCTACCCCATAAACTAAAAAGAACGGAGTTTCACCAGTGGCCCTGTTAGTCGAAGTACGAACGACCCATAGTATCGAGGGAAGTTCTTTCACCTAGCGTTTCGAGTAAGCCTTTAGCTTGTCAAAGACACGAGTTTTGATGCCTGCAAGACAACTTTGCACTATCCCCACACATTCAACTTGATAATTACTTAGCATCATGTAGGGCTTCGCCCACATAGTAAACAGGTTTCTGGACCTTGGCCTTTCTCTCGGGGCTTTCCCGATCGACAACCAGGACTGTCCTTACAACTTATGGGGTAGTAGCAATGTACAAAAATAGCTCTTCTTTTTTTGTTAGGTGATGTAAGAATTAACGGAGACCATAAATACCTTTTTAAATCCTGAAAGGCACACTCTACTTCTTCTGTCCAATCGAACCGGCCATGTTTCTTCAGTAGCTTGAAGAAAGGCATCCCTCGTTCGCCCATCTTAGAGATAAATCGACTAAGAGCTGCAATGCATCATATTATTTGTTGAACTTCTTTTAGTGTTTGGGGCAATCACATCTGGTCAAGAGCTTCGATTTTCCCAGGATTGGTCTCAATGCCTCGACTTGACACCAGGAACTCAAGAAGCTTGCCGAACGGAATGCTGAACGTGCATTTTTTGGGATTAAGCATCATACAGTACTTCCTAAGGCTGTTGAATATTTCCTCGAGATTAATAATCATGCATCTTTGGTTTTAGACTTGACTACAATATCATCAACATACGCTTCTACATTGCACCCAATTTGGGGTTGTAAACAGTTATGGATACACCGTTGATAAGTAGCACCATCATTTTTTAAGCCGAAAGGCATCGTTACATAGCAGAATACACCGAAAGGAGTGGTAAAAGTTGTTTCGTCCTCATCCTCCATTCCCATGCTAATTTGGTGATACCCCAAATAGGCATCTAGAAAACATAGTAATGCACAACCTACCGTGGAGTCGATGATCTGGTTGATACAAGGAAGAGGGAAAGGGTCCTTGGGATAGGCTTTGTTGAGGTTTGTGAAGTCAACGCACATCCTCCATTTGCCAATGGCTATCTTGACGATGACAGGATTTGCCAGCAATGTAGGATAATGAACCTCGTGAATAAAGCCCGCCTTTATGAGTTTCCCGACCTCCTCCTGGATGGTTTGCTTCTTATCCTCAACAAAACTTCACTACTTTTGCACCAAAGGTTTGGAGTCGGCCTTAACAGCTAGTCGATGCTCAATCACTTCCCTAGGAACTCCGGACATATCAGACAGTTGCCATGCAAACACGTATTGGTTTGCCTGGAGTAAAGTGATGAGCTCGAGTTCCTATTTTGGGTTGAGGTTAGCCCTAACCTTAACCGTCTTGGCTGGTTCAGGTAGGTCGAGGGGTATTGCCTTGACACCACCATCACCCCTTTTGTTGTTAGCATCGTCGTTGGTCTCACCCTTGGTGGCATCGTTAGACTTGGAAGTATCAGCAAGACTTACAAGCTGGGAGTCCTTGATCTTAACGGTGGCTTGATGCTTCTGACACTTGAAATCCACACCGTTAGAAGTGGTTGCCGCTCAACTGAGTTGTTCGACCATATCCAGGTTCTGTTTGTCGCATTTGACTGCTACATGTTGATCTCCCCTGGTAGTTATGATCCCTTTGGGATCCATGATCTTGAGCCTCTGGTACGCATAGTGCACCACTACCATAAACTTACCTAGCATTGGGCGACCCAAGATCACGTTATATATTATCTCAAAGTCAGCGACATTAAAGGTAAACTTCTCTGTATGAAAGTTGTCGGGCATGCCAAATTTAACCGACAACTCGATCTGGCCCAAGGGCATGGTCGATGAGTTAGGGGTTATGCATGTAAAGGCTTGACTCTCACCTTAAGCTCTGACCTCTGAACCCCTATCTTGTCTAGGGTCTTGGCGAAGATGAGGTTAAGAGAACTTCCCCAATCAACCAAGGTTCGAGACACTTTGGGTGTGTTTGGTTACCTGTATGTTGTCTCATATAGTTGCTTTATATATTCTGGATGAGGGAAAGTAGGCTAAGGGGAGCTGTATTTTATAAACGAAGAGTGTTTGGTTGGTTGAATATACAAATGCAGGATGAATTTGAGTTTGTGTTTGGTAGGCTGAATCTTAGGCTGCATGAAAGAGTTCGTTGCTGCTGACGAGTGGGCCCAGCTCCACAGCACTGCATCCGGTGAGCCTGGATAAGAGCTACGATCGATTCCAGTGCACGAGCGGATGCAGCATCGGACCGTATTTGCGCATGAGTGGATGCAGCTTCGGTCTGCTCATCACTGCATCCAAAGACTCGTCTTCGTCCGCATATACGCACGAGGCGGGCTTGCACAAGCAGAGAAGGCCACCGTCACGGAAACCAAACACGCCCTTTGATGCTGAGGATAGTCGGCTAGATCACGATTGGGTATCAACGAGGGTGTGGAACTGTAGCCGGATGATCAACTTGATTGAAAGTGATCAGAACCTTCGACCACTTGAGGTATCGAGTAGGCCTAGTCAAAGCCAAATTGACATGTCGCTTGACCGCCTTGTACTGCCTCTTAGATTCATGCGCAGCGAATCCTCTGAAGATGTGTGCTAGACTTTGGTCAGCCTCGTGGAATTCAGGCTTGTCACTGTTAATGTTCGGCTTGGCCCATTTGTTGTTATGCTCAGCAACAGCGCAGCGGCCTTGAGATTTTCATCAATCTTCTTTTTGATGACATGGCATTCGTCGAAGTCATGTTGGCTGGTCCAATGAATGCGACACCACTTCCCTCCAGCTTGACGCAGGCCTTTGTTGTCCCTAGTGTTGCGCTACTTACTCTTGTTGACTAGCACTATAGCTGTATCAGGACTCTTGCGCTTGCCGCTGGGTTTGTTCTTCTCCCCCCCCCCCCCGCCCCCATTTTTTGAGGACTCGGCTTGTCCTTGCCAAATTGAGGGTTCTTGGCGTGTACCTGAGCTTCTGTTCAATTTGCACACTTGTTGGCCAACTCGAAGAGCTCTTTGACCATGTAGATCTTCTGAGTAGCTATCTTCTTGAGCAGATCTGTGTCACGGACACATTGCTTGAAGGCGCTAATGATTAACTCATCGAAGATGTTCGGGATTGTATTACGCCTGTTGCTGAATTGGCAAATGAAATCTCAAAGTGACTCATCCTCACCTTGGTTCAGCTGTGGAGATCGTTCTCTGTTCCTGGGCACTCGAATGTGTCTTGGAAGTTGGCTATGAAATGAGCCTTCAACTTGACCCACAATTGAATCGATTTAGGAGGTAGGTTCAACAACTTGGACCTAGCAAGTCCATCAAGCATGGTCAATAGATAATTGGCCATTACCTTGTTGTCGTCACCTGCTGCTCGAATAACCATGGTATAGATCTGTAACCACTCATTGGGGTTGATCTTCTCGTCATACTTCTGGATCTGGCCTGCCTTGAACTTCTCGGGCCACCATATCGACCGAAGCTCGTGTATGAAAGCTTCGTAGCCTCCATCGAATTCTTCAGAAGGAGGTGGGGGGGGACTATCATGCCTGTTCCTTCGTGCAAGGGAGTTACGTCGACCATCTCGTCCTGGAGATCTACGGTCGTAATAACAGCAATCGTCTTCACGGCGTTCCTCATGATGGTTGTCTGTCACTGTACGTAGATAATGTCGATAGTGAGGAATACGATTCCTCAGTTCTTCCTAGTTCCTATGCCTATAGGTAGGGCAGTTATAGTTTGGCCCGCAAAGTGGTGCTCGGGCTCAATCACCTGAGCTTCCCGCCTGGGATCCCTCGACTTGGGGATGCTTATGTCCATGGCTCCTCGAGTCGGTGCCTTGCCTACTGGGGCGCCTAGAGTTGCTAAGATTGTTTGCTTGAGCAGCTTGGATCTAGGCCGCATCGAGCAGGGTCTTGACCTCATTAACCATAGGGGTTAAGGGATCGTTGGATCCAACTCTGGAAGGGATCTTAGATCCCTGGATATTAGCATCTAAAGTGCTAAAAATATTGCTGCCCAGACTTGGCTATGGTCGAGACGATGCTGCTCCGTGGTTGCTATTTTGAGGGAGCTCGTTCCTCAATGATTAAGACGCGGGCAGTGAGGTGTGCCTAACCTCCCGTGGTTCATCGATGGAGAGCTGTGTCAGGGACACGTAAAGCTCCAGCTGCAGATGTCTCTGGTGGTATTCTATCAGCAACATCGATAAAATGAGTGGTAGTTACCGCTGCTAGATCCTCGGGAATTTCTGTGCCATTGTTTACCATAGAGTTTGGATCTACCGCCATTGGGTCAGCAGGTGCGATATCGGCTCCTCTGGCTACAAACATGAATCGATCTGCTCGGTTACTCTGGCTGGTGACAGAGTCATCATCGCCACCGTCATCACTATCGGTGTTCATGCACTGGAGAACATTAGGCTCCTTGGGATCTCACTTAATATGTCCCACCTCACGGTATGCGTCCAATTGCCTGGACTTGATAATACGGTGCGGATCAGTTCACCTTGATGGTTCCAGTGGAAGATCATAGTTCTGAATACGATCTTCGATCCGGCTAGGGGTGATTCGAGGGTGATCGATGTTGAGATGTTGACCCAAAGTGGTCGCAGAAGCCGACGTCGGAGAATCCGGTGCCGATGTGCACTCGACACAAAGTCGATCCTGAAAAGTAGAAGACCCCTACCTAGCGCACCAATTATCGAGGATTTGTTCCCGACAATATGTCCGAAAATAACGGGGTTACCTTCATGGATCAAAGATCAAACATGAAACGAGGCACATGCGATGTATACAGGTTCAGGCCTCCGGTTGGAGTAATACCCTACGTCCTGTGTGGATGATTACATGTATGTATTCACTCGAGTACATGTAATATGGCTAACCTATTACAAAGGAGTAGATCGGATCTAATCTAACCTAGGGCTAAAGTGGTCGATCTCCTGCTGCACTGAGGTCCTAATACCTTCCTCCAATAATCGAGAGAAAAGAGAGCCTCCCCCAGTGGTCTGGGTCCCCATCTTATATAGGGGTGATATACCACCTTCTATCCAGCCATAGTCAGTAGGGAGTTCTTTTTCTTATCATCTAAGTAGATAGAACTATCATGGATACTAGTCTTGTCGAATTGGTTAAGCAATCAAGGCCTTCCTAGTATACATCTTCTGGATTCTGAGCGTATCAGGTACCACGGATTCGGTTTCATAATATTCGGAGTTGTTAAGTATGCACATGGCATATCTCATCCGTATATAGTATATTCCTTATACGTATATACCCCATAGTTAGATATTTGACAAGAACTGCCCCGAAACCAAACTGGGCGGTTTTCCATTATTTTTCAGCATTTCCGGTTTGCATATTTTGACAACTGAATTATTCAAACACCGAAAAAACCGAACCGATATAATCTAAAAAACCGAATGACTAGGCTAAATTTAAGTAGCTATTTTCAACAGAAATGGCAAGTCGAAAGTTGTGCTTCCATTATCTAAAATTATTCTGCAGTGTGGCATATGTGATGTTAATGACACTCATTTTCGTTGCTTTGCTCGGCTCAGCTTACCTGGGCAACCAATTGATTGTGATTTTGAGGTAGGAGTTTTTACTCCAAAGATCTACCAAGTTAGATGTGGATTTGGCGGGAGTTCCTTCTCCTAATGTGAGGACTATATAGCTACCATAGAAATCACTATACCAAAACACCTCATCAGTGCCAGTTCAAAATCGTCATCAGTGACAGGTTTTGAACCGATACTGATTACTCCATACTGATAGTCACTAACTATCGATGCCGGGTATGGAACCGGCACTAAAACTCACTATTAGTGCCGGTTGGTGGTTCCAACCGGCACTGATAGTCGATCTCGATTCAACATTTTTTGGCCGAAAAAAGTTTCAAATTTTTTTTTCTCAACCAGAGGCTGCCCACCCGACCACGTCTAATATTCGCAAAGTCACATGATATTCGCTCAAATACGGCAACAAAGACTCGAACTCAAGACCTTACAACCTATTCGTACGCATGACCTCTCTAACCATCTCAACTATTGTCTGTTCGTGAGTATAGAAGCAAAATAAATCCTTTTGACATCTTCTGACCAAACATTTGAATAGCTATTTGGATATCTAAATGATGTCAAATAAAAGAGTGATAAACTAAAAAGCTGTAGATCTCGTTGAGAGCTACAATTTTCATATAAAGTTTTCCCAATCCGACTTCGTGTAAAAAAGTTATGAATTTTTTAATGTGAGCTGTCATTGACAACTGCTGTAACTTTATTATAATTATTTGGGCATTTAAATGACCTCAAATTAAACAGTTTTCAACTACAAATTTGTAGATCTCATCGAGAGCTATAATTTTCATATAAAGTGTTTTCCCATCCGATTTCGTGTGAAAAAGTTATGAATTTTTTAAGATGAGTTGTGACAGGCACGGATTTTTTAAGATGATACTGATTATCAGTGCCGATTCGTGTCAAGAACTGGCACTCTGATGTATCAGTGCCGGTTCGTGCCTAGAATCGGTACTGATACAGTGTATCAGTGCCGATTCTTATCTTCTCAGCTGTTTTTCGCGTGCGGGAGTTTAAGAACCGACACTGATACGTATTCAGTGCCGATTACTGTCGAGCCGACACTGATAATACGCTACATATGTGGTGTTCTGTAGTAGTGAATGGAATTGAAGGTATAAGGATACCTTTTCTTCCTTCCAAGGCAGAATTGGTTTATGCACTTGCCGGACTACTGAGGGAATTGTATGGATTCGGCCAGGAAGTTGGTAAGCTAGTCTAATGCTGGAAAGGCTGAATTGGAATAAGTGGATATGGCTTGCTCGCCAGCAAATTACATGCAGAAATGGAAAAAGGACTGCAGGTTAGCACCAGGGCTTAAGCCACTGAACGAAGGAATGTTGAAGGCTGGCGTCTAGCTGGATGAAAAGGTTTGCCTGTTAGAAAAGTAAGTTCAAGCAGGAAGAATTGAAAGAAAAACAACTGGTTTAGAATAAGTAAATTAGAAAGTAGTAGTTGACTTTCTTAAGCAAGTAGTGGGGCAAGCAAGTTAATCTAGTAAGGAATATAGGAAGAAGGGTTTTACATACGGGCACTAGGCCTCCCAACTCGCACTATAAATCAACTCCAATAAAGAAGCTTGGTCGACATAAGGAAAGAGAAAAAAAACTACACCTCTTTCATCAGTTATCCTTTCTAACATAATAAGGTTTGATGCACCTCTACTCTATTTATCACCATCATATTATAAGGAGCTTGATTCCCATAGAGAACTGATACTTAACATTCTCAAACTCTACCTAGAAATGCTTGCACTCTTCATCACCAAATGTCCGTATTTGGTACCACCACACTAGATCTAGCCTACTCATATTTGTTTGACGAGGTTGCCCGATCAGTCCAAGCGCAGACACCTGTACTAGAAGGCCTTTAGAATTTTTTTAAAGATAAGGATGTCCGTGTTCCAGTAATTGGTCTCTGGTTGTCATTGCTGCCTATCAAAATGTAAGGATTGCTAGGAAGGATTTTAGTGTGACATGGAGGAGAGAGAATTAATAATGTTGTTTGTTAGTTACCGTTGAATCCAAGAAGGTTGTAGTCTGAGTGAAACAGCTATCTTACACTCAGTAGAGAAGAAGAACAATGACGATGTCCAGGTTAGCTTCGGGGATGGGGTTAGAGTTCGAGAAGGGTTCATTAGTGCCGAGCTTAGAGGGATGCCTAGTCCTACGGAGCCTAACCAGTTAGGAGTGCTTGTACCAATCAAGGATTTAGCACTAAATTATATCCTCCCACGAAACAAAATACAGAACGCTAAAAAATAAAACCTATGGAGTCATGCCAGCAACTGCTCGCCTACATGTATCTCAGCATCCACCAAATGAAGAGGCTAGGATATGATTTCCATTATCTTAAAAAATAATGCATGCCAACGACTACTAACCCCAAACAGGACTCAGTCATACGACGCTGTAACGCATGATGTTGCATCACGTCCCTGCATGTGACTGTGGTGTGATCACTTGTTATTTCCATTCACTTAAATTCGATGGGGCGGAGATGTCGATTTGATCAGCAGTTGGTGAAGTCATCAGCAACTCGATTGGCCGGCCACGGCGCTCCACGACATGGACGCTGGCCTGCTCCCTCCTCACCAGAGGGACCTATCCTTCCGCCTCTCCTCCAGCAACGCGTGGTTCCGCTCGGCGCAGCAACCGCACAGCCGCCCAGTCATCATCCAGAAGGTGCCGCAGAGCGTGCGGGGAGGCCTCGAGGAGCGCTATTTCGTCCCGGATGTGGTCTCCATTGGGCCTTACCACCACGGTGTGTCACACCTAGTCGAGATGCAGCAGATCAAGGAGGCCGTGGTGCACGACTTCTGCCGCAGCGCGGTGGGGGTAGCGGGACAGGCTGCCAATTTGACTGTCGACCCGTTCCTGGAGGCGGTCCGGCCGCTGGTGCCGGAGGCGCGGCTCTGCTACGCCGACAGGTTCGACAGCATCACCGACAACGACTTCGTCAACATGATGGTCGTCGACGGCTGCTTTCTGCTCGCCGTGGTGGCGATCCTCACAGGGAATTACAATGGTGAGCACTGGCCGTGGACGCGCGGCCGCTTGCTGCGGATCATGAAGGACATCCTGCTCTTCGAGAACCAGATCCCCTGGCTCGTGGTGCGCGCGCTCATGGCGCTGCTGCAGCGCGTCCAAGTGGACGAGTTCGTCTCCAAGATCCTCGCTTACTTCGACGTCCACGGCCGCGAGCCGGCGCGCTTCGGCACGCCGTGGGACATGCTGAGCCCGGTTCACCTCCTGGACCTCGTCCACCAGCGGCACCTGGGCGGGACAGCGCCAGCGGCTGACCACGACATCCTGATCTCGAACTGCGACTACGCCCGAGCGTTCGCGCACTTCACGTCGGCCGTGGAGCTCGCGGAGGCCGGCATCCGGATCCACGGCAGAGACACATGCCGCGTGGCGGACGTCAGCGTGGAACCGGCCACGGTGCCGGCGGCGCTCCTGCTCCGGATTGGGCGGCTCGCCCTCCCACAGCTCGCGCTCAGCTGGCTGCCGCGCTGCTGGCTGATCAACATGGTGGCGCTGGAATGCGTGGCGGACCGGTCGGATGGCCAGAGCGGCGTGAGCTCCTACCTCGCCATCCTCGGCTCGCTCATCCGCGCCGAGCGGGACGTCGAGGAGCTGCGAGCCAGGAAGATACTGTTCAGCACCATGAGCGACCGTCGGACCGTCGAGTTCTTCGATGTCCTTCTCGACCCACTGCCGCGGCAGGAACTGTACCTCCGCACGCTGGAGGACATCGTCCAGCTCCGGACCACGAGGAGCGCCAGGAGTAGCATCCACTCCGTCTTCTATAGGAACAGGAGGATCATATTGACCGTCGCGCCGCTGCTCAGTCTCCTCGTCGCCATCATCGGGGTCGTGGTCAACAATTCCATCAAACACAAGTAGCCTGTAAGCAAAGCAAGTCTGGTGTCTCTCACCTAAACTCGATCGACTTCGGTGTCGGTCTGTTTGTTATGTACGTGGCATAAACTTAACAGGACCAGGGACTCGAATTCCAGCGAAATTTCGCAAAATTCGGGTTTCCACTGGTGAACAAAATTTGTCATATCGTTCAATAAAATTTGAATTTTTTTCTACGCTTATATAAGCTGAATGCTACCTTAATTGTGCATCAAATGATGTGTGTAGTGTGGTGGTATAACTCGTTTCCTGCATTCCAGTGGTCGTCTATAGGTGAAAAATTAAAGGTCACCAAAATTCCCATTCGACCGGAGATCCTTTCAATCTAAATTGTGGAAGGCAATTTTCGATTTCGATTAATAAAATATGATAATTAGTCAAGTCTTAGCGTGAGCTTTGAGATGTTGTTCCTGTTGTATATTTCTGAAAGTTTAACGTAAGAAGTTTCGTTGTGAGCCGAATCAAGCACTATAGCCGGGACTCCTCTTCCTTTTCTTGGCCGAGGCCCGTGGTCTCCCTGTCTCTTATGCGCCAGTTGCTAGGGTTCGGTGAGTGAGAAGCAGAAGTGGATAAGGTTGTGGGGCTCCTGGGGCTTGATCTAGCGGCGGCAGCGGAACAACTTCGTCTGAGTCCTTCGCTCGTCCGTGTGCGCGTTGGGCGCTACTGGCTCTGTTGCTGGCCACCGGATTGGCACAGGGACCACTCGATTGGAGGGGAAGCGCACACGTCTTGGGGTGATCTCCATCGTCTTCGTATGTGTGTGTGCAGGGCTTTTCCTTTTATCTTCTCCTCTCCTCCCCTTAATGACAGCAGATTGATGCACATTTTGGTTTTCCCCTCTATCTTTCTTCTTGGATTGGATCGGCAAGCTTGAGACTGAGATCTCCTCATGCTTGGTCGGTGTGCTTGGTACTGGGAAGAAAAAATTGGTGGTGTCCAGAGCTGCGTAGCTGAGGCTCACCCACACGTACCGTCGCAGTATGGTAGGGCATTGTATCTCTGTCTTCCTTCTCACCGGCGGCAACGGTAGGCGATAGGATTTCTGGGACTGCGACCTTCGAGTTGTGCCTTACCTCTCTTGTTCGTTCCTTCCATAAATTCTCACTGTGAGTTTTTACTCTCTTTGTCCTGAATAGTATGTTTACTTTCTTTGTCCTGAATTCATTGAAAATTGGGCATGTAGTCTAAGTACAATAGATTGAACTTGTAAACTTCTATGTTGCTTTGTTTACTCAGGCAGGTTTGAAGGTTGTGTGTTGGGACTCTCTCTGTAGTCCCTATATACCGAATTCTTTGGCTTGGTTGCATTCTTTTGCACTGTCTAGTAACCTGTAGTTCTATTTTCGTTGCTATTTTGATTGATGGAGCTGTAGAATTGTAGTCTATTCTTTTTCATCTATTGGTCTACTGCTCAATAAAACTCAGCCTTTGCAGATTCTATTTCATTTTGTAAATTTGAATCTGATCAATAGCTTTGTCCAGAAACCTTTGCCTAGTTTCAGATAATGTATGGCAAGTTCTATTTCTAGGTGTGATCTTAGCTATATACCTAGTTTTTTATGTGTATTGTGATCAGCTAGGGAGCAGAACTTTGTAGTTCTGGGGCCAGCTGTTTAGAATCCTCTGAGAGCAAATTTAATTACCTCATCTTGCTATTCATTATTACTATTATTTATACATGATGATTGTTATCTTTATTTTAGGACTGGTGGCATAATCTTCCAATTTCATGTATATATTTTATGATCTGTTGAGCTCTAGTTATGTTTTTTATGGAATATGGATATATATGCTCTTATTATCTCAAATATTACAACAATCCAGAAATTATATAGGTTCTATGATGACTAGCTCTAACTCTTCTACCCTACCTCTGTCGTCCTCGAACGTGATTGAGCCTGAGAGCTTCGATGGAACTAGCTTTAAGCGCTGGTAGGCCCAGACGAGGCTATGGTTGATGGAACTCGAACTTTTCTGGGTCCTCACCAAAGAGCCGCCCACCCCTCTGGGGGAAGCTGTGCAAGATGAGGTTGAAAGAACATGTCTCGATGCGTTAAGGGCCCGTTGGGAGAAGGCTAATGCCTCAGCCCAAGCATGCCTCTTGGCCGTCCTATCGAACAGGCTCTTCAACATCTACGTGGGGTTCAGGGAAGCACAGAAGATGCGGTAGGAGCTGAATGACAGGTATGCTAAATGCGACAACGAAAATGAGTCCTTCATGGTGGAAAGCTATTTAAACTTTTGTATGGGAGATGGCAGATCAGTCATGAAATAAATTCATGAGTTGCAGCTGATCATGCAAGACTTAGACCAGTACAGATGTGTCCTCCCTGAGAGATTTTAGGTTAATACCATTCTGGCCAAGTGCCTACTTCGTGGCGTGACTTCGTCACAGCATGTTGGCACTTAAAGCAATGATTGACTCTTAATGAGATCATTGCTGCTATAAATATCGAGGAGAAGTCAAAGGCATGCTATGGTGGGGTGAAGGTGCCCACTCAAGCTATCCTGGTCAAGCACAAGAACCAGCTTGGGAGGAATGTGAAGGAAGAAAAGAACCTGGACCTTCAGGACTGAAGGCTAATGCAATGAAGAAGAAGAAGACCAAGATTGTCTGCTACGTCTGTGGTGGGTTGGATCACAAGGCCAACAGATGTCGCAATCATAAGGGCAAGGGGCCGACACCTGAGCAGCAGAAGTCAGCCAAATCCCAAGTGCATGTGACGGTTGCAACGACCGATGATATCGGCAAAGGAGACTCCATTAGTGGGTATGTATCTAAGGCCTTTATGGCAAATTCACCAGCAAGTTGGTGGATTGATATAGGTTCTACCAGACATATCTGTGCTGATCAGACGTGCTTTACTTCTCTATAGGGCGCAGATGGTGGATCCGTACTGATGGGGAATGGGGTCTAGGCAGCAGTACGTGGAGTAGGACAACTGAGCCTAAAGCTAACTTTTGGCAAGACTCTTGTTCTAAAGGACGTGTTGCTTGTGCCTACCATGACCCGTAATCTATTCAGTGGATCAATATTGTGTCGGCAAGGAATAATGTTAGTCTTCGATTCAAATAAAGTAGTATTGACCAGGTGTGGGTCGTTGGTAGGAGGCTATGATTGCGGAGGCGTGTTCCGTATTTATATTCTTGATAGTTCTGCAAGTATTTTTCTACTCTTCATATTTGTTGGAGTAAGAATTTGTCTTGCCCTAGCAAATACCGTTACAGTTTCTTCTAAGGAGGAGACTCAAGCTTGGAGATGAAGTTTGAGAGGAAGGAACACCACGAGTATATTGATGGTAGGAAAATGGATCGATCTGGGGGGAGAATCACATGTTTGTTGTGATTCGTGTTCTGTGTCTGTGCCCCTGCGTAGAGGACCATGGCCTCCTATTTACAGGGCCATGCGTGGCTTAGCGTACAAGTTATCATAATGTACAAATATTCGGGATCTGGCCAAATTACTTAGCCTTATCCCGGAAGACTACCTTCTATCCTGTATGGGGATAAATATCCACTGTGGTAATTATCGTGGTGCCTGCCCCTGAAGGGGTAAGCCGGTTGCCAGTTGTGGTCTGGCGCCGCACCGCCAGGGGTGTCAGGATAGGTACCATCATGCTGGGGTGTCAGAGCGGCGTCAACCAGCCTAGGCATTAAATGCCGGTCACTTCCTCGCAAGAAAAGTACGACTGGTCCTTGCTTTTTGGCAGATCTTTTCTGAGAGCTGATGCATCACCTAGTAACCTCCGGGAAGCCAGCCCAGACAGCCAGAGGCCGAAGCCTCGGGGACAGGGCCTTTGGGAGGCTAAGCTCCAGATGGCCGGAGCTTTGGAAGATGGGAACAGGCTCAACCTTTGGGAGGCTGAGCTAATTAAGCCAAGGGGCCGTAGGGGGACCTTAATAACGACCCCCAACAATATTCTAATAAGAACATTGATATATGGCATTCTCGCTTGTGTCATGTTAATAATGAACAATTGTGCATTTGATCAAGATTGTTCGTCGGGCTTCAGACTCTCTCTTCTTGCCTTTCCTTCTCGCTTGTTCTTCTCTGGAGTGCACCCCCCCTTTTATCCTATCGGGGGAGGCTCGACGTGCCCAAGAACGGGGGCACGAGTTCCCATGCACCATAAATGGAAAGTAACCGTCATGGGGCTGCAGTTTGATGTTACAGGGGGTTGAAAAATCCACCTCCAGCCAGTTCCGTCGCCCATTATGCCCAACTTTAGCAAACGCAGGGGGGCCACCGGACTACCCCGCATGCCCTCTCGGTCAGAGCAGGTCTGACACAGCAGGGGGGCAAGCGATAAGCCTTGAGCCCAGCGACGACATCTCCAAGCCGCGCAGGGTGACGTGCGATGGGACCCGTCGCATTAAATACCTCCACGCCTTCCTGCCAGGAGGTGGCAGGGACTGACATACTCAGTACAACAGGCATGGGGGGGAGTGGTTGGAAGTGACAGGCCATGCTCCCTCTTAAATGCAGCATCGGGCCTCTCACCAACTGATACCTCACCGCTGAGTCCTTGTAGGGTCCATCGGCAAGAGGCTTCTCAGATCCTCTGGGAACTCTGGGTGCTCGAGGACCACTGTTCATGGCCCCGAGCACCTTCTCCCGAAACTGACTCTTCTCGGGTCCTCGGGGAACTCCGAGTGCTCAGGGACCACTGTTCATGGCCCCGAGCACCCCTCTTGGAACTGGCTCTTCTCGGGTCATCGGGGAACTACGGGTACTCGAGGACCACTGTTCATGGCCTCGAGCACCCCTCCCGGAACTGGTTCTTCTCAGGTCCTCGGGGAACTACGGGTACTCAGGGGCCACTGTTCGTGGCACCGAGCACCCTCTCCTAGAACTGGCTCTTCTCGGCCCTCTAGGAGATAGTCCTCGAGGGAAGGCGCCACATGGCATTCTGCTGTCCTGGCCTCAAGACTCAGGGACCCTTGGTTCCCATGTCACCGACAACAGCCCCCGGGCCCATCGGCAAGCGATGGCCCAGAGACTGCGGATGGGGCCCTATTTCTTCAAGGCCGATCACAACGTTGGTGCCACATGGCTCGCCGTCAAGCACCAAAATCTTGCGGGCCTTGCAGCTTTTTTGGCCCAGGCTCTTGGTACGGCCCATGTGGGAAACCGAAAGGACGCGCGCCCTTCTGACTTCCGAGGGGAGTGATAACGAGGCAGGAGGCGCGCCTGGCAACCGCGCGGATCGAGGGTGGCGCGCCTGGCAACCGCGCAAATCGAGGGAGATGCGCCTCGCAAATTACGCTGAGGAATGTGGTGTTTGAATTCACCATGATAGAAAAGGAGAGGGGAAACGAACCATTACCCCCCACGCCATTCTTGCGGTTGCCATCTTCTGCCTTCATCTTCCTTGGGCACCGGGAGCTCTCTCTTCAGCCCGCGGTGCACCTCGCTTCTAGTCTTCTCCTCCAGCGCACTCCCCACCCCCAAAAAATGCCAAGGGCAGGAAGCGGCTGTCGGAACGCATCAAGTGCCAACAGCATCCTGCCGAGGTCCCGCCTCATGAACGAGGAGGGGGCAGAGAAGGTCCGAAAGCTGATGGTCCCCGCTGGCCAGCGGGAGGAGTCGGTGGTGACACTGACGAACTTTCCACTCTCCATGCGCAGGCCCGGGCGGATCATGATCTTCGTCTCTTTCGCCACCACTGGCCTGGTGCCACCGTTCTCGACGTTCCTTCTGCTAGTGCTGGACACATTTGGTGTCCAGCTGGCCCACCTGAGTTCGAATTCGATGGTCATCCTGGCGATCTTCGTCCACTTCTGCGAGATGTTCGTGGGGGTGCCACCGTCGGTCACGCTCTTCCGGCACTTCTTCATCCTTCGAGCGGCCGGGAAGAAGAAGGGGTCTGACGAGGAAGAGGTTGTCGGCTACTGCAACTTCCGCCTGCGCGAGGGACTCGGCGATGTCTACATCCTGCAGGTGTTGCGTGGCAGGTGGGACGACTGGCGCCGGGACTGGGTTTACGTCGACGTCAGTCCCCATGACCGCCTCTCGCTATTCCAATCGCCGGCGGAGCCCCATAGGCCGATCTAGGAAGCGGCCCCTGCGGAGGATGAGCGCCTGCGCCCGGTGTTGAACAGCATTGAAGACCTGCGTCGGGCAGGGCTTACCTCGCTCATGGTGGTAGCCGATTACCTACGCCGTCATCTAGCCCCTCTACGAGAACGCACCCGCTTTGCCTGGATGTACACTGGTCCGAACGACTTGACGAGGACCTGCATAGGCGAGGAGGGGGACCTCGACGAGGGGGCCCTGGCGACGCTCTTGAGGGTGGTGACCAGCGTCGACGACCTTGCCCGGGCAGTCCTGCCACGCGAGGAGTTGGTGCTTTGCGTAGACCCGGGCAGGGCGGCTTTGCAGGCGTCAATGCCAGCCTTCGACGCCCAAGGGCTGGTGCACCGTCCGGGGCGGCAAGACCCCAGGACTTTGCACATCCCCGGGGCGGAAAACAATGGAGGGCGGGGCGCCACTACCGAAGACAGCAGGTCGGCGACCCGAGGCGACAAGGGGAAGCATCCTCGGGCGTACATCCCTCAGCCGTCCTCATCCTCGTCGCCATCACCTCCGCGACAATAGCTGACGGCAGGCGATCCAACGGCGGGCAGCCGAGGCGGCCAGTCTTCGGGAGTGGACTCCGGGGCAGAGGCTGGATCTAGGGCACAGCAACCCGGGGGCTAGAGCCCGGCTAGCAGTGCAACAGCTGGTGGCCGGACTAGCCAGCCTTCAGAAGCAGGCTCCGAGGCAGCCACTGGGACCGGCCCACGACGACCCGAGGGCCAGAGCCCGGGCCTTTGCCGAAGCCATAGGACCCAGAGTTCCGGATCCCGCAATCCCGATGGCAACACTGTGGGCCGAGCTCGAAAAAGAGCACGCCGCCCTAGTCGATGAGAGGGGCCAGCTAGAGGAGGCCCGAAAGATGCTAGAGACCCATGTGGCCTCGGCTCGCGCGGCCTATGAGAAGTCCATGCGGGAGGTGGCCGTGGAGCGGGCGGCACTGGAGGAGGCCCCCGACGAGGCTGTCACCATGCAGGAGAAGGCCAGCCGCTTAGAGCGGCTCTGGCAGAGCGTGACCAAGCATCAAGGAGGCGCGCCACAGAGCTGCACGCTCTCGAGGATCAACTTAATCGGCGCGTGCGGCAGGTTGCTTCTCAGGAGGAGGCGGCCAGCAAGAGGGAGGAGGCTGTGCGGGCTGCCCAGGCGGACCTCTGCCGCCAGAGCGACGAGCTCAAGCGCGGTCGCACCGACTTCCTCCGCCGGGAGGAGTAGGTCGCGCTGCGTGAGACAGACACCGACATAACGTCATTGGCTCTTGACTCCCGGGAGGAGCAGATCGCACGGCGTGAGGCGGATGTCGACTTGGCAACGTCAACACTTGCCACCCGGGAGGAGCTGGTCGCCAACCAGGAGGCCGACCTGGCTGTTCGAGAGCAGGCCGTCAAGGCCCGGGCTGAGAAGCTGGAGCGACGAACATGAAGCTGATGATGCGGGACATCCTTCAGCAGGCACGGGACACCGTGGAGGCAGCCGGGCTTGGGGCGTGTTCGCGGGTGACCAGTCGCTGGACAAGGAGACGATAGGCCACATCGCCCTCAGGTTCGTAGAGATCGCCCGGCGCCTCTAGGTCCTTCCTGCCGCTATCCAGGAGCTGGCGACCTGGGAGGGGCGTGCATTGGCCCAAGGAGTGGCCGAGCACGTTCTCACCTGCTACTGCAGCTGAGACCCCACCTTCCCGCTGGAGCCAGCCCGGTAGGGTGTGGATGACGCAGAGGAAGCCATCGCCTGGGCAGCCGTTTGCGATGTTGCAACCGAGGTGGCGGAATGTTTTGTGCGGGAGCCGGGCCCAAGCAGCGACGTGTGCTCTCCTCCTCAGCCTGTAAATAGTTAGGGTTTTTGTTTTTCGGAATGTTGTAAATATGGGAGTGATCCCCTTCTGAACAGTTCCTTTTAATATAATAAAAGCCACTCTTGGGATCGAAACTCCACTCTATACATGTTCTTTATGTTGTTCGCTTTTCCTTGATGTCCCGAGAGGCACTGGCTGGGCCGAGCCGGAAGTCTTCCCTCGAGAAGTTAGGTTTCCCTAACCATTCATTGTTCGAGTAGTGGGACCACCTGAGCGTCCAGCCCCCGAGCCTTCGCGAGTGCACAGCTGCTGAGTTAAGAGACACGGACATGAACTTCTTTGCTCGGGAGACAGATCCACCTGGCACGGTACACGCCATGACCAGTGAACACTTTTCACCCTGCGACCTCTCAAACAAATAGACCGGAGACGCGTGCGGGCGAAAATACAACCAAGAGTCCCCACGGTTTGGTGGTGTCTGTGGTAGGACTGACCAGGCCGAGCACCGCCAGCCCGCCCCTGGGGTCTAGGCGGTCCCAACCACTCATGTTCAAGCAGTAGGATTACCCGAGAACCCCAGAGGCTCGGTAGTGCTCGGGGTACTGCCAAGCCGGCCGGGCACCACGGCCACCATAAAGGACCTAGGTCAGCCATCGCCGCATGTACGGTACACCGACTACTATCTGTTTTTGTCGTTCCGGAAAAGCGAGCACGTGGGCGGGGTTTTGCGCGCAAGGAGACTATCTCGCCGAACAGATTAGCATGAGAGGGTCTCGATGATAACTCGGGAACAATAGTTTATTTCGTATATATGAAAGGAAATTCATATAACTTTAGTAACTCACCAGGTAGCCGTCAGCCTTCCGGCTGACCGGTCCAAGAAAGGGTAGATGCCCTGAGCTCGGGGCGCCCGGGAACATGGGTTCCCTCGTGCAGAGCGCCTAAGCCCCTAGGACGTCTCTTTAGCACCCGAGCACTGGAAACCCAGTAGTGGAACCAGGGCCGAGGCGGTCCCGACCACTCATGTCTAAGCTGTAGGATTACCCGAGGACCCCAGAAGCTCGAGCAGCGCCCTGGGCATTGAGGCCCTTGTAGTCGGGCTGCTTGGTTCTCGAGCATTGATCTGTAAGCTTGAAAAATAGGCAAAGGTTCTTTGCTTGGTGCGCTCTGTTAGTGCGGTACTCATTATAGACTGCTCTCGTTTTTGACCCGAGACCTCTCGAATACCCGGACCGGTGAAGTGTACAGATAGAGGCATGACCAAGAGGTCCAATGATTCGGTGGTGCCCGAGGTAGGACTGACCAGGCCAAGCACCGACAGCCCGCTCCTGGGGTCTAGGTGGTCCCGACTACTCATGTTCGAGCGATAGGATTACCCGAGAACCCCAGAGGCTCGGTAGTGCTCGGGGTACTGCCATGCAGCCGGGCACCACAGCCTACCACAATAGACTTAAGTCAGCAGTCACTGCCTGCACGCATATCGACCAGGATCCATTTTTATCTGCGGGAAAAATGAGAGAGCGTGTTTTTCTTGCACAAATCGAGCATCTCACCAAAGAGATTAAACATATGGATTCCAGAGGAAAAACTCGGAATAAGAGTAATATGAGCGTATATTGACAATTTGTACATAAGTGCTAACTTACATGGTTGGTGGTAGCCCCCGGCCAACTTGGGCAGGGGGAAGGCCCCTGTCCTGGTTGGCCCGAGCACGAACAAGCTCTCCTAGGGATAAAACTTGTGCAGATACTCAATGTTCCACGCGTTTGGGAGAGGCTGCCCGTCCTCTGTGGCCAGCTGAAACGAGCCTTGCCGTGGGGTGCCGGTCACGATGAAGGGGCCTTCCAACATGGGGGAGAGTTTATTCTTTCCTTCGCGTGTCTGGGCATGTCGGAGAACTAGATCCCCAACCTCGAGTGACTAGGCCCGGATGTGGCGCTGATGGTAGCACCGCAGTCTCTGTTGATATCTGGCGGCTCAGACGGCGACTCGTCGCCGATGCTCCTCCAAGTGATCGATGTCATCGCATCTTCACTGTTCTTATTCGCCTTCTGAGTAAGCATTCACCCGAAGGGAGCTGAGTGTGAGCTCGGAGGGGAGGACCGCCTCGGCGCCGTAGATGAGGAAAAAAGGTGTCTCTCCAGTGGCCTGACTTGGCGTGGTCCGGTTGGCCCATAACACAGCAGGCAGCTCGTTGATCCACCATTTCCCATGCTTTGCCAGCACGCCGTAGGTCCGGGTTTTGAGCCCCTTCAATATCTCGTCATTTGCACGCTCTGCTTGCCCATTTCTCCGAGGATGAGCAACAGAGGCGAAGCAAAGCTTGATCCCGAGGTCCTCGCAGTATTCCCCGAACAGGGCACTTGTGAACTGGGTGCCATTGTCGGTGATGATTCTGTTTGGGACGCCGAAGTGACTTGTGATACCGCGGATGAATTGGATGGCCGTGTTCTTGGTAACCTTGACAACTGGGACTGCCTCCGGCCACTTGGTGAACTTGTCGATGGCGACGTAGAGGTACTCATAGCCCCCGATTGCTCGGGGGAATGGACCCAAGATGTCCGGCCCCCAGACCGCGAAGGGCCAAGACAGGGGGATGGTATGAAGAGCCTGAGCTGGCTAGTGAATCTACTTTGCGTGGAACTAGCATGCCCTGCAACGCCGGACCAACTCGGAAGTGTCCTGGAGGGCTATAGGCCAGTAGAAGCCTTGCCGAAAGGCCTTCCCGACCAGCATGCGGAACGATGCATGGCCACCGCACTCGCCCTCGTGGATCTCAGTGAAGAGCTCACTGCCTTCTGCCCATGTGATGCATTTCAGGAGGACACCGTCCGTGCCGCGCCGGTAGAGATCCCCATCTACTAAGGCATAGCGTTTGGACTGCCGTGCAATCCTCTTCGCAGAGGCATCATCCCTGGGAAGGATGTTTTCTTTCAAGTACCCTCGGATCTCGTCGATCCACGAGGCATCTTGAGAACTACCGGTAAGCGCAGCGCACTCATCGGGTCGTGGCACCCTGACGGGACCTCCTACTGAGGATGCTACCTGGGTTCCCTCAACTAGGCTCGAGGGTTCCCCTTCATCCTGGTCGGCAGGCAGGACGGATGATTGTGTGAGCCTTTCTTCAAAGGCTCCAGCCGGGATGAGAGCCCTGGCGGAGGCCAGGCGAGAGAGGTCATCTGCCAGAGTGTTGTCGCGGCATGGTATATGCCGCAGCTCTAGGCCATCAAAGTGCCGCTCCAGCCTCCTGACTTCCGCGACATACGTCACCATCTGCGGGTCTGTGCACTGGTATTCCTTGGATATTTGGTTGACCACCAGCTGGGAGTCACCCTTGACAAGCAGCCGCCGGATCCCAAGGCCCACCGTTGCCCGGAGGCCAGCGATAAGGCCCTCATATTCTGCCATATTTTTTGTCGCTCGGAAATGCAGCTGCATGATATACTGGAGTACTTCACCTATTGGGGAGGTGAGCACCACTCCAGTCCCCGCGCCTTTCAGCGTGAGGGAGCCATCAAAGTGCATGATCCAGTACCCGGGCCCGTCTTGCCCGGGGTACGCGGACAACTCTTCATTGTCGATCTTGGGAACCGGCGTCCACTCTGCCACGAAGTTGGATAGAGCCTGGCTTTTGATCACTTGGCGGCTGACGAAGTGCAGATCGAATTCTGTGAGCTCGACCGCCCATTTGACAATGCGCCCAGTGCCTTCTCGGTTCCGCAAGATCGGCCCCAGTGGGCATGTGGTCACCACCAAGACCTTGTGCACCTGGAAGTAGTGGCGCAGCTTCCTGGAAGCGATGAGTACCACATAAAGCATCTTCTGGGCTTGAGGGTATCTTGTCTTGGTTTCTCGGAGGACTTCACTAACGAAGTACACCGATCGTTGTATCCGGCGGGCTCGGACAGTGGCCCCGCCCGAGGACTTGTCACAGCCCCCGAGCTCGGCGCAGTGGTCAGGGCCGGCTGAGGTCTCGGGCTCGACTCCCTGGCCGGGAGGAGCCGAGGTCTCGGGCTCGACTCCCTGGTCGGGAGGAGCCTCGAGACCCGTAGGCTGCTCAGGGGCAGCCAGGAGCTCGGACCCAGCACCATGCCTTGAGCACTCGTCACGCTCCACCACCAGTACCATGCTCATGACCTGAGGAGTGGCCGAGACGTAGAGCATTAAAGGCTCGCCCTCGAAGGGGCCACCAGTACGGGTGGTTAGGTGAGATACTTTTTCAAGTCTTGGAAGGCCTGCTCGGCCTCCGGTGTCCAGCCGAAATGACCGGTCTTCTTCAGCAATTTGAAGAGTGGGAGCCCTCGCTCCCCGAGCTTGAAGATGAAGCACCCTAGGGCAGCCATGCAGCCAGCAAGATGCTGGACCTCTTTCAGCCGAGCCGGGGGAAGCATCTGCTCGATGGCCTTGATTCCTCGGTTGGAAACCAAGAAACCAAGGAGCTTGCCCGCGGGTACCCCGAAAATGCACTTCTCGGGGTTGAGCTTTAGGTGGGTGGTGCGGAGACTATTGAAAGTCTCGGCTAAGTCTTCCAGCAGGGTGGCCCGATCTCTGGACTTGACCACAAGATCGTTGACATAAGCTTCGACGTTACGACCAACCTGCGTATTAAGGGAAATGCGCACGACCGCTAGAATGAAGATCCAACATTGCGCAAACCAAAAGGCATTGACACATAGCAATACGTCCCCACCGGGGAAATAAAAGATGTTTTTTCTTTGTCCTGTTTGGCCATGTGGATTTGGTGATAACCCGAATTTGCATCTAAAAAACACAAAAGATCGCATCATGTGGTGGAATCAACTATCTGGTCTATGTGGGGTAAATGAAAAGGATCTTTTGGACAAGTCTTGTTAGGTCAGTGTAGTCGACACACATCCGCAGCTTGCCGTTGGCCTTGGGGACGACGACTGGGTTTGCCAGCCACTCCGGGTGGAGGACCTCTTGGATGAAGCCGGAGTCGAGGAGCTTGCTGACTTGCTCCCGGATGAACTCCTGGCGCTCAGGCGCCTACCGCCGGATCTTCTGCCTCACCGGCCGTGCATCAGAGCACACAGCAAGGTGATGCTCGATCACCTCCCTAGGGATCCTGGGCATATCTGACGGCTGCCATGCAAACACATCAATGTTAGCCTAGAGTAAGGCGACAAGCGCGCTTTCCTATTTGTCGCCCAGGTCACCACCGATTCGGATGACCTGGGACGAGTCGCCCACCACGACCTCCTTCATGGGGATGGAGGCATCGGCGGCGAGTTGGGGTTTGGATGAAGAGGATCCTCAGCCCCCTGGGTGACCTTTGACCTCGGCCCGAGCAGAGACCAAGGCCGAGTATAGCTGCTCGGCGTAGGAGATGGTGCTGCCGGTCTCGACGGGCACAGAGATGGGGCCAGCAGGGCCTGGAATCTTGACCGTGAGGTAGGTATAGTGTGTCACCACCATGAACCGGGCGAGCACCGGGCGCCCGAAGATTGCGTTGTAGGGGAGAGGGACTTCCGCGACATCGAAGACGACGTTCTCCGTCCGAAAATTGTCCCGGCTCTCGAAGGTGACGAGCAGCTCGACCTGCCCGAGGGGCAGTGTGTGTCCTGGTGTCACCCCGTAGAAGGGGAGGGACGGCTTTAGGCGCCTCGAAGGCACCTGCAGCTTCTTAAATGCCTCCTTGGATAGGAGGTTCAGGCCTGCACCCCCATCGATCAGCACTCGGCTGACCTTCACATTGCAGATGGTGGGGGACACTACTAGAGGTAGTCGTCCCACCCCTGTAGTACTCACAGGGTGGTCCGCCTAACTGAAGGTGATCGGGGTCTCTGACCACTTCAGGGGCCTTGCGGCCACAGCGCCCGGGGTTGCCGAGCACACCTCATGCCGCATTGTCTTGACGCAGCGATGAGAGGAGGGCATGTACGCGCCTCCGTCGATGAAGGCGACGGTGTGCTCAGGCTCTTGGAACCCGAGCTCTTGATTTTTGGGGGCGGCCTCATCATCGCCACCCCTGCAGCGCTCCTCGCACTCCTTTTGGCACCGCTCGACGAGGCCCTTGACCGACCGGCACTCAGTGATGTCGTGCCAGTCAGTTTGGTGGATTTCACACCATTTTCCCGGTTCAGGCCTGGCGGGAGTGGGCTTCTTGTCAACAGCCGTCCGGCGTGCCGGCCTACGGGGAGCGCCCTCCGCCGGCACGACAGGGGCAGCGTCGCGCTTCTTTATCTTTTTCTTTTCCCACTTATCAGAGCGGGAAGGACCTGCCTTGTCAGCAGTAGGTTGCTCAGGGCCCAGGACGTGCCATGCCCGAGCCTCCGCCGCCTTGGCGCACTTGTCAGCCAACGCGAAAAGTTCCGTGGTGGTTTCGACCTCGTGCGTACCTAGCTTTTCAAGCATCCGCTCGTCGCGGACGCCCTGCCGGAAGGCGACAATGATGGCATGGGGGTGATCCACAAAATGGTGTTATGGACCTGGCTAAAACACTGTATGAAGCGCCTCAGTGTCTCCCCCTCTTGCTGCTTAACGGCATGGAGGTCGCACTCCAAGCTGGGGTGCATGAAAGTGCCCTGAAAATTAGCCACAAATTGGTGGCATAGATCATCCCAGAAGCTAATAGATCCTGGGAGTAAGTTCATAAGCCAAGAGCAAGCAGAGCCCCTCAAGGCTACATGGAAGTAGTTGGCTATAACCATTTCATTCCCGCATACCGCTTGGACGGCAGTGGTATAGATTTGGAGGAACTCGACGGGGTCGATGGACCCGTCATACTTCTTCGGTAGTTCTGGTCGGAACTTTATGGGCCAATTGACCTGACGAAGCTCACTGGTGAATGCGCGGCATCTCGTGCCGTATCCCACGATGCCAGTAGTGCCCTTAGGGGGCATAGAGGAATCCTGGTCCTCCACCTCAGCCTTGCGCCGTGACTCCCGGTGGCGCTCGAGAGTGACGCGCACATCCTCGACAGCCCTCCACTCATTGAGGTGCAAGCGGAGGTCCTGAGCTCCTATTGTGACCAGGGGGGCGGCACTCCGCCTGGAGCCCCCCGGCCAGTTCTGCCGCTACCCGAAGATGGTCTGGCTCTTGTTGCGCCGTGGTGGGAGCTGGCGTGGGAACTTTCGGCCAGCACCTACCAGTGAGTTGTGCCCACCAAGGCGGCCACCTCCTACAGGCAATGGCCTTCCGGGGTTTCCCCTGCTGCTTGGACAGGTGGGTGCCTGAGAAGTGCTTGCGCTGCAAGCAAAGCACTCCCAGGGCTGGCGTCACCGAAGGTGAGCCTACACCGTAACGACGCCCAGCACTGTCCGGACGTAGATCTTGCGGCAGGGACGTCTGCCGCTTGCTAAGGGTTGGGCAGCCCGCCTGCGGCAACGGTGGCCCTGCTGGGCCCAGCGCTGTTGTCCCCAAGGGAGGGGGCGCCGTACGGGCTGACTGCTGCTGCTGCTGAGGAACAGCAGGAGCCGAGGCCTCCTGGGCCACGTGCTCCATTTCTTCGCTCGAGTTTGAGCCAGTGCGTTGAAGACGATGTCCGCCCGCCATTCTTCCTACAGAGAACAAGGCGGATTCAGGGATGCAACCCCCCTACCTGGTGCGCCAGCTGTCGGAGGATGAACTCTGCAAGCAGGGATCCTGAGGGACCCCCTTTGAGATTCGGCCAGGGACTGATTCTGGATCTACCTCGTACATGGATTTAATGCGAATATGTGAGATCTAGGCGGGACGGATGATCGACTGCTAGTGGAAGTAAATGCTCAAGGGATTTTAGACAGGTTCGGGCCGCATGGAGCGTAATACCCTACTCCTTTGTGTATGCTATTAATGCTCTGGGAATGCCTTTCTCTGGATCTCTTGTGTTACAAGGTTTTCTGTCTAAGTCTAGGGCTTCGGTCTTCAAGTGCCGACCTCTAACTGTGTGCTAGAGCTTCTGAGACTTGTTCGTCAGGCTTCAGACTCTCTCTTCTTGCCTTTCCTTCTCGCTTGTCCTTCTCCGGAGTGCACCCCCCCCCCCTTATCCTGTCGGGGGAGGCTCGGCGTGCCCAAGAACAGGGGCACGAGTTTCTATACACCATAAATGGAAAGCAACCATCATGGGGCTGCAGTTTGACGTTACAGGGGATTGAAAAATCCGCCTCCAGCTAGTCCTATCGCCAATTATGCCCAACTTTAGCAGACGCAGGGGGGGCCCACCGGGTAGCCACCGAACTACCCCGCATGCCCTCTCAGTCAGAGCAGGTCTGACACAGCAGGGGGGCATGCGATAAGCCTCGAGCCTAGCGACAACATCTCCAAGCCGTGCAGGGTGACATGCGATGGGACCCATCGCATTAAATGTCCCCACGCCTTCCTGCCAGGAGGTGGCAGGGACTGACGTACTCAGTACGACGGGCGTGGGGGGGAGTGGCTGGAAGTGACAGGCCACACTCCCTCTTAAATGCGGCATCGGGCCTCTCACTAACTGACACCTCACCGCTGAGCCCTTGTGAGGTCCACCGGCAAGGGGCTTCTCAGGTCCTCGGTGAACTCTGGGTGCTTGAGGACCACTATTTATGGCCCCGAGCACCTTCTCCCGGAACTGACTCTTCTCGGGTCCTCGGGGAACTCCGGGTGCTCGGGGACCACTGTTCATAGCCCCGAGCACCCCTCCCGAAACTGGCTCTTCTCAGGTCGTCGAGGAACTACAGGTACTCGAGGACCACTGTTCATGGCCCCGAGCACCCCTCCTGGAACTGATTCTTCTCGGCTCCTCGGGGAACAACGGGTACTCAGGGGCTACTATTCATGGCCCCGAGCGCCCTCTCCCGAAACTGGCTCTTCTCGGCCCTCGGGGAGATAATCCTCGAGAGAAGGCGCCACGTGGCATTCTACTGTCCTGGCCTCGGGACTCGGGGACCCTTGGTTCTTATGTCACCGACAGTGTCATTTGCTTCTTCATGTGCTAACGAGTGATCACGAAAATCATGCCATGAGGATGGCAGCTTGTCCATAATAGAGTTCACCAAAAAATTGTCTTGAAGGATACAATTGTATTGAACTAAGTCCTTGAAATGAGTTGAATCTCTTGCAAGTGTTACATTACAAACTTTTTGTTAGACATTTTAAAGTTGAGGAAGTTTGCAATGGTGAATGATTCATTGCCATTGTCCACTTCAAAGAACTTGTTCTTCAACTCTTCCTAGAGTTCCTTGGCAAACGTGAAGACATCAAACAAGCGATTCCGTAGAACGTTCAACAAATGAGACAGGCAGACTTGATTTGCATCTTCCCATTTTGCCTTTTCTGCATTAGTAGTGGCCTTCGATGTCGTATCAGCATCCGCTAGCACAGCCTGTGGGAGAGTAGACACCACGATCCAAAATAGCTTAAGATCAGTCAGCCACATCCTAGTCTTAATATGCCAATGTTTAAAGCATACATCTTTAAACGCATCCGACTTAATGACATCAGAGTGAGCGGCCAATACTCTCTTTTTTCTAGATTGTTGTTCCAATTGGTGTTTTAGAAACATTTTGATTAATATAATTTCTAACTAAAACATATATTTAAAGGCATGGAAGCCATATATGATAATCACACATGAACATGAGCATTTCAAACATATGTAAAGCAATTATTATGCTACTCATATTCAATATGAGATCAAACATGGCAATCAACATAATAAGGCTGAAAAATACTAGAAACATATCAACAAGTGTTTATATTTGATTAACTGACTCTTGGTGTGGGTTACCGAATTAACGGCCTTCCAACACCGAAATGGCTTATCTAAGATCCTATACTAGTGTAATAGCATCTGGCATATATTATAGGTTTTAGTTCATCAATATTAATGTATAGATAATTATCTAATCAAGATATAGCAATCACAGTTCTATAGAAATAGAAGGAATAGCCCTCAATTGCCAAATTAATAACCAACAACAAAGAACAAGTAGCTTGAATAGCAAGTCTATCAACAATGATCAAGTAAACTAAACCCTAGAATATGGTCTACATCGTCACACACATCTCACTTAGTCTTACTTTCCGAAGTAGACGGAGCCAAAGGCAAGGCATGTGGATGAGCTGTCCCAGAAAATAGAGATGCCCCCACTATATTGAGGTCATCGTGGGTGTTAGTTCTCAGAAATACAATGCCGCTATACCTACTACACAGCACACTGCAGCATGCACCTGAGGAGTAGGAGATCACTGCAATAGAGAGAGGCCCAACTGCATGCCAAGGAGGATGTTGCTGAGCGCTGGAAAATGGAGAGCATGATTAAGAACACGATTACCACGGAATAGAATGAGCACACGGTGCGCTCACCACCTGCAAAGTGTGCACGAAGGCATGACCACAACCACCACCAGCATTGCGAACACGTCGTGGTCACCACGGGTACAATACGCAAGGCACACCCACAGGCCAAGCACCACCACACACATGTGTGCAACAAAGTGTGCATGCACGACATGGCCTAAGCCACGTTGTGCAACAACATGACACTGAAGACCACTAGGGCATCGACACCAACACCTCTACACATGGACACGAGCAAAGCAGGTGGCCGGACCGTGGCTCATTGAACCTCTACATGGACAGGCAGCACACAGCGCGAAGGGGCACACCACTGAGGGAGGGAAGCCAATAACATCGCAGACACCACCATGCCGATGGATCCGAGCAAGAGCAAAGCAACTAAGTCACGAGCATAACAAAATGTCAAGGTATCGAGCGGAGGATGGTGGAGGAGTGAGGAGATAGAGGTGGAGCTTCTCGAGATGGTGAGAAATGGAACTGAGGACCTCGATTTATCGATCCAAGGGAGGAGCCAATGGACGCCACCACCATCCTGCTCCTACTGTGCACATGACCTAGTCATGCTCAGCTAGGGCGGAGGGCATGCGAGCAGTGCCGCCGCCCTGCTCCTCTCTCGATCCCCCAAACCCTTCTCGTGGAAGGGATAAAATAGGATGAGGTGGGCTGGCTGGGCTGCTCGGCACATGGGCCTTGAAGCGAACCAGCTGGCCCGAGACCCTTCTCTCCTTTCCTCTTTTTTCCTTTTCAATTTTGGTTGTAATTTCTTTAAATCAAATTTGACTTCAATTTAAACTGGAATTTTAAAGGGAAAATTCCTCAAATTCCAACAGTCTTTTCTTTCATATTTGGTTTTCCTTTCGTGAATTAATAGATGAGGCAATCGAACTGATCTTGGTTGTTGGCTGCCTCTTATTAGATACTGCTCCATTAGTTTACCTCAGGTTTAACTCTTCTTTCAATTTTCTCCTATTACCTGAAAACTGCATGTAGATGATTGCCTTTAAATGGTTGAGTGCATATGTATATTGTCTACATTGTTGCTGTTCAAATTTTGAACCAAAAAATCATTTTGCAAATCAACTCATTGTTCATTATTCAATCTCCCCATTAAAAATTTCCTTTTCTGCCACTAGATAGATATATATATATATATCTTTATAAATTTCCCAGGGACTACTCTATGAGTCAATTGAACCGACTAGATGCATAGCGTAAAATTGCATTGTGCTTAAATCGTCCAGAAATTCTAACCTAATTTTTAATCTTTGCATAAAGAAGTAAACAATGTAATCCATGGAGAGAAAAATGCTACTCTCAAGAATTGAATTGTGTGCCTTTCAGAATATATACAGAGACAAGATCATTTAAAAAATAGCTTCACCCTTAGCGTTTGGTGCCAGAGAACTTTCAGTTGGATTCAATACTGGATCCACTGGAATTAGGCCATGTTAATGATATGTGCAAAATTTGGATGAGATCATTGACACCTTTTGTATCTAAGAATTAAGGATGCTAGCAACAAATGAAGAATGTTATAGGCCGTTGACCACTGTGGGATGTCAATTATGTTCTTAGTCAATCCAAGAATTGACATGTATTTCATCTTTGTGGACATATTCTATTGTGTGAATGGAAATTCAAGAACTCTTCACATTACAGAGATCTACAGTAGGTATATGGTATGCCAATCCTGCCCTTTCTGAAACTGCTGGGCTGCACGACGGGTAACATCTGCAGATCTGCTTGCTTTTCAAATATTAATCCTTACTGATAGTCCTAGAGAAAACACTCCTTTATCTGTTACAATCTACTGTTTTATTTGTGAATAGCTGCAGTGGAACAATGCCTCATCCAGAATGGTATGGTCCAGCGCCATCACAGGGTGCCTCAATTTCCACGACAGTCGCAGAGCTAGCTAAAATTGACAATGCGAATATTGTACGGGTAATGTGTTGTACTTTTTTTGCCTTACTTTTTAGTTTTATAGGCCTTTTAGTGTGGATATCATGAGCCTTCTCTCGAATGAACCATGGTGGTATCTATCTTGCTTCAAATGTAAGAAGAAGAAACAGCCATACGGTGATAGCTACAAAATTTCCTGGCAAACATGTTCAACCAAGGTTGTTCCATTATAGCTTTATTTGCATATACAAAATGTCGGTTCATTGACATATCTTTATTTAGTGTTTCCCAATTTAAATAATTATATGGTTAGGCCGTCTTCGTGTTTCAACATAGATTAGTACCTTTGTGTGGTATGCATATCTCTGCTGTCAAAAAAACCTTGCTTTTTTTTTTTTTTTGCTTGAACTGCTCTATAGTATAAAATAATAAACCTAAAGACTAAATTCCGAGCGTGCATGCTCTTGTCGTGCGGCATGCACGTTCGCATCAGCCGTTCATTGAGCATCAGATGTTATTGGCTCATGTGCTGTTGCATGCATGGAGAAGGGAAAGATGATAAAATTGGTGACGTCATTCACGTGCAACTCCATTTCAAAACTTTAAAAAACCATATTTTCCAAACCGAGCATCTAAATTAAAATCCGATTGCACCATTGTGTTTCGTGCGATAAGAGCTTCAAAACTAGACCCCAGTTCAGTACATTTTGATGATATTTTTTTAACATCAACTTCATATAAAAAAGTGCTTCTGTGTGTATTATAATTTGCTTACAATTTTTTGAAAACTTGCTCATGACTTTACAAAAATTGCTTATTCGTTGAAATGTGTTTCTCAAATCTGTACCCATGCTAATTTTGCTTTTCAAATTCACATAATATGCTTTTCTAGGTTCATATGAATTGCTTGTAATTTGGAATCAATATGTTTTTTTATGAGTTTACACGGATTTGAGTTTTGCAAATTGAAACAATTTGCTTTTTGGATTTTCTAGATTGCTTGGGTGCGTCTATCTTCTTTGCTGTATTGTCCTGCTAGTCTTTGTTAGGATTACTAAAAATGGAAAAGATGATCAGATGAAATGATTTTTCACAGCATATGAAATGCTTTCCTATAATATATGAAATGTTTTTTTTCAATACATAGGATTTTTATCTATGGACACAAAAATTCGCTTTTTTCAGTATTGTCGCAAGCGCGCTCTGTGTACGGATGCCAATTTACCTAATTAGGAAAACAATTAATTAAGTATTTTCTTAATTAAGAGTGTGCATGCTATCACGATCAGTATTTAATCATGTCCAATAATAAAAGCCACATCTAACTACAGGTATATAGTCAAAATGAAGGAAAAAACAAAGAGTTACCAAAACATAGCGCTTCCGTACGCACATACCATTAAAACAAGGCACCGAGTCGACATGACGTGCTCTTGGCCCACCGTTGCCCCTACCCTCTTAACTGTGTCAACCAAAATGTCCCCTACCAGCGGCCTACATTTACTCAGCAGAGAAGACAAGCACTCAAGACAGGTGCGGCGAAGCGCGCCTTCTGTCCTAGTTCCCCTCCATCTTGTAATAGGCTAGTGTCAGGACTCAGGTGACGGGTTCAGTCTGGCACTAGGTTCAATTCGGTCCACCAGCCAACAGTCGTCTATGGGGTGGTCTAAGATTATTTCTAACTATTTTCTCTTCATTTTATTTTCTTCTTAATTTTATTTTTTTTCTCAATTTCTTTATTTTCTCTTATCTCTAACAGCTTTTTTCGAGAGGAATCACGAAAAAAAAGTAGAAAGAATTCTATCCTGAAGAGAATGACTTAAGAGTTTTTTCATAACGGAAATCGTAAAAAGAAATCGTTAGAACGTTAAAGTGAATAAAAATCCTTTCACATATAGGAATGGAAATTTGGGTATATGCGTATATGCGTGTTATGGACATAGTCTAGTATCCTGTGGTATGGACAGAAATTTGGGTTGTCCGAATCGTAGTTTAGACATAGTCTAGTATCCTGTGGTATGGACAGAAATTTGGGTTGTCCGAATCGTAGTTTAGTTGCACCTGTCCCGGAGTGGGCGGCTTATGAGATGAGAATGACACTCTGTTTTTTCCTAAAGCAAATTCCCCACCAACAGTAGCTGTGTTAGTTGCTTTGCTCAGCTCGACTTACTCGGGCAACCAATTGCTTGTGAACTGAGGCAGGAGTTTTTACTCCAAACACCTGCCAAGCTACATATGGATTTGGCGGGAGTTCCTTCTCCTAATGTGAGGACTATTTAGCTACTGCGGAGATGGAATCGAAGCTATAAGGATTCCTTTTCTTCCATTCAAAGGCAGAATTGCTCAGTGAACGCATGAATTTGACCGGGACGTTGGTAAGCCAGTCTAAGGCCAACTCCAATAGAGATAGTATCTGTATTTTTTTTCCTATTAAAGTAAAATACCTCTTCCTTCATATCGTATCCCTCTCCAACAGATACTTCAAATCAACTTTTCTGCTGCTACAGTAATATCTTCGGGATGGAGTAGCCGGTAAATTTGCTACCTGCTGTAGCATGCCTAATCACTGTACACTGAGTATGCACGTGGGTCTGAGAGAGAAGGAGAGTAATAAAAAGTAGAAAATATGGTGTCTGTTGGAGATAAAAAAATAGAGGATACTATAATAGTGTTAGAGAATACTATAATAATATTATAGAGTGTGGATTTTTAAAGTTTCTATTAGAGATGATCTAATACTGAAAAGGCTGAATTGCAATAAGTTGATATGTCATGCTCCCAGCGAATTACGTGTAGGAATGGAAAAAGGACAGCACGTTAGCACCAGTCTTAAGCCACTGAATGAAGGAATGTTGAAGGCAAGCGTGTAGCTGGGTGAAAAAGTTTGGCTGTTAGGAAAGTAAGTTCAAGCAGGAAGAATGGAAAGAAAAACATAGGTTTGGAATAAGTAATTTAAAAAGTAGTAGCTAACTTTCTTAAGCAAGTAGTGGGGCAAGCAAGATAAAATAGTAATTGGTTATCTTTTCTAAAATAATAGGTTTTGAGCACCTCTCCTCTATTTACGGACACTAGGCCTCCCAACTACAAGGCAAGAACCAACCAAGTCAACTCCAATAAAGAAGGTTGGTGGAAAGAAGGAAAGAGAAAAAAATGATCGGTTATCTTTTCTAAAATAATAGGTTTTGAGCACCTCTCCTCTATTTATGGACCGTTGTATTATAAAGAGCTGGATTCTTATAGGGAACGCTTGTCAACAATCTCAAGCTCTATTTAGAAATGCTTGCTGTCTTCATCACGGAAGGTCCGTATTTAGTACCACCATACTAAATCTAGTTTACTCATATTTGTTCAACTAGGCCATCCCGATCAGTCCAACCACACACACCTTGTAGTAGAAGGCCTTTAGAACTTTTTGAAAGATATGGATGTCCGTTTTCCAGTAATTGGTCTCTGGTTGCCATCAGAGTTCGAAAATTCGACGGTTACCGAGTAAAAATTGTGATAATCGGCCATTTCAGTCTCTAGTTGTCTATTATTATTTTTCCTACATAAATCATAGTATAAATAAATTAATAAAAGTTGGTTTCACTAATTTTTGAGGTGTGATGAGTCAGTTATAAATTAATATAGTCGCAACACATTTACACAATCTTGCATGTTACAATAACTAATTCATGAGTTCATGTATTTTTAAAAGACATAGGACCATGTAAGAAGACTAAAAAAATTAGTTTCATGATTTTTGGATTAGCAAAGAATAAACTATGCATTTAACTTGGTTTAACAAATACATTTTCTCACAGAAAATTTTGAACTTTTTTATGAGTATAAATATTTTTATCATGTAGATCATGTTACAAGGAAACCAACAAAATTTGTTTCACTTGATTTGAAGCTCGGATGAATTAATTATTGATTTTACAAGATTGAGATAATTTTTAGGTTTTTTTAACTTCACTGAAAATCGAGAAAACCACTCAATAAATCGAGAAAACCGAGTGGTTACCGATAATACGGAAAATTCGAGAAAACCGTTCGGTAACCGGTCCAATTCGATCAGTTACCGAGCGTCTAAAATCGCGATTTTTCCCCTAAATTTCAAATTTATTCAAATGAATTTTGTCCGAAATTTTTGAAAATTCGAGCGGTTACCGCGGTAATCGCGATTTTTCGGTTACCACCGGAGCTCGGTTACCGAGCTCCGATCGGTAACGTAAACATTGGTTGCCATTGCTGCCTATCAAAATGTAAGAATTACTAGGTAGGATTTTAGTGTGATGCGGAGGAGATAGAATTAATAATGTTGTTTGTTACTTAGCATTGAATCGAAGAAGAAGATTGTACATATTGCTACATTGTAGTCGACTGAAAATCAGCTATCTTACACTCGGGAAAGAAGAAGAAGAACGACGGTGTTGAGACCAGCTTCGGGGACAGGGTTAAGGTTCGAGAAGGTTTCATCAGTGTGAGGCTTATAGGCATGGCCTTGGGTAACAGCCGAATCTGCAGTGATGGTGGACTACAGGCAAGGTGACAAGGTGGGCGCCACCAACCATGGGTGACGAAGGACAGTCAATGGGTAGTGCCAGTGGCAAGAAGGCAAAAATAAATAACCTAGCAAAGCCGAGTTAGCACAGTAGAGATTGCGGGTGTAAATCCGGTGGCTGGAGCGCCACCGGTGACTGAGGAGGATAACGGGTCAGTGTAGCCTGTCGATGTAGCATGGGGAGAAGAATGAGAGTTGTGAGAGAGAAAGATGAGAAGGATGCGTGACGTCGGATTCACATCCGACGGTCTAGGACGGCCGAGTATAAAATGTTAAATGTGAGTCGATTATAATATAGTCTCGTGATTCTCGTCCCAATATGTATCGCTAGTTGTACATTCCACGGAGCCTGACCAGCGAGGACTGCTTGTACTACTAATCAAGGATTTAGCACTAAATTATATAGAACACTAAAAACATAAAACCGGACATTCAAAAAATTAATCATAAAAATTTAGCGCATGATCGCAAACAACGTTGATCAGTATGCAACCACGACCAAAACATCAAGATTCTCTAAATAAATCTTCCTGTAAGTTCCAATTTATACGGAGAAATATTCGTAAATTTTGATGTATAAAAATGTCATTATTTGAGCCTCATTAGTTAATTAAACCAATGCAAAAAGAAAAAATATTAAGTTCACAGGAAAAATTCCATTGCATTATTTGGATCATCATGAATTTTTGTACATTATATATTATTCATTTTGGGCAATTATCATACAAAAATTCCTGTGCCTAAAGAAAAAATCATTTAAAACACACTAGAATTCGCTTAAAAACAAAAAAAGGGCCATAAACAGGCCTTTCAGCCCAATACCGCATTGCGCGGCCCATAAAACGACCGATCCGACCGAGAGCGCAACCTAGCATCCGCGCCTAGCCCATTATCGCAAGCGGCCCATTACACTTGCTGGCCCATTAGTCCTAGTGGCCCGTCTGAAAAAAAATCGAGACAAGATGTGAGCTGTTGGATTGAATCTGACGGTCCCCCGACCTATTCGCTAGATCAAAACCACCGGCCTCCCCCATAAACCCTAACCCTATCCATTTCTTCTCCTCCCCTCTAAAAATTGCGACTAGCCGAGAGAGATGATGATGGTGGCGAGGATATGTCAGGAAGGGGGGGAGAGAGAGAGAGAGAGAGAGAGAGAAAGAGAGAGAGAGAGAGAGAGAGAGAGAGAGCTGGAGGAGAGCGGAGCGAGAGCAGCACTGCTGTGGATTTGCTCGTCAGTGGGCACGTGCGGCCAAGGTTGTGCGCGGCTCTGTCGAGTAGGTCCATGGTGGCGCCTGTGAAGGTCAGTCCACGCACGGCAAAAGAAAGTTCCCAGCAGAGCTTAACGGCCATAGCGCGAGGGAGCCAAGCGAAAGGAATCTACGCGCGACGGCGGAGAAGATTTGTTCCGCTAGAAGGAAGATAAAACAATAACTCCAGCGGCTCGAGATCATCAACGCGCTCCATTTAAGGTAAGCATCCATCTTCTTCTCTAGGGTTAGGGTTCTAATTTAGGGATTTAGGGTTTGGAATTAGGGAGTTCTTGGGTTTTGTGGGGTGGGGGGAGGGTTTCAGGGGAACATTTGGGGATTTCATTAGGGTTTTCCAATTCCTCTGGAAACAACTCCTACATGTTGTCGAGGCCTGAAAGGTCCCTGTCCTAAACCTGAGTCCACCAATCCGATCCCAATTCACCCACAAAACAACATAACAGACATACAAATATGCATATACACATGAAAAACATCTAATTCATGATAAAAACATCAAACCCGAGCCTAATTGTCTTGAAACATGAACATATGTGTCTAATCCAACAGTAATTTAGGGCTAATTCACATCAATTAATTCTAAATTTGAACATCAATGGATCTAAACCATCTGATCCGAAACAAAAACACTTAAAACGAGAGCAATTATGGCTAATCATCACTAAACGTGAACAATTATCATTAATTTGAAACATAAATTGCGCTTAATTGCATCTAGATGGCATCTTAAACATGACTAATGGGTTCAAACTGAGCTAGGTTGCCTCTGATACCGAACATTAGATTCTAATTCTTAGCTAATTAACGTGATGGTCTAGCTTTATGATCTGAACATCCAAATAGCGAAAGCATTAGGCATACCTGCATTCGGGGATGCCATCTAGTCTTGATGGTGAGGTGATGTAGTCGCACTTGTGGTCGTCGATGTCGGAAAACGTTAAGGCAGCACCAGCGTGAGGAAGAGATCGATGTAGAGGATGCCGACGTGAGGGAGAGTTCGTCGGCTTGGTGCAACTAGTAGACGTGGATGTCGTGGGTGAAGATGGTGGTGGCATCCTTCGCCTCACTGCTGCGTGCTAGTGATCGAACTAGGGTTTTGCATTATATGTCGCTCAACTGGGTCTCACGGGAACCCTCCTTTTATGCTGCGTAGGGCAAGACGGGACCACAACCGATGTTAGTACCTTTCACTTCCGATCTAAGCGCAAGGTGAGGGAGTCCTAATCTCCTAGGACTCCCCAGGTAGTTAGGATGACATTAGGCCGAGATCAATTCAACAGAGGGACTCGTCCTCCAGCAAAGCGTCGTTCCACTCGGCGCAGCAATGGCACAGCCGCCCGCTCATCATCCAGAAGGTGCCGCACAGCGTGCGGGGAGGCCTCGACGAGCGCTACTTCGTCCTGGATGTGGTCTCCATCGGGCCTTACCACCACGGCGCATCGCACCTAGTCGAAATGGAGCAGATCACGGAGCCCGTGGTGCACGAGTTGTGCCGCAGCGCGGTGGGGGAGAGGGACAGGGGCAGCACCACCACCACCAGACTGCCTAGTCGACCTTCGCGCTGTTCCTGGAGGCAGTCCGGCCGCTCGTGCCGGAGGCGCGGCGCTGCTACGCCGACACATTCGACGGCATCACCGGCAACAACTTCGCTAACATGATGGCCGTCGACGGCTGCTTTCTGCTCGCCGTGGTGGTAATCCTCACCAAGGATTACCCAGGCCAACTCAAGCACTGGTGGTGGACGCACGGCCGCTGGCCGCATGCTGCGGATCATGAAGGACATCCTGCTCTTCGAGAACCAGATCCCCTGGTTCGTGGTGCGCGCGCTCATGGATCGGCTGCAGCGCGTCCGAGTGGACGAGTTCGTCGCCAAGATCCTCGCCTACTTCGACGTCCACGGCCGCGAGCCGCGTTTGAAATGCCGCGGGACAGCCTGATGAGCCCAGATCACCCCTGGACCTCGTCCGCCAGCGGCACCTGGGCGGGACAGCGCCGGTGGACATCCGGTACTGCGACTACGCCGGCCGTTCCCGCACTTCACGTCGGCCGTGGAGCTCTCGGAGGCCGGCATCCGGATCCACAGCAGAGCACATGCTGCGCGACGGACGTCAGAGTGGAGGCGCTCTGGCTCCAGATCGGGCGGCTCGCCCTCCCGCAGCTCGCGCTCAGCTGGCGGCCGCGCTGCTGGCTGATCAACATGGTGGCGCTGGAATGCGTGGCTTTGCTTGCAGGCTACTTGTGTTTGATGGAATTGTGGACGACGATCCCGGTGATGGCGACGAGGAGGCTGACCAGCGGCGCGGCGGCCAAAATGATACTTTTGTTCCTATAGAAGACGGCGTGGATGCTGCTCCTGGTTCTCCTCGTGGTCCGGAGCTGGACGATTTTCTCCAGCGTGTTGAGGGTACAGCTCCTGCTGCGGCAGCGGGTCGAGGAGGGCCTCGAAGAACTCGACGGTTCGGCGACCGCTCATGGTGCTGAACAGTATCTTCTTGGACCGCAGCTCCTCGACGTCCTGCTCGGTGCGGATGAGCAAGCCGAGGATGGCGAGGTAGGAGCTCACGCCGCTCGGACAGGGTTTTGTTATGTACGTGGCATAAACTTATCAGGACAGGGACTCGAATTCCACCGAAATTTCGCAAACTTTGGCTTTTCCACCGGTGAACAAATTTTGTCATATCGTTCAATAAAGTTTGATTTTTTTTCTACGCTTATATAAGTTGAATGCAACCTTAATTATGCGCCAAATGATGTGTGTAGTGTGGTGGTACAACCCGTTTGCTGCATTCCAGCAGTCATGGGAGTTATCCAGTGCTACTCTACTCCGTAGAGTACTGTAGCACTGGAAATCGATCTCCAGCTGCTACCTCTTCCAGTGCTACAGTGTGCGGAGAGTATCACTGCAGTAGTACTGTAGCAACACTGTTTACAGTGCCGCCCGTAGGTTCGGAGTAGAAAAATGCGTCGGGTTACTGTAACTGTACTGTAGCATACTGTAGTTGTACTGTTTATAGAGGCTGACGGCTGGACCGGAGAGAGAAAAAGAGGAGTAGAAGGTAGGAAATGGGGTAGCTGCTGGAGATGAAAAAATAAGGGATGCTGTAATAGTGATGGGGATGCTTTAATAATATTTTTGAGGATGAAAATTTGAGATAGCTACTGGAGATGGTCTTATTGGTGAAAATGGTAACAGAAATTCTAATTCGACCAGAGATCCTTTTCAATCTAAATTGTGAGAAGGTAATTTTCTATTCCAATTGTTTTCAATTTTGATTATGATGAAAAATTATAATACTGAAAAAAATGATAATTAATCGGGTCTTAGTGTGAGTTTTGAGATGTTGTTCCTATACATCCTGGGGTCGACTCTAGGCTTTAAGCTAATTTTAACCATATTTTCCTTCACTGACAAGCGGGACTCATAGCAAGATGGGTAAAACTTTAAAATTTTGACGTAAACTAGCATGGAACTAGCAACCTCTAAAACTACTCTCGCAAAGACAGCTTATCAAGTCGGCTTTGGCTAGTCCTGGTACTTGGGCCATGCCGGGCTGACACGACACGGCCTCTTCGTGCCTCATGCTATCTTGTGTCGAGCAGGCTCGACTCGCTCAGCCCGTCAGGCCGTGTTGTGCCAGCATGACAAGCTTATAGCTAGGTCCAAACACGACCCATGCACGCTATGCTACCGTCGTGCCGTGCCAGCCTAGGTATGATGGTTTCTTTTGGTCATTCGTTGTTGGATTTCTTGACCCATGTGCACTGCTTGTGCTTTGCAGCCTTTTCCCTCTCTCTGTCAACTTGCACGCCGGCAACAGTAGCAGACAATCTAGCATGGTAGTACTATATATAACATCAGCTAGCATATGGATAATACCAGATAGTATAATTGGATAAGCATAGGAAAGTGGATGCAAATAGAAATGAATAAATAATGACAATACTAAGAGTAGCGGAAAAGGAATAATTTGGGAAAAAATAAGCAATTGGAGAACATAAACTTTATTAATTGCAAATACATGCTAGTACATGGCCTCTTTAAAAACCTTACACCCAGTATGAGGTTTCCCCCCGTAAGAAAAAAAGTACAACATACTATTACAAGGATAAATAATCCTCTTGTTCAAGCTCAAGATCTGCCATGGCATTTGCGATCTATGGGTCCTCTAGTTGGTGTTGTTGTCGAGTTTCTGCAGCCTCCTAGTCCTTGAGGCAAGTGAGTGCCTCGACCATCTCGAGCGTAAGAGATGACCTCCGTTCTTTGATTATTCTTCCCGTTATGCTGAATGTTAATTCTGAAGATACAGTTGATGCTTGCACAAGAAGAACATATCATGCAAATTGGGATAACATAGGAAATTGGCATTCATTGTCTTTCCACCATCCAAGGAGATCGATCTGGTCATTATCCTGAAGTAGTGGATCATGAGAGATATGATCCAACTCAAGGTAGTGGTTGAGCTCTGCGTTGGGGTTCTAGGACGACTTTGCCAGCTGAGTTAAGGAAGAAGAGTCATTTCCCTTCACTTCTTCCACATGTTAACCGTCGTAGTTTTTCTTTTCTCATTTTGTGCTAGTTCAAACCTCAGGTAAGGTTGACCAAACTTCTTCTGGTACATACCAAAAACTCAAAATATCTTAGATTTAACATGTGAGTAAGCAGCTAAGTAATCAAGATCAAGTGCATCACCAATAAAACAGAAAGCAAGATCTAATTTCTCCAACTTCTTACGTGGATCAAAGAGGAGAGCAAAACAATATAAGTGCAGAATAGCATCGAAATATTTGAAGTGTTTCCATTCATTGCATTAACAATAGGGACTAGTATTTCTTTTGTACTATGCTCATTAAACATGTCAACAATTTTCATAAGCCATTCAAGAAATAGAGGAGATGTAGGGTAGTAAATACCAGACAATTGTGTTGATGCGTTATAGAATGGTTTTGAGAGATGATGTAAACTTGTAGCAACTTCCAAATATGTGTTAATAAGCAATATGCCTATAACTTAAGCATTGATAAAGTTGCTGAAAATGTTCTCGTACCCTTTTACCTACTTTAGCATAGTGTATGTTAAGTTCCAAAGGACATTCATGTCTATGCAGAATTTTCTTAGTTTCGGACCGTTAATCTTACAGTTCTCCTTGAATTTCTTATACACCAATAGGGAGCTTGAAAGAAAGCGAATAGCACTATGGATATTGTTTAAATATTGACTTACCTGCAACATACCTGCTTGTACCATGAGGTTGATGATGTGGCATATATGTCTTTGGTGGAGAAAATATCCACATATGGTTCCAGTGTCTTCACGGCTGATGTGTTCGCCGTTGCGTTATCCAATGTAATAGAAACAAACCTATTTTCTATCTCATATTCTTGGATAACCTCTAGGATGAGTGCGGCAATGGCCTCTGCAGTGTGTGACTCATCAATAACCCTGAATCCTATGACCCTTTTGTTTAGCTTGTACACATTATCCATGCAATGCGCAACAACACTAAGGTAGCTTGTCCTCTAGTGTGAAGATGTCCAAATGTTCAAAAAAAGCTTATGGTCCAAAAACTTTGTTTCAAAAAATCTATTTTTTTCTTGGTACCTTATAGTTACATCTCGTTGGTGGTTTTCCTAGACACATTACCATATTGTGGACAAAAGGCATTTTTATCATTATTTTAAAGCTAGCACTTCTGCCCATCATAATGGGTAGATTTTCCATATCTCTAGCAATTTCATCGCGAGCTATTTGAGGATCATAAACCCATATACCTACAAAGTCATCTGCAGTGATGTTCCGTTGAGTTTGTACTTTTCCATCTTGTTCTCGCATGGCAAACTTTTTCAAACATACTGGATAATGGCGGTTTAGATGCCCTGTACCACCATGTGAGACTGCAGAATATTCTTTTTTTTGCAATAATTACAAGTTACAGACACTACAACCAACTTACAATTGCACATTTCTTTATTCTTAGTGAAAAGCTTCTAACATTCTGCTCTCCCATCTATGAAGTAGATGGCCTGGCAGTATCATTGGTCATCACCGTCTCTGCGACAGGGTAGTTGGTTGTTGCTTCCTCCGGCATGAAATAGCCTTCGCCTTCACATTGCTCCTCCTCCTCGTAGCCATCCACACCGTCCAAATGACAATCATCCATCCTATAGTGTCCCATGCTTGGGGACAGATGACGTGGATCGGGAGCCTCGGGCATGAGCGAACTAGGACTTATAGAGCTATCGCGTACATAGCACCTTAATACGCTTTTTCTCCTACCATTGCTACCACCACAGAGCATATTTTTGTGTGTGAGGCTTTGATGTTGTTGCTAGTGTGAACTATGAAGACCATGAAAAAATGAGCTGGTGGCTCGATGATGAAACAAGCAACAAAAACATGGATTATATAGGCATCATGTGAACGTTGGTTTTTTGCCCATTGCCTCTTTAGTCATGTCTGCTTCCTCTTTAGTTAGCACTACTAGCATACAGACCCATCCGTCTTTAGTCATGTTAGCACTGTTAGCATACATGCTCATCTCATTGGGATGCTGCAAGTGAAAGGAAGTGGCATAGTTGCATTGCATTTGCATGCACCTAGTCTCTACATGCACCCAAGCCTTTTACTTTCACTTGCATAGTTGCATACGTACACGCATGCTGAGCATGCATGGATGACACCATGAGAGAGAGGTTGATACAAATTCAAATGCGAGTGGCGGGCTGTTTATGCTGACATGCTCTTTTCATGCCATCGAGCTGTTTCTGTGTTGATGGGCCTTTTTCGTGCCTATGGCTATTTTCCTGTTGTGCTAGTCCAGGCATGGCCCACCATGCCAAGACCCTATGCACGGTACGGCCCACGTGTCTGTGCCGTGTCGTTCGGCCTGATTTTTCTAATGCCATGACGTGCTATGGGCCATCCTAATTTTGCCTGACCCATATTCCAGGACTACTTCGTGTTGTGAATATGCAAATGTACTTTACAAAAAAGAGGCACATGGGAATGGATAGTGTATCGGTTGTAGTGGTCGTGTAGCCCTATCAGAAACGCTTCAGGAAGGAGCAGGTGCTCCGATTTTATTTCAAAAGCTGGCTCGAGGAAGCAGAATGAACTGTTGTGGTTCTTCAACAATGCAACACTCCATATACTCATTCAGTCCTGTGTAAACCCTTTTCCGTATCCAGCATGTCTGATCAAAATTTGTTACTGATCCGCCAATTTTCCTATAGCGATTTAATCGAACCAACTAGCACAGGCAGGGAAGCAACGTGTTTTGGAATTGGGATAGATAGCTATCGTCGACTTAGGGAGTAAAAGAATAGAACTTGGTTCGAATATTGAGGGGATGCACAAGAGAGAAATGGAAAGATGTGTTTGGCACCCGTGGAGAAGTTTGTACATACAAGCACTTGCGAAATAGTTGCAATGTTTCTATACACAATGGGTGTATGTCTAGCCAATAGAAATACACAAAATCGGTTCAAACATTCAGGTGAAACGGTTAGTAGGAAGTTTGATGAGGTTCTATGATTGCAATAGTAGAATGCTATTCGAGACCTAAAGACTCTAACTTTTTCACTGTCATAAGAAGATTATAGATTATTAAAGGGTTTATCCAAACGTCAAGGATTGCATTCATGCTTTTGATGGGAATCACATACGTGTGTCTCTTTCTCCAGATGAACAAATGAGGTATATTGGATGGTCTAGAATTGCAACTTAAAATGTTTTTGCAGAATGTGACTTCTATAGGCCCTGAGTCATGTTGAGAGAATGGTACCACGTTAGCCCCCCTGAGTTGAATTCAGTATTAATATAATATGAACATAGGTAGTTAGAGTATGACTATAAATACCTCATCTCATTGATACGATGACATTAACAGTTGAGATACCAAAAATATATGTTCACTGTGTTGTGATTTAGATTCCAACAAATCGTATGTATGAAACAAGTGTGCTATATCATACAATTAGGGTTGATGTACCAGGCTTCCCACATCCTCCTCAAGGTAAATATTATGTCAATAAATGACTTGAATTGTTCTTTTAGAAAAGTATTATGTTATCAATACAAACTATCCTAATTGACTCATAAAAGAGTTAAATGTACTATTTACCTAAGTAGCATAGAGACTTATAACCAAATATCTCAGAAGAAATTCAAACAAGCACACTCATATGTACGTAATGTTATTGAGTAATTTTTTGGAGTATTGAATTCGAAGTGGCAAATTTGGTATAAGATGCCAAGCTAATCGATGGAGAAGTAAAAATAATTATCGCTGCTACTGTGGTGTTTTACAACTTCATATATGAGTATGGGAGTGATGACTTATACTTTGCTGACTGTGATCAAGCTATGTCTCTATCATTTTGGAAAGATATAATAAATATGTTATTTCTTAAATAGTATTTGATGGGCTAATTTTGTAATAAGTAAAATATCTATGGATACATTTTGTGATGATATGGTCACTGCTGTTGCTTTTGCCCTTGCTTGGGAGTAGTATTTTTGCGATGTGATATGAGTTCATTTTGCTAGCTACTCAGTCACCGCTATGGCTTTTGCTGTTGCCTGGGACTAGTTGGCTTTGTTTCACACTCGACGCTAGGGCGGCTGCAGCGAACACTTGCCGTGTTCTTACCAAGCCAAGCCCCAGCCCGCTTTCCCCATTCGGCGAGCGGCGACCGAAACAAAGGCAAGCGCAGGCCCCGTTGGACCCGCACCTGCTTCTCCCCTCCCCACTTCCTTCTCCTTCCACTGCAAGCTCGCTCATCCGCCCCCCAAATTCCCCAACCCCACATGCCGGCCGCCGCGCCCTAGCCCCCTCCCGCACCCCACCGCCATGTCCGAGCCGTCCGCGTCGGCGGCGGTGGACGGGCTCCTCGCGCTGGCGGAGGAGGCCGAGCGCCGGCGCGACTTCTCGGCCGCCGCCTCTTGCCTCGAGTCCGCGCTGCGCCCTCCCCACGCCGCAGCACTCCTCCCACTCGCCGAGGCCCGCGCGCGACTCCGCCTCGCCTCGCTCCTCCTCGACCGCCGCGCCGCCACCGCCGCCAAGGGGCACCTCGAGCGCGCGCTCCTCCTCCTCTCGCCGCTCCCGTCCGCGCCGCCGCGGCTCAAGCTGCTGGCCCACTCCCACCTCGCGGGCGCCTACGCGGTCCTCGGCGCCGTACCGTCGCAGAAGCACGTGCTTCGCCGCGGGCTCGGCCTCCTCGCCTCCGCGTCCGCCTCTGGGCTCCTCCCCCGCGCCCCCGCGCTGCTTTGGACGTGCAACTTCCAGGCGCAGCTCGCGTCCGCGCTCGCCATCGACGGGGACGCCGCGTCCGCGCTCTCCACCCTGTCCGCGGGGGGAGCCGCCGCCGCGGAGCTCCAGAGCCCCCAGCTCGAGCTCTTCTTCGCCGCCACCGAGCTCCACGTCCACCTCCTCTGCTGGGAGGACAGCGCCGCGGTTGAGGGCGCCGTCGCGCGCGTCACGCAGCTCTGGGACACACTCCCGGCCGAGCAGGTAGCCGCAGATTAGTATTCCTTTTTATTGCCATAAATAGCAGCAAAGAGATGTAATCTAATGCATATATTTCTGTTGCTGATTTGAGTGCAGAAGGAGCACTGGGTTGGGCTGTTCTTCTACACAGAGCTGCTGCGGACCTTCTACCTGTTGAGGATCTGTGACTACAAGCGCGCCTCACAGCGCGTAGAGCTGCTGGACACAGCTGTGAAGAGAGAGATGCAGAGAGGCCAGCACATTAAGGGGCTTGCAAGTGAGCTCACCGCAGTGGAGAGGACTCTAGGTCAGCCTGGGTTGAAAGAGCGGGAGAGGTCGGCACTGGCACACAAGCAGAGGCAGCTGAAGGCTCAGTTGCGGACACTGTGTGGCTATGACTCATTGAACGATGTGCTGGATTATGGAGATAAGTTGCTTTTGGCGCCACCGCCGATGCATGGGGAGTGGCTCCCGCGGACTGCGGTGTTTGTGCTTGTAGATCTCATGGTCGTCATGGTGGGTCGTCCTAAAGGGATATTTAAGGAATGTGGGAAGAGAATAGATTCAGGACTGCAGCTCATCCATGGTATGTGCTGCTGAATACTAACCCATTTGAAGTATTTCTTCTAACGCCATCAAACTTTTAGCTAGCAAGGCATGTTAGACGTGGCAAATTGACTATCATGGCTACACCCGTGTCCATTTTTCTTTTGACGAATCGGACACTCTGAATCCGAGTCGGATTCCAACACCCATGTTGGATTCCAAATTGTATTTCGTGTGTCTAAATTTTCTTTGTCGAATCGGACACCCGAATTCATGTCGGATTCTGGCACCCGTGTCCGTGTCCAGGTAACGCTGGGTAGTAGCCATTTTTGTTAAAGCGTGTGCACCTTGAGAGGTACTGATGCTGCTTGCATATCTTGATTTATTTCGTGAGGTCCATGCATATTTTGATGAATGGTGAATGATTAGCTACTAACTAGTAATCACACCTACTTGTCATGAGTGTCTTTGGTACTATACAACTATCCACATTGACTATTGATGTCTTTGCCCTTGTGAACCAGTTAAAACTTTGCACAATTCTACCCATTCACTTCCTCATCTCCTGTCTTCGCAAGTAGTAATTTTTGAAGCAATCCTCACTTTTTCAACTTTCAAGCCGTTTTCCCATTACTTTTTGAAGCAAGTGTTGTTCAACTCACTAAGAATCCAGGGAACTAGTGAACCTATTCTCAAGAATGAGTTCATAATGTTACTCCAATGAATGCATTCTTCAATACAAAAAGCATGGCCGTCTTATAATTAATTTTCACCACCCATACATTTCTACAGAGAACTAGTGTGGTGACAACAGCAGTGATCTTAGATTGTGGGCTCTGACATTATGTTAGCAACACTGACAAGGTTATTCTAGTGTTGGTCAGGATCGGTTTGATGAGTTCATCATCATAATCATATTTGGCAAGGTCTAGAGCCAATCTTAGGCGCCCCTGCAGCTACATGAAATTAGGTTTTGTTGAGCTTGTGTGGCACAACATTCCATGGCCCATGGACAAGGCTACACAAAATTCAACTAGGTTTTTGTCTCATTGCTTCCTAAAGAGTAAAGAGAGCACATTACTAAACAGCAGTGACCATGTTAGTTATGGTAGATTGAGAGTTGAGACACATGATGTAGAAAGGTGGAAAGAGACAAAGGATGAGAAACAGATGTTCTATTTTGAAGTGAAAATTACTGTTCTACCTTTCTTGAGTTGGTACTGTATGCACCCATCCAGGAGGTACTGCCCAGCTACAATGAATCTGCACTATTCTGTTTCATTAGACATGTGACCCGCATAATATTGAAATCTTTCTGTTTCGTACCATTATATCCACTTTTGGTCCATTTCGGTCATTTTGGTCCATGCCGACCGGACAAGCATTCTGGTTGCCTTGTAAGAACTCACTAGATCTAGGGTGGAGTCTGCCGGGTCGAAGGAAACTGAAGAGGCGTGATAGCCAACAGAGTGGAGAGGGTGGTGTTGATCAACGTGCACGATGCAGGTGCCGAGCTCAGTCGATACGGTGCATTCCTTTTTTTAAAAATGCCTTTGATCGTTCTAGATTTGCTGGGTCTGTAGTTGTTGTAATGTGGTTGTTTTACAGTTTATCATCAATATCGTTAATATTAGTGTATATGACATTCCACCTCAGGACATTTTTAGCCCTTGGTTGTCTGTTTGGGTGTGGTTAGGTTCTCTATACAACTGTAGTAGAATATATAAGCCTAAAAACCGTCAAGACCAAATGTTAAACCAGAGTGGTCATTGGAATGAAATAAATGAGTCTGATACACAGTCTTGTAACGCTGATTGTGTATTGCATCTTCTAAAAGTTATCATCTAGACAGATTTGTTTCCTGTGCGTGTAAAGCTGAAAATCCAGAAACTTGTCTCTTCCTTTTTGTACTTAATGGATTTTCACATTGTTTTCCACAGATGAACTCTTGAAGCTTGGCATCATGGATGGTGTGACAGGTAATTACTCTGTTAAATCTATTACCCTTTTTTTAGTGTTACAACTGTATTTCCATATTTTAGAGCACATTTATGCATTGCCCTGATGGTTTTCTTATCATCCATGTGATGTAAGAATCCCACACATTATTTTGTCCAAGTAACATAAGCTCTTTTTTAGGGGTCTTGCTAGGATTAGGCTCATGGGAGCAATTCATTTATTTGTGTACTCTATTAAACTATATGAGCTGAATTACGCTACTAAGCACTACTTCCTCCATTTCCTATGAAAAGTTGGACATGCCTATCCCCATTGAGTAAGATGGTTGGGATATGTAATAGTTCTACCTTTCATAGGGGTAAACATATTAAATGTACCCATAATTAGGAAAACCATTGTGACCACACTAAATTTATCAACCAATTAAATTGAACATCCACAAGCAGCATTAGTTCCATTTTAATATTGTTTCCGGTCTTAACAGAGTTCAATGATATAACTTTTCACAACTCACAATCTGTTGCCCTTTCTCATTCGTCTCCTCATCCTTTCCAATCTCCCTTTTACCTTTTGAAGATAGTGGAACTATAGAGCCCTAACAACCTAATCATATGGTCGATCTTTGTCCCAGTTGATCAGATCAGCCATAATAGTTACTGAACTATTGCTTTTGAATGAAAGAGTGAACTATGTCTGATTGGATGCTTTTTCTTTTCGAACCTTCTACTGCTTGGTACTTTAGTTAAAGGCTTAAATCACTTATTCCATCTACGGGAGTCTCTTTTGTACCTTACAGAAGAAATGAATCTTACCAATTGAGGCCTGTCTTGTGGTGTTCTTGTCCTCCTGTTCCCTTCATCTTGTCTGACCTATGTGTAGTCACTGATTTATATTTCATGGTGTAACTTCGATGCTATGCAGAGGCAAATTTGGAACACTCAACAATATGGACAGCTGGGCTGTACTTGATGCTTTTACTTCAATTTCTGGAAAACAAAGTTGCTGTGGAACTCACAAGATCAGAATTTGTTGAAGCACAAGAGGTTAACACTCAAGTATATTCATGTTCAACTAGTATGCATGCTTCTGTTTTCATCCAGAATTATTAGAATTTTTCTTGACTGTTTAACATGGCTTTTGTTAGTTTTGCTGTTTTCCCCTCCTTTTTTTGTGGGGCGAACTCAGAAGATCCTTATATGGTTGCCTATGTTGCAGTCATAATTGATGAATCAGTTCTGTACTATGCCTTTTGAAGATACTTGTCCATTTCTTATGAGCACATCTTAGCGCCAAGTAGTTTACTGCAGATATATCACACGATAGGTTTGCCAAATTTATATCGCCTGCAGATTATGGATTTGATGTTAATCAGATTTTATCCAGCATGATAGCTCACAGTTGGTCTAATGACTTCTGGTTGTTAGCTAACCCTTTTTCTTTCAATTGGCCACCTTTCTATAGGCTTTAGCACAGATGAAAAACTGGTTTACTCGTTTCCCAACAATTCTCCAAGGTTGTGAAAGCACCATTGAAATGTTAAGGGGACAATATGCACATTCTGTTGGCTGCTTTGATGAGGCTGCTTTCCACTTCCTTGAAGCAATGAAGGTATTTTTGGCCTATCTTTTCATCTTTTGTATATCCTTTCCAAGATTGCCAAAGCAAAAGCATGTAGTGAAAATGGTAGATTTTGCTGTTATAGACCAAGTTCATTAATGTTCTTTTGCATATGATCTCAGCTGACAGAGAGCAAATCAATGCAATCAATGTGCCAAGTCTATGCAGCAGTGTCATACATTTGTAAGGGTGACGCAGAATCTTCTTCACAGGTACAGTAGAATTTGATATCATATCACGGTTTTATACCTGTCTTTTGTTGTTTCAAGCCAGGTGGCGACTAAATATTGCTTACCTGTTTCATTCCTTAGGCACTAGAATTGGTTGGTCCCGCTTATAGAACAATGGACTCATTTGTTGGCGTACGAGAGAAGACTTGTATCATTTTTGTTTATGGACTTTTACTTATGAGACAGCATAATCCACAAGAAGCTCGGTAAGCGTACTATCTCAGAAAGTAGCAAACATGAGAATATTATTTTTCTCAAACATAACATGAGAATATTATAAATGTTTGTGTGTTGTGTGATAGGCTTAGGGTCCACATTTCTTCAGACATATTAGCTAATGTTCTGCATTATTTTTCTCCTATTGTGTCCTATCACGTACTAATTTTCCTTACCTTCTGAGCACACTGTTAGCATGTTTGCTAATACTTCATTACTATGTTGTCAATATTAAATGCTTATATGCAATACAGGAATCGCCTTGCAAGTGGTTTGAGAATAGCACACCAACAGTTGGGTAACATCCAATTGGTTTCTCAGTATTTAACAATACTGGGGACATTAGCACTTCAGCTACATGATGCGGGACAGGCTAGAGAGATCCTGAAGTCAGCATTGACCTTGGCAAAGACGCTATATGACATTCCAGCACAGATGTGGATCTTGTCAGTATTTACAGGTATGCCATTGAGGTTATGTGGAATTCTTGTCAAAGCAATTGAAACAAACAGTTCTAAAGTTAGGCATTTGTAACTTTTATAGTACCTGGTGTCCTGGTTTCATTTCCTTTTATATGCTGGTTATTTAATATTTGTTATATGCATATTCTGAAAATAGTGGTTGATGCAAACTGATGTCCAATTATATAGCCTGGTTATCAAACCTCTTCATATGCATGTTTTGAATGTAGATGTTGATGCAAACTGATGTCTGATTTCAGAGTTATATCGAGAATTGGAAGAGAAGGGAAATGAAATGGAGAACTCTGAGTATGAAAGGAAGAAAGAAGATGATCTGCAGAGAAGACTTTCTGAAGCTCATTCTCATGCTTTTCACCAGGAGCTGGTATGTTAACGGTAGTTGAGATTTGAAGTTAAGCTAATTGCATACTTGCTTCCACTTCAAGTGTGTGAACAACTCCACAAATAAGATCTAAGAGTCTGTTTTGTGCCAAAGTGCTTTTAAATGAGTGCGGTGGACCACAGAAAGCATTGGTGATGTTTTGTTTGCAATGCTGATTGCTGAAACATCTGCCACATTTTTATAACCCAGAATGTGAATCTGCATGGTGAAACAACATGCCGCTTTTTCTTTCTGGTTGTGTACCAATCCTTTATTTTTGTGTGTGTGTTCGCTGTGGTGGTTATGAAGAGATCTCTTTCTGGGGTTGTGTAGGAAACCTTTTGTGTGTGTTATTGTTGGAAAGAACTCCAACATGGACATACTATAACACATTTGAATGATGAGCCAAATAATAGGCAGATGTCAGTTGGCCACCTAGGTGGTTCTGGCAAAATATAGCTATTAACCATGATAGGCATCTTCGTACAAGATACACAGCTAGCTGTACTGAATAAACACAAATGCATTAACAACAACATAGTTGAGGTCTGGAGGCATAAAAAATTTGGCACAAGAAACCTACATTATGGTTAATTTTCAACGGATGAATATTTTGTGAATGGCCACTGGTTCTACAGTGTTAAAGAAATCCCAAAAGTTATCCTTTTTTTTTAAACTCAGCTGCTAGGACAAGTTAGTACGTTTCAATTTCTTTCCCAAAATTAATATCGTGGAATGATACTTTTTGAAACATCAATGGTAGGATTGTTTGTTTGCAATATCTTGCCATTAGAAGTCACCAATCTGGTCTCAAGCCGGCCAGGCACAAGCATCACCTAGAAAATGTTGAGTGAATTGCACAAAACTACAAGTATTGTGTCATTTGTAACACAAACTACAAGTATTATGCCTAATAACACAAAACTATAAGTATTGTGCACTAATTTCGTATAAACTCGATTTTAATTGAATTCACTAAAAAATGATCTTATATTTCTCAAAAATTCTAGGACTTTTTGTATATGTTTCATAATACCTATTTTAATTGGATTTACCTAAAAATCTGTATAAAATTTAAACTAAAATCTAAAAAAAAAACTGTTTTTATAACTCCTAACAATTATTAGAGTCTTAAATAAAATCTTATAAATATGGAAAAATTTACTAATATTTTTATTATATGATGGACTAATTTTTAAAATTATTTTTAGCTCTAGGTTATATGGTGAAAAAGTGAGTTTCTTTGTAATGTTTCATTTATATGCTCCATTTATATTACTTATTTTTACCATATAACTTAGGATTGGAAATAATTTTAGAAATTTGTAAATCATATAAAAAGAATATTAATGATTTTTTTCAGATTTTTTGGATTTTATTTGAGGCCCTAATAATTGTTAGAAGTTATACAAGTAGTTTTTTTTGAAGAATCTTAGTTTAAATTTTACATAGTTCTTTTGAGTGAATCTAATTAAAATAGGTTGTATATGAATTATGGAACACGTATAAAAAGTTCTACGAAAAGGTGAATCTAATTAAAATCGGGTTTTATGTGAAATTAGTGCACAATATTTGTAGTTTTGTGTTACTAGTCATAATATTTGTAGTTTTATATGTTATAAATGGCATAATACTTGTAATTTTGTGCAATTTGCTCAAAGTTTTAACCAGCTGACCTATACAGTTTTTGTCGCCCCTAGCGACCATATTTGGAACTCATTTATCAAATTTAATAATGCATAAGCAGTAATGGTTAATTTGAGCTCCCTTCCAGGTGGAGAAATCAAGAATCCAGATTCAGCCGCTGCGTGACTTATCAAGGAACCAGCCGGAGATGGGTGCCTCAATGGCGAACACTGATCTTGACATCCCAGAATCGGTGGGGCTCTCGGCTCCTCAGCCTTCATCTGCCAAAAGGCTGGTCGAGCCAACGAGGCGCAGTGCCAGGAGGAGGCAGTCTTGACAAATGTTGACCTGACGCCTGGTGTCACCCATTAAAACGGGGTGCTGTAATCATATAGTGATCTTGTTGGATAGGTGTAGTGGATGACATCTAACTTGATGTGTTTTTTAGGCTCTCATTTGCTGATTTGTGTTAATTATTTGTATTCGACAAACATTCTAATTTCCTCTGTAAACAGAAGAAAGAAAAAGGGAGAGAAATATTCAATTCCAGTGTAAAGGTAAAATCCCAGTTCAAAACAAAAAGATGTTTCGGAGAAGTCAAGCACAGTATATACTGGTGTTTTCTTTTGATTATTAAGACGAAATGACAGCAACTATAAGATCACGAATCTTAACACTGAACTGAATCTGACACCAGAAGTTCCGTTTATGCTTCGGCATCCATCTTTTCCAAACCCATCGTTACTACGGTAGACGCAGCTCAGTTCATTGATGGCAGCACGAAATACTCCAGCTTTTCTCACCATCAGTGTTATAAAAGGTTGCATACACGTCCAAGCATTCGCCATAATCCGTGAGCTGGCCAAGGAGCGAGAAGCCAAACAACCTGACCACCAAGACCTGCGACCTCCACCCCCATCCATTTCAAGACCGAACGGAGCGAGAAGCTCAACGAAGGCCAAATGCCTCGTACCAACATTTGTTATAGCAAGTCTAATGGAAAATTTACCGTTAACCAACACCAGAAGAAGATGCAACTAGACAAACAGCAACCAATAACTTACGTCTTGTACAAATAGCAAGATAGAAACGAGAAATAGACACACCACATACAATTTATCCGATGTCTTTCTGAAATATATAGGCAAGGTTCCTGGAGCAGGCACAGCGCTAGCCGCTTGGTGTGGGTATCAACGCCAGCATTTGGTTTTTTATGATGCCCATGCACATCTCGATCTCCCTGAAGATCTGAATGTTCTGGGCGCTGCATGGTTGTAGGCGCGACAGCACAGAATCGAGAACGTCCGTGACTTCAGCAGGATGATACTGCTTCTCCGTGCAGTTCTGATGAATGGAAGCGACAGCAGTATGAGATCACCAGGTAAAGTAGTAGGACTGCCGGAATGCTCTCAGTTCTAAATAATGGGTAGAACTTGGATGTTTTACCTGCATCATAAGAATGGTAGCTACACAGGACGAAATCAACTCCACAGGAAATTGAGCTCTGGAATCACACCCATCGGACAATCTTGGACTGGAAGCGTTATTTGTTGCAGGGCCAGGTGTGCCGTTATCTTGATAGGATGTATTTGCCTGTTCCGAATCAGGAGGTATCCGTCTTATGCCCGGTAAGCATTCTCTATACAGATTATCTAGTGCTTCACCTATTTTTGCAAAAGCATTCTCTCCTTCACCCATTTTGCACATCGCCTGGTAAAAAAAAGATAAAAAAGCAGCAAATATGTAAATTGAAACAAAATAAATTTAAAAATGGAGAGGGGAAGAAAGGCTTATATTTCCGTGGCACCAGAAATCGTACAATAGAATAAAACAGGTAATGCTTCAGTCAGATAGACAAACTCTAGAAACTAGATGCAGCCTCTAATACAACAATAGGCATAACTAACAAGAGTGCAATATATCGAAGCTACCCCAACAAGCAGACAGCAGAGCATCAAGTCAAATCTGAAATAGCAAATGGTCAATTGAATGTTGAAACATGCTCATGATTAACTTAAAAAATCCCAAAAATTGATGATCGATCGAGACAAATCAGGTCCTGGGTTTTATCATGAACTCAATAGTTACTATTAGATAGGCAGTTTTATGTTATTTTGGTTAGTAGTCATTACTGAGTACTGGGCCCATTTGATAGAACTAGTTTATTGATTCGTTGACAATATGAATTATAAATTTTATCGTTTTCGTCAGAACTGTGGCAGGCAATGCTTGTAAATTGGAACTACTTTCTTGTTAAAATGCAGAGAATAATTCAAAAGTATATAAAGGGATGAGTAGATCAGAACCATGAGGAGCGCTAGGTCAGATAGCGTGACATGATATTCACAAAAATACAAATAATTCAGGCCAACTGACCTGAATAGCGACATCAACCATCATTTTTGCTCTGCATCTTGAAGTCTCAATAATTTCAATAGCTTGGGAACCAGACTCTGGATTAATATAACCAGAAAGGTTATAAGGGTCTGGTGCTCCATTAAAGGCTCCACCATTTTCCATAGATTTAGGATATGACTGTACTGGATTCCCATGATATGTGTTACGTTGCCGCAGTGAAAGCAACGCTGAGGCTACCTGAGTGTGATAGTATGTTGTGTCATTGGCCTAAGGGCACGAAAATCACCAGTTACTTAATATGGCAGCTTTGAACTTAGGAAGGTTACTTGATCATTGGAATCTCTTAGCTGCACAAGCACCATAGCATATTGCGCCCTGAAATGCTTCGAGTCTCTAATAGTTTCCCCATCCTTTTGCTTTCCAGACACTTCTTCATTCATGTGCCTCAGCTCTACCAGCAAAGCTTCCTACAACAGATTTAACAGTTCATCATAATCAAAGCAAGGATTTTACATATGAGTGTGGATTTCGTATCCAAGGGTTCCGGGGTCCCCGTTAGCGAATTCAGCATGTTGCAATGTTTCAAAAACTCGTAAAAAAATCATGTATGTAGTACACATAAGTAAACCTGCAAAAAATTCAATTTCAAATTCATCCTAGTGTTAAGAAACAAAATAGATAAATAGTCAATCTGGCATTGTTCATCATGTGCTAACAGTACCACTTGTCATTTTTGAATCTCGACATCAGAGATGAATTTGACTTTGAATTTCTGTAGGTTTATTTATCTATATGTGTATGACATACATGATTTTTTATGGAAATTTTTAAACTTTGCAACATGTTAGATTAATCAAATTTTTGCTAAAGGGGACACTGGATCCCCTGAGCACCAACTAATTTTCCAATACATAAACACTACGCGCTTGAATGATGTAAAAATTTCCAAAGCATGTATATTAAATAATAATAATAGCATGTCAATTATATTTAATGGTGAAATACAAACTGCAGCTGCAGAATGATGTTACAACGATAAAAGTACTTTGTAGCCACACCCAGATCTGGGAACTAAAAGGAACTCATCTTTCAAACTGTACAAGTGGATTAGTTTATACTCCATGACAGGTAGCCCATTTCAAGTATTAGCGAGCTGAATGGACTATCAGCATTCAATATTGGCCCATCCTAATAAATAAGATTTAGGCAACGCTACGACAAGATAAAATATAGAATAGGTGAACCATCAATATCTATTGTCAGATAGTTGAGAGCACATCACTGTAAAATTAAGGTCAACTCAGCTGTGCCAACTGCACTCCATCTATGCATGTATGAATTTGTGAACGTCCAGTTCATGTTTGCAATGTAGTTAACTCTTTTTAGAAACAAAGATGGTGGAGAATTCAATTCAAGCATGACCTAGTCTTCAAACATTAGAGAGATACGAAAACAAGGCACAAGTCTTGTCACACTTGCCTTTTTATCAAGAGCACGTGATAGTTCAGCAAGAGCTCTTATATCAGCTTCTCTTTCCTGTATCTGTGATAGAGTGCATGGCTGATTGTACATTGCCTGTTGTGCAGCGACTGTAACCTTATTAACTGTAGCTTTGGCCTGTGCAATGGAGTCAATTGTGTCACCCTATTGCACAAATCCCAAAGGGAAAACAGTTAGCTTATTCTACATAATTATATAAAGGTAAATAGCTTCCACATCAAACATGCACCTTCGCTTGCTTTATTAAAGTACTTATTGGGTGACCAGAAGGTATATGAAAGGTTACATCGGCACCATTTAAATTCGCATTTGCTGTGAATCCTGCTGCACCTCCGCTACCCAACTCTTTCATTGGATCCTCAAGTTTTGGTTCCAATAAGCTGTTGTAATATTTGTTCAAATTTTCCAGAGGATGCAAGGGCATACAATCAATATCCTGCAAAACAAGTCACTTTTAATAGCAACCTTATTTGTCATGCCAACTCTTTCATCTTTGTATCAATATTTGTTATTATATTTCAATGCAGGTGAAACAAAATCATTTTAAAGACATGAAACAACATGTTTAACTACTAGTTGCTTATCATGTTTTTCTTCACGTTTAAAGACAAGATAAAGCATGTTTATATTAAGGAAAAAGTCCAAATTACTCCCCTGAACTATGGTTGTTGTCCGGATAACCCTCTGAACTTTAAAACCGTTTATTTAACCCCTCGAGGTTTTTGTTTTTGATCATTTTTAACCCTAGGCTATTTTTGAACTCCGGTTTCATTGACATGGAAGGTGGTTTTCGCCCTCTTATCCAGATCAGCATGCCGACGTGGAGGGCTCAAATTGGTCCACAAAACCCCCTAGCCCTCTCACCTCACACTCCTCTCACTCCTCCTGGATTTGGCTGTGTTCCTTGGGGATTTGTTCGCCGACGTCAAGCTAGGGTTCCTCTGTGGGCATGTTGGAGAGGAGCTCGGCGACGTCATGGCCTTAGGGTTTGTCTGCGAGCAGCGGGTGGTGTGCCTCCAGATCGGCCATGTCACTGGTTCGTTATCGGCACAAGCCGCTGGGCTACGAGCCACCTGTGTGGTGCCTATGTTCGAGGAAGGCAGCAATGTGGATAGCTTGGAGTGATTCGAACCCGGGAAGAAGGTATTTGACTTGCACAAATCGTCGGGTAAGGAGTCCCCCCTTGTTCGATTAGGTCCAAATCGAATGTTTTTTGTTTGATTTCATCAATCTATTTCTACCTACTGTGTTTTTCTTGATGGTTCTCTCATTGCATAGAAGACTAAAAAGCAAACCGCAGCTTCTCGTTCTAGTGCAGAGGCTGAGTTGCGAGCTATGGCACTGTTGACAGCGGAGCTCAGTTGGTTACGGTGGTTACTTGAGGATTTTGGTGTTTCTTCTCCTGCACATACTCTTTACTCAATTAGTGCAGATGCTATCAGTATTGCTCGAGATCCAGTAAAGTATGAGCCCACTAAGCATATTGGTATTGATGCTTCTTACATACGGACACAGGTACAGAATGAGGTGATTGCTCTTCAATATGTTCCTTCCGAGTTTCAGTTGACTTATTTCTTCACGAAAGCACAGAGTACAGCTTAGCACAGGTTATATCTCTCAAAACTCAGTGTGGTTGATCCCCTATGAGTTTGATGGGGGTGTTAGATATATATATTATTCTATGTAATATCCCCAGACCATAAGGAGATAAGGAGTTTCTTGCATCTTGTCACCTGTACATATGTATATATATTTGCTCAGGGCCTCCAGGGAATAAAAGTTGCTACTCCTAACAGACATGTTATCGTAGACTCACTTCACCAAGTTGATCTACCTGAGGTTCGGGCCACCTCTACGCCAACCCCACTGGGCGAACGTCTTTGAGCGTTGGGTACCGACAATGCTGGCAAGTGGCCGCGCACTTTGCAGCCCGTTCCACCCATCGCTTCCATCCCCATCAACGTCCAACGTTGAGCACATGATTGTATTCATCACATCAGCCACGGGACAACCGGCAATGCCCAAGGCGCAACAATCGGCCACGACGGCTATCGCCGCCCGAGATGGAGGGGTCAGCTTGGGCCTTGGGCCCAAAGTGGAGTAGCAGCATGGGCCCAGGTTGGGTCCAAGTGGGGAAAAAGGGGTCGGCTAGCCCTCAGAGTCTACCCGAACATTGTTTTTCCTGTTTTAAACATTTTGCCAAGGTATTTTCAGTTCCCGCGATTCATCAGAGAAACTGGAAAATGACTTTTTCGACTTCTAAGGCATTACATCCATGCAGTCCAATTTTGCTCTAATACTATGTTTTTCATTGTACAGTTATACTTCTTTCCTTTATGCTATGTCTTCAAACACAACTGCTTATGGAAGATAGTTTTCCCCTCTATGAATGGGTTTTCACCAAATGATTTTGTTTCACCTGCATTGAAATGAGATCTTGAATCTCACCCTTGCTTTATCGTTATAGGTATGCGTTAGTGTGACTTGTCGATCATGAAGGGCTTGGGAGTAGTAGCACACACAACACCACTTAGGTTGTAGTCTTTTGTATGTGATGAAGTTTTTGGTTCATGTTGGTAGCTAACCTAACTTGTGAAATATATATTAGGAAAGTATGGTTTGGTGGTATTTACCTTGGGCAGTAGAGGTATTTGTGTCTTTTTTTTCCTTATGTTTATGTAAGTGCCTCAGTTTTTCTTCTGTTGTGAAAAGGAGGTTCTGCCGAACGAAATTTTCATTTTTTTTTTTTTTTTGCAAGCTTAGTGTTTCGTAGGCTGTTTGTGTAGCATCACTGGGTGAGAGGCACACCTGGGGTGTTATAATGGATCACATTGATGATTACTTACACCTAACAAAAATACACGGACATGTTTTGTTTGGCATTTGAGTGGCTTTTACGGTGCACTTCCATTTCACCATTTTTGGATACATAACTATATAAGAGACAAAACAAAAACACTACAGTACTGCAGATAGTAAAAATCCCGTACAATGAATTAGATTCCACAAGACAGCACAGCAACCAAACAAGATCATGAGTAAAACCAAGGGTGTTCTAGGTCTAAGCATATTCAACATAGAAACAGGAACACAAGGAACAGAACATATAGAAAATTGCTTTTTCCTAGTATCTCAGTTCAGAAAAATGCCTTTTTGTTATGTGCATGGTTGGGTGCAGGTCCAAGGACCGAGGGTAGGGCACTCACACTCATCTTACCTCCGGCAGGACTCTTCCTTGGAACCATGGCCGTGTAGAGAGGTTCCAACACCAAGAAAGAGGAGACTACGAACCATCTTAGTTATTCTCAGTATTCTACAAAGAGCTAGCCTAGACGGGAGGGTAGTCCCTCGATAGCAAAATTAAATGAATCAACCTTTTTCCCAACTGGGAGCCGTTGGTCATGAAATTAACTAGAGAAAAACCATATGTGCATTAAATGATCACGCATTTAATCTTTTTACTAGTTATATGTAAATATTAACACAACAAGTGCTCTGTAAGATGTTCAGAGGCTTAGCAGTCTTCTATGTCAAACTGTTCTACTAATTTATTACAAGGCATGGACATTTCTAGAGTACAAGTAATCAAAACAATCAGCTGAAAGCATTTTAAACCAAAAGACATTAAATGAAACTTCCAGAAAATGGTAAAAATACTAAGTGAGATAGCAATTGATTACCATCGCAAACTCAACACCCAGCTCAGGCCGATCAAATTGAACCCGGCAACAATTATGATCAACAGTCAGAACATTCCCATCATGAAGTTCCCTTGTTCGAGGATGGCAGGCTATAACACGCTGTCCAACTGCTAGAGGTCGTGCAAGATCTGTCGGCAGACCTTCTTGAACACCAGATCGAAGTTCAGCATAGTGCTGTCTGACTGAATCACGATATTCAGAAAGCTTCTCTCTCTCCTCATGCAAAAACTGTTTCGACAATCGACGGGGCTTTCCAAGAGAACTGCAAAACAGAAAGATTTAGGAAACAAATTTAACTAAAGCAAACTAAATATCTGAAGATTACAAACCTCCTTATGACATCCCACTCAACACGAGTCAGCCTTGGAACATGACCCAGCTTGACATGATTCAAATACTCAACAAATTCACTCTTTGCAAACCATGGATAATCAATTGCACTATAAAACCATTCAAACATGCACCATCTACGGAGCAAACGTGACGGCAAGCAGTGAGCGAGTTTGTCCTGCAACAGGTCAGAGCAAATATGAATTTTCATCCTTGCAAGTGATGAAAAACATTGTTCAGCGCATTTAACTTGATAAAAAGCAATACCATACCTTAAGATCAATAAAATTATTCACTGAGTAAGAACATTTATCACTTCCGGTATCGCTAGCGCCCTCTGTAGGTTTACATTCTGGAGTTTGAGATTTCTGAATGCCTAATTTACGGCGGCTTTTACCCTTTGATGTCAAGTCAGCTTGCGGAGTAGTTGAAACTTGTGTAGTTGTCTCTACGATATCCATGGCTACTTTTCCAAAATCAGTATGTGCTGGAGAAGTATGCCTACCTTTATTAGAAGATACCTTCCCTTCTTCAGTAGATACCTATAAAATACAGATATGCAAGACCAAAAATTATATTGTATCAAGCATAAGGAGATAAACAGGAAAGGTAAAACTTGACTACACATGGGTAATGATTCGAAATGATGAACTATAGCACTATTGATTGATAAGGCTTGGTACAATAGTGTAGATTGCAATCATGCCATATGATGCATGCCATAAAAAAGTTTTGATATTATTGTTACAGAATGTCAAATTTAAAACCATAGCACTTATTATGATTGTCACTGTTGGTGCCATGAGATGTGACCCTAAAAATAAACTACAAGAAACAAGAAACTATCGCATTCCATCAAAAATACTTTGTTACTTTCAATGTGATACATATACGCCACATGATATATGTAACAAAAGAAACTTCCCAATGGGTCATTAAAGCATCATGGCAAACACTACGACAGGTATAGAAATACTGGCAAGGACCAGCTGAGTCCTCAATGTTTTGGGGATACTAAATAGCTATTTCACTGGAGTATTGCTGTTAAGTATTGTGCAAGATTAGACAAACATAAAACTAAAGGAATTTATGGAGAAAAGGGGAGATAAAAACAAGTGGACTGGCAAATAACTGGGCAACAAAGCTCAGCTGGGGTCCAGCATGTCTGGTATCCGATCTAATCTCACTCAAAAATTCTGTGACACTATGGGACATGTTTATTAGTTATTGTTCTAGGTGACAATACTACCACGTGTGATACTAATACTATCTTACAAATAACCACCTTTTATCTATAAAATTTGTTGTGGGGAGCTCCCCCACAGTTTCCCTAAAAGAATACTAATACCAACGGGATGCTGGCCCAATACAAAGGTATTGTTGATCTAGAACTGTGGTATATTTTTTATGTAATTCCTAGATGGAACCCATTATTGAAATTGGACCTACGGCCCTCAGTGCTCCTTACTAGTCATAGAATAAAGGAAAAAAATGCGATCTAAAACGGTAGCAAAACTGAATGGCTTGTCATCCTCATCCATACCTTAACATGACATTAATTAAGTAATTTTTCATATACTATTTGGTAAAACTCGACTAGGGAGGAGAGACATCCACCCTAGCATTAATATGTAGAATGTGAGAATCGAACCATGGTTGGCTGGGTGACAACCACCTCGACTAGAAGTGTTTTCTTCTAAGGTGGATATCGTTTGTTTCCAAGAGACAAAATTATCTTCCATTTCCCCTTCGCTTTGCCTGCCGATAACACGAGGGGTGGAATTCTTGTTGCGTGGATGCTTTAGGTTCTAGGATTGATAATTTTTCGGTCTCGGTTCTATTTGCTGATGATAATGGTCACAATTGGTGGTTCACCGCGTATGGGCCTCAAGAGAACGAGGATAAGCTGCTGTTTTTACAGGAGCTTCGTGATGTCCGCGCGCTCTGTGATGGACCATGGCTTTTGGCGAGGGATTTCAACTTGATCTATCAAGTCGAGGATAAAAATAATGGGAATCTTAACAAGCCGATGATGGGTCGTTTTTGTTGTTTCGTTCATGATTCGGAGATCAAGGAAATCAATTTGTTGGGCTGCAAATTTACTTGGTCGAATGAGCGGTCTTCTACCTTAGTGAGGCTTGACCGGGTATTCTGTTCAGTTGATTGGGAGCATATATTTCCGGATTCTCTCCTCCAAAGTGTTGCTTCCTCAATCTTTGATCATTGTCCTTTATTGCTCAGCCCCAAGGAAAACATTCAGGGTAAGCACCGCTTTCACTTTGAATGTTTTTGTCCTTCTCTGGATGGTTTTCAGGAGGTGGTTCCTTCTAATTGGGAAATTCTGATGGCTGCTTCTTGTCCTCTTGAGCGATTCCGTTTCAAATTGAAGAGACTTAACAAGGGTCTTCAGAGTTGGAGTCAAAGGAAGGTCGGCCATATCAAAACTCATCTTATACGCGGATGATGTGGTGTTATTCATCAAGTCGATCGTTGAGGATTAACCTTCTCGACGCTTCAGGTGAGTGAGTCTGCTTAACAGTTCAAATGAATAGGAGTTAATAAAGGGAATTCTCCAGATCTTTGGAGACGCCTCGGGTCTTAAGACTAACCTTCTCCAATGTTCGGTAACTTCTATTCATTGTAAGGAATTAGACTTGGCTATTGTTCATGACATCTTGCCTTGTGATGTTAAGGATTTCCCGTGTCCATATTTGGGCCTACCCTTGTCGGTCAGAAAGTTGACAAAGGCTAAGCTTCACCCTCTTGTTGATAGAGTGGCTGATCACCTTCCAAGTTGGAAAGCATCTTTGATGAACAGGGCTGGGCGCTTAACAATGGTTTGCACGGTTTTGTCGGCTACTCCAATTTACCAAATGATTGCTATGGATTTACCTAAATGGGTTCTCAAGGCAATTGATAAATTGAGGCATGGTTTTCTTTGGAAGGGGCAAGAGCAGGCTAAAGGTGGAAATTGTTATAGTTTCTTGGAAAAGAGTATGTCTGCCTCTTCAATATGGTGGTCTTGGCATTCAGGATCTTTCGATGCTCGGATGGGCGCTCCACATGAGATGGCTTTGGCTTTAGAAAACGGAACCTTCTGGACCTTGGGCTGTAAGTCGCTGAATTCTTACTCTTGGTAGTAGCAGAATTCTTACTCTCATAGAGAGGATGACACTAGGAGTTGGGGCAAATTTTTCTGGTCTATTTCTCACTTCTCATACAATGCCATGCCAACCTGAGGGGTTGGGGATACATATTTATAGGCCCATGGCCAGCCAAGCATATGCCAAGATGCTAGTCTAAGATGAGAGTCTAAGATGCTAGTCTAAGATGCTGTCCTAGATGCTGTCCTAGATGCTGTCCTAGATGCTGTCCTAGATGCTGTCCTAGATGCTGTCCTCTAGTCTAAGATGCTGTCCTAGATGCTGTCCTAATGTCCTAGATGCAGCCCCACAAAGACCATGCAGCAGCACAAGGACTTATCCCATCATTCTCCCCCTAAGTCTTGTGCGTCGTCTTGTGGGAAGATTGAACCATCCCGGTCCTGGAGCAGAGCTCAAGGAACTTGAGCCTCCCAAGAGGCTTGGTGAGCAGGTCCGCAAGCTGATCCTTGGTGTTGATGTAGCTCGCCTTGATGCTCCCTTCCTCCAAACAGCCTCGGATGAAGTGGTACCTCACCCGGATGTGCTTGCTCCGTTCATGGAAGACGGGATTCTTTGCCAGGGCTAGAGCGGACTTGCTGTCCACCCTGAGCTCCACCGCTCTAGTGTCTCTGCCGAGGAGATCACCAAGCAGTCGAGCGAGCCAGAGCGCCTGAGTCGAAGCGGTGGAGGCCGCTATGTACTCGGCCTCGCAGCTGGAAAGGGCCACCACCTGCTGCTTGACCGATTGCCAGCTAACGAGGCACTTGCCGAGGAAGAAGAGGATCCCGCTCGTGCTCTTGCTGGTGTCGATGTCGCCGGCGTGGTCGCTGTCGCTGTACCCGACGAAGTGGGCCGCCCCAGGGCACCTAGGGTAGTAGAGGCCGTGGTCGAGAGTCCCCGCAACGTAGCGGATGATCCTCTTCACAGCCTGCTGGTGCTCCGTCGTCGGTCGCTGCATGAACCGACTAACGTAGCCGACGGAGAATGCCAAGTCCGGCCGTGTGTGGGCGAGGTAGCGAAGGCTCCCCACAAGACGCCGGTACTGCGTAGCGTCCACCTCCTCCGTCGTGCTGTCGCGGCTCAGCTTCAGCCTCTCCTCCATCGGAGTGAGAGCTGGGTTGCAGTCGGTGAGCCCAGCTAGCTCAACGACGCGCTTGGCGTAGGCGGTCTGTCGAAGCGTGATCCCGGAGTCATCCTGGTGCACCTCGATCCCCAGGTAGAAGGAGAGAGGCCCCAGGTCACTCATCTGGAAGGTGGCCTTCATCTCTTCCTTGAATGCCGCCACCTCCGCATCCTTGGTGCCGGTGATCACCAAGTCGTCGACGTAGACACCCACCAGCAGAGCAGTTCCTCCACTGCCCCGTCGGTAGATGGCCGCCTCGTGCGGGCTTTGCTCGAAGCCCATCCCCTTTAGCGTGGAATCCAACTTGGCATTCCACGCCCTCGGCGCCTGTCGCAAGCCATAGAGGGCCTTGCGCAGGCGGAACACCTTGCCCTCCTTGCCGGGGATCGTAAATCCCGGCGGCTGGTGCACGTAGACCTCCTCCTTCAAGTCGCCGTTGAGGAACGCCGACTTGACGTCCATGTGATGAACACGCCAGCCCTCCTGGGCAGCTAGCGCAAGGAGGAGTCGCACGGACTCCATCCGTGCCACGGGAGCGAAGGCGTCGTCGAAGTCGACCCCCTCCTGCTGCACGAAACCTCGTGCCACCAAGCGAGCCTTGTGCTTGACGATGGCGCCGGCTTCATTCCTCTTCAGCTTGAACACCCACTTAAGGGTGATCGCTCGGTGACCACGAGGGAGGTCAGCAAGCTCCCAGGTGCGGTTCTTCTCAACCGCATCCATCTCCAACTGCATCGCGGCGCGCCATGCCGCGTGTCTCTCGGCCTCTGCAAACGACCGAGGCTCGCCGTCGTCACACGCAAGGTGCAACTGCGCCTCCAGATCGTGAGGCACCAGTCCCGGCACCGGCTGGTCGCCGAGAAGGTTCTCCATCGTACGGTACCGCAACGGCTCGCCGTCGTGGTACGCGTCGATGCGCTCCTCGTCGTGAGAGAGCGGAGTAGCGAGCTCAACCGGGCTGTGCTCGACACGAGCTGGTGTTGGAGTAGACGTGCCCGGAGAGGTGCCTGTCGGTGCTGGAGTGCGTGGCGTTGCCGGCTGTGGTGGAGCTGGCGAAGAACTCATCGCAGCCGAGGTCCTGGCTGGAGAGCGTGGTGCTTTTGAAGTAGCAGGCGCCGGGGTCGGTGGAGGCTCGGGGACTGGGGTAGACACGCTCGTCGAAGAAGAGCTGCCTACTCCCCCAGCTTCCTCGAAGTGGACGTACTCGACAGTGAAGTCGTCGTACGTTGGAGCCGAGCCGTCGTCCACCGCCTTGTCCCACGCCCATCCTCGCCCTTCGTTGAACACAACGTCGCGCGCCGTGCGCACACGCTGTGTCTTCGGGTCGAGGATGCGGTAGGCCTTCGAGCCCTCCGCGTAGCCGATGAACACTCCCGGAGTGCTCCTGTCGTCGAGCTTGCTGATGTAGCCAAGCTCCTTGGCGAACGCGAGGCAGCCGAAGACCCGCAAGTGGGAGACCGCCGGCTTGCGCCCATGCCAAACCTCGTACGGCGTCCTGCCGTCGAGCGCCTTGGTAGGCGAGCGGTTGAGGATATAGACGGCCGTCACCACCGCCTCTCCCCAGAAGACAGCCGGCATCCCCCTCTGCTTGAGGAGGGCCCGAGCCATCCCCACAACCGTCTGGTTGCGCCGCTCGACGACGCCGTTCTGCTGCGGGCTGTACGGCGCGGAGTAGTGGCGCTGAATGCCCTTGTCAGCGCAGTACGACGCAAATTCAGCCGCCGTGAATTCGCCGCCGTTGTCGGTGCGCAGCACGCGCAGCTTGCGGCCGCACTCCGCCTCCGCAGCAGCCTGCGCGCGCCTGATGGCGTCCGCAGCCTCTCCCTTGCTGCCGAGGACCATCACCCACATGTAGCGGGAGAGGTCGTCGACGAGCAGCAGGAAGTAGCGTCGTCCTCCCGGTGTGGCCGGTGTCACCGGGCCACACAAGTCCCCGTGCACAAGCTCGAGCCTCTCCTTGGCTCGAAAGCTCGCCTGCTGGGAAAGGGGAGTCGCCTCTGCTTCGTCAACACGCAGACGTCGCAGAGCTGCTCCACATGGTCGAGGCACGGCAGGCCTCGCACCATCTCTGCGGCACTGAGCCGCTTCAGGGCCTCGAAGTGAAGGTGCCCGAAGCGCTCGTGCCACTGCCACGCCTCGTCGTCCCGACGAGCGACGAGACAGAGGGGTTGTGCCACCTGCACGTTAAGGACGTAGAGTCGATTTGTGCCTCTGGTTACCTTGGCAAGAAGGCGACGACGGCGATCCCAAATCCTCATGACTCCATCCTCAACCACCACGCGCGAACCGTTCTCATCCAGCTGTCCCAAGCTGATGATAGAGTTCCTCAACGCGGGAATGTAGTAGACTCCGGTGAGCAGCCTGTGCTCACCAGACACGGCGGTGAAGATGACGGAACCGACGCCCTTGATCTCCACGCCGGAGGCATCCCCAAATTTGACGGAGCCTCGGACGCTGGAGTCAAGCTCGGTGAAGAACTCCCGTCGACCGGTCATGTGATGGGTGGCGCCGGTGTCGAGGCACCACCCGTCAGTCTTGTCGCTGCCGGAGCCGTCACCGAGGAGGGCGTGGGCTTTTGGCTCGTCAAGGTGGAGGAGAGCCGCTGCGGCCGGTGCCGCTGGAGGTAGCTCTATGCTCGCATGAGCCATGAACAGAGCCGGCTCCTCCTCCTCCGCTTGTGCGACGTGGGCCTGGCCGCGTCGTGGCTGACGACAGTCCTTGGCCCAATGGCCAAGCCGGCCACAGTTGCGGCAGGTGTCGTCTCGTGCCGGCTTGTGCTTGCCGGCGGCGCCGCCCTGGGCGCCTCCGCGGGCATCACCCTCGGCACGTCCTCGCGCCCCGGCCTCGGCGTCTCTGCGCGCCTTGCGCGGCTTGCCACGCTTGCGGCCGCCTGTCGTGGAAGAAGGCTCCCCCTTCCTCCGGTCACCCTGGCAGGCATCCCACTGCTCCCGAGTGAGAAGGAGCTTCCCGCCAGTGGTGATGGGCCCCGAGAGAGACTGTGGCTCATCGCTGTCGACGACCTTGAGGCGACCTATCGCCTCCTCGATCGACATCGTGGAGAGATCCAGCAGAGACTCGATCGAGCGAGCCATCTGCTTGTACTTCTCGGGGACGCAGCGGAAGAGCTTCTCGACGGCTCTCTCCTCGCCGTAGGTGTCGTCGCCGAACTGCACCATCTTCTGCAACAGAGTGTTGAGACGGAGAGCAAAGTCATCAACGTCCTCACCTGGCTTGAAGGCCAGGTTCTCCCACTCCTTGCGAAGTGCCTGCAGTGTGGATTTGCGGGCGCGGTCGCTGCCGATGCGTGCCGCAGCGATGGCATCCCAAGCCTCCTTGGCAGTCCGCTTATTGGTAAGCGAGAACTGCATCTCGGACGGGACTGCAGCGATGAGGGCATCCAGCGCCCGTCGATCCTGGTCGTAGTCGACGTCGCCGTACCGGACTGCCTCCCACATGTGCCGCACCTGGAGCTTTACCCTCATCACCGCAGCCCACTCAACATAGTTGGTCTTAGTGAGGGTAGGCCACCCACCGCCGGGGCCGACGTCCCTGACAACAGCCTGGAAACCGTGGTGACCACGGTACCGATCCGGGGAGAGAGAGCCACGCCGCCTGTGAAGGCCGCGCTCTCCATCGACCCGTCCGCCACCGTTGCCATGCACGCCTCCTCCAGGAGCGCCGCCGGCGTGCGCGCCTCCTCCAGGAGCGCCGCCGGCGCGTCCGCGCCTGTCTGGGCTGCCGCCGCGCTCGTGGGTGTGCGCGGCTGCCCACTGTGCCGCCCGCTCTCGCGCTGCCTCTGCCTCCGGCAGCTCGAGATCCGCGTCGGCGCTGTCGTCAGCAGAAATGGAGCTGCCGGTGCTGCCGCGCAGAGCCTCGACCTCCGCTGCCGCCGCACGCGCTGCATCCGCCGCCGCCGCTGCTTCTGCCTCCGCTCTGGCTGCTGCCAGCTCCGCCGCTGCTAGCCTCGACGCCCTTGCCGCCGCCGCAGCGGTCTCTTCCGCCGCTCGCTTGCGTTCCTCTGCCGCGGCAAGTTCGGCCTCCTGCCGACGCCGCGTGCTCGAGGCGACCGAGCGCTGAGACTGCCCTGCGGACATGACGCGCTACCGGGGGAGAGCTGCTGCGTGGGGAGAGGGCTGCTTCAGACGAGCTGCTGCTCGTCTGTGCAGAGGGAGAGGAGTGAGCAGGAGCAACCGGGGCTGCTGCTGCTCTTAGCTGGGGCTGCTGCGAGGCTGAGGGGGGAGATGAGCAAGAGATGCTCAGGCTACAGGATAAACAGGCTCTGATACCAGTTGTAAGTCGCTGAATTCTTACTCTTGGTAGTAGCAGAATTCTTACTCTCATAGAGAGGATGACACTAGGAGTTGGGGCAAATTTTTCTGGTCTATTTCTCACTTCTCATACAATGCCATGCCAACCTGAGGGGTTGGGGATACATATTTATAGGCCCATGGCCAGCCAAGCATATGCCAAGATGCTAGTCTAAGATGAGAGTCTAAGATGCTAGTCTAAGATGCTGTCCTAGATGCTGTCCTAGATGCTGTCCTAGATGCTGTCCTAGATGCTGTCCTAGATGCTGTCCTCTAGTCTAAGATGCTGTCCTAGATGCTGTCCTAATGTCCTAGATGCAGCCCCACAAAGACCATGCAGCAGCACAAGGACTTATCCCATCATGGGCAAGTCTGTAGGTTCAGGTTCATCCAAACTTTAGGGCCTTATTTTCTGTTGCCATGGTGACTTTAGTTGGAGATGGCTCTAACACTATCCTTTGGCGGGATCGTTGGGTTCATGGTCGGTCCCTAGGTGAGATAGATCCGCATCTCTTTACTTTAGTACCATGCAAAATTGTTAAGCAAAGGATGGTGGCTAAAGCTTTGGTCGATCTCACTTGGCTCTCGAATATCAAAGGGACTATCGGTTCTTGCCATTTTGGAATATCTCCAAGTTTAGGATTTGCTTGATGGTTTTATTCTACAACAAGGGGAGTGTGATCAGCATGTTTGGCGGTTTTCAACCTCGAGAGTTTAGTAAGTCGGCATATAATGCCTTCTTCATTGGCTCTACTAGGTTCGCTCCCTGGAAGCGCATTTGAAAGTCTTAGGCACCACTGCGCTGCAAATTCTTTCTTTGGCTTGCAATCCTCAATTGATGTTGGACCACAATAGATTGGCCAAACGGGGACTTCCTCATCCTTCTGCTTGTCCGCTTTGTGATTTGGTTCACCATCCTCAATCAGGTCGGCTTGCAAGCGATCACTCCTCAACTGGGCTGGTCTACGTTTTCAAGCTGATGGTGTTTTGCATTGAAGGTCGATATGCAACATAGGAAGGGGCTTAATTCCATTATCATCCTTGTGGCCTGGGATATTTGGAAGCTTCGGAATGATTGTGTATTCAATGGGGTTTCTCCAATTGCTGATTTGATGAAGTAGGTTGTGGCTGTCCAAGAGCCACTTTGGTGCGCTGCTGGTGCAAAGGACCTCCATGTTCTTTTGGCTGGGTCTTAGTTTTCTTTGATTGTTTTCTTGGCTCTCTTTTGAGCCTTTGTTCCTTGTGTCTGTTCCTTTCATCTTTGTGTTTTGTTGTCTCTGTTCTTAGAGTGTTTGTCTGGTTTTCGTTTGTGCTTTTGTGTGTGTTGTACTTCAATCTTTGCCTCTACTTATAATGAAATGACATGCAACTCTCCTGCACGTTCGAGATTATATATATATGTAGGAAATACTTGACAAATGAAGCAATTTCAATAGCTATATCCCAAGAATAGACATTATTGTGTCTAGATGCTAATATTGGTAAAAACAAACTTCCGTCTAGCTATATTATTTAAATGTCAAACATTAAGAAATGGTAAAATCAATCAAGTAAATATGGATTGGATATTTGAAGTTATCTAGGATTTACAATATAACAATACCATACTACAGAGAAGTTTAAAAAAATAGAAATGGACAATACTTAACTTTATGTGTACTACATACTTTGTTTTTTTTTTTTTTTGAAACATTGCAACATGTTAGATTAATCATCTTTTTGGATTTGGGGACGCCGGAACCCCTGGGCACCAACCAATTTCCTTTTATGACCTTCAAATATAGAGCAAACAACACTGATTCTTGCAGGAATGTTGAACAAATAATAATATCAGGAGTACCTTAGCCGTGGAAGATTTCCTCTTCTTTTTCTCTGTTTTAACGCCACATGTGCAAGCTTGCTGCTTTACTTCAGACGTGGTGCTCCCATCATGATGAGGATCTTTAGCAAGTTTAGCTTTTTTCCGAGTAACCATCTCGGTGTTTGCAATTTCTGACTGCCTTCTGAGTTTTTTTACTGTACTTTTGGATATAACTTTCTGCTCATATACTGATACTGCTGAAGGCATACCAGGCTTTTCATCAGAATCAATGTCTTTGCTTTCATCCTTAATCTGTGATGATGATTCTGGAAAATAGGGGCAGTATTAATAACACTATCATTAACAGAAACAATGTTCTAAAAAGCGCTAGGCAAGCGACAGCGTGGCGCCTACTGGGAGTGATAAGGCGGACACTTTTAAAATAGTGAACAGAAGTGTTAAAAATAACAGATTGATAGGTATGACTGTTAGAAATTATCCATCACTAGAAGCAAGTGCATGGAGTTAAGGGAGGTTGTCGTATAAATTAGGTTAAATCGGCTTTGTGACATTTATTGGCATTTGCTGGTGGACACCGCGAAGTCAATATTACACTGAGTGACACTACAAAATTGCAGACATTTCCAGAGCTGTTAGGATAAACACCAGCCGAGAGGATAGCCGGGCGGCATTGGCTACTAGGGGAGGGACTGGACTATAGATTGGGGAGACTTAGAAATATTGGGGGAGACTAGATTAATTCTTCATGCTTCGTTTGATCTAGGTGCAATGCCACATATATATAACCGGCTAGGGAGTATCCCAGCCAGCATACAAGTCCCAATTCAAACCCACTTCTATCTCTGAACTCTATCTCTAATTCTTATCCTGATTTAAACTAACTAATCCTATCTTATCTCCTAAACCGAATTGATTTAAACCAAACTGGACTCTTATCTCTAAACCGGACTGATTTTATCTCCTAAACCGACTAGACTTCCTCTTCTAAACAGTAATCCTTCACATAACAAGAGCACTGTCCATTAAAATACTAATTTGCAAAATTTTGGAGGGGCATGGGGGGAGGTGGGAGGTGTTGCAAATTCATATTTTCTCATGGATACGGATCACTTCTGTGTGTCAGTGCAGTTAAGATCCCATCCAAATGGGGCCTGTCTAAAATAGTAAAAAATGACTTCTCCACAAGTCTTTATTTTTCTGGAAAAAGTCCACTTTACTCCCCTAAACTATTTCACCGGCTGTGTGTTCCAGGAAATGACCCTGATTTCATTAAGTCACTCATTGAATTGACTTTGCAATGCCCTCCAGCGATCAGTAGTTAGAAAACAAAACCTTGCTGCACTGCATCCAACTGTTCAAGAAAGAAGACAGGATACAGCACTGTCATAGTGTCATGAAGCTTCATACCTATGAATATGTGTCTATAAACTGTCCACATTTCTATGCAAAACAGAGTCATAAGAGTGGCAGACAAGTTCAAATGCAAAAACTCAACCATGCACCCTGCTGAGGTACGACCACTGAACTGTTCTGCCACCTCAACATTTAGTAGAAGAAACAAATATGGTAATGGAATAAAATGGGTTGCATCAGAACGAAGTATTAAAAACACTAGCAGTTTGAAAATAAACAATATAGTATAAGATAAAACTGACCGGATTCAACAATTGAAGAAGGTTGAAGGATATTCACAGATAGATCAGCTAATGTATGTAATGCATCTAGAGCTGAGCTTTCATCTGCAAAACAAGGGCATATGGAAGGTTTGCACGTATAGATGGAATGAAAGCAAGAATCCAACAGGTTGACCTTACAATTTATCCAGCATCACACAAAAGTATAACATTATAAAAACAATAAATTCTCAATCAGGCCATTTGCATAGCAGCAAACTCTTTTGAGTGTGATAAGTGACAACTGATAACAATGTATGGTTCTATTTATGTTTCCCATGTGAGAGATATCAATAAATATAATTTTATAGTGCGTCAAACCAATTAGAGACGGCGAATATTCTGAAACAGATTGTTTTATGAGATCATTCTGAAACAGAAATTGATGATGACAAAGATGGTATAGAACATATTTATTTTTGTATTCCAAAAATTGAGAAAATTTTGTACTGCACAGTTTCTAAATGTTTGTCCACCACTCAACCTTGATGAAACTTTTGCCTCGCGCTAGAAGAAAGAGTTCTCTTGTCATTACATAATATAGGACATGTTTGCTTTTATGCTTTACATTTCACTTCCACAAATTGAGAAAGTACTGTGATGTACAGTCTCAGAAAAACCTACCCCAACTTGATTGGGACTAAAAGGCTTTGTGTTGTTGTACAGTTTCAGAAAAGAAACAAAACCAATTTATCCATTGTTCAATTTCCAACTTGCTTGGGAAAGAGAACGCTGTTGGCATTCGATAATTCAGTACTGCTCAACAGAAAATAAAATATAAACATTAAATTGCTAGAGTAGTCATACCGCAAAAAAACAGTTGACTTCTTTTATTCGATGTGCTAGATGGCCATGCAGTTTTACTTCCCAATGCCTCCAGCTCTGATTCCTCTTTAGCCTTTCTCGCACTATGCCCTTCTTCAGTGCCACTGCAAGCCTCTCTGTCATCCTCAAACTGATCACCTTTTTTGTGTGCAGCTTTTTTCCTCCTCTTCTGAGATCTCTTTACTTTTTTCTGAGACTTACCAGATGCAGCACCTTCGTTAGTCATCAAATAGGATGCACCTTTGGAATAGTCACCAGTTTCAGCTTCCCTACTTCCTAAGCTACCTTCAGGGTAATCAGCATCCAAATGAAACCCATGCAACTTTGAGCTTCCCATCTCTGAATCAGCATTCTGCAAATGCCATACAGGGATCTTGATCGTACAATCACTTTACTAAATGAGTGACTAAGAAAAATAAGAGAAGGCACATATTCTACTTTCTTACATTTCGGTCACTAGTTTTAACAGGAGACGTGAACATACAATCACCAGATCTTCCAGGTGTTTGAGAAGCCTGAGGTGAGCCTCCCCTTTGACCTACCTCTGCTAGAGCAAGCGCAGCTCCATGAGCTCCTTCATCATCACCATTGTTAGCATCTGGTTTTGCTTGTCTATTTGCTACACCCCTGTCATCTCGATGGTACATACTTGCGACAGGTACTCTTGGAGTCCTTTTTCCAACAGCATGTGGCCTGTTCCCTACAAAAAGGTCTAGAAAGACTTCAAGACCTGAAATCCTCAATCTTATTGTCACTGTTTGAGGAACACGAGACTACAACATTCTTTTTTATGGTATGGCAGTGTTAGGTTCTAATATCTGATAGAAAGTAAGTTGTTATATCTTAACTTCAGTTAAGTTCACAAGCATTTAAGAGTTGTTGATATTTGCGGGGAGGGGGGGGGGGGATGCAACCACATATATGGGGCGCAAATATGAAAACGTTTTAAGGAAAAATGTAAAATAAGTGTTTCGTTTCGGGTGATCTATTTATGGTCCAGGAACAAAATGAATTGTGACAAAAGTAGCTTTGCTAAAAGAGACATAAATCCCATGTGCAATTGCAAGGCTTGCGGTTGACTCTATTGAAATCAAGACTAGCTGGATTTGAAGCACATAATCTTCAATAGTGCTCTGCTTCTTTCCCCTATTATTATTCTCAAGAATAAGCATGCAGATGATAAAAACTAACGAACGATGCCTAATAAACAAGGGTTAATTAGATCCATGCCGTTGCAATTTCACCGGTTTTGAAACATGCCACTACAAAGTTGGAAATTGTAAACATGCCATCGCGATTTGCTTCTTCTTCGAGATAATGTCATTATGTTACGTTTTTTTGGACCAAATTGCCCATACCTCCTTCCTCCTCCCTCCTTATTGTCTTCCTCCTCCTTCCACTCACTCTCTACAAGCAGCTCACCGACCACTTTGGCTTGCTGAAGCTCAGGCTCGCGCCCCACTTTGATGTGCTCTACACTCGTCGCCGTGCCTTCAACGCATGCACCCACCGCACGCTCGAATCCTTACACCGCTAGGAGTCCTCCATCAACAGATCTCCCACGCACTCGACCACCTCGATTTAGGGACGTTCCTCGGGTTCATGGTCATAAAGCTCGAGGAGGCGGACGCAATGCCTGCCGAGATGTTGTCCACGCTCAAGTGTTGCGTTGATCCAATCAAGTTTGTCATGGACACGGTTGCCAACGTGTTCCCGGTGGATGGCCATGAGTTGAAGAACCACGCGGACTTGGCTTGGGCGTGTGTGTTCATTCTCGAGGCGACCATGCCAACGCTGGCGGACCCAGACCAAGAGATCAGGGTGGCGCAGACCTAGACCTAGAAGATTAGAGCAACCTAGATCTAAGTGGATCGGGTTCGGGAAGCTCTAGATCTAAGCGGCAGGGAGGACGGTGACGAGGCCGGTGCTGACCATGACACGAGCAGCAACGACAGGGTCGCCGGACAACTCACTGATGGCAGGACCGCCGCTGCTACCGTTGTCACCCTTAAGAGGGTGTTGCCCCGCTATTACGGCTGAAACGACGACCTCGAGACAACGGATTTGTCAAACAATGAGAATATATCGTCTTCGGACATGAGAGCGGGAGGGTAGTGCGGCGAGCAGTCGTCATTGTTGACACTGGTGGTGGTGGGAGGAGGTGTTCGCTGGAAGCCATGGAGGGGAGTGGAGGATCTCGTTAGCGGTCATGGACGAGAGGAATGAGTTGGGGAATGGGAGAGCTAAGAAGGGAGATGGGGGTAGTTTGGTCCAAAATTTAACATAATGGCATGGTTACAATTTCGAAAGTGGTCGTGGCATATTTCGAAACTGGTAAAATTGCAATGGCATGTATCTAAACAATCACTAATATTTTGTTCCCACATTAGCTAGGTAATATAATAACTGATTTCACAAAATGTGAGTATCAAAGAGAGGTTACGGTATTTTGCTCTTGGGACTGGGTATATCACAGAAAGATGAGTCATAGGTACATGGGAATATCTCAAATTACCTCCAAAACATTTCTTCTTCAACAAAGAAAGGCATCCATAGCTCGATGAATCAGGCTGAGATTGCAATAAATCAGGGTAACGTGTATCAGATGTTTTAGACACAGATTGAAACTTAGCACAGCCACGCTTCTGTGGCTTCCTAGAAGCTTTTGGTGAACCATTGCTTTCACAATCACTGTGACTTCCATCCTACAGTTCAGAACAGATGTCCTTGTGAGTATTTTCAATAAATGTAGCGAAACGATATAACATTATTCTAGAGTGTAAATCAAGGCTGCTCAAACCGCATATGCCACCACATAAGAAGTAGATCCACCATTCTGTGACACCATTTCAATCAATGACACTGAATGCCTGACAATATTTGAACAAGTGCCAAATGTTTCACAACCAATTGAGATTTTAGCATGGAACTAGTAAATACAGGTGACAATTACAATCAGGTATTTGGAGCTGCCAAGCATTTCAGTACAACTATACTGACGAATGCAACAAACAGTTCTAGATCTTAGAATTTGTTATTGATGCCAAACTAATTACTGATTTTGCATATGCCAAAACTCAAAAGAACAGGTTTCTAAGACTTCTCTTATGATACTACTTTTTAGTCAATGCTCACAAAGATGCAAACAGAAAAGAAAAATTTCTCATTCAAGCTTCAACTTTTTAAGAACATTCACAATACTTTTCAAGTATTAGAGAAAAGAATTACAGAAGCAGTAGATATAGTAAATAACTAAATCTTGAAGTGTATGACCATTTAAAAATTCTTACCAGAATATTGTAGTGATCAGTCATCATCGCTATTAACCCCGCAGCAGTAGCGGTTCCCTCCGGAAGAGATAAATATGCCTGGATATGCCCCACATCTAAGTCTAGCACAACAAATCGTATATAGGAAAATACTAATGAAATAGCAGAAAAAATATGAATTCAAGCAAATTAAGGTTTGCTACCTAAGTGAGCTGATCTACTGAACTGATCTACCGAAATTTAGGTTATTAAATGGAAAAGTCGGCTATATATAATGTGACCAACCCAGTATTTACCTTATTAATGTTGTACAGAGCCTCCACCATTTCAGATGTTCTATCACGGATAGCACCAGCAATCTAGAGAGTGAAATGGAAAATCAGTACATTGAAAGGAGGTCACAAACTAGATATAAATTTCTCAGGTGATCATGTTGAATGTAGGGCACGTGCAACCACATAAGCGCCTTTCTGTTGTCTGAGTTCTGTCTAGAGAAGCATAAAACAAACCTTTCTCCAATCTTTTCCATATTTTCTGTAGGCTCCATAAAAGCGCTCGAGCTCATCTTTGCTCCACTGAGACCCAAGCATGTCTGAAAACTTTTTCTTCTGCAAGTGAGTTTTTCTTTGATCAATGACCAAGATGAAGTTAAGGTACTGCTAACAACTCGAATGCATTAGCAGTACGCCAGTACCCGAAACGATGCTTGAAACCGCACTTTTTCCTTGAAAGCATAAGTCTTCTAGAAAAAATTACTATCACTTGACAGTCCACATGATACTACCATATCATGTAAACAAGCAGAAGTCGATAATGTTCTTTACAGAATATGAAAAACGAAGAAAAGAAATTGCATGTGAGAAGAAACAATATTGATTTTCGCATATACTTACTCGCACTTTACTTTTATGTACATTTGTTTCATCTTTATCCTTCCAATCTTCATTGATTTTGGGATAGCGTTTATTTGCATTTCTCATTTTTCTTGATGGGATAAGTCCTTGTGCTGCTGCATGGTCTTTGTGGGGCTGCATCTAGGACATTAGGACAGCATCTAGGACAGCATCTTAGACTAGAGGACAGCATCTAGGACAGCATCTAGGACAGCATCTAGGACAGCATCTAGGACAGCATCTAGGACAGCATCTTAGACTAGCATCTTAGACTCTCATCTTAGACTAGCATCTTGGCATATGCTTGGCTGGCCATGGGCCTATAAATATGTATCCCCAACCCCTCAGGTTGGCATGGCATTGTATGAGAAGTGAGAAATAGACCAGAAAAATTTGCCCCAACTCCTAGTGTCATCCTCTCTATGAGAGTAAGAATTCTGCTACTACCAAGAGTAAGAATTCAGCGACTTACAACTGGTATCAGAGCCTGTTTATCCTGTAGCCTGAGCATCTCTTGCTCATCTCCCCCCTCAGCCTCGCAGCAGCCCCAGCTAAGAGCAGCAGCAGCCCCGGTTGCTCCTGCTCACTCCTCTCCCTCTGCACAGACGAGCAGCAGCTCGTCTGAAGCAGCCCTCTCCCCACGCAGCAGCTCTCCCCCGGTAGCGCGTCATGTCCGCAGGGCAGTCTCAGCGCTCGGTCGCCTCGAGCACGCGGCGTCGGCAGGAGGCCGAACTTGCCGCGGCAGAGGAACGCAAGCGAGCGGCGGAAGAGACCGCTGCGGCGGCGGCAAGGGCGTCGAGGCTAGCAGCGGCGGAGCTGGCAGCAGCCAGAGCGGAGGCAGAAGCAGCGGCGGCGGCGGATGCAGCGCGTGCGGCGGCAGCGGAGGTCGAGGCTCTGCGCGGCAGCACCGGCAGCTCCATTTCTGCTGACGACAGCGCCGACGCGGATCTCGAGCTGCCGGAGGCAGAGGCAGCGCGAGAGCGGGCGGCACAGTGGGCAGCCGCGCACACCCACGAGCGCGGCGGCAGCCCAGACAGGCGCGGACGCGCCGGCGGCGCTCCTGGAGGAGGCGCGCACGCCGGCGGCGCTCCTGGAGGAGGCGTGCATGGCAACGGTGGCGGACGGGTCGATGGAGAGCGCGGCCTTCACAGGCGGCGTGGCTCTCTCTCCCCGGATCGGTACCGTGGTCACCACGGTTTCCAGGCTGTTGTCAGGGACGTCGGCCCCGGCGGTGGGTGGCCTACCCTCACTAAGACCAACTATGTTGAGTGGGCTGCGGTGATGAGGGTAAAGCTCCAGGTGCGGCACATGTGGGAGGCAGTCCGGTACGGCGACGTCGACTACGACCAGGATCGACGGGCGCTGGATGCCCTCATCGCTGCAGTCCCGTCCGAGATGCAGTTCTCGCTTACCAATAAGCGGACTGCCAAGGAGGCTTGGGATGCCATCGCTGCGGCACGCATCGGCAGCGACCGCGCCCGCAAATCCACACTGCAGGCACTTCGCAAGGAGTGGGAGAACCTGGCCTTCAAGCCAGGTGAGGACGTTGATGACTTTGCTCTCTGTCTCAACACTCTGTTGCAGAAGATGGTGCAGTTCGGCGACGACACCTACGGCGAGGAGAGAGCCGTCGAGAAGCTCTTCCGCTGCGTCCCCGAGAAGTACAAGCAGATGGCTCGCTCGATCGAGTCTCTGCTGGATCTCTCCACGATGTCGATCGAGGAGGCGATAGGTCGCCTCAAGGTCGTCGACAGCGATGAGCCACAGTCTCTCTCGGGGCCCATCACCACTGGCGGGAAGCTCCTTCTCACTCGGGAGCAGTGGGATGCCTGCCAGGGTGACCGGAGGAAGGGGGAGCCTTCTTCCACGACAGGCGGCCGCAAGCGTGGCAAGCCGCGCAAGGCGCGCAGAGACGCCGAGGCCGGGGCGCGAGGACGTGCCGAGGGTGATGCCCGCGGAGGCGCCCAGGGCGGCGCCGCCGGCAAGCACAAGCCGGCACGAGACGACACCTGCCGCAACTGTGGCCGGCTTGGCCATTGGGCCAAGGACTGTCGTCAGCCACGACGCGGCCAGGCCCACGTCGCACAAGCGGAGGAGGAGGAGCCGGCTCTGTTCATGGCTCATGCGAGCATAGAGCTACCTCCAGCGGCACCGGCCGCAGCGGCTCTCCTCCACCTTGACGAGCCAAAAGCCCACGCCCTCCTCGGTGACGGCTCCGGCAGCGACAAGACTGACGGGTGGTGCCTCGACACCGGCGCCACCCATCACATGACCGGTCGACGGGAGTTCTTCACCGAGCTTGACTCCAGCGTCCGAGGCTCCGTCAAATTTGGGGATGCCTCCGGCGTGGAGATCAAGGGCGTCGGTTCCGTCATCTTCACCGCCGTGTCTGGTGAGCACAGGCTGCTCACCGGAGTCTACTACATTCCCGCGTTGAGGAACTCTATCATCAGCTTGGGACAGCTGGATGAGAACGGTTCGCGCGTGGTGGTTGAGGATGGAGTCATGAGGATTTGGGATCGCCGTCGTCGCCTTCTTGCCAAGGTAACCAGAGGCACAAATCGACTCTACGTCCTTAACGTGCAGGTGGCACAACCCCTCTGTCTCGTCGCTCGTCGGGACGACGAGGCGTGGCAGTGGCACGAGCGCTTCGGGCACCTTCACTTCGAGGCCCTGAAGCGGCTCAGTGCCGCAGAGATGGTGCGAGGCCTGCCGTGCCTCGACCATGTGGAGCAGCTCTGCGACGTCTGCGTGTTGACGAAGCAGAGGCGACTCCCCTTTCCCCAGCAGGCGAGCTTTCGAGCCAAGGAGAGGCTCGAGCTTGTGCACGGGGACTTGTGTGGCCCGGTGACACCGGCCACACCGGGAGGACGACGCTACTTCCTGCTGCTCGTCGACGACCTCTCCCGCTACATGTGGGTGATGGTCCTCGGCAGCAAGGGAGAGGCTGCGGACGCCATCAGGCGCGCGCAGGCTGCTGCGGAGGCGGAGTGCGGCCGCAAGCTGCGCGTGCTGCGCACCGACAACGGCGGCGAATTCACGGCGGCTGAATTTGCGTCGTACTGCGCTGACAAGGGCATTCAGCGCCACTACTCCGCGCCGTACAGCCCGCAGCAGAACGGCGTCGTCGAGCGGCGCAACCAGACGGTTGTGGGGATGGCTCGGGCCCTCCTCAAGCAGAGGGGGATGCCGGCTGTCTTCTGGGGAGAGGCGGTGGTGACGGCCGTCTATATCCTCAACCGCTCGCCTACCAAGGCGCTCGACGGCAGGACGCCGTACGAGGTTTGGCATGGGCGCAAGCCGGCGGTCTCCCACTTGCGGGTCTTCGGCTGCCTCGCGTTCGCCAAGGAGCTTGGCTACATCAGCAAGCTCGACGACAGGAGCACTCCGGGAGTGTTCATCGGCTACGCGGAGGGCTCGAAGGCCTACCGCATCCTCGACCCGAAGACACAGCGTGTGCGCACGGCGCGCGACGTTGTGTTCAACGAAGGGCGAGGATGGGCGTGGGACAAGGCGGTGGACGACGGCTCGGCTCCAACGTACGACGACTTCACTGTCGAGTACGTCCACTTCGAGGAAGCTGGGGGAGTAGGCAGCTCTTCTTCGACGAGCGTGTCTACCCCAGTCCCCGAGCCTCCACCGACCCCGGCGCCTGCTACTTCAAAAGCACCACGCTCTCCAGCCAGGACCTCGGCTGCGATGAGTTCTTCGCCAGCTCCACCACAGCCGGCAACGCCACGCACTCCAGCACCGACAGGCACCTCTCCGGGCACGTCTACTCCAACACCAGCTCGTGTCGAGCACAGCCCGGTTGAGCTCGCTACTCCGCTCTCTCACGACGAGGAGCGCATCGACGCGTACCACGACGGCGAGCCGTTGCGGTACCGTACGATGGAGAACCTTCTCGGCGACCAGCCGGTGCCGGGACTGGTGCCTCACGATCTGGAGGCGCAGTTGCACCTTGCGTGTGACGACGGCGAGCCTCGGTCGTTTGCAGAGGCCGAGAGACACGCGGCATGGCGCGCCGCGATGCAGTTGGAGATGGATGCGGTTGAGAAGAACCGCACCTGGGAGCTTGCTGACCTCCCTCGTGGTCACCGAGCGATCACCCTTAAGTGGGTGTTCAAGCTGAAGAGGAATGAAGCCGGCGCCATCGTCAAGCACAAGGCTCGCTTGGTGGCACGAGGTTTCGTGCAGCAGGAGGGGGTCGACTTCGACGACGCCTTCGCTCCCGTGGCACGGATGGAGTCCGTGCGACTCCTCCTTGCGCTAGCTGCCCAGGAGGGCTGGCGTGTTCATCACATGGACGTCAAGTCGGCGTTCCTCAACGGCGACTTGAAGGAGGAGGTCTACGTGCACCAGCCGCCGGGATTTACGATCCCCGGCAAGGAGGGCAAGGTGTTCCGCCTGCGCAAGGCCCTCTATGGCTTGCGACAGGCGCCGAGGGCGTGGAATGCCAAGTTGGATTCCACGCTAAAGGGGATGGGCTTCGAGCAAAGCCCGCACGAGGCGGCCATCTACCGACGGGGCAGTGGAGGAACTGCTCTGCTGGTGGGTGTCTACGTCGACGACTTGGTGATCACCGGCACCAAGGATGCGGAGGTGGCGGCATTCAAGGAAGAGATGAAGGCCACCTTCCAGATGAGTGACCTGGGGCCTCTCTCCTTCTACCTGGGGATCGAGGTGCACCAGGATGACTCCGGGATCACGCTTCGACAGACCGCCTACGCCAAGCGCGTCGTTGAGCTAGCTGGGCTCACCGACTGCAACCCAGCTCTCACTCCGATGGAGGAGAGGCTGAAGCTGAGCCGCGACAGCACGACGGAGGAGGTGGACGCTACGCAGTACCGGCGTCTTGTGGGGAGCCTTCGCTACCTCGCCCACACACGGCCGGACTTGGCATTCTCCGTCGGCTACGTTAGTCGGTTCATGCAGCGACCGACGACGGAGCACCAGCAGGCTGTGAAGAGGATCATCCGCTACGTTGCGGGGACTCTCGACCACGGCCTCTACTACCCTAGGTGCCCTGGGGCGGCCCACTTCGTCGGGTACAGCGACAGCGACCACGCCGGCGACATCGACACCAGCAAGAGCACGAGCGGGATCCTCTTCTTCCTCGGCAAGTGCCTCGTTAGCTGGCAATCGGTCAAGCAGCAGGTGGTGGCCCTTTCCAGCTGCGAGGCCGAGTACATAGCGGCCTCCACCGCTTCGACTCAGGCGCTCTGGCTCGCTCGACTGCTTGGTGATCTCCTCGGCAGAGACACTAGAGCGGTGGAGCTCAGGGTGGACAGCAAGTCCGCTCTAGCCCTGGCAAAGAATCCCGTCTTCCATGAACGGAGCAAGCACATCCGGGTGAGGTACCACTTCATCCGAGGCTGTTTGGAGGAAGGGAGCATCAAGGCGAGCTACATCAACACCAAGGATCAGCTTGCGGACCTGCTCACCAAGCCTCTTGGGAGGCTCAAGTTCCTTGAGCTCTGCTCCAGGACCGGGATGGTTCAATCTTCCCACAAGACGACGCACAAGACTTAGGGGGAGAATGATGGGATAAGTCCTTGTGCTGCTGCATGGTCTTTGTGGGGCTGCATCTAGGACATTAGGACAGCATCTAGGACAGCATCTTAGACTAGAGGACAGCATCTAGGACAGCATCTAGGACAGCATCTAGGACAGCATCTAGGACAGCATCTAGGACAGCATCTTAGACTAGCATCTTAGACTAGCATCTTAGACTAGCATCTTGGCATATGCTTGGCTGGCCATGGGCCTATAAATATGTATCCCCAACCCCTCAGGTTGGCATGGCATTGTATGAGAAGTGAGAAATAGACCAGAAAAATTTGCCCCAACTCCTAGTGTCATCCTCTCTATGAGAGTAAGAATTCTGCTACTACCAAGAGTAAGAATTCAGCGACTTACATTTCTCACCAAAGCCATTGAAAATTGCACAACCTACCTGAAAACAGAATTTACTGAAGATTATTGCTAAATCTCTTCACTAGATCTTTAGTGAACAATGCAAAAGGAGAATTTCAATAGGATAAGTGGACTGTAAACACTATTTTCCCAGGATAAAACAAGTTTTACTTATAGAGAATGGCTTTTTCTACTTGTACATGTTGGTACATGCACAATCACCATCATGAAATATGCAAAGGGATTGAGAAATTTCAATGATCCAAACCACAGTCACATCTTGTAATCATTGCAATGTCCATGCACACATCATGAGGCACTTTATAGGGCTAAGATGGTACATGCACCTACATGTATGAGTGTCTTACCATTTTTCTTTAATTGTATATACAATCTTCTGGAACTAATTTTACAAACCAATAGCATAAGGAATTAGCTAACAAGCTTGGCTCTTGAAATTTCTCAGCATTCATTGCATCATACAAATAACTCCAAAAACTTTGTCATAGTTAAGACAACAATAACAGTCAATAGCATATGGATTTACATGACAAGTACGGAATGCAGATAGGGAATGATGCATGGTATAGAAGGGGGAAATAACACTCAACAACAAATATTATAAGTGTCATGTGCATCCCATTAGGATCCATGTGATGGAGGAAGGAGCAGCAATGTACCTTCCTAAGGCTGGCACCCTAAGAAGCTACGGTGTTGTTCCTTCCTCCATCACATGGACCTAATGGGCAGTACATGACAACTTCTACCTCACTTCACAACAGCTCGTCCTCAAGATGTGGTGGAGGCTATGGCAGCGCTGAATTTGGCTGTAGTTATGTCACACTTGGGGGTGACAACAAGGACCAGACATAGTAATATCATCATGTGCAACCATGCAAGGAAGAACTTTTCTGTTTTGACTCAGCATACCTGCTCCAAGTAAATTCCTTTTTACCATTAATATTCATCCTCTACCTCCTTTCAATGTTTGGTTAGGACTCATTTTTGTTTTGTCACTCAAAACAGCAACATCTATCGATTATTAGGAATAGCAACTTGTATTCAATAGTAGCCTCATGGGGGCAATATATGGAGTACATGAGGAGTACAGGATAAGGACCCTAGTAACCTAACTTATACGTCATGGATAAGGACTATATATTCCTAACATCAATATCATAGGACTATTGCATCGTCCACCAAGATTAGCACAACAAAATCATAGAAGTGTTACACTGTCAATGTTTTGCTAATTTCACAGTACCATAACCATATTTAAGCATTTTTGGCAATTGTTGGTGGCTTGGTGCCACTTCATGGTTGGCGGATATTGACAAAGTAAGTAGTATAATATATTGTGATCCGTATTATCAATCAGTAGATGGCAATGTATAAGTTGCATTTTCAAGGTGCATGCATCAACAGGGAAAAATCGATGTTGGAAGGTTTTGAATACTGTTGAATAATGAAGAGTAACAGCTTTCTTAAGGTCTAACACAAGTAATAAGTATTTTCCTTCCATGGATTTGGTGCAGTGTCACTAGAGGATGTCCATTTGAATTTAGGAATTAGGATAATAATGTGACTCAAACACTCCAGAATTAAGATGCACTATTATTCTCAGAGTACAAAATTAAATGTGTGCTTGCTGGGGAGCTTTGTTACTTCCACAGAGGGTGATGCAATGATGATGAAATTTTATTTTAGTTCAGTTCCCAATCCATCGTAGTGCCCTCAACTAATTTTAGTTCCAGTGAGCTTTGAGTTCACTTTGACAATGGACAGGCAAAAGATATGGGAAGCATGGAGGGTATATCAATGCTACCAGAGGCAACAGCGAGCTAACAGTTACAGCAAAAAAAAATAGTGGCCCTCCTTGTAATGGCACTCAGCATTAAGACGCATTGTTATTCTAAGACTATGCAAGAAATTGACCTTGACCAGAAAATAGAAATGAGTAAAAAACATCACAGAACAGGCAGGAGGAGATGCAGGGCTTTCCAGCACTTCCACAGAAGAATATATCACACTAGCATAGTCTGATAACACCACCTTTCATAGATGGTAACACCAAGCATAATACATTATACTAGAGCTATCCCCAGAGCTTAAGTGGTAATTACTTAAGCACCATGATTTACACCCTTCATATAGAGGTACCTAGAGCTATCCTCATTATCTTCTTAGCGTGACAACTGACAGCTATCAAAATTATCAAGGATGAATCGTTGCCATTAGATTTAACCCTACAAAAAATTAATGGCAGTGATCATCTTACTATTCAAAATATATTTGCCACAAGTTTTTACGGGTGTCAATTTTAGCAATACATCATTCTAACAGTACATGTCATTTAGGCATTTCCAAGTGATGCTCTGAAAGCAAAGACACAGCCAGATAGATAAGGTTGGCATTTCAACTATAAAAATTTAACTTGATTTTTCTGTTTAAAACAATTCTATAGATAGAGAACCTTTAAAGCTGACACCAACAAACTCGACATACGTGCAAAGTGCAAAAGATATCCTATTCTAAATTCTCTCATAAAGGTAATTTGCTACCTTTTTATCAGAAGAAAGGCTCTGATATAAGGAATTATGCATGTTCAGCTCCCAACCAGCTAGATTACAATTTACAAAGCCATGGAATGGAATTGAGATACCCGGAACAGCTCAGTATTAGGAGCGAAATAGGAATCTAATGCTTGTCCTGATAGTCAAAGCAATCGAAAGAGGTACTTGAGTTTAACAACTGGAAGCTAAAATGCACTATGCCTCCTGCCAAAAAAATGTGCCTGAGTCAGAAGGGCAAAAAAATGCGTTTCTCCACCTAAGGTGAGCAAGCTCGTGCAGAGAACAAGCCGAGGCACACACACGCTCGAGTGCCTGACTCAGCAGCTTCGTATCACTAGGGCGAAATAAACAAAACGCGCAAGGGCACACCAATTCCACGCGCGGCACTCGATCAACGACTCCAGCAACAGCGAAGTTGAACAACCCACACCACAACCAGGGGTTGATTGAACCGCTGGCCGCTTTGGAATTGGGGATGGGGATGGGGATGGAGTGAATCAGTAGCTAGGGCTTACCAGGAGCGATCCTGATCTCCGACAGTCGATGAGTCAGGAAATCGGGGAGCCGGAGAGTCCCGAATCCCCGGAGATGGCCGCGGGGGAGCACCGCGAACGGCGGCGGCGCTTTTCCAGTTAGGACGCGAATCGGGGTGGCTGTCCGTCGGCTCGCGTAAACGGAGGCGAGGTCGAGCCGGCTGCTCTCCCTTCAGTGCGAGGCCACGGAAGAGGATGCACCCGTGCGACTGCGAGCCTCCGCCGGCGAGCGGCAGCTGCGGGATGAGGGGCGGTGAGATGGGGGAAAACTGGGACGAGGAGGGGAGTGGGGTGCGAAGAGGAGGGAGAAGTGGAGGAGGGAACCCACCGAGACACGGGCGGGCAGCTGACGCAGACTCGCCGGAGAGGGAGGAGGAGCCGCCTCGCCGGAGACGAAGAGGGAGTGGAGGGTGCGAGCTGCGAAATGGCGAGGGGAAGCGAGGCGAAGAAGCGGAGGTGTGGTTTCGCGGCCTGGGACTGGGGGAGAGGAGCAAAAATTGATGATTTGCCATTCGAAGCTGCTGCTCTGCTTTGCTGCATGGACTTTGCGGGCCACAGGATCTTGAGCCTGTGGGCTGGGCCGCCGGCCACAAATGACTCTTGTTCCTTTCTTCCTTCAGCTGCTTTTTTTATTAAAAAAAATAGAAAGCGAATTCCATTAACGAGCAAAAAACCAAAGGAATTACATGTCCAATGGTAGCTAGCTTGTGAGCTACCTTATTATGCAGCATTCTAATCTAATTTTGAAACTAGTAAATATGAGGAATTTAATTTAATCTCTCTAAAAGCACACCGATGGCTGTCGAATCTAATTTTGAACTGACGATAGCAGTCTTTAGAACAGTCACGTCCGTCTCAAGTTCAGTACCCATCATACCAGCATCACTTGCAAAATCGAGTGTTTGTAAACATGCTTCACTTTCAGTTTCAGTTTCAGACTGCAGGCTGTAACATCCCGATTTTTAGAGCTTTTTAAAATTTAATTTATATAAAGGAAAATAAATAAATACAATAAGTGAATTATATATTAAAAAGTTTACTAATTTTTATTTGCAAAGTTTTTTATGTTGTGCTTGTTGGATTTATGATGTATAATAAATAGTATACAGTATATATCCAGGAAATAAAAGAAAGAAATAGAAAGTAGAAAAGAAAAGAAAAAACTTTTCAACACTCTCGGGCCAAGCCCATTTCCTTCGGCCCACCTCTCCTCCTCTCTTCCAGCCCAACCTAGCTAGCCGCCCTCTCTCTCCTAGGCCGAAGCTGCGCCGTCGTACCCACTTTCCGCGCAAGGACGTGGCCCACTCGCACAACGTCGTCACCCTCCTCTCACTCTCAGTTTTCGTCCAGTATGCGTGCAACAACGGTGACTCCTGTGTCGACCCAAATCGAACTCGAGATGGATTCCAGCCGAGCTTAAGCCAGATGGACTCCATGTATCCTCCACTATCTTTAGCCTACAACATCTACAATGAAGCTCGTTTCAAAGGTGAGATCGAGTTTGACATGTACCCATCGCTAAGCCGAAACCCTTTTCAAATTGAGGCGAATTTGTGAAGATATCGTTCCAGGAGCCGGTGGAAATAGATTCCCTGTGATCTTCACGATGTTTTGCCCAACTTATCTCTAATCGAGCTCGTTTGGACTTAGAGATCAACTCGGAATTAGAATGTATATCCATCAGACTCACCGAAACACTGTCCATCTCTAATCTGAACTCCTCAAGCCTCCTAGATATAAATATGTGATCCCTACCCCTCCTCTCCATATCATGCTCCTTGTGTCCAAGTCTCCAAGACAGATTAGCCATTAGAACCCCTTCATCAAGGAGCTCTAAGGAAGAACTTTGTCATTCATCGTCGCTAACTGTAGTGAAAATTGTTTTATTAGGCCATGATTCTGATTAATGACAATATAGTAAATAGGACTAATATATTTGTCAAAAATATATGTTAGTATGTCTCATTGATGCAATACATTAAAAAGTCATCGTAGCCGGGACAAAGTTTGGTCAAATTGGAAAAGTCTGAGGAAGATTTGCCGCACCGAATGGTTCAGTGCTGTGGATATTGAGATCATAAGAGCATATTTGACAAAGTAGAAAGAGGCCTGAAGATCTCACCAGAAAGTTCGATGATTTGCAAGTATGCTCACCGGAGCAATTCTTCCAGAGAAGAGTGCCATGCTGAAGAATGAAACAACACATCAGATAGTCCGGTAATCAGAGGAAGATACATACCAGAGCATTTCTACCAGAGAAGGTTGCAGCCGTGGAAGATCGAAGATCAACACGCTGGAAAGTCTGGTGATGAAGTAAGGCTACACCGGATAATGAATAGTACAAAGAGGTAGAACGAAGTTTAAGACATCGGATAGTCCGGTGATGAAGTGATGTACACTAGAGGCTTATACCGAAGCAATTTACACAGAGAAGCTGCAAAGATGCGGTATGACTCAGATAACTCACTAGATAGTTCGGTGATAGGGATGAAGTATATACCGGAGTGTCTGGTGTTCAGGATGACTTTGAGTGGAAGTACAATAGCTAGTTTCTGAAGATGTACTCACTAGATGATCCGATGTTAGTACCACTGTTCTTACTGGATCATCCGGTGTTAACAACTTTTCTTAACCATTGGGTTAACGGCTAGTGCACGAGTTTGAGACCATAAATATCTGTCCACTCAGTCATTTGAAGGTGTGGCATGCAGCTGGAGTCCTGAGAAGTTCATGTACACTTGAGAAGACATACAAGTCACAAAAGTGATTAAAGTGATTATCTAAGGCGATTAAGCATACCATTAGAGAGTGATTGGTGCTTATAGACCTAGAGAATGTGTTGCTAGGTGATTGCTGCCTAGAGAGTGAATTAAGGAGTGATCCAAGCTTGTACCTCTTGGTACGCCAGTACCTTTGAGTCTTGGTGACTTACCGGCAAACTTGTTGATCCTCTGACTTGGTGTGGAGCGGCAGCAAGACACGTGTACGTAGACACGGAGACCCTTGCCTTGGTAGCTCAAGCTTCGAAGTGATCACGGCGGTAAAAGACCGGAAGAGAGGCTTGTGGTGGGGCCTTATCTTGGTGGCTTGATGGCTCATCCGGGTTGAAATATTATCTTTGTGACTTAGTGGCCTAATAACCATGATTGGGTACCGACCAATTATGCCATCGATATCATGAGATAAAAAAAACCTTGTGCCGAGTTTGCTCTCTCTATCTTATTTATGTTTTCGCATTTACTTTCTTGCAATTTACCTTCCTAGATAGGTTGCAAGCTCTTTTAATTGGTAGAGTAGACTCACTAGATAAACGTAATGGATATTTAGATAAAAATTGATATATATTTATCTTGTGTAGTTTTTAGAGCCAAATATATTCTAAGTGTCCTAATTTACCTCCTCTTAGGACGTCATCGATCCCTTCACCAACCTTCTCTGAGCATCATCGACAACAACATATTGCTCAAGTAAGTTTGTTGTTGTCTCCTCTCTCTCTCTCTCTCTCTCTCTCTCTCTCTCTCTCTCTGTTTTCAGTTGCTAACATCATAAATAGTGTCGACGATTGGTGAATCGTCGATCTTACGAACTTGTATGAAGGATGGGATGCTTCGAGTAAACGAATCATAGAACACATAGAGGATTCTTATACAAGTTTAGTCTTCCCTTAAGATAATAGTCTTACATCATGTTGGTCTTGTATTGTACTCTATGACTATTTACAAGGGGGTGTGTGACTAGCCTAGATAGATCTAAATCTAGTCGGAGGGCTCTTTTATATGTAGTCGGAGAGAGTTGCTAATACAGATCTAAATTGTAGATGGCTTTGAGCATCAAAGCTTCCGCAAGCTTGAATGGTATGTATGAACTTGTACGACTTGTTCCTCCGTAGGTTCTCCTGCCTCCATATATATAGGAGGTTTTTTTGTATGGCCACATGAGTCCTTCCTTCCCAATTTTGGAGATTAACTTCCCTGTTTACAGGATATCCTGAGTATTTGCGGTCAGTTTCCATGCGTCAAGGAATTCTCTTCCCAGAGATAAAGATATATCCTGATAATGATGAAAAATCATATGGTATTCAGATGGTGGCTTGTGCAACTTCTAATGACTTGCACGGGTGGTTTCATTTCATCTAGGGATCTCTTTTATGGAGATAAAGATATGCCCCGAGAATTACGAGAAAATCTTAGATACATAGATATGGTAGTTATCCAGTAGTGCTTGTTAGTTTTGTTTTACAAACATGAATGCTAATAATATTGTTGGAAATCCCATGTTAGGTTATACCCTTTGTTTTTCTTTAACATCCTTGTCACCATGGTTATTATTTGGTTATGGAAGGGTAGATGATGCTTAGACTTGCCTTGGAATGGTGATAATAATATTTGTTCAACTACATTTGCTAATGGCTAATGGTCTTATGCAATTATGATACAAGATGATGGGATAATATTTTTTTACAATATGGAATTAGGATTTGAGCAATTGGTTTGAATGAGACCGGTATATGTTGTATGGTTGGTTTTTGTGGTAGTCATGCTCAAATCTAAGGATCGGTCTGTGGAATGATCATTTTGAGTAAATAGTACAACTGCGAGCCTAGTATGAGACGGGCCTAGCTGATTAATTTGCTTTACTCTCAACATGTGTAGACTAGTTGGTGGTATGGGGAATAGAAGGATGTACTTCATGGGATCCATAAGATGTAAGAGAGGGCTTTTTTGTTGTTGAGGTGTATTCACGCAACGGTGAAATCTTAGTGTGTATGCACATGTTGATAGGAACTTTGCAGTAATTCCTAGCCACATACCTCATAAGTGTGTAAGTGTTTCATGAACACAGGTAAAATAGGTTATCATAACTTTATGGGTAAAGTGTATAATCTCTATACAGTGTAAAATTGATTAATTAGCAGTACTCACAGTCACGAGTGGTAAGAAATCCTCACATGATTAGAACTTGATAGTCTTGTTGGTTTGGTCTATCATGGTGGTGGGAACTGTGATTGAGGTGTTGGTAATGGTCAACTAAGGTGGTGAGAACCTTGGTTGAGATGGCCTGTTTTGTGGTTAAGTCAAGATGGTTGAAATCTCTAGGTTAGATGTTTAATTTATGTTTTTCACTCAATTCATTACTCACTTTTAACCGTTTTAAGGAAATGTTGTTTTCATGCAAAAGAGCCATATTATTGTTCCAACCTTGATATTCATATTTTTCTTGTCGAAGAGGGAAACCTTCCTCCGATATGTAACTATTATTCAAGTATGCAGCTTGTATTTGTTGTTGAAGAGTGAAACCTTCCTCCAATATGTTTTTGAGTGACATAGGAGGTGCTTAGGGCAAGGTGGATTTTTCCTAAGATCCGAAAAGCTGTATTTTCTTGATTGTCTGCAGAATGCGAACCTGACCGATCTTCATTCATCGAGGTGCATACTCTATTGGAGCAATCAATCAGTTGGGGCTAGATGCATCGAACATTTAGAGTAGAATTATTTTGTCTTGAATATATGCCCTTCTTGTTCATTCATTCCTTAGTTCTCACTTCGCCCCTTCTCCCGCTTAGCGGGCTTGGAACAGATCAACGAGTAACGCTCCTATACCGCTAACTAGTATATACCTGAACTTATAAAACCCAAATTTAGGGTTTCGTTTTTAGACTCTTTTAATTGTTCCAAACTAATAGAAGTTGCATTAATAAAAAAAAAATCTCGTTCTATCTGAGAGTATCACGAGGCTACCGACTGCACGGACGCTAGGAGGAGACGTACAAGAAATAATGGTGGGAGAGGTGGCGTGTGGGAAAGTATCCTAAAGGAAGTAAGGGCTTTCCAAATTAATATTTTGGAAGGATGGCTAGTGGGGGATTAGATGGAAAGTTAATTATGTTGATTAAGGAATTAATTGATTGGTACAGTACAGTTTGTGAGGGTGGATTCAATCAGCTTAATTAATCAGCATGATTTGTGTGTGAAGGGGGTGTGGGGGGGGGGGCAACTTTGGATCTCAGCCATGCGATTGAGTTTGACTGACGGTCGAGATCAAAAGTTCCCTACCAAACACATGATTTTTTTATTAGTATAGATATATATTTTCTGTGCCTATTCGGTGGCAATCATCTACCCTCATGCAGAGCTGTGACAATGGCCAGCGAGTACTACGATTCAAAGTTGGCTGTGGCCAAGTACGAATGTGATCGCCTTGTGTGTGCATTGCTCTTAGCGAGCAACTTCGCAGACCGAGGCAGCAACGACGATGACGAGATGGCTCCAGCTGCATAGTCAGGTGTACCAAGAGGTTTTGCAGCTATTTGATGCCTCACTTATTTTATACGCGTGGAATCATTTTAGTATAAAGAGGTATGATAATTGTTATTTGCAACAGTGCGCTAACTCTGATATAATTAAATTCGAGTACCTATATTCTAACGGAAATATGTAGTTGTCTCCACTCCCAGGTGGGGAGCTACCCACTCCTTTATAGTTTTGCTTTGTTTGTTTTTTTCACTTTGGAAGTTCCCGCCCTAAAAAATGAGTTGGAGTTTCTTTGAATTTTTACGTTGAAGAAAAGGTTTCGATTTTGAGTTTAGTCTTCATTTTCTAGTTAAAAGTTCCCAAATTCTTAAAACTGAAGGTTATCAATTTCTTGTTTAAAGAAAAAAATTGTTGAATTTGAGTTGAAAGTACCCAAAATTGCAGGCTATACTGATGAAACAAATCCTGCATGCTTTCTCGGTATTCACTGGCCTAAAGATGAACTTAAGCCTCCATCCAAGGAACAAGATTGTCCCAAAGAGGCAGTGAACATTCTGGTGCTTGGCATCCTTCTGGGATAAATGTAGGAATGAGATTGATGACTAGATGAGTGAATAAACGGTTTAATATATTTCTTACGAAATCGATATTTTTCTCCTATTTAGATCACCTAACGCACCTCAAAACTCAAACGGAAGTAAAAAATTAAGAGAAATTTTAACAAGAGAAAATAGAGGCAACACGATTCCACTGATGGTATATGAACATATGTTTCATTTAAGATCAATCCATGTGTCTTAGTACTTAAAAGATCACAACTAGCAAAGAAACAAGAAAAGATGAACACCGAGCAACGAAACTCTCCAAATTGATTGTCTAGAGGCAAAAGAATTCAAGACCCTATCACATAAGTGTGTATGTGAATTTTATGTCTCTAGTAACAAGAGAATGATCTCATAAGGTGCTGAAATTTTAACTCAAAAATAAAAATGAAAATCAAAACTGGAAAAGAAAAACTTACACACAAGACAAAAGAACAAAACTAGAATGAGGGGAATTCAAGTACATGAAACAAAATAAATTTCATTACTCAAAGATGTCAGTTCTATTTTAAACGGGTTACAAAGATTTTCTCAAAAACTCTCACATATTACAAAGGCTAAGCACTCATCCTTCTCTCTACTAAAACCCTAATACAATGCTCTCATATGAGTGACACAAGGTGCTCAAATGGCTAGTTCATCCTCTCCCATAGCCCTATTCCTCTATTTATAGGTCTAGGAAACTTAACCCATATATTTTCTAATTTTTTTTCCAAAATATCCCTCTCTTGTAGTACATTACTATCTACCATCAAGGGTATTTTGATCTATTTTCTCTTGCATCGATCAAACGATCTTGGCGCCTTCATGACATAGCTTCGTCTTGACACAAGCTTCACGATGATACCATGTGCACACCATCTGCCCACAGTTTTGTGGCCAAACCGGGAAACTAGCACACGCTTCTCAAGGCGTGACTAACAGCTGCTTACTTTGACCTCAAGCATGTCTTTTGATATTGACGTGTGTCCTCTATTTTGCGATCCTGACTACCGACAAGTCTCTCTCGATCCCGATCCCTCGGACCGCCTTGTCACTTGCACCAGCATCACCTTCGCTTGACTTTGTCAACACGCCGTCTTCATCCTTCACCTAATGCTTTACTTGACCTCCATGTATACAGCCAGGATCACCCTTGACTCCGCTCGACCTCCTTAATCGTCTGGCACCAAGCACCCCGCTTGGCCCCGATCACCCGTCATCGACCCTCAAGTTGCATCCAACACATGCACATTATTAGACAAGCAAACATGCATCTCGAGAATCATATAATATCATCACATGTTAGTCCAAATCAAAATCAAGTTAAAAAAGATAAGACGTAACAAAAATGTGAACACCAGATGATCCGGCGTTCACACCAGTGCAACACCGGACCATCTGGTGAGTACAATTCTATTAGAGCCCGGTTTGCATTTCTTTGTGAAAAAATTAGTCCAATGACCACTTTCGGTGCTCACACTGTCAACACCGGACCATCCGGTGAGTACAACTACTCTTGTTACACACATTTTAGCCATTCTAAAAATATTAGTCCAGTGTGCACCCATTGTCAACACCGTACTATCCGGTGCTTTCTCCAAATTTAGCGTCAAAATCCTTCTCTGCAAGAATTAGTCTGATGCTCACTCTCATCTACACCGAACCTTCTGGTGAATGAATTTTTTCTCTACCTCTATATAAAAAAACTCTAGTACACATAAATAGTATATACCGGACTATCCAATAAGGTCAAACAGACTCACACTAGATTATCCGATGAGTGTAAACTTCTTGCATCGAGACAACGACATAATCTTCAATTCTTTGCTACTTTAGTTACACAAGACCAATCATTGCATACATAACTATGCATTTATAATCAGATGGACACTCAATCAAAACCACATATTATCGATCACGCATTCCAAACGATAAACCAAGACTACCTCAACTTAATTTCTCAGTAACAAAATAAGAGCACACAAAAACTGCCCGGCGTGGTGGAGTCAATGGCGCACATTTCTCTCAAGATCGATGTGAGCTTTGCCTCGCACGTCTGGACTCAACCTTGTTAGACTTGTACAGTTTCTGCCTTAAGGCTTAGACAGACATGGCCAGTTTCCTTTGCTGCTTGCCTGCGCTTAACTTGGAGCTGTGGTCCGCTAGAGGCATGGAGAATGGATGGAGACAAGATAGGGTGGAAGAGCGCGCGAATCTTGGAGTAAAAATCCAATGCTGCCGTGCCCGTCTTCGTCGTCGTCGAGCAGAGAGGCTTCACTTTGAAACTGACTGCTCCTTGTATGAGGAACCACACCTCATACATGATAATTGTGGACCGTCCATTCTGTTTGATCCGAGATATGAGGAACCACACGCCAAGGTAGAGCATTCAGGGGGGTGGGCCCCACCTGCCACTTCACGTTCCTCACGTGCCAGCTTGAGCTAGCAAGCCTCGACAGACCCAGCCACACACGCACACGGACAGACTATCAGCAGCGTACGTTCCCATGCGCGCGGCGCGGGACCTGGAGTGGAGTGGCCAAACAAAACGAAGCGCCCAGCCAGCCTCGCACCTCGCCACCACACACGCTTCTCCTCCTGGCTTCTCGCTCGGCGAGTGGGCTAGCGACTGATCGAGCTACAGCCTACAGGAGGGCCAGCGCCCAGCGATGATGATGGCCTTGCACGTCGCCGGCGCCGTGGGCTACTGCTGCCGGCCTCCTCTCCCTGCCCGGCGGGGGCTCCGTCCGCCCCGCGCGGCGACCTCCGAGGCGACGAGGAGGAGGGCAAGGTGAGGCTGGGCGGGTCCGGCGTGGCGGTCACCAAGCTCGGCATCGGCGCCTGGTCCTGGGGCGACACCACCTACTGGAACGACTCCGAGTGGGACGGTACGTGCCTGCCACTCTGCCTCTGCCTCTGCCTGCTCGGGTTCTCGGGAGAGCAGAAAGAGTGACCACCAACGAACGTTCTGAAATCCCGGTCATGCTTCCTATGCCACCCATAAGGTGCCTGTTGCATTGCCTGAAAGAAACCGTGTGTAACTTGCACGCATGTCGTCGATTCAACCAAAATGAAATTGCCATGTTTTTCCTTCTTTTTATGATCGCTCCACTCCAGGCAGATATGTTGTCGTCTTTGCGTTTAATTGTGACAGAATTATATCGTTGCTACTTTTACAGCATTAAGCGTGTCAATGATCGATGTACCTCCAATGTAAAAGGTGCATATACACTTTCTTTGAGTTTGTCAGATAGGAGACTGAAGGAGGCACAGGAAGCATTCGATGCCAGCATCGATAACGGGATGACCTTCTTTGATACCGCAGAAGTATACGGTACAGCGGTAAGATATTATACCAGCTACCTAGCTCACTGGCACATTCTTCCCTGCTCTTTCCGAATTCTTAAGGCACATTGAACTGAAAGTTCTTCTGTCCTTCAGCTGATGGGAGCAGTGAACTCTGAAAGTTTACTGGGAGGGTACGTATGCCATGTTCCGTTGTTTGTCACTTCAAAATTCGGCAAAAATTATGTGCATCAGTACGTAACCATCTAGTGATCGATGCATGTGTTGCCATCAGGTTCATTAAGGAAAGGCAGCAGAAAGAACAGATTGAGGTGGCCGTCGCAACAAAGTTTGCTGCCCTTCCTTGGAGATTTGGCCGAGGAAGTGTTCTTTCCGCGCTGAAGAAATCGCTAGACCGTCTTGGCCTATCCTCAGTTGAACTCTACCAACTTCACTGGTCGGCTCGTCTGCTCTCTCTGATACATGTATATGTTTGTATATTCTTAGCAGTTTTGACTAAGCTGTTTTCATTATCTCCTTTTCAGGCCAGGGATATGGGGAAATGAAGGTACCGAATGCAACCTACCCTTTGCTAAAATCTGATTTTCTAGTACCTTCTAGCGTGAGTAAACTTCATTGTTCTGACATGACTGAGCATGATCCAGGTTACCTTGATGGCCTTGCAGATGCTTATGAGCAAGGCCTTGTAAAGGCTGTTGGAGTCTCAAACTACAATGGTTTGCATTCTGACTTTGGCTTGCAAATGATCTTTCATGTTACTTTAATTGGCTGCTTCTTTTTCAGTAAAGCTCATTGGAATAACAGTCTCCATTATGGTTTCATATAAGAGAAACGCCTTCGGGATGCATATGCGCGCCTGAAGAAGAGAGGGGTTCCACTTGCTGCAAACCAAGTGAATTACAGCCTGATATACAGGACTCCTGAGATGAATGGTGTAAAGGAAGCTTGTGATGAGCTTGGTATCACCTTGATTGCTTATTCCCCAATAGCCCAAGGTAGGAACTTGCAGTTTCTTAGTTTTCTTTACCCAATTGTTCAATCGTATTGAGTGTTTTGATTTTCAATACAGTGGGTCCAATCTAGTTCTTGGTTTTCCAGTCTCATTTCTTGTACTAACTGATTCCCGTTATTCAGGTGTTCTGACAGGAAAATACACCCCGGAAAATCCGCCTACCGGTCCTCGAGCAAATACATACACTCCTGAGTTCCTCACCAAGGTCAGATATTTGTAAATCTTAAGCTAGCTTCAGCCTCTGCAATGGAACTTTGCTATCTGAAATCTGAAGATGTTTCACGTCACATATATACACAGCTCCAACCACTAATGAACAGGATCAAAGAGATTGGAGGAAGCTATGGGAAGAGTCCAACCCAGGTGCTTCACCTACAAAAGCTCATCGATCCATACAAGAAAAGGAACATATCCTAATCAAAGGCATCGAGGTCTTCACTTTCTTTATTTCTTTCAGGTGGCTCTGAACTGGCTGACCTGCCAGGGGAACGTGGTGCCGATCCCCGGAGCCAAGAATGCCAGCCAGGCCAAGGAGTTCGCAGGCGCGCTCGGGTGGAGCCTGACCGGCGAAGAGGTCGAAGAGCTACGGTCTCTGGCGCGCGAGATCAAGGGCATCAAGATGCCCATCGAGGAGTCGTGAACATGAGTTCTTGCTTTTACTCTGCATTTCACCATACAAGGGTATAACGCTGATAGGAGACTACTGTGCCATGCAGCAGTAAACGTTTTTCTGCGAGGAAAAACGTAAAGATGTAGAAATGAGCCAGAAGTTTCTGAGAGAGACTCAAAAGAATTGGAGGACACGCCACACAATCGGGGCGATCTCTCTATCGATATATATATATATAGCGAGTTAGATCGTGTACATCATGTGCAACAACCTGATAGCAACAGCCGTGATCACGGTGAACAAACTAAAGATAAAGCTAGCAAATCTTAATAACATGAAGCCTTATCTCACTGAACCGGTACAACAGCATACGACAAGAGTATATCTCCAACAGTTTCAGCCTGTGTAAGTACAAAAATATGGTTTAGATGTCAATGATTCTCATCCCTAGACACTGTAAATCTGTAATATAAGTATGTCGACATTTTCATTTGCATAAAGCAGGAGTCCGACGTCCACAATCCATATGTGAAGTGCGGTGTGAGTTGAAGTGCGGTGTGAGTTGTGATGAGCAACTAGGATAGCTTCGATCAAGATAAGCAGCACAGTAACAATCACATGCACAAATGGCACAACCATTCACGTGAAAGAACGTCCTCAAGGTGTGGAGTAAAAAAAAAAAGATCAATCAGTCCAGTTCAAACTTCTAGAGGATTACGACAGCAACAACACATTTATCAAGTTACAAACTTGACATCAACAACAACAATCATTCACAACTAACAAGAGATACGACAACTATTAATTAGAGAAGACACAATTTTTGTCCCTTTCGATTGTCTTCTCATATCTCAAAAATCATAGGTTCATGTGCATGAAATTTGGTAGTAATGTAGTTCCATGTAGACCAGCAAAAGGTTGGTTTGTTTTGGGCCTAAAACATGTGCCCAGACTTGGGCTAGACAGCTATTCTGCATGCATTTGTAACCGAAATAAGCCGGGCTCAGGCTAGACCACTCAATCAATTTTACATGTAAAAGTAAATAAAAATTTTGTTTCGAACCTGGCTCGAACTAGGTCTGATCATTTCGGGCTTGCTGACCTCTGCCTAGGCCTGTCCATTAAGCCACATTGGGCTAGCGTTTTCGGGCGAGGCTTCGGGCTCGGTTAACGAGAAATCTCGTTTGTCTGATCATTTCGACAAACGAGTTTATTTTTATTTTTATATTTTTTCATTAAAAATTTAAATAAATAGATTTCTCATGAAAAAAATTGCAAAACAGCTGCAGCCCTCTGAAAGGGCGGTTAGACCTGCGCCCCTAGGAGGGTGGGTGGCTTAACCGCCCTATCAGAGGGCAGCAAGACTGTTAACCGCCCTCTAAGGGGACGGGATAGGGCCTGGGAGGACGGTTAGCAGCCTAGCAGCTCTTTGAGTGGGCGGTAATGGCATATTTTTTGCTAAAAGTTGTAAAATTTTGTGTATTTCATCAAAATTTAAAATAGGAAATTTGCAAAATTTGGAATTAAAAAAGTTGAAGAGTAGTGAAAATGGTATATTGAGGAAGCGAGAATTTGGAGTAGGTTACGTAATTTTTGGAGGATAAAAAATCAGTATTTGTGAACAAATTGTATATGTGAAGCACTCGCAGCATATTACACGGGTATGAGTTTGCGAACGGCAACAAACATAATATTAAACATATGGTGAAAAATATCACATGAGACTGTAACCACGATGACATGACGAGGAAAAGAAGGTGGCATGTACGGTTCGCACAAAGACCTACTTATTAGTGCGCCGCTCCTAATCATAACATGCCTAAGCGAGTGGAAATATATCGGGTTACATTAGATACTCTCTACTGAGTGTACGGCACAAGGGTCCTCGCAACCAGATGACCTTGGCCGCTGGTGAACATAACCCAGCTAAACAGCCAAAGCAGATAGGCCTCCAAATACATGGATACCGAGTTTGTGTTGGTCTGTGTGTGCATGTACGCCGGCTGCAAGTATGACAGGTGACAATAAGGATCATAACTAGATACTCGAATAGTAAATGAGAGGTTGTATTGTACGGTACCTGAAACTGTAGGATCCACTTCTTTGTTGGCCCTCGTGCATCGGACAAGAACTCAGGCACGTAGGGGGGTGCGTCGGCCGTCCGCTCAACCGGGCCATAGCGTTGATGCATGACGTTGATCTAGTCAGCATCCATGTCGATGACCCCAACCGCATCTCCAGCGCAAGGCAAGCCCAAGAGGTAGGCTACGTCCTGCAAGGTTGGGGTCATCTCGCCATAGGGGAGGTGGAACGTATGTGTCTCTGGCCTCCATCGGTCAACCAGTGCTGCTATCAGCGAGAGGTCAAAGTAGAAACGACGCGCCGCTGCCTCGGGGTTCTCCGTCGATCGAGCCTCAACCAAACGGCAAAGCGGTAGGAGTCTTGCTACTGCCAACCTGAACCATTGGGAATATAAATAAACTGGGGAATGCAATAGATCAATGATATGGTAAATTCGTATAAAAGTATGGATACCTGTGCTTCCACCGATCGTCGATCGTAAGTAGCTCTCCAGGGCCACGTGGTCGGAACACTCCTAACTCCATCTGGTGCTCAGCGGACAAGAAGCTACGGTGCCTCTTGTCCACTGCAGGGTTGAGAAGCTCGGGAGTCGCAGGGTCCACCATATCTGCATTTGAACGACATGTACATTAATACATTGCAACATGTAGACAAGAACAAAATATATTGAATGCCAAGTCACTTTACAACTATATGTAACATGAATATATTGCGACATGTACTTACAAATGAAAGGTTCAAATGCTAGATAGCGAAGTACAATTAAGGCAGCAAGCTATGCTAAATACAATCACACTAGAACGCGTCATAATACTCACCTACACAACAGGTGCATTTTTAGGACAGTACTTGTACGTGTGACCTGTTTCATTGCACTGACTACATCGCTTGACCCTAGGACACGCTTCGGATTCATCCATATCATTGCGAATCCGGTGAGTTTGTTGACGGCCTGGTGCGTTCTTCATCTTTTCCAAATCAGGCACATAGATTTGTGAAGGCCTTGGATTACTTGTAAAAGTGTCAACAATGCCGTAACCATACATCTCATGATTCCAGGGGTTCAGTATTTGATCCTTCATGAAATACTTTGAAACATATTGCCTGGGAAGCATATTGTGCTCCGCACACGAGCTATGATGTGTGTGTACAAGGTTTGTGCAGCAATTGTGGCTTCTGGCAAGTACAAATGCATGTCCCACTCCTAAGCACGCACTCTTGCACATGCTGCTCACGTCTTCCACCCCTCCGACCCTTATCCCGGCACAGGACATTGAACCTGTGCTCCGCAGTCCCCTCTTGATTTGCGCGATGCATGTGGGCCTTCTCCATATACTCATATAGCATCCATCCATAGAGCATACGATTATCCTCCATTACATTTTTAGCAGCTGCGTACCGATCAATAGAGTACTTACAAGTCCCATGTAAAATGCCTTCTACAATTCTAACAAGTGGGAGGGACCTCATTCCTCGCATGACCTAGTTATAAACCTCAGCAAGATTGGCTGTCATTACTCCATATCTTGCCCCACCACTATCGTATAGCAAAGCCCATTTTTTATTTGGCTCATTACGTATCCACTGTGAAATGCTCCTAATAGCTGACCCTGACCTACTTATTATCTGCAGTCCAAGAGCTATCGGTTCATCACCAGTAGGTGCAGCCTCCACTGTCTGTTTCAGAGTTAGTTCATCCAGTCTTGCCCATAGGGCATTGAACTTCCGTTGCTGGTTTTGACTGCACAACTTTTTGAAAAGCTTCATCAACTCTTTGTTTTTGAACTGTCTATAGAAGTTTGCACCCATATGACGCATGCACCACCTACTCTTCAGGTCGGGCCACTATGCTGCTACACCCCGTCGAACACTACCATGTTGCATATCCAGCAAAGCCTGCAACAACCCTGCATATCTATCATGAATCAAACACACATCTGGCCGGTCAAGAACAATAGCATGTTTCACCCACTCAAGGAACCAATACCAGTTGTCCCCGTTCTCACTCTCCACGAAAGCAAACCCTAGTGGTAGGATTTGGTTGTTACCGTCGACCCCAATTGCAGACAATATTTGTCCTTTGTACTTCCCAGTCATGAATGTTCTATCCAGGCAAATGATGGGTCGACAGTACCGAAATGCTTTGATGGATGCAGCGAATGCAAAGAAAGCACGCTGCAATACTCGTTTCCCGCTGTACTCCGCATCAGTGGAGGGATAATGCTTGATATCATAGTAACTGCCTAGGTTCCTTCCACATATTGTAGCTGATTGACGAGGTAGATTGTGATATGATTCTTCATATGTTCCGAACCTCATCTCAATAGCCTTCTGTTTCGCCCTCCATGCCTTCGCATAGTTTATTGTGTACTGGAAACTTTGCTCAATAGCACGGATTATTGATCGTGGCTCATACCTTAGGTTGTCCATAATCTCCCCCATACATAACATTAGCAATAAAGACAGATGACAGGTTCCGGTGGACGAACTCTATTTTCTTAATGTGACAATTATGTTCCTTGACTATTGAGCAATGCTAGTAGTCTACCCATTTCCCTCTAAATGCGTGCACCCGTCAAGGACATTGAGGCACCAAACACTTCACATCATACTCCCTTTTACTAGATTTAACAACCTTGAACTGCCTCCGAAGAGACAACGACCAGAATTTAACTGCATCAATAACATACTCCTTTATAGGGTACATAGCATCCTAAGACACCTCGTTCTCATGGTACTGCCACGGTGTCCGATCAGCCTCGCTAACCACCAGCTTTAAAAATTCATGATCTCTCCGCTCTGCAGGCACTGGAGCATTACCCTCCTCGTCAGATGAAACCCCATCGGCAACGGCTTCCTCCAGCTCTTGATCCTCCAACTCCATCTCTTCAATTATACTAGGGATATGCTCCCTCTCATCGGCTACACCCATCGAATGCATCTCAGGAATATCCCTAACATCTGCCCTGGTCCCGACGTTTACTGGGTCTGATTAATCTTCCACTGCCTCACTTGGTGCCGCTACTGCTTTCACAGAGTTCACCTCTGTTTGATCTTTTCGTTACACCTCAGCTAACAAAATCAGAGGCAGGCCACGTTCACAAGATATATCTATATACTGCCTCTAAGTTGATGTGGCTTCGATCGGAACCACCTCGCCAAAGTATCCATGACTAGCACAGTTGAGGACAGCTTTCAGCTTAAGATCATGTTGTTGTGGATCCAGTTGGAAAAACTGCATGAGCCACTTGCACACACCCGCAATGGTCCTCTCATTAGCTTCACTAAAACCCTTCATAACATGACGAAATCTAGACAGATCTACATCGTTAGGACCGTACCTAATTTCACCATCACCATAATATATCTGAAAAATTAATTTATCTGCCATCCTTGGAAACATCCGTAAATATAACCAATGTTAAGACCGACGAACTATATTTCTCAGTATCGGAAATAAAAAATTTACCGACACCGATTCATACCTAACAATAGGTTCTTCAATACTACCCCTACCCAAACTTACCTACAAATATTACTCTATACAATCTACATTTAATAGCTATCCTACCATGTCAGAATTAATATTCATAGTATACTACCATTTTCTAAACACTACATCCTAGGTCATACCATTATCATACAGTGCTAAATCCTATGTCACATAATACTACCCTACAATTATTACTCTATACAATCTACATATTCAAAACTAACCCATACTACAAATAATATTCTATATTTCATTGCTATCCTACCATGTCGTAAGTAAAATTGACAATTTTCTACTAAATACATCATTTTCTAAACCCTAGATCATACATGTCTAAACCTATGTTATACAGTGCTACTGTACTAATTAACAACAATAAAAATATAGAAGAACTTATCAGAAAAGTGATCTTCAAATCCGCAGATCAAATGCAGCAGGGTTCCACCGCGCTCTCTTCCTCACCTCTCTTCTCCTCTCCTCCCTCTTCAGAGCTTTCTCTTTTTTCGGAATAAAATGAGGATTTCACCTCATTTTTTGCCCTCTTATAGAGGAGGGGGAAGGGGGGAGGCGGGTGGGCAGTCACCTTACTGCCCCCTCAGAGGGTGGCAAGGAGCCGTAACTGCCCTCTCAGGGGGTGATAAGGCCACGGCTCGGGCGGGCAGGTTGTAGCCGCCCTCTGAGGGTCGGTTAGGTCATCCGCCCTCCCGGGGGCGGTAAGTAGGCCTAACCGTATTCTCAGAGGGCTGCAACCCTCTAGTTTTGTAATTTTTTCCACGAGGAATATATTTATTTAAATTTTTAATCAAAAAAAAAATATATAAAAAAACTCGTCAACAAACTATCAAAATCAAGCTCAATCGGCGCCCTTTCACCACCCAAACTGACATTTGCGCCAAAATTGCTCATAACTGAAATTGTAGTAGTCCGAACAAAACACCCCTCAAAACTCAAAAATCGGTGCTCTAGGCAACAAATCCTCAAACTCCCTTAATAAACCAGAGCTCATCAAATTTGATGCCGATTCAACCACATTTTTATTGTATGTCCCATTCTGTCTCCTTTGTGTTGTGCCTTGGGAAGTGGGTGGAAAAACAGGAGAGAAACGCGTCATAGGGATTATAAAAGCATGATGAAATGCCCTGGATTTGGGCGCAGATAGTGCAGGGACTATAAATCATTTTTTCAGAAGGGTATAATATAATGTTTCCTAGGCAAGCTAAGAAATCACCGTACATACTACAGTATTTTACTCCATTTCTTGTCAAACAAATTACGCCGCCAAAGACAAAGAGCACGAGAAACCTCCAGGCCGCCTTGTAAAACCTCTCCGCTCACTCGAATCCCCAAACCCTTCTGGCCTCCCCATGGAATCCGACGGCCACAACACCTCCACCGTCGCAAAAGTGCAGCGTGGGCCACCGCGCCTCGCACCCGCTGTCGACCTCGGCGGGCAGCCGCGTCTGCCTCTCCTATGCCGCGGTGCTCCTATCCTCCGCGCCGTCGTGCACACTCTCGCCGACCCGACACGGGCTTGTAACACCTGTTGCCGCCGGCGTTGATCACGGGGATGTGAGTTAGAGGATCGCACTTATGAAGAACTGGAGGGCGAAGAGAACTCAAGAGAGAAGAAGACAGGAGGTAAGTGTTCTGAATGTTTTCATGTCTGAAACTCCAATTCGGTTAAAGGTTGTGTTATATACTCAGCAGCTACTCACTGGCCATAGGGCCCCACCCATGCCAGCTAGACACATACACCACGCCAGCTCATCAACCGATCGCTGCCAACCAACTTGTTTGAATCGGTTAGCGCCCGCACTGCTCTCTGGAGATGCTCCTGTGGCAGGTCCGACATCTTCCCCCGCTTCAGACATAGCTTGACCCCAAGCAATGGCGTTAGGAAAATATTGCTGAACCACATAGAAATCCGCCCAGGTAGCACAATCAGCTGGCAAAGAGATCTACTTGATTAGCTCTTGTGGCTTCACCTAATTGCCCTTCTTAACCAAGGGTCGGTCCAAAATAGCTTCAGGCAACACATCTCGGCCATCCAACTCAGCAATCTGCGGCAAATGAGCATACACTGGAGTTTAATTAGGTGTAAATGGTTTCAATTGAGATACATGAAACACATGATGAATTTTGGCTTCAGCAGGCAACTCCAGGCGATAGGCAGATGCCCCAATTTTCTGAACCACCTTGTAAGGACCAAAAAACTTATAAGCCAGCTTAGGAAAAGGCCTATTGACCACTGATGTCTGGGCATAGGGCTAAAGCCTGAACAGAACCTGTTCCCCAATCACAAATTGTCGGTCATACCTTTTTTTGTCAGCCTGGACCTTCATGCGGTTCTGAGCTACAACCAATTGAGATTTCAGGGCTAATTGCTGTGTTTCTCGTTCCTTCAGAAATTCACCTACTGACAATTGAGTGGCCTTGGAAGGCCCATCAGTCTAGTCATAACCGTTTTTGCAAGTTAGATTGCAAGTGCTGCTCATCCAAGTAACTCTCGTAAATGGATAAGTGTTGATGCACTTCTCTGAGAGCCTTATTAAGGAATGCCATTGGTTGTCCCCATTGCATAAGAACAACCCCAATCCCAGAGGCACAAGCATCAGTTTCCACCACAAAAGTATTACTAAAATTAGGCAGGGCTAGAACAGGAGTGCTACTCATTGCCTGCTTGAGGTGATCAAAAGCTGCCTATGCTTTTGCAGTCCACTGAAAGTGTTTCTTTTTCAATAGATTGGTCCTTGTGACAGTGACGAGTCCCTCCTGCAGGAAATTCTCCATCACGGTAACCGTCTAAAGGTTTAGCAATGATCCTATAGTGTTTCATAAATTTTCTATAATAACCAGTGAGACCTAAAATTCCTCTCAACTCAGTCACATTGGTTGGAGTAGGCCACTTAAGCATACCTTCAGTTTTGCTTTGATCAATTGCCACCTCTTCATAGAAATAATATGGCCTAAATAGACCAATCTGTCTTGGGCATAAGAACACGTAGATCTCTTAATGTAGAATTGATGCTCTCTTAATTTATCCAAGACCTGTCTCAAATGATCCACATGATCTTCCAAGGTAGCACTATAGACTAATATGTCATCAATGAACACCAATGCAAACTTCCTCAAAAAGGACCCAAGAATGTCATTCATAGCACATTGAAATGTAGCTAGGGCATTTGTAAGCCTAAAAGGCATGACCCTAAATTGGTAATGGCCATGATGGGTTTTAAATGCAGTCTTGTATTCATCCTCCACATTCATTATTACTTGATGGTAACCAGCCTTCGTATCTAAGCTAGTAAACCATTTTGCTGCAACCAACTCATCCAAAATTTCATCAATGATAGGTATACGAAATCTGTTTTTGATAGTCAAAAAGTCCAACTTCCTATAGTCCACACAAAAATGCCATGATCCATCTTTTTTTGGGACCAAGAGTACTGGAGAAGCAAAAAGGCTAGAGCTAGGAATAAGGAGACCAGACTCTAGAAGCTCCCTAACATGCTTTTTTATCTGATCTTTATGGAAAGGTGAATATATATAAGGCTTAGAATTAACTAGGACATCATTAGGGATGAGGGGTATGGAGTGATCACAAGTTCTGGCAGGTGATAAGGTACTGGAAACACCAAAACCATTTTGATATTCAGACAATAAGTGCTGAATTACCTCAGCTGCAGAAGAATCAGCAGGTGAAGAAGGGGACTACAACACTGCTAAAGCCCATATTTCATTGCCTTGGCACCATTTCAGAACTTGTACTGCATACATCTCATTGATCCCAGTTTTAGGCACTCCCAACCCATGCAAAGTGATATCTCTCCCTTTGTACTGAAATTGGAGATATTGATCCTCCCAATGGGGAACCATTGGACTGTAATGCTTCAACCAGTCATAGCCCAAGATTGCATCATAGGCACCCAAATCCAACACCCTCATATCAGTCTAAAAGGTGTGGCCTTGTGTCCACCACTCCAACTGAAGGACAGCCTTTTTCACTGAGCAATGTATCACCATTAGCCACCCTCACCTGAGTAGGTGATATCTGAACTGGTTGCACCCCAATTCTAGGTAACAAGGCAGCATTCACAAAACTATTAGAGCTACCACTGTCCACAAGAATAAGCATGACTTGATTTTTGACTAAAACTCTAATCCTCATTTGATCCTTGGACATAGTACCAGATATAGCATTGAGAGACAAATGATAAGAAGTAGAAGTCTAAATATCTTCCAACTCTAATTGCTATAACACTGAATCAGACAATTCCATCTGAAAATCCTCCAAGGCCAAAGCATTCACCTGAGTCTGTGGTTTCTTAGGACAATGTTGAGCATGAGTAGAATCAAACTTGTCTCCACAATGACAGCAAAGACCATTGGCCCTTATGTAATCACGTAGTTGGCGTTCTTTCCACAGATTGCTCCTAGCTGTACTCAGTTTGGTGCCTTCTTTCCCTGAACCCCGAGTACCAGGTCCTTGGTAGGGAAATTTAGATTTACCCTGGGCCAACAACTGCTGCTGCACTCTAGCAAGAAAAGCTACCCTATCAACTGAATCAGAAAGCTGAGACTGAACGGCCCCTCTCAACTCATATTTCAGTTCTTTCATGAACTGAGACACAAAAAACACTTAATCATAGCCTATGTTATGCATTGACAACTGATATCTAATCTCTTCAAACTCCTTAGTACAGTCCTCAACCGAACCAGACTACTTAAGATCCAACATATCAACAATCGCTCTTCGGTAATCACCCACACTGAATTTAGTCTCCACAACGCCAATAAACTTCTCCTAAGTTCCCATCCCAAGAGTCACCCGATAAATTTGCAACCACTTAGCAGCGTTGCCTTCCATATGCAATGAAGCTACTGTCGGCCACATCGATGCATCCACATTATACAAATGGAAATAATCGAGACACTTCTCCTTCCAAATACACGGGTGATACCCATCAAACTTGGGAAACAACAACTTGGGCACATAATTGCATTGCATATGGGTAAACTGAGTACTACTGCGATGTGGACCAAATGTCGAGTAGGTAATTGAAGGCTCACCTGCAGATGCAGTCGATGCTAGTGGTGGCTGACGAGGAACTGGACATGGAAGCAGTAGATCCCCATGCATATTGACGAGACACAGCGGACTGCTTCCACGATGCTCCAAGGGCCCGGACATGTTCAATTTTTCCTCCAATTGACTTGTAGTCGCCATCAGTTGCATCAAGTGTTGATGGTCACGATTGGATTGATCAACTGACTTCATGGTGACTTCCAATTGGGCGTGCAGCTACCGCTGAGCGTCATCGATCAAGCCCACCCGCGCAAACAACATGTCCAAACTCTCCAAAATGTGCTCTCAATGATCTTTAGATTTCTTCTCTGACACCTCCATCGCCACCAAAACAAACGATTTCTGAGGAGATGGTTTCGGAGGGGTCGTGGTCACCACACCTCAAACTCACCAAACCAGCAGGGACTATTGGGACGTCAAATTGAGACAAGAGAACTCGGACGAAGTCAATCTCAACTACCCCACTGGATTTACTGACTAGCCGAAGGAGTTCTGCACCAACCAGACGCAGTGCCCGCCGAGGACCGCAGAATCTGATATCACTTGTGATAAACCAAGTTAAAATATGTCTTGATTTATTTATGATGGGTGATTGATATTAGTATTTATTTAGTTTGATGATCTTTAGTTTTGCATGAGCTTTGATGTGATTTGAATTGATATGGGATTTCATTCGAGGATATTGATTATGGACTAACTGGAACTAGAGTTGAGGATATATGTTTTCTTATCTCATAGTGTACAGGTGATGGATGCAACTTGGCGATCGACGGGGGGATGAGCAGGACCAACCAGAGTGTTTGTTGCCGGATGATCAAAGAGACCGGACAGATTCAATGATGATCCTAGCTGAACACGTAGAGGTCAAGCAAATCATGAAAGGCGGATAGAGACAGCATGTTGACAAAGTCAAGAGAAGGGGATGCCAGTGCAAGCGACAAGACGGTCCGAGAGATCAGGAGCGGAAGAGACTTGCCGACGGTCAGGATTGTAAGACGGAGTACACGTATCGATATCAAAGCATTTGTTTAAGGTGTAGGCAAGTGGGGAGTCACGCTTTGAGAAGCGTGCTAGAGTTTTGTGGTTTGGCCTCAGTCATGGGAGGACTAGAGGAGTATGTGTCACCATCATGAAGCTTGCATCGAGGTGAAGCTAAGTCATGAAGGCACCATAGCCATTTGATGAATCGAGAAGAAAATAGATCAAAATACTCTCAGTAGTAGGTAGGAGTATACTACAAGAGAAGGATATTTTGGGAAAAAGTTAGAAAACTTATGGGTCAAATTTTCTAGGCTTATAAATAGAGTGGTGGGACTATAGGAGGAGAGAAACCAACCATTTTGACCCCCCCTTATGCCATCTATATGAGAGCCTTGTGATAGAGTTTTGGAGGAGATAAAGAGGAGTGCTTAACCTATGTATTAGGTGAAAGCTTTATGAGGAAAAATCTTTATAATCTACCTAAAATAAGGCTAACCTCATCTGCAATGAAGTTTATTTTTCTTCATGTTATTGTGCTCATCTCCTTCTAGTTTCCCTCTATTGGTCCCCTTGCAAGTTTGCAAGTTTTTCGGTTTCCGTATTTGATTTTTGTTTGGATTTTTGGGCTGAAATTTTAGCGCCTTGTGAGGTCGCTCTTCTTGTTTCTAGAGGCATAAAATTTGCATACACAAGCTTATGTGATTGGGTCTTAAATCCCCTTGCCTCTAGACAATCAACTTGGAGAGCTTCGTTGCTCGGTGTTCATCTTTTCTTGTTTCTTTGCAAGTTGTGATCTTTCAAGTGCTAAGGCACATGAATTGATATTAGATGGACCCTATGTTTCATATACCATCTGTGGAGTCGTGTTGTCTCAATTTTCTCTTGTTAAAACTTCTCTCTATTTTTTTTTCCACTTGAATTTTGAGATGCGTAGGGTGATCTAAATAGCAGAAGGCCATTGATTTCGTAAGAAATTTATTGAGACTTCTATTCACCTCCTATAATCGCTAATCTCATTCCTACAATTAGTATCAGAGCCAGTTTGATCACTTATTGACCTTTACCGGCTTTACGATTTGTAGGCAACAATTGGGAGAAGTTGGAAGATTCCTCTATTTAATAGTCGAGAGTTTTTTTACTGGAAGGTGCGCATGAGCGCTTATCTTCTAAGCCAAGGAAGTGCAATTTGGGAAATTGTTGATTCCAACTGTGTGATTCCGGCTGCTCGCACAACTCAGATTCAAATCGAATAGTATGAGGCCAACAACAAGGTCAGAAATATTTTGTCCACAAGTCTAAGTTGGAATTAGTTTAATACGGTTCAGCACCTCCGTATTGCCCGGAAGATCTGGTCTACTCTGAGTGTCTTTCATGAAGGCAGTAATCAGATTAAGGCTAGACACCAAAGCACATAGAACTAAGAATATCAAATATTTATGTAAGGCCCCAGAGAGTGTTTGGATGAGATGTTTTCTCGCTTTGATGGTTCATTAGTAATCTTCGATCCACTGAAGTTGTGCCCTATTTTGACCACAAGAGAGTGATCAAGCTTCTCTATGCTCTTGACCGTAGCACATGAGAAGTGAAAATCTTAAGCATTTAAGAGTCACCAAGTTATGACATATTAACTTGTGATGAACTCTTCAGCAAGCTCAAATCCACCAAGATAGCCAAGGTAGGTTTTGGAAACTCCCTATTTCGGAACATGGTGTTAGTTTCTGGATCGAATGGTGGCAATCTGGCTGGAGCTAGCTTCTCTTGTGCTAACACTTCATCGAGTTGTTTTGCATTGTTTTCTTTTGTTTCTATCATAGAAGAGCAAGTAGACACTTTAGATGATGAAGACCTTGCTCTTATTGTGAAGAAGTTCATCCGCTTCTACAACAATCGCCAAGACCAGAGGAGGGGCGGTTCTCGTGCCTGCTTTGAGTGTGGTGATACCACCCACTTCAAGGTGGATTGCCCTAAGCTCAAGAAAAGGGAAGATCACGACCACAACTACAACAAACACAAGATGAGGAAAAAGAAGCCCTTCTTCAAGAAGAACTGCAACAAGATGGCCAAGAAGGCGACCAAGACGGCTTCTAGGGCATTTTTGGCTGCTCTCAGTGACATCGACATCTCTTCTAGCTCGGAGGAGGAGGAGCTGCCCTTGAAGGACAAGAAGAAGAAGAACAAGGACTTCACCGGTCTCTGCTTCATGGTGGATGACAACAATGACAGTGACCTCGAGCTTGATCCCTCTGAGGTATTACCTTCCTATGATCAGCTCTCTTTCCAAGTTGATACCTTGAATGATGCTCTCATTAGCCAGGATATGTTACTTATGAAAGCTATGCGTGAGTTGAAAGAGCTTAGGCCTAAGTATGAGTTGTTTCTTCTGAGCTTGCATTGCTTAGGTCTGGGTTTGATGATGAGGAGTGTGAGAGTTGTTTGTTGGTTATGACTGAACTTACCGAGCTTCAGAATGTGCATGCTTAAGTCACTAGTCGGCTTGTGAATGTCGAGAAGAAGCTCCTTGAGTAGGAGTCTAGGTCTACTCTTTTAGGTGCTTGTAAGAATTACCCTTTACTTGTAAAGGATATTGAACTGAAATACAAGTGCCTTAAAGAGCTAGAATCTATATTGGCAAGTGATGGGTGTTCGAAGGATGTGCAGCCGAACTGTTCCACTTGCATATTCTTTCAGGACAAGCTCAGCTAGGTTAGAGGGCAAGTTCAGAAACTCTTGGATGAGAATGACTATCTCCTTTCTCTAGTGGAGAAGTACTCAGGGGGCAAGAGAAAAATGAATTAGATCTTGGCCGAGACCAAGATGTGTGCTGATAAGGCAGGTTTGACTCTTGGATTGAGATTTGAGAGGGTTGCTTATAATGGGTATAGTAAGACTGTTTTCACCACACCTACTACCCTAGAAGCTGAGAAGTCCAAAATCAATGTCATATCACAACCCATCAAAAAGAAATCCACACCACAACCTACTAAGAATCCAGCACCACAACCCAAGAAAACTCCACAACCTAAGGTGAGAGCCCCAGTGAGAGAGCCTAGAGTGACCGGCACTGCACCTACTACTAGAGAGAGGGTCACCTTGTTAGGTTTTCCTTTCATCGTATGAGAGATGAGCGACATGAGTGGGAGTGGAGTCCTCGGGATATGATTTGTCTCTCTGTTGGTGTACATGAGTCTTTTTCTCGCTCTCGCCCATGAGTCTTAGATGCTTGTCAGTTTTGTTCCAGTGGTTTTACGTGGTGTGGATTTTACCATGACTCATATGGTTTTGATCCACATGTAAGAGGCTTTGAGTCCCACCCCTAGCGTGCTAGTGTTGATCTACATTCACTTGCTTTCACTGCTTAAAGGTGGATGACCCAATATTGGATTCCCAAGGGATTTTTGTCTAACCCTAGTACTCATCCACTTACTATTCTTCTCATATGTAGGTGGCACATTGAGGCCTAGAGAATAAGTGGCTCATTGACTCCAGTTGTTCAGGTCATATGAGGCTAAAGCCAATGGTTTCCCTTTGTGGACGAAATTCATGTCGTGAAGGGATTTTCGTTCCCTTCAGCGCTCCAACAGTTTCCCTTCACGGTTCTAGTCATTAAGGGATTCCCAAGGTCATTCCCTTCAGGATGGGATTCTCTCTCCTTTCCCATCGCGGTTCTCCTTGAAGGGAAGCTATTGAAGATGAGAGAAAATAAAGGGAATGAGAACGGGGAAGGGAATCAGGAAGGGAACAAAATGAAGGGAATATTGTTGGAGATGGTCTGACTGGAGATGCATCATGGTTCTCTAGTCTCACCTCGATGAAGAAGAACGAGTACATCACTTTCGGGGATGATCGGAAAGGAAGAGTGAAGACCAAAGGTATGATAAGGGTGAGTGAGAGTTTGACTCTCAAAGATGTGGCTTTGGTGTAGCATCTAGAATACAATCTTTTCTCTGTATCTTAGTTGCTAGATGAGGACTTGGAAGTGCGTTTGAAACACGATACTTCTCAAGTTCTTGATTCTTCTGGTGCTTTGATTCGCCAAATTTTTAGAGTTGAGAGAGTTTTTGGAGCTGATTTTTTTGAGTCTCTTGGTTCCTCTTGTTGTTTGATTGCACAGCCTTCTTCTGAGCTTTGGATGTGGCATAGGAGACTAGGTCACACAAGCTTTGATTTGCTTACTCATTTGAGTGCCCTAGGTTTAATCCGAGGATTGCCCAAGATCATGTATGAGAAGAACCTTATTTATGCTCCTTGTCGTCATGGCAAGATGGTTGCTGCTCCTCACCCACCAGTCAATCTGGTGATGACTGAACGACCAGGAGAACTTCTCTATATACACATTGTTGGTCCTTCGTGGGTTCGTTCGGCGAGCGGGAAGTGGTATGTTCTTATCATTGTTGATGACTTCTCTCACTACTCTTGGGTCTCCTTTCTTGTGTGTAAGGATGAAGTGTTATCACACTTTCGAAACTTGGCTTTGAGATTGTTCAAAGAACTCTCTGATGCATTGAAAGCAATTCCTAATGATAATGAAACCGAATTCAAGGACTATATCTTTTTGCTTTCTGTCTAGAGCATGGCATTGAGCATCAATTTTCTTCCCCACACGTTCATCAACAGAATGATGTGGTGAGAGGAAGAATCGCACATTGATGGAGATGACTAGGATGATTCTTGATGAGCATAGGACTCCTAGGAAGTGTTGGTCTGAGGTTATTAGCACGGTGTGCTACATCTCCAATCGAATTTTCTTGTGCTCGATCTTGAATTTGACTTCTTATGAGTTGCATTTTGGGAGGAAGTCAAATATTTCGCATTTGAGAGTTTTTGGGTGTCGGTGCTTTATCCTAAAGCGCGACAATCTTGATAAGTTCGAGTCGCTTTCTTTCGATGGTATTTTCTTGGGGTATTCTCTTCATGGTCATTCTTATAGGGTCTTTAATCTTGACACTAACACCATCATTAAGTCATGTGATGTGACTTTTGATAAATCAACCCGTTGTGGTAGCCTTGTCTTTGAGTGTGCAGGTGACTAGGAGATGAGCGAAAGTATCTTTGTAGATGACAACCTTCCAGTTTTCGGGGACAACGAGGATGATCCACTACTTTCTACTACCACACTTGCTACCGAGCTGGTTCCTGCATCCTCTATATCGGCAGAGGGTCCTGCAACCTCTACTTCCACTTTAGCTACTTTTGAGACTACACTAGCAGTGTTTAAGAGGGAGATCATCTCGCGGCGTGAAGCTCCTCAACAAATTCAGCGGCGACACCCTCCACAGATGATGATCGGTGACATGATTTAAAGGGTAACGAGGTCCAAATCTGCTCATTATCCTCATTTTACTGATTTTGCATTTGTTGTTTCTTTTGAGCCCCATGATGTTGGACATGCTTATCTGATTCGAGTTGGGTCAATGCTACACATGAAGAGCTAGAAACTTTGAGAAAAACCAAGTTTATGTCCTTGTAGAGCCACCCCAAACTATAGGCACCAAATGGATTTTTGAAAACAAACAGGGGGAGGATGGGTCTGTAGTAAGAAACAAGGCTAGACTAGTAGTTCAGAGTTTCACTCAGGTAGATGAGATAGACTTTGGAGAGAATTTTGCTCCAGTAGCTAGGCTAGAAATCATTAGGATTTTCCTTGTATTTGTGGCATCCCAAGGTTTCAAGTTGTATCAAATAGATGTCAAGAGTGCTTTTCTAAATGGTTTTGTAGAGGAAGAGGTCTATGTCAAACAACCCACATGCTTTGAGCATCCCAAATACCCTTATAGAGTATACAAGCTTTAGAAAGTTTTGTATGTGCTTAAACAGGCACCTAGGACTTGGTATGATAGGCTTAGATCTTTCTTGCTAGGGCATGGGTATGTGATGGGGTCAACTGATAAAACTTCGTTTACTCTCAGGCATGACAATGATTTCTTACTTGTTCATATTTACGTGGATAATATCATTTTTTGTGGCTCTTCTCTTGCACTTGTGGCTAAGTTTGCAGAAACTATGAGCTGAGAGTTTGAGATGTCGGTGATGGGTGAGCTCAACTTCTTCCTTGGACTTCAAATCAAGCAATGCAAACAAGGCACCTTCGTCCACCAAGCAAAGTGATGAGCCCATAGATCCTTTGGATACAATCAATATCGCCAATAATCCTCAAATCATACAAGGTCCAATTACAAGAGCACATGCACGACAATTAGACTACCAGGTGAACTCATTTCTCACTGTTCATGTTTCCTTGGATGAATTACTACTAAATTCTTGTGATATTTTATTGTTTAGGAACGTGGGAGAAGCACTACAACCTTACCCGGAGGTCACCCCTCAAAGGCCAAGTCTACTCGGACTCGATGCTAAACTCCAGTCGAAATCGTGGTCGTAGTCAAGTCTCAAGACAGCACGTCAGTAAAACATGCATAACTCTCTCATAAAAAAACCGTTTAGGCGTTCTTGGACTTGCTGAAAAGCTTATGTCGAGCCCTTTCCAATGGATCTATTCTTGACCAAATATTCCTTATGGTTTAGTCAGAGTCAAAGGAATAAAGTGCTGTATCACCGTTTTGGACCTTGTCGAGTCTTGTAATCATGTCAGGGTCGGAGTCCAGGTTGTGCACGCCTGTTTCCATGGCTGCACAACCCTAGGTCGATCTCCTCACATCCTCAATATATATATATAGTAGCCATCGTAGTTTAGGCTTGGGTTTAGCTTAGATTATTCTGTTTTAGACAGTTTCACCGTTTATTGGTTTGTTGAACCCCAAACTCAAGCACTTCATTGGTAATTAGCAATATTCAGATTGCATCTACATGTTCTTGCTTGTTTTCTCAATTCGCTTGCAGAAAAAAACCTTCTTGACGAGGTCAACCACGTCTTGGCACGATTGATAACCACAAAGTAGTGGTGTAGAGGTTGTGAGGGTTCTTGATCTGTTCTGGTCGAAGCCTTTGGATCATCAACGTCGAAACTCCATCAATCGACTTATCATATTATCTTCGGAAGATCGGGCAAACGCGCATCAAGTGGTATCAAAGCCTCGGTTGCCCGTTAGGTAATTTCAGTTATTCCCTTTGTTGTTTTGTTCCATTACCTAGAGTTCAGAAAAATTGCCCCACAAAATATTAGATCATAGTTTTTCCGCTATACAAACCACTTTGAGCTTTTCACAATTTTGTTTTCAGTTTTCACGTTATTGAGTTTGAGTTCATTGTCGGTGTCTTTATTGCTAGACGAGTCATCGTGTTCTAGTTTCTAGCGTTGAGTCTTTGCTAATTTAGTTGTTAAGTTACTTGGCTTGCCCTAGTCTGCTATAGCCGAGACTGTATCTCTAGTCGAGTCGACCATCAACTCTTTTTCGACCACTAGTTACTTTGACCATCTACTCGAGTTCGACCACTAGTCGAGTCGACCATCAAGTCGTGTTCGACCACTAGTCGCTTCAACCATCTACTCGAGTTCGACCACTAGTCGAGTCGACCATCTACTCGGGTTCGACCACTAGTCACTCCGACCACCCACTCGAGTCCGACCACCTAGTCGCTGCGACCACCTAGTCGGTTCGCTCACCTTCTCGGATCCGACCACTTAGTCAAAGTCGCCCACCTTCTCGGATCCGAACACCATAGCCAAACCAAAGGTAGCCAAAGGTCAGGGAGAGAGACAGGGAGAGTGAACCATATACCCCTGCTCTCTGAAAAAAGGTTGTGACCCATATACCTCTTTCGACTTAGAAAAGTTAGTAGAAGAGTTTTGAGTTTGTGTCACATTCATAAAAAAAAGAAGAAGCAAAGAGTGCTAAAAAAAAGAAAGCAAAGAGTGCAAAAAGAGAGAGAAAAAAAAGAGAATCAGTTTGCATTGCGATTTTTGTTCCATTGTGCTTGTGTCTGATATAGTCTTCGGCTTGCTTAAGCTAGTTCTAGAAACGTGATCGGGCCAGCAACTGTGATGAGTACTTTGAAATTTTATTCAGCTTTGCTAATCTGATTTAATTAATTGCTATTCCTTGCTACTAAATATTGCCTGTCCAAGCTACACCTTCTCTCGATCAAAACGGTATCTTCCCTTGCAACTACCTCACTCGCACCCGATAAGGTATCATGAACCAGCCACCGGTTGTACCAACTGCGGTGATTGGTAAGAACACTTGCAAGAGCGTGGTAAGATGCTTGAGAGTATGTGACTCCACCTCCACCACCTAGTAATCGATAGGGATAATTTATCTTTCGTTGTTTTCTATCTTTGACTAACCATGGCAGGAGAAGCATCGAATGCACATGAGTGTGTTTTGAGAGAAGAACTCACAATGTTGTTGGATGATCATCAAAAAACTATTAATGACGATATTGACAAGAAGCTTGCAGGAATCAATACCGTATTACAGCGACTCAATGAAAGCATTGCAATGCTCAATACACGCTTTGATCGATTGGTTAATCCGCCACCGAACAATGGTCGTGTGGATCCTCATGGTGCAGCCTACGAACAAGATGAGTCCATCGTGGATAATGAAATTTTGAGACAAGAACGTGACGCCTTTGATGAACGACAAAGGAACCGATTGAACTTCAACCGTCAAGGTATGAGAGGTAATAATTTTTAGCAATATACCCATGTATTAATTTGATCTATTTGCTAAGGTTAAGTTTACTATATCATGTTTTGATGGTACTTATGATGCTGAATGGTATTTAAATTTGGAAGATGATGGTAGAACAGAAGTTTAATACTTATTTAGTTCCTAAAGTGCATAAAGCTAGGCAAGCCACTAGTGAATTGAAATTTTTTTGCAATCATCTGGTGTAATAGAGTTTGCATCGATGGATTAGCACCTCATACATGAAAATGCTTTAAAGGTTACTATGCGTAACAGATTTGTTCCATCCTCTTTTAAATGTGATTTGCGTAAGAAATTACAGCGCTTAAACCAAGGTGATAGATCCGTAGAAGAATATTATCAGGAGCTTCAAATTAGTATGTTGCGTTGTGATATTATTGAGGATGAAGAGGCTACAATGACACGCTTTTATGGAGGGTTAAGGTGGGAAATTCAGGACATAGTTGATTACAAAGAATACGATAGTGTTCCTAGATTGTTCCAACTTGCGTGTTTGGCAGAAAAAGAATTGCAGGGACGAAAAAGAGGCCAAGGATCAATTTTAGAAGGATGACTACTTCAAAATCAACACCAGGACAAGTCAAAATAGCCCCACGTTCAGCTACATGATCTCCTGCCCCCTTCTCGAGTAGGGCGCATTTAGCAGTACCTTCGACACCATCACACGCTCCTGAGGTAAGCAAATTCGTAAGTGTGCAGGGTCCAGCCAAGAGCTCTTCTTTGGTTGCTTCTATAGGCCGATCGACCGGGATTGTATGCCACCGATGCAAGGGAATGAGCCACATCATGAAGGATTGCCCAAGTCAGCGAGCGTACATTGTAACAGAAGACGGTGGATATGTAAGTGCTAGTGATGTTGAGAATGAATATGCTCTTGTAGCTAACCATGCAGGTGACGAGGATGGACTTGAGACGGATATCGACCATGAGGAAGTGTTCAATGCCACTGCCACGAAGAATTATAGGACCCTCATTGTGCAACGAGTGTTAAGCACTCAAATAGAGCAAGTAGAACAGCTACAACGCCACAATTTATTTCAGATGTTTCTCATAGTCAAGGATTATCGTGTTCTAGTCATTATTGATGGAGGGAACTGCAATAACTTGGTAAGTTCAGATATGATCAAGAAACTTGCCTTGCCGACAAGAAACCATCCTCACCCTTATCACATTCAATGGTTCAACAACAGTGGTAAGGTGAAGATAATGCAAACAGGTAGGGTGCATTTTTCTATTGGTTCATATCATGATTGTACTGATTCCGATGTAATACCCATGCAAGCATGTTCACTTTTGTTAGGACGACTATAGAAGTTTGATACTAATGCAACACATTATGGTAGAAGTAATAAATACACCCTTATGCATAAAGGAAAGAAAATAACTTTCTACCTTTAACACCTGCTGAAATTGTAAAATGTGAACAAGAGATAGCTAAAAATAACAGAAAAGAGTTTGAGAATGAATCTGAAAATCAGCAAGTAGCGAAAAAAGTTTTTCCACCCAAAAAGGAGAAAATAACAACAATTTCTAAGTCCGATGGAATTAGACTAAAAGGATGTGTTATGCTTGCTACTAAGGCTGTGTTTGTTTCTGCTTCTGAAACTGCTTCTGCTAGTGGCAGAAGCCAGAAGCCAGAAGCCAGAACAAACGAGGTTCTGGAGAAGTGGCTTCTAGAGAAGCCAGAAGCCTGTTTCTGAGGAAAATGAACTAAAGCTGAGAAGCTCGCTGAGATGTGCTTCTCTGAGAAGCTATGTGCTGAGAAGCCAAAAATTTATTGCAGAAGCCAACAACCTATTTCCAAAAGCAGCTTTTCAGAAAAGCCAAAAGCACTGCTTTTCAGAGAAGCTCAAAAGCAGAAGCTCAAACAAACACGGCCTAAATCTGATCTTGCTGAAATTTATGCTAATAAGTTGTCATGCCATGCTTTGATATGCAAAGAGGCCTTAGTTTCACTCAAGAATATATCTAGCTCTTCGCCTCCTGCTGTTGCTAACCTTTTGCATGAGATTTTAGATGTATTTTCAGCTGAAGTTCCCCCGGGATTACCACCAATTTAAGGGATAGAACATCAAATTAATTTGATTCTAGGAGCAACTTTGCCAAACTATGCTGCATATAGGATCAACCCGGAAGAGACTAAGGAAATTTAGCGACAAGTCCAAGACATTTTGGATCACGGGTACGTACGAGAAAGTCTTAGTCCTTGTGTTGTTCATGTTCTTTTGGTTCCTAAGAAAGATGGTAGTTGGCATATGTATGTTGATTGTAGAGTCATTAATAATATTACTATAAGATATTGTCACCCTATCCCTAGGTTAGATGATATATTTGATGAGTTGAGTGATTCTATAATTTTTATTAAAATTGACTTGCGAAGTGGATACCATCAAATTAGGATGAAACTTGGACATGAATGGAAAATTACGTTTAAAACGAAGTTTGGCTTGTATGAGTGGTTAGTAATGCCTTTTGGGTTAACTAATGCACCTAGTACTTTCATGCGATTGATGAACAAAGTTTTACGTGCTTTCATTGGAAGATTTGTGGCGGTATACTTTGATGATATCATGATTTATAGTCAGTCACATGAGTCACACTTTGATCATCTATGTGCTGTTTTTAATGCTTTGAGAGATGTATGTTTGTTCGGTAACCTCGAAAAGTGCATCTTTTGCACGGATCGAGTCTTTTTTCTTGGCTGTGTTGTTAGTCCATATTTAATAGAAGTAGAGGAAGCAAAAATTAAAACCATAAAGTGCTGGCCAATCCATAATACTGTTACTCAAGTGAGAAGATTTCATCGTCTTACGGGTTTCTATCAGCGCTTTGTGCGGGATTTCACCACCATTGCTGCCCCATTGAATGAATTGATGAAGAAAGGAGTGGTTTTCAAATGGGGACCTACACAAGAAAAAATATTCAAGTTGTTGAAATAGAAACTTACCCATGCTATTTTACTCCAACTCCCTGATTTTGGTAAGACCTTTGAGCTAGAGTGTGATGCTAGTGGGATTGGAATTGGAGGTGTGTTAATTCAAGAAGGTAAATCTGTTGCTTATTTCAGCAAAAAATTAAGTGGGCCAAGTCTGAATTATTCCACTTATGATAAAGAATTGTATGATTTAGTTCGTGTGCTTGACATTTGGCAACATTATCTATGGCCCAAAGAATTTGTTACACATTCTGATCATGAATCGCTGAAATATATTAGGAGTCAAGCTAAATTGAATAAAAAACATGCTAAATGGGTCGAATTTATTGAATTTTTTCCATATATCATAAAATATAAGAAAAGAAAGGACAATATGATTGCTGATGCGCTTTCTAGGCGTTATACCATGTTATCTCATCTTGATCATAAGATTTTTGGTTTGGAGACCATTAAGGACTTATATGCTGTTGATTTGGATTTTAAATAAGTGCTTGAACATTGTAAAGAGTGGAAAATATGGAATAAATATGTGCTGAATGAAGGATTGCTCTATCGTGCTAACAAGCTAGCTCCGTTCGTCTTTTGTTGTTACAGGAGGCGCATGAAGGAGGATTGATGGCACATTTTGGAGCAAAGAAGACTGAAGATGTGCTGGCCACTCACTTCTTTTGGCCAAAGATGAGATGAGATATCAAATGCTACGTGTCCCGATGCACCACTTGCAACAAAGCTAAATCTCGCTTGAATCCACATGATCTTTACATGCCTCTCCCTATTCCTAGTGAACATGGGAGGATATTTCTATGGATTTTGTTTTAGGACTACCTAGGAAAATGAGGGGGGATAGCATATTTGTAGTTGTGGATAGGTTTTTCAAAATGGCACATTTTATACCTTGTCACAAGAACAATGATGCTACAAACGTAGCTAATTTATTTTTCAGGGAAATCGTTCGACTACATGGAGTGCCTAATACTATCGTCTCAGATCGTGACACAAAGTTTTTTAGTCACTTTTGGGGATCACTTTGGAATAAATTGGGGACGAAACTGCTGTTTTCTACTACGTGTCATCCCCAGACCAACGGTCAAACAGAGGTTGTCAACCGTACATTATCGACCATGTTATGGGTTGTTCTAATGAAAAATTTAAGGATGTGGGAAGAGTATTTACCGCATATTGAATTTACTTACAATAGGTCGGTACACTCTACCACCAAGGTAAGTCCGTTCCAGGTAGTGTATGGATTTAATCCCTGTGCTCCTATTGATTTGCTACATTTGCCTACTTTTGAAAGACTTAATTTAGATGCTAAGAAATGTGCTGAATTTATTCTTAAGTTGAATAAATCAACTAAAAAGAAAATAGAGAGCATGACTAAAAAGTATAGGATTGCTGGAAGTAAATGTAGGAAGGAAATAAAATTTGAACCGGGTGATTTAGTTTGGTTGCATTTGAGGAAAGATAGGTTTCCAGAACTAATAAAATCAAAGTTGATGTCTAGAACTGATGGAACATTTAAGATAATTGAGATAATCAATGATAATACATACAAATTGGATCTACCTATAGATTTTGGGGTTAGTCCCATATTTAACATTTCAGATCTGAAGTCCTACTTAGAAGAAGAAGACAAGTTTGAGTCTGGGACGACTCCAATTCAAGAGGGGGAGGATGATGAGCCCATGGCTCCTTCAGATACGATCAATACCACCAATAATCCTCAAATCATATAAGGTCTAATTATAAGAGCACGTGCATGATAATTAGACCATCAGGTGAACTCGTTTCTCGCTGTTCATGTTTCCTTAGATGAATTACTACTAAATTCTTGTGGTATTTTATTATTTAGGAACGTGGGAGAAGCACTACAACCTTACCCGGACATCACCCCTCAAAGGCCAAGTCTACTCGGACTCGAGGCTGAGCTCTAGTCAAAGTCGTGGTCATGGTCGAGTCTCAAGACAGCACGTTAGTAAAACGAGTATAACTCTCTCATACGAAGTCCGTTTTAGGCGTTCTTAGACTTACTGGAAAGCTTATGTCGAGCCCTTTCCAATGGATCTATGCCTGACTAAATATTCCTTATAGTGTTAGAGTCAAAGGAATAAGGTGTTGCATCACTGTTTTGGACCCTGCGTCACTATTTTGGGCCCTGTCGGGTCTTGTAATCGTGTCAGGGTTGAAGTCCAGATTGTGCATGCCTCTTTCCATGGCTGCATAACCGTAGGTTGACCTCCTCATGTCCCTCCTATATATACACAATAGTCATTGTAGTTTAGGCTTGGGTCAGCTTAGATTATTCTGTTTTAGACAGTTTTGCTGTTTATCAGTTTGTTGAACCCCAAACTTGAGCACTTTATTGGTAATTAGCAATATTTAAATTGCATCTACCTATTCTTCCTTGTGTTCTCGATTCGCTTGCAGGAAAAGTCTTCTTGGCGAGGTCAACCACGTCTTGACATGGTTGATAACCACGGAGTAGTGGTGTAGTGGTTGCGATAGTTCTTGATCTATTCTGGTCGGAGCTTTTAGATCATCAACGTCGAAACTCCACCAATCAACTTATCATATTACCTTCAGAATATCGGGCAAATGCGCATCACAAAGTACACCAAGGATCTGCTGAAGAAGTTCAACATGAGCAATGCAAAGCCATTGGCGATGTTGATGGCTACCTTGACCGTGCTTGAGCCGAATGAAGATGGCGAGGAGGTGGAATGGTGGGAGTACAGGAGCATGATCGGCTCCCCCCTTTATCTGACGGAGACAAGACTAGACATCCACTTTCTCGTATGCTTGTGTGTTCGCATCCATGCTTCACTGAGGACGTCTCCCCGCCTAGTGGTGAAACGCATTCTAAGGTATCTCAAGCACACTCTCGAGTATGGCCTTTGGTTTTCTGCATCCTCTTTGCTTTCTCTTCGTGGCTTTTTGAATACAGATTTTACTGATTGTAGAATTGACAAAAAGAGTACCTCTAGTACTTATCATTTCTTGGGTAGTTCTCTTGTGTGTTGGTCTTCTTGTAAGCAATCTAGTATTACGCAGTCTACTGCTGAAACCGAATATGTATCTATTGCTAGCTGTTGCTCATAGATTTTGTAGATGGTTGCTACTTTGAGGGATTTTAGGTTAGATTTCAGGAGTATGCCGCTTTTATATGACAACACTAGTGCCATAAGTTTAGCCAATAACCCAATTCAACACTCTAAAACCAAACACATAGATGTGAGATTCCACTTCCTGAGAGACCACAGTGAGAAAAAAGGCATTGAGTTGATCCACATAGATACCCAACACCAGCTAGCCGATATTTTTACCAAGTCTCTAGATGCAACAAGGTTTGCCTTTCTGAGGGGAGAGCTTGGTGTGTACCATCCCTATGACATTATGTGAGAGGGGTTGTCTTTGTATATACTTTATCTTACTTATATTGCATTTGCATTGTATAGCATTTTGTAAGATAATCATGTTAGCAAGCTTCACTTATATGTTCTTTGCACTTTCTTGTACTAGTTGTGAATTTGTACTAAGTGCAGTGGATGTATAACAATTTGTGCAAGCTTAGGCTCTTATTGAAACATGGTATAAAATATGTTGAACAAGCTTGTCTTTTCTAAGAATGAACTTGAAATGTGAACATAATCTTATGTCACTTTTGAGTATTTATTTTAGCTTTATTAGTGCTTAAATTATGGCTAGTTCTGTGAAAAGTTTGTGCTAGGTCGCTTTGTTCAGTTCAGTGGATTAGGGGTCTTTAACCTTTGTCTATGTAAATATTTATCCTATGATTAACCATTAGGAGAGTATGCACTCTTTTATGTCGCAAAGGCGTAACTTATTTTGGCTTTGTGAAAAATTGCATATTTTGAATCCTATATTGAGTTAATAAAATGAATGATCAAGTTTTGAGCTAAAATTGAATTCAATATGGTGACTTAAGACTTCATGTGGTTTGCCAAAGAAGTGAATCTATGGTTGCTTAAAACTCACTTGAGAATAGTTAAATGATCAAATGAGAAAGTTAACTTGCGTTTTCTAATCTGCAAAGAATGTTCTTTTTCATGTTGTTAAACTAAGGCTTGGATTGATATGTGGGTGTTTGCATAGCCTGTCGGGTTGAATTTGGTTGCTTAGTTTGAATTTGACATAGCACTAGTTTTTCTAATCTTTGCACAGGTCATAAAACGGTGGATGCTTTTATGGTGATATCTTTTGGATAATTGAACAACATGATCAAAACTTGCTTCACTCCTAGTGTCTGTGACATGAACTAACTTCGAGACTTTGTGCGTCTTTGAGTTATATTGTTTACTCCTCATAGTGCTTTGACATCTCTAGTCCTTGCAAATTCTTTGTGATCTATATGTGAAGCTTTATAGGCTTGCATTTCATTTGCACATCTTTCATATTGTCTTGAATCCTTGAAGTTTGCATTTCTAAAGGGGAGAAAATGTGCCAAAGATATTATGCACAAATATTCAATAGAGGGGGAGAAAATTGCATTTATCTAGAAATGTAAGGGAAAAAAAGGAAAATGTGCAATCATCAAATAGGAGAATGGGAGTTTTGGGGTTTTGACTTTTTCTTGTCATTTTGAGGTTTTTAGCTCGTCTTTACCTCTCTTGGGGTATTTACAACCTTTATTATGCCAATTGATATGTTTTGCTGTTTTTTGAGTTTTTTGTCACTTGAATGAGCTTATCTTGTTTTAATTTCTTCAAACCAAAATCTTTGTGCTTTGAGAGTTGTTAATGCACTCATTGAAGGGTTACGGGTAGGCTACGCTAGCATAAAATAAATTTTCTCTACCGCATTCAACCAGGAAGCCATGCGAGTAGGGGATCATGAATCGTTACCACTTGACGAGCAGTGCAACGGAAGAAGAGTTGGAGCAGACCAATCCAACGTCGTGCGCGTCAAGTAGTCGATTGTCAACCTCGTCCCGAGCACGTCCCGAGCACCTTTCGAGTACTCGTGGGTACGTCCCGAGTACTCCCGAGCAGATCAGTACCGCAATAGTAGCAGCGCCTCTACGGTATCCACACGTACAAGGATGGAATCGTCGTGCGTCGGTGTGCTAGCACCGCGCGCCCGGCTAGGGTTTCGAAGGGAGTTCGGGAATAGGAGGCGGCCAGGGTTTCTAAAAAACTCAATGCGTCTTGACCCCTGCCTATTCTTATATAGAGCACGCTAATGGGCCTTTAATCAACATTAAAGCCCATTATGACTCTAAACCCTAATGGTCCTTTAATCAATATTAAAGCCCATTAGCAGATCCAATCCGCAAACTCAATCGCCTCTAGGGCATATCACCAACAATCTCCCACTTGCACTAGAGTCAGTACAAGTTTTATATTCCATCCCCTTAAGTGTGTGACCCGTTAGGTTCATGTGTAAACGGCCGCTATCCGGAAACCCTTTTCCGAATTGCAAGTCAATAGCGGTACCTAGCAGGACATATTGACTCCCGAATGCACACAAAGATCATATCGGCTGAACCTTGATATACTCATGCACCAATCCCTTTACCACACGATACCAGTCAAGCTCAAGGCGAGATTCGTGCCACCCTTGTGATAGCTCGACCATTCACTCGATCAAGTAGTGGATTCACCATGATTAACTCTTTAATCACATTGGCATGGCCATGCACTTTCCAATCCAACTACCTCGAGGGGCCCAGAGATATCTCTCCCGTTATTTAGGAGGGGTAAATTCCATCTTGATCACTCACATCCCACGACATGTTTCATAACATACCCGAAAGCAACCTTTATAACTACCCAGTTACGGAATAGCGTTTGGAAGCCCCTAAGTGTGTTACTACACATTCTGGAATCAATGATGATCTCAGGTCAAAGGATTCTGTAGGTACACCATTTGAGATAACAACTGATGGCACATTAAAAATAACAATCCCAGCAGTATCTCAGGGTGGGTCTATCCAACATCATGTTCTCTAACATGTGTCCACATTACTGATTTGATATCTCCATATCTATGATCCGTGAAACATGATCATCATTCAGTCAAATGTGCTAATCTATAAATCATTATTGTCCCACACAATGATATGAGATTAGGGACTATTTAGAATAACATCATAAAAACAAAGAGTTTCACAAACAAGTCACATACTTGCTGATCAATGTAAATGATAATTATTCATGGAACCAGATAACAATTATCCAAAAGTACATTAGCATAGACAGAACACATTCTCTCACATGCACTAGAGTCTATCCCGCAAGTATCTAATACCCATAGAGCTCAAGTGTGCCTCATGCTTGGGCTGTGGGAGAGGCTTCGTCAACGGATCAGCAATATTCGAATCCGTGTGCACCTTGCATATCTTTACATCACCTCTATCAATAATCTCTCGAATGAGGTGATAGCGCCGAAGTATGTGCTTGGACTTCTGGTGCGACCTAGGCTCCTTGGCTTGTGCAATGGCACCACTATTGTCACAATAGAGGTACATTGGACTGGACGCACTAGGGACCACACCCAACTCAGAAACAAATTTTCTGATCCAAACAGCCTCTTTTGCAGCTTCCGAAGCTGCGATATACTCGGCCTCCATCGTGGAATCAGCAACCGTTTCTTGCTTGGAACTCTTCCAACTCACCGCACCTCCATTAAGGCAAAACACAAAACCAGACTGCGATCTCGAGTCGTCCTTGTCGGTTTGGAAGCTAGCATCGGTGTAACCATTTACAACGAGCTCCTCCTCACCTCCATAGACTAGGAACATATCCTTAGTTCTTCTCATGTACTTGAGGATACTCTTTACTATAGCCCAGTGACATTCACCTGGGTTCGATTGATATCTGCTCGTAACACTTAGAGCATAGGAGACATCTGGGCGTGTACAAAACATAGCATACATGATGGAACCGATAGCAGAAGCATACGGGATCGCACTCATCCTCTCGAGCTCATCAGATGTCTTAGGACATTGATTCTTGCTGAGAGTGATGCCATGTGACATTGGCAAGAAACCTTTCTTGGAATCTTGCATATTGAACCGATTCAATACCTTGTCAATGTATGTGCTCTGGCTTAATCCGATTAGTCTTTTCGACCTATCTCTATAGATCTTTATGCCCAATATGTATGCTGCCTCTCCTAAATCTTTCATTGAAAAACTCTTTTTCAATGAAGATTTGACAGCATCGAGCATTGGAATATTATTTCCGATCAATAATATGTCATCCACATATAAGACCAGAAACACAAGTGCGCTCCCACTAGTCCTTTTGTAAACACAAGGCTCTTCTTCATTCTTGATGAAACCAAACCCTTTGATTACTTCATCAAAACGAAGATTCCAACTCCGAGAAGCTTGCTTTAGTCCATAGATGGACTTTTGCAGCTTGCAAATCTTCCCAGCATTTTTCGGATTGACAAAACCTTCAGGCTGTGTCATGTACACATCCTCACTTAGGTTTCCATTAAGGAAAGCCGTTTTGACATCCATTTGCCATATCTCATAGTCGAAATATGCAGCAATTGCTGGGAGAATCCGAATAGACTTTAGCATTGCGACGGGCGAAAACGTTTCATCATAATCAACACCTTGAATTTGCCTGAAACCTTTCACCACCAATCGTGCCTTATAGATGTGAACATTTCCATCAACGTCTATCTTTTTCTTAAAAACCCATTTACACTCGATAGTTTTCACACCATCAGGTGGATCGACCAAGTTCCAAACTTGGTTTTCTCGCATGGATTCTAACTCGGATCTCATGGCTCCAAGCCATTTTTCGGAGTCTGGTCCCACCATTGCTTCCGAGTAAGTCTTAGGTTCATCATTGTCCAACAATAATATGTCGCGATGCCCCGTGGTTAGGAACATAAACCGCTCGGGTGCACGACTGAACCTTTCCGACCGACGTGGGGCTGGTGTCTCGACAACAGGTTCTGCAACATCTTGCATACCGAGTTGTGGTTCAATAGGAGTTGAAGCACTTTCAAGTGGTTCCCGAATTTCTTCGAGTTGCACCGTACTCCCACTAACTCTCTTCGCGAGAAACTCTTTCTCAAGAAAGATACCATTCCGGGCGACAAACACTTTGCCTTCTTCCCGGTTATAGAAATAATATCCTTTGGTTTCCCTAGGATACCCCACAAAGAAGCATTTATCAGATTTGGGAGTGAGTTTATCAGACGACAAACGTTTTACATAAGCCTCACAACCCCATATCTTAAGGAAAGACAATCCGGGACGCTTCCCGGTCCATATCTCATATGGTGTCCTCTCTACAGCCTTAGATGGAACCCTGTTTAACGTGAAAGCAGCAGTTTCTAGAGCGTATCCCCAGAAGGACAATGGAAGATCAGATTGGCTCATCATCGACCGGACCATGTCTAACAAGGTTCGGTTCCTCCGCTCGGACACCCCGTTCCATTGTGGCGTACCCGATGGAGTCAATTGTGGAACGATTCCACATTGCCTTAGATGATCACCAAATTCGTGGCTCAAATATTCGCCTCCACGATCTGATCGCAGAAATTTAATTGTCTTGCCTATATGATTTTGTACTTCATTCTGGAACTCCTTGAACTTTTCAAAGGATTCAGACTTGTGCCTCATTAGGTAGATGTAACCATATCTACTAAAGTCATCGGTGAAAGTAATGAAATACTGAAAACCACCTCTAGCTGTAGAACTCATCGGTCCACATACATCTGTATGTACTAGGGCCAATAATTCATTTGTCCTCTCACTTTGACCAGTGAAAGGCGTCTTAGTCATCTTGCCAAGTAAACAAGACTCGCATGTATCAAATGATTCGAAATCAAATGAATGTAGAAGACCATCTTTATAGAGCTTCTGCATACGCTTCTCATTTATATGACCTAATCGACAATGCCAAACAAAAGTGGGATTCAAATCATTAAGCCGAGGCTTCTTTGTATCAATGTTATAGATAGTTATATCCTCAAGATCCAATATATATAATCCATTTACTAATGGACAATTACCATAGAGCATACCATTCAAAAATATCGAACAACACTTGTTCTTTATTATGAATTCATAACCGTCTTCTTCCAAACATGAAGAAGAGATAATGTTTTTGCCCAAGGCAGGAATATAATAACAATTATTTAATTCCAAAACTAATCCTGAGGGTAGCGATAAGGAGTAAACGCCAACAGCCAACGCAGCAACTTTTGCACCATTGCCGACGCGAGCATCCAGTTCGCCTCTTGCACACTTCCTAGTCCTTTTCAGTCCCTGCAACGATTTGCAAGTATGAATCATTGATCCGGTATCAAATACCCATGAATCATCAGGACGAGTAGCAAGATTAATTTCAATAACATTTATACCTGAAGATGAAGTCTTACTTCCCTTCTTCTTTTTGAGTTCTTCCAAGTACAATTTGCAGTTCCTCCGCCAATGACCAGTCTTATGGCAGTGGTGGCAAGTGTCAGAAGCGGCAGGGCTAGCCTTGGGCTTTCCAACAGGTTTAGGCTTAGAACTCGAGATCTCATCCGAAGTTTTAGCCTTGTCCTTGCGCTTTCTCTTCTTGCTATCCTTTTGAACCATCATCACATGACTAGAGCTCTTCTTAATGCTTTCCTCAGCAGTTTTTAGCATCCCATGCAATTCAGCCATGCTTTTCTCCATGCTGTTCATATGAAAGTTCAAAATGAACGGCTCGAAGCTCGCAGGGAGCGATTGGAGAATTACATCCGTAGCCAACTCAGGGCTAAGGGGAAAACCAAGTTTTTCCAGGCTTTCAATGTAACCAATCATTTTGATCACATGAGGACTGACTGGACTGCCTTCTGTTAACCTGCACGCAAACAAGGACTTTGAGGTGTTGTACCTCTCGGCCCGAGCTTGGTTCTCAAACATGCCTCGGAGTCCCACAATCATATCATGGGCATCCCTGTTCTCATATTGCTTCTGAAGCTCAGAGGACATACAGACAAGCATGAGGCAGCTAACATCCAGTGAATCGTTGGTGTGCTTCTCATAAGCCCTCCGATCCGCGGCAGGAGCATTATCAGCTGGTTCATCAGGATAGGGGACCTCTAGAACATATTTCTTTTTCTCTTGTTTGAGAACAATTCTCAGATTTCTATACCAATCAATAAAGTTTGTTCCAGAAAGCTTCTCTTTTTCAAGAATTGATCGCAAATTAAAACTGGAAGTGTTACTAGCGTCCGGTGCCATGATCTACAACAGAAAATGCAGGTTCAGCACTATGCCTATGTGAATCTTCTATTAAACAATTTAACAAAAGATACTCCACTATATGTGTTTTCCCTCTAACAACATATAGAGGATCAAGATCCATATTCAACTAAGTTCTAGTGAGCTTTGGCATCACTGCTAGAAACTTAGTGACATAGGTAAGCAACGCCTTGCTAATCACATCCCTATGTGACTCTTGTTTGCTGGGTGGCATCGAATGCCCCGGCGCCCAACATCATGCCCCAAAGCCCAAAACCGTTTTGATAGCTTTATCAAGTAAACCAATACTATGCGTGTGGATGTCTGACATCCACTCTAACTGGTTAAGATAAATGATGGCACCCTGCTTTGGCAGACCTACCACACAATGATCAAAACCTTTGTAGGTGCAGCTATTGGAAGGGCATCAATTACTCTTGATTTTTCTGAGGGAAACTACTCTATCATGAAAATCATATCCACCACATATAAAACATGAAAGAATAGTATGACAGGAACATAAAAACATCACAGGCAATCATATTAACTGTGACATAGTATGGCCCCTTCACATGGTGATCTTCATCGCCACGGTTCCTGTCCTCCGGGTCATCATGCTTCAAATCTCCATGATCTTGTTCTAGTCTATTACACCTAATAGCACTAGATAAATTACATGAGAAGAAGCATCACAAGTCGACACGCATGCCGTTATACAATAACATGACAGCCTTGGGCTGCAATTAACCATGACACGCAGGCCATGAAAAATTACACACATGCATCACATATCACAAGGCCATACCAGTCACAACATTCTCTGCAAAAACGAGTTAAGCGTAGAATCGAATTCTAATGTCGTGATGGGATCATGTTATTACAACAATCTATGCGTGTACGCGACGGCGGTCCCGCTATGAAAATCTCATCGGATCGATCGTATCGAGCCAATTCCGAGTCATTCATAATGCCTCAATTTCCATTAGATCAATCCCATTGATCATCGCGTGAGGTTTTTCCAGAAACGATGACAGCACACACGACCTCGATCTGCTGTTCTCCCGACCATGTCGCGATGCACGCAGTTAGCCCCGATGGTGATTCCAGCCGGTAGGGGCAAGTCGCATGCAAAACCAGGTGGGAGATCGAGCTAATCTTTTTGGCTATGTGGTTTCATCGACTGGCATCTCATCCGATCTCTAATTCACCAACCGTGCATTGATCAATCCATCATATGAACTGATCAAAAACAATAGATCTAATCTATTTCTATCACATATCTTCTATATGTGACTGATCCAGATCGAAAACTACGCAGGATGGCTCTGATACCACTGAAGGGTTGCGGGTAGGCTACGCTAGCATAAAATAAATTTTCTCTACCGCATTCAACCAGGAAGCCATGCGAGTAGGGGATCATGAATCGTTACCACTTGACAAACAGTGCAGCGGAAGAAGAGTTGGAGCAGACCAATCCAACGTCGTGCGCGTCAAGTAGTCGATCGTCAACGTCGTCCCGAGCACGTCCCGAGCACCTTCCGAGTACTCGCGGGTACGTCCCGAGTACTCCCGAGCAGATCAGTACCGCAATAGTAGCAGCGCCTCTACGGTATCCACACGTACAAGGATGGAATCGTCGTGCGCCGGTGTGCTAGCACCGCGCGCCCGGCTAGGGTTTCGAAGGGAGTTCGGGAATAAGAGGCGGCCAGGGTTTCTAAAAAACTCAATGCGTCTTGGCCCCTGCCTATTCTTATATAGAGCACGCTAATGGGCCTTTAATCAACATTAAAGCCCATTATGACTCTAAACCCTAATGGTCCTTTAATCAATATTAAAGCCCATTAGCAGATCCAATCCGCAAACTCAATCGCCTCTAGGGCATATCACCAACACTCATCAAGGGTGAGATTGATAAACTAAGTTGAAATATGCCTTGGTTTACTTGTGATGAGTGATTGATATTGATATTTATTTACTTTGATGATCTTCGGTTTTGCATGAGCTTTGATATGGTTTGAATTGATTTGGGATTTCATTTGAGCATATTGATTATGGACTAACTAAAATTGGAGTTAGAGATATGTGTTTGCTTGTCTCATGGTGTGCAGGTGATGGATGCAACTTGACAGCCAATAGCGGGATGATCTGGACCAAGCGGAGTGCTTGGTGCAAGAACACATAGAGGTTAAGCAAAACATGAAAGGCGGATGGAGACGACGTGTTGACAAAGTCATGCGAAGGGGATACCGGTGTAAGTGACAAGACGGCATAAGGGATCGGAAGCGGGAGAGAATTACCGGCGATCAGGATCGCAAGACAGAGTACAAACGTCGATATCGGAGCGCTTGCTTAAGATGTAAGCAAGTAGAGAGTCACGCTTTGAGAAACGTGCTAGGGTTTCGCAGTTTGGCCTCAAAACCATGAGAGGACTGGAGGAGTACGTGGTACCACCGTGAAGCTTGCATCGAGGTGAAGCTAAGTCATGAAGGCATCGTGGCCGTCCGATGAATTGAGAAAAAATAGACCAAAATACTATCGATGGTAGGTAGAAGTGTACTACAAGAGAGGGTTGTTTTGGGAAAAAAACTAAAAAATTTAAGCGTTAAGTATCCTAAGCTTATAAATAGAGGGGTAAGGCTATGAGAGGAGAGGAACAAACCATTTTGAGCCCCTTGTACTATCCATATGAGAGATTTGTGCTAGGGTTTTAAATGAGATGAAGATAAGTACTTAGCCTATGTATTGGGTGAGAGCATTGTGTGGAAAAATCTTTGTATCTGTCTAAAATAGGGCTGATGTCTACTACAATAAAATTTATTTTCTTCATGTTATTGTGCTCACCTCATTCTAGTTTCCTTCCATTGGTTCTTTTGCAAGTTTACAAGTTTTTCGGTTTCCGGATTTGATTTTTGTTTTGATTTTTGGGCCGAAATTTCAGCACCTTGTGAGGTCATTTTTCTTGTTGTTAGAGGCATAAAATTCACATACACACATTTATGTGATGGAGTTTTGAATTCTCTTAGCTCTAGACAATCAACTTGGAGAGTTTTTCTTTCTCAGTGTTTATCTTTTCTTGTTTCTTTGCAAGTTGTGATTTCGGTGTTAAGACAAATGAATTGATCTTAAATGAAACCTATGGTTTATATATCATCTGTGGAGTCGTGTTGCTTCGATTTTCTTTTATTAAAACTTATATTTATTTTCGCTTTCGCTTGAGTTTTGAGATGTATTGGGTGATCCAAATAAGAAAAGATCATCGATTTCATAAGAAATTTGTTGAGTCGCTTATTCGCTCCTTCTACTCACTAATCTTGTTCCTACAACTTGTAACACCCGTTGCCGCTGGCGTTGATTATCGAGATGTGAGTCAGAGGATCTCACTCAAGAAGAACCGGAGGGCGAAGAGAACTTGAGAGTGAAGAAGACAGGAGGTAAGTGTTCTGAATGTTTTCATGTCTGAATCTCCCTCCAATTCGGTTACAGGCTATGTTATATACTCAACAGCTACTCATTGCCCATAGGGCCCCACCCATGCCAGCTAGACATATACACCACACCGGCTCACCAACCAATCGTCACCAACCAACTTGTTTGAATCAGTTAGCGCCCACACTGCTACCTGGAGGTCCGACATCCGCGCGGCCCACCCGTGCCTCCTCGTGGCCCCGCTCGCCGATGCGCTCGTGGGCGCCACGGCCCGACGCGATGCTGCGCTCGCCGCGCAGGCGTGCGACCTCGCAGCCGCCGTGGGCGCCCCCGCCGCCTCCAAGGTCATCGCCCGCCTCGCCCGCGTCCTCTCCTTCGGCTCCCTCGTCAAGCACCTCCACACGGTACGTGCGCCCAACTGCGCCGTCCCAGCTACTCAGGTTTTCATGCTACGCTAGCTATCTCAGAAAATTCTATCGTTAGAAATGGTTCTGCACGGGAGGACATTGTGAGATAGTGGATTTTTAGAAGGCTCATTCTACGCTGATTTGGTTGGCTGCAAAGATGTTTGGAGGAGGCGTGCAGTGGAGGTTAAGTGTCACTGGATCGAGCGTTTGAAAGGAAATTCTAATTTTTTTCTGCATGTAAGAATGAGGTGAACAGTAAGCCTAGCGTTGATAATTTTTCGGCATGTAAGGCTCCATTTGGCACAGCTCTGTATCCAAGATCCATGTTAGATCTAAAGTTATTACGTGAAAAACAGATAAATAAGACATAAAATTAGTGGTGAGTCATAATATGACTTGTCAGTTATAATAGTAGTGATAGGTTGTAGTTGTGATCCGTTACTTATGACAGGTAATAAGTGGCAGTTCATCTTAGACCAGTCATAAGTGACATATCAAATTATAACCCATCATCGTAGGCTAGTTATAAGTGATGTATCAAGTTGTGACCTGTCACTAACGACTAATTAATCAGGGACGGGTCATCCTAGTGTCATTAGTGACGGATCAAGTTGTGACCCGTCACTAATGATCATTTTGATGAAACAGAGCAGATAAAGAAATTTTAATTAATCAATTATTAGATGTATTAACCAATCAATTTGCTATCACAACTTACTTCATTTTTTACGTAGTAAATGTACATAGTATGATGCTATAATTTATTTATTTATTTTTTATTTTTTCTCATCTCAGCAGTATTAGAATAGGAATCATCGTATATTTCTACTCAAATTTGATGTAAGGGGTGGCGATATAGACACAAACGCGTATTCCAAAAATGGTGCAGAAACTTTAGGGAGGCGAGAACTCAATCTTCTAGACCATTTTTTGTCTCGAAAAATTCACCAAATTTGACAAAGTCAAAAAGAAACAAATGCAACTTTTTCTGTAGATATCTGTAGAGTCAAAAAAATGTCAAAATTGGAGTCTGTATGCAAAAGTTATGTCTGTTTTACCGAAGACGCTTCGGATCACCTACTTGGTAACATGGTCATAGGCGTCACCTAATCAGTTTATGACCCATCGCCTATGACTTTTGGCAACAAATATTAAAAGGATAAAATATCTATTTTCTATCACAACGATATGATAGCTGAGGTGGTAAGGAGTACACACGTGAGGGGAAGTCGCGGGTTCGATTCTCGCAGATGCAAAGACTAAAAGCGGTTTTAAAATGAGGAAGCTTGTGGGGCATATATGATGTGCCCTGTATTGGGTGGCTCGCGTAAAAACATATATTTTAACATTTTTTGTCAAAAATCACGAAAATATCATAAATAATGGGTCACTATAATGACTCATCACTTATAACCTTTATAATTGATAGATCAATTTATAACCCGTCACATATGACTGAATTGGTGACAGGTCTTAACCCGTCACCAATAACGACTCATTAGTAACATGTTCAGAGTGAAGAGTGCGAGATCCATCACTAATGACAGTTGTCACCGTCACCCGTTAACTTTTTTCATGTTGTGAGTTTGTATAATAAAATAAAGTGATTTAAATATTTATTTTTTATTAAAAATAAAACCAGATGACTCAACCAGATACCCTCAATGCACCCACAATTCTAAATCCTAGATTTTTTAGAGCTGGTTGTAAATCTAGGATCTGGATCATGTCAAAAAGCCCCTAAGAATGAGCTAGCTTTCTAGTTGTTGCAGTTCATGAATCAAACAATTATTTATAGTGGTGAAATCGCCACATGATTTAGTGGCTTCTTAATATGTCGGCAGAAGATTTATTAGAGCTATTGCACTAGATATGGAAGCTGATACTGAAGAAGAATGACGAGAATATTTGACTAGGAGGAAGAATTATGGGAAATTGCCAGCCTTCACATGATTGACGCACTCTACATTCTCTTATTTTTCGTTACTCCTCAGAGGCCAATCTCATTTCCTATAATTGTTTGCACTGTCATGTTTCAATTATTTCTGCAACACCACCGTTCACATTAATCTCAAATTTTCAATAATGTGTATTTTTTTACAAAGGAGGTATGGTTTTTTTTTTCTTCTTGAGAATGCCTTTGTACTCAATTGCCTTACATTTTCTTTTGCCATCATATGAACAGCTACAAACTGAGAGAAGCATCAATTAAGCCATTTCAGTTGTTATCCTCTTTGTCTGATTGTACTGAACTTATATTAGAATATTCTCTTATACATTTATACCATTAAATAGACTGGCAACAGTTAATAGGATGCTTAACACACCATTTGAATTAAACATACTACTGGTGGCAGGGAAAAGCTTAACCCAGTGCAGAATCATTTTAATTGATTAGTGTCACTCCGGGAGATGTGTCCAAAGGTTGGAGGATGATCGGCTTGCTTGCCCTGTTACAGTAGTTGTGGTTTCGGACTACTGCATTTTGAGTGGCCCGCAGACCTTAGTAGTTGTGATTTTGCTCATTTGGAGTGGCCCGCAGACCTTTTACCTCATCATTTGACTGAGGCAGACTGGATCACTTAAAGATATGAGGCACCGTGGTACTTCTCTTGTAACTTATGCTGAAGTAGTGACCACAATATTGTTGCAATTTTCTTGAATTGATTTATCTCCTCATGTCTGAATCTTTCTTTTATGTCAGTGCAGCTACATTGTTTGGGGCTCTTGCTAAACTCTACCAAAGATGCTGCAGCATATATAGGAGATAAACATTCTCTTTTCTTAAACCTTGTCAATGATCTCTGACTACCAAGGTGAACACAACTGAATTCTGATGTTTATTTCTTACCTTCCAAACACCTGATCTGGCAACATCCTTAACGTCCTCTATACAGTGATAAAATTCGTCGAGAGACTCTTTGTGCTATACAAACTCTCTATATTAAATGCTACCCCATGGGACAATATATGTGATAATGGAGATGTGGACCTTTCAGAAACTGGAAGGAGCTTGCTTCAACTCTCTTGAAGTCCTACTCAAAACTCAAAATGATTTTGTTCGCTTGAATTATGTTGGTTAGCATGTTTCTTATTTTTATTTAATATTGTTTTAAGAAATAAATGGACTATACTAGCATATATTGTTGACTGAAAACAGAATGCAGTACTAGTGATGCATTTTCTCAGATAATTGTTTACTTATTGTAGTGTTATATACAAGTTGATGCTCCATCCAGCAATAGATTCCTGATGTTTGAACTTTAATATTATCCAACAAACAACTCTGACCATTAGTTTTTGTCACAACATATACATAAAGTTGACAAAAGTTCTTTGTGACTAATCCACACGTTATTTTCATGTGAACATTCTAAATATATAAGATACAATTAGTCAAAGATCAAACGAGTTATATGGCAAGCTTCACATAGTTTATAAACTTGAGAGTAGTGAAAGTGGTACAAAAAGATAGTCTGCATACATAAATTGACGAATGCACCATTTCTGAAGCTATACAAGACTGTAGGTACAGATGAACTTCTGGAGCAAGCTTCAATACTTCAGAGTTCCTTTAGTTTAAGAGTGTGTCAAGGTAGGAAAAGAACTCAGAATGTTGATTGAGTACCTTCAAATTGTTTGCACTTTGCAGTGATGAAATTCCTTGCAGCAATAAGAAATATAACATCTTCAAACTATTTTGACTAATGAATTTCGGGTCACTTTTTCTATAGTTATCAGACAACTCATCGAACGTCAAAGTTGAAACTTTTAGCATTTGCTCGCTCTCTACTTGTTAGTGATGTTCCTTTTTTGTGATTCTGCAGCATTGCTCCTTACTTTAGCAAAGAAAGGGCCCTTTGACGTTTTGCTGCTTAGTGATTAGAGTTCTGTGAGGAATAGTGATGTCCTAAAAAGAGATGAATTAGGACACTTAAAAAACTAACGACTTCAAAAACTTCATATGACAAACCTATCTCAATTTCTATCTAAATATGCTCTAAGTTTATCTAGTGTATCTACTCTACCGTTTAAGAGGATTACAACCTACTCTAGGATGGTAAATTGTAAGTATGTAAATGCAGAAATATAAATAAGGTAGAGAGGCAAACTTGGCGTAAGGGATTTTTATCCCGTGGTATCGATGGCACATAAGTCACTCCTAGTCCACGTTGGAGCCCTATAAAGGATATGCTCTTGATCGCCAAATCGATTCCGGTCATAGCTCTTGAGCTACCAAGTCACCAAGACAAGACTTCAAGCACGATGAGCTACCAAACCACTACGGAGAGGTCTCACCACTAACCTCTCTTCCAGTTACTTGTGCACCATTTTCACTTCAGAGCTTTAGTCACAAAGACAAGGGCATCCGCATCCCCACACAATCTTCTTGACGCCGCTCCACACCAAGTCAGAGGGTCAACAAGTTACCAATGAGTTACAAAGACTCTAAGGCGCTAGCGTACCTCTCGGTACATAGTTGAATCACTCCTTGATCACTCTCTAGGTTGTAGCACCTAGCAACACTTATCTCTAGACCTATAAGCACTAATTGCTCTCTAATATTGTGCTTAATTGCCTTAGATGAACACTTTAAACACTTTGGTGACTTGGATATCTTCTCAAGTGTATATGGGATTCTCTAGACTTTAGCACCTTTAAATGGACGAGTGGAGGGCCATACATAGCCTTAACCCTACGGACTAGCCGTTGCTCCAACGACTCAACTTTATTGTGAACACCGGATCATCTGGTGTAGATAGTGGTATAAGCACCAGATCATCCGTTGTGTACAACCTCATAAAATAGCCATTAAAACCCACTCAGAACCACTTATGAACACCGGATTGTCTGGTGTATACTTTATCTAAATCACCACACTATCCGATGTGTATACCCTAGCCTAACCGAGCCAACTTCTCCACTGTTTAACTGTTCAATGTATTGATCTTTTGATCACAGGACCTTCTGGTGCGTATAGCTTCATCTTCTCAGAATTTTTCACACACTCTGTTAAATACTCCGGTGTGAGCCTCTAGTGCACACAATATTGATCACCGAACCATCGGTGTATATAGCTTCATCTTCTACGAGTTCTGGAAAACACTCTGGTGTGCACTGTCTTTTTATCACCAGACCTTCCGTGAGTACCAACTCATATCAGCTCAATTTTGTATCCTTCTAGAAAATGCTCTGGTGTGTATACTTGTGGTATCACCGGACCATCTGGTGTAGTTATTTTCTCTAAGATTTCTCCAATTCAATCAAACTTTATCCCGCCTTTGGTGGCTTCTTCATGTATTGCATCCATGAGAGCTACTAACATATATTCTTGACAAATATGTTAGTCCCATTGACTATATTGTTATTAATCACTCAAATCACAATTATGATCTAATAGGGCTATTTTCACTATAATCTCCCTCTTTTTGGTGATTGATGACAACACAATCAAACCAAGTGGCAAATAATAAACGATACTAATTGTAGAGAGTATAAAGCCTTACCACATTGCTTGGTGTAACACCCGGTTTTAAGACTAAATCGAATGTAAACTACATGTATGCCAAGATCAAGTTACATACACGTAGTAACGTCATAAGTGAGTAACAAACATAATATCATTTATTACAATGTTACTTTATTACACCAATGTACCAAGGGTCTAAAAGAATATTACAAAGCAACGGAAATAAACTTAGCATGGCGCCCAACTCCACAGGCAATCAACCAAAAAGTCACCTAGTTAGAACTCAGCTCCATCTTCTGGGAAATCCTCGTAGTCTTTGCCTTCTGGGCAGCAACAAAATTATGGGGGAGAGAACAAGCGTGAGTATATGGAATACTCAGCAAGTGTGGGAAAAAAATATGACACGTGGGCCAAAAGTATAGATAGGCTTAACTCAAGGGTTTGTTTGCATAAATATCATTTTAATAATAAAATAGTTATAAAAGCAACCTATTTCTATGTTAATGATTCTTATGAGCCAAGGTTCCGACCACCTTGCTCCACAACCGAGGTTCCAACCACCTCTAAACAAAACTAACTTGAATCATAGTTTCCACCGCTGTGATCCACCAAATCCAATTCAAAACCAACCTGGGAACACCCGATTCATCATGTGAGGAGTCCATGCCGCTCATGGCCATGAGCACGGCTGGTATATTAGTTTTCACTCTACAGAGGTCGTACACTTTACCCATAAGACGTGTCCTCCTTCTTGCCCGTGTCGATCAAACACTTACACACTTCCGAGGTGTGCGGTCAGGATTCAACTGCAAAGCCTTTCCAATGCCTCTCTCAGCAAGTGTCGACCCGCTGAGGTTTCACCACCGTACATAAGTTGAGTACACCCTCTACCGCATAAGCCCCCTCTTGCGCCTTACGGTTCTAGGAATTACATCATTCTGTCTCCGTACCACCAAATGATTTCCACAATACTGAGAATAGCGAATTACTAGGCTAGGCTCATCCCATAACAGGCTTGTGGTTGTACTATTTTCATGGGTGGTCGATCCACGAACCGATCTTTAATATGGTCTTGGCAAGACCGATAGCATCCAACATAGGGAGATAACCGATATCTGATAAAGCTAACATTCTTATCTGGAACATTTCCACATGCCAACCAACATGCCAACTTGCCAAGATCCTATTTCCAAGTCTAAGCATTTTACCCAAGTTCAACATTATTAACCAAAACCCATTTTTCCTATGCTACCCATGAGTAAGCACGACTAAGCATTTCTACCCAGAACATGACGATTACACTACGGGTACAAGGAAGGTTATGGAAAACTAGTAAACCCTAACAATAAGATATCATGTTTGATGAGCATGCAATTTGTAAAACAGAACTTTATAAAAAAAATAGGTGCAAAATGTTCGAGGACACTTGCCTTCTCCGTTGAGTTGCTCGAAATCCCCAAAGTCTTGGTCCTGAATGTTCTCGATCGCCTCCGCGACAAGCTCCTCTACAAGTGAGTAAACAAGCACCACTAAGAACAGACACTAAACAAGGCAACCACATAAAACCACCTAAAAGAAACACTAGAACAAGCTAGAGCATAATTTTAGGAAGATATAGGTGAGAGAACCACCCAAATCAGAGCACCGATGCCAAAATTATGGCTAGTGGAATTTTAAACGGCTAAAAATGATTAAAACTATTTTTCTGCAACTATACCTAATTTTTAAAAGGCCTAAAACATTTATTAAAATTTTTTCCAGAGTTAGTTTATAGCATAAAACTAATTAAAACAATTTTTTATAAATTAAACTAATTTTATATGCAACAAAACATATTAAAAGCATATATTTTGTCAAAGAAAACATTTTTAAACATTATCAGAATTAATCTAGATTTCCTAAACCATTTTCCAATTTAAAATATTTATTCTAACATTTTTACAATTATTTTTACAATAGAAGAACATTATATAATATTTACATAAATAAAAATAGAGCAAAAACATTTATATAAAACCCTTTCTATTTTCTAGAATTTTTGTAAACATAAAAACCTATTTTCGGAATATTTGGATTATCACGAAATATTTTTCTAAAGAAAACTCGGCTATACTGCACAATCGCTGACATCAGCGACTAACTAGGCTCTGATCTGCTGACCGGACCGCCACGTAGGACAAAGATGCCTATGTGGCCGCAAAGATGCCTATGTGGTCGCAAAGATGCCTATGTGGCTGCACACGTAGCACGTTGACTAGGCCGAAGGCTATTTAAATCACGCGCATCAATCTGAGAAAGAACGGTTGAGATCCAACTACTGCAAAGGGGTAAGTTACTTCTAATCTACACCGATCACACGAGATCTAATGGTAGAGGGGCGAGCTACCTCGGCTCCAGCTCGAGAAGACGTCAGCGCTGCGATGCTCGGGAGTCGACAGAGAATAGTAGAGTGCGACCAGAAGGCAACAACAAACTCGTTTGACAGGTCACGGCACGTCAGGAACGATGGACGTTCGGAAGTCGACAACGAAGGGTCGTGGATGACAAGATGCGGACAACGGGAACAGGTGCGCACTCGGACGCCTTCTGGGAGGCTTCGAACGTCACGGCAACAGTGAGGTGGCTGGGCGGAGGTTCAGCGACAGCGCTGGAGTTCATGGTTGGAGGAAACTTGATAAGACTTGGGGCTTTGGGCGCGGTGGAGTGCAAAGAAGCTCGACCTAGGGGTGAATCAAGGTTTCATAGAGGGAGGAGGGTGAATCGACGAGGTCGGCGGGGTCTTAACTCGGCGACGAGAAAATAGGGTGTGATTTCCATCTTCCTAGTGTGATTTCCTTCGCGATTGCGCCTGGCTTGATTTCCTTCTTCACTGTGGTGTCAGTTACAAAGAAATCGTGGCCTCTTTCCATAACTTGGGTGAGGGGATGACAGGAACCCAACGGGCGGGTGCTCACAGAGATGGAAAGAGAGGATTCAAAAGAGAGGAGAGGGATGACAGGCGAGGCCCCCAAAGCAAAGAGAGAACACATAGAGAGAGATCACAGGGAAGGGAGAAAATGGGCGTGACACTTGGATGCATGTTCTTACCACTTAGTCTCCCTTTTGTTGTGGCTCCCCCTTTCTCCATTGCTGCTATCTCCCTTGATCGATCCATACAAGAGCTTCTCCATTTCATGCTTTTAATACTAAATGTAGATGAGTCCCCCTTTGTCAACCTTGGCATCTTGCTTGTTCTCCACTAGGAATGCCTCTTCCTTTGGTCATAAAACTTCTTCTCCTTTGTCAACAATCTCAAAAGGGCTATATACACATGTTAAACTCGAGGAAGAGCATTAGAGCACATGGAAGAGGGTTTTATAAATCATGATCCATATAAAATAATACCAATTTAATAGGTATACCAATTGTAAGGATAGGAGGCATTGATATAAATTGAAAAAGACAAACAAGTATCATAATTCATGAAATTCATACGATATAATCTAAACTCTCTTATATGTGTGCATATATATAATGAGACCCACTTGTAGGAATGAAGCAATATATGCATAACTAGATAATAAGTAGAGGAAGGAAGTTTAAGCTATATCATGTATGGAGGTAGCTTAAATGAACAAATAGATTGATAATGATACCAATTGAAGCTCTTAAGCATTGCATACCTCTGGGGACTTGTTGATCACCACATGAGACTACAAAAGATATTACTTGAAACACATGTTAGTCTCAAAACTACAACCCATAGGATATACTCCCCCTAAATGTATGCATACAAGTGTTGAATACTTATGAGAGATAAGCACTTATTTTTTTATAACAATTGGGATTTATCCTATAAATTGGATCATGACACATGAAAGATACCAATTGTAAAACTAGTGCCATAAAGGAACCTACAATTAATAAACCATGTAGGTTGCACATAAGAAAGAGAGAAATACAAGTAACCTACAATATGAAAATCTAAACTAAGCATTGCAATAAATATACATATGCATATACAATCCTAGACAAGCCAAATGAGATACAATAGTTGAAAGATTTTGCATCTAGCTCCATTACCTCTTTTACCTTTGGATGAGGATTTGGGTATTTAATGATCATGATCTTCATTAATGTGCCCAAAAATATGCACTTGACTTTTTTGCTTGAACCTTCACTTCATCTGGCGAGCCAAGTCTCTAAATCCCCGAGTCAACTTGTGGACTTCAAGTCTTCTTTGGAACCCAAACCGATTGGGGTCCCTTCATGTTGATGATGAATTCCTTATGCACCTAAATCGGTTGGTTCCACCCTCAGTCGTTTCTTCTAACCATGTGTGTGACTACTTTATCATTGTTTTTCTTCTTGAGCTTGTAGTGGTTGCTCTTGATCTTGGTCTTGTAGTTGGGCTTGGTGTATACGTTGAATGTCTTGTTGGAGGTTCATGATCTTTTTCTTTTTTTTGATCTCCTTCTTGACTTGCTTGATTGAAAGGACGTGTGACCTTCTTGATGGCACTTGAAGCATGTCACGGTGGACCCCTCCGCAAGCTTCTACATTATGATAGCATGTTTATCTTGAGGAGGTTGGATATGGTTCTTGCCCTTTAATCTTGCCAAGTCCTTCTTAGGCTTCTCCACTTCTTACTTGATCTCATCATTCTCTTATGTAATGAGGTTGTTAGGTGGTTCTACAACAACATTCTCAACACAAATCTCACTGCAAAGGGGTGAGCTAGATAAATCAATTAAATCCTCATAAGAAGTGGAAGCATCTACCTTAGGTTTGAAATTAAAGAGAGAGAGATGGCTTCAAAGGTAGCATGAATATCATTAAGGGTATTGAATTTCTTTAGTTATTTAGATTGTTTCTTTAAGGCCCTTTGTTATTCGTTGATCAAATCAAGAAGTTCTTCATGAGAGGGAGAATCCTCATCGGATTTATCATCACTTACGTGATGACGACTTACATGATGACGACTTTGAGGAAGAGCTTCTCTTGGAGGGGAGGATGGTGAGGCTTTCATCACTTAAACTCGATTCTTCATCGTCGCTCACCCATCTTCCTATGCTTGTGAATGCTTTGCTTCTTCCTCTGGTCTCCCTCTTTTTCTTAGTCTTCTTCTTTTTCTTGATATGATCAATTGTTTTGACCAAATCTCAGCATTGATCATCTTGATCTTCTCCTCTACTTGTAACATAAGCTTAGCCATCTTGGGATCAATTTCTTCATCGCTTGATGTGTTTTGATCATCCTCTTCATAGATCTCTTCATCTTAATCACCATCATCTTCGCTTGTGCTTGACTCTTTCTCTTGTCTTCTCATCTTTGCCTTCATGTGTTTGCATTGAGCTTGCTTGCTCGTGAGAGCAAGTTTCTTGGTGCCAGATGAGGTAGAAGCTTCAACCCCCATTTTTATGGTCATCTCATGGGTGGTGATCTTTCCTAGAACTTGGCTTGGAGTCATCTTGCTCATGTCGTAATTGTTGTAGATGATGGAGACAATCAACTTGTACTTCGGAAGAAGAACTTGAAGTATTCTTCTCACCACTTGAGCATCTTCAATTTGTGTCAAATCTAGCCCATTGATCTCATTGACAAGAATATTCAAACGTGAGTACATGTCATTAGTACTTCTGAGAAACCAAATTGAGATATGCCTTGGTTTATCTTGTGTGATGAGTGATTGACGTTTGTGTGGCTTTTGTTGATTAGCATATGCTTGGTTATATACTGTATTGTTGATTTTGTCTAACCAAAGTTGAAAAGAATTAGAGTTTGTATTGGTATTTCAATACAGGAAATTTGCACTGACCGGATAGTCCAGTGTGAGGGTTTTTTTTTTATCTCACTAGATAGTCTGATGTGTGGTGTAGATGTGAGCACTAGAGCTTTTCAGTACAAAAGCAGAGATAAATTCATTCATCGAAAGGTTCGGTGTGGGTGAGAGTGAGCGCCGAACTATTTTTCTAGAGAAGGGTGCAAATGTGAAAGTCTGGTGCAGTAGCCTCACCGGATGGTCCGGTGTATGCACGGGTTATCACCAGAGGCTTCATCGGACAAAGATTTCCAGAGAGGTTGAAAAACTAAGTTCCAATGAAGATGTACTCACTGGATGGTCCAGTGATGGGCGTGTGAACATCGGAGAGTATCACCGGAGTTTTTCAGTTTTGAGGCAAATGTTAAGGTGTTCACAGGATTGTCCAGTGTTGGAAATTTGTGATCACCAGACTATTTTTTCCAAAGAGGAATGCAAACTGGGTTCTAGTGGAGTTGTACTCACCGGATGGTTCGGTGTTGCACTAAGACCGAGCGGAGTTAAGGATGATCCTAACGGTACACATAGAGGTCAAGCAAGGCAAGAGATAAAGGTTGATGAAGGTGGCGTGTTGACAAAGTTAAGCAAAGGGGATACCGGTGCAAGTGATAAAATGATCCGAGGGATCGGGAGCGGGAGAGACTTGCCGATAATCAAGATCACATGACAGAGGACATGTGTCAACATTGGAAGACTTACTATAGGTCAAAGCAAGCAGCTGTGAGTCACACATTAAGAAGTGTGCGAGTCGGTTTCCCAGTTTGGCCACAAAACTGCGGGTGGATGGAGTACACGTGGCATCATCGCGAATTTTGCGTCGATGCAAAGCTAAGTCGTAAAGGCACCATGGTCGTTCGATGGATGGAGGAGAAAATAGACCAAAATACCCTCAGTGGTAAGTAGTAATGTAATGCAAGAGAGGTGTATTTTTTAAACAGTCAAGAAAACCTGGGGGTCAAGTTTCCTAGGCTATAAATAGAGGGATTTGGCTGGTTGGGAAACCACCCCTTTGAGCCATCCATATGAGAGCTTTGTGTTAGGGTTTTAGAGGAGAGGGAGAGAATTGCTTAGCTTTTGTAATAGGTGAGAGTTTTGAGAGATAAATCTTTATAATCCACCTAAAATAAGGTTGACCTCTTTGAGTAATGAAGTTTAAGTTTTTGCATATGTTTGAATTCCCCTCTTTCTAGTTTCCTTTTATTGGTTCTCTTGCAAGTTTGCAAATTCTTGGTGTTTTATTGTTGATTTTTATTTTTCTTTTTGAGCTGTAATTTCAACACCTTGGGAAGTTGATTTTCTTGATGCTAGAGGCATAGAATTCACATACACATGCATATGTGATGGAGTCTTAAATTCTCTTGCCTCTAGACCATCATCTTGGAGAGTTTACTTGCCCGGTGATCTTGTCTTTATTTTGTTTATCTTCAAAGTTGCGAGCTTTTAGGCACAAAGACACATGGAATGATTTTGAATGGAACATATGGTTAATATTCCATCTGTGGAGTCTTATTAATTTGAAACTTTCCATCTTACTTTGCCTCTCTGAGCATTTTGCTTCTGCTCAAGCTTTGAGGTGCGTTGGGTGATTAAAAATAGGAGAAGGATATCTATTTTGCAAGAAATTATTGAGGCGTCTATTCACCCCCCCCCCTCTAGTCCACTTTCGGTCCTACAACTTTCATGAGCAAATTATTTGATGCTATTGAGCTTAGTAACAAGCACATGGTATTTCTCATTGCGCACATCCTTTTGTGCTTTCATGTATTTTAAGGAGACTATTCTAAATATCATGTGCATCGGTGAAAGAATAAACAGATTAAATGTATCAACACATCAAGATGATAAAAGAATATTCTTTACCAATGCATCTAATTATCTTGCTTTGTTTATGAGGCGTTGCCTCATCCCTTCCTCGATGATTCTCCAACATCTAAACCTTTGGTATGCAAATAATAAGTCATCAGAATTTTCCATCGGGGAAAATTAGTGGCGTTGAAATGTGGAGCATTATAGGTATCCATCCCAATTCTGGACATCACAACTCTAGGTGGTTAAACCTATCAAGAGCACGAGGCGCTGATACCAATTGTGAGGAACAATAAAGTCCTAAGAAAGGGGTGAATTAGGACACTTAAAAAACTAATGACTCCAAAAACTTTCCAAGACAAATCTATCTCAATTTCTATCTAAATGTGCTACCGCTCAAGAGGATTACAACCCACTCTAGCAAGGTAAATTGCAAGTATGTAAATGCAGAAACGTAAATAAGGTAGAGAGACAAACTCGGCATAAGTGATTTTTATCCCGTGGTAATGGTGGTACACAAGCCACCCTTAGTACATGTTGGAACTCCACAAATAATATGCTCCCGGTCGTCAAGTCTCTTCCAGTCACGACTCTTGAGCTACCAAGTCACCAAGACAAGACATCAAGTACGATGAGCCACCAAGCCACCAAGGCGAGGTCTCACCACTAACCTCTCTTCCGGTCACTTATGCACCATCTTCACTTCATAGCTTTAGTCACAAAGACAAGAACCTCCACGTCCCCGCACAATCTTCTTGCTGCCACTTCACACCAAGTTAGAGGGTCAACAAGTTACCGACGAGTCACAAAGACTCTAAGGCGTTGGCGTACCTCTCGGTACACGGTTAGATCACTCCTTCATCCACTCTCTAGGTTGCAGCACCTAATAACACTTATCTCTAGACCTATAAGCACTAGTCACTATCTAATGGTGTGCTAAATTGCCTTAGATGAACACTTTAATCATTTTGGTGGCTTGGATATCTTCTCTAGTGTATATGGGATTCTCTGGACTTCAACACCTTCAAATGGATGAGTGGAGATTATATATAGCTTTAACCCCGCTGACTAGTCGTTGCTCCAACAGCTCAACTTTACTGTGAACACCGGATTATCTGGTGTAGACAGTAGTACAAGCATCGGACTATTCGGTGTGTACAACATCAGAAACTAGCTGTTAGATCCCACTCAGAACCACTTCTAAACACCGAATTGTCCGGTGTATACTTTATCTCAATCACCACACTATACGGTGTGTATACTTGAGCCTGACCGGGTCAACTTATTCACTATTCAACTGTCATGTGTATTGATCTTCTGATTACCGAACCTTCTAGGGTGTATAGCTTCATCTTCTCACGATTTTTCACACACTCTGTTAAATGCTCCGATTTGAGCCTCCGGTGCACATAACATTGATCATCGGATCATCCGGTGTATATAGCTTTATCTTCTCTGAGTTCTGGAAAATACTTTGGTATGTACTGTCTTTTTATCACCGGACTTTCTGGCGAGTACAATCTCATTTTAGCTCAGTTTTCTATCCTTTTGGAAAATTCTCCTTTGTTTATATTTATTGTATCACCGGACTATCCGGTGTAGTTATTTTCCTTGGGATTTCTCTAATTCAATCAAATTTTATCCTGGTTTCGGTAGCTTCTTCATGTATTGCATCTATGAGATCTACTAACATATATTCTTGACAAATATGTTAGTCCTATTGACTATGTTGTTATTAATCACCAAAATTAAAATCATGATCTAATATGACTATTTTCGCTACAAAGTTCAATCAACTCAGGTAGAAGCAGAAGAGTCCATGCAGACAGATTATATGTCCCTAAATGCTTCTCTTCTATTTGCTGAGGCTGTCAAAGGATCTCTGTTGTCTACTAACCTAGAAGTTCAGACTGGGACATTGGATTTCATCTTTCATTTCCTGTCATCTGATACATATATTTGTGCTCTACTTCAAATTTTGATCGATGAAAATGTTGCTGATTATGTAGTTGAGGTTCTCAGATTATCAGGTACGAGAAGTAACCTTTTTGGAGTCATGCACTACTTTCTGAAAGCTACTATGCATTACGAATCATGAAGGTTTACCAAGTTCTACTTTCTGAAAGCTTCTATGCATTATGAATCATGAAGGTTTACCAAGTTGAACTTTTGTTATACATTCTTCAGGAAATAATGATCTACTGGTCATTTCCTCTATTCAAATACTATCACTTTTAGCCAGATCAGAGGATAAGATTCAAAGAAAAGCTTGCCGTTGGATTTTCCACTCTGCTTCCTGTTCTTCACTATGTTGCAGAGAGACCATTTCACCCAGTCCAATCCCATGTTTTACAACTTGTTTGGATTTGCATGGTTAATTGTTCCGGTATTCTCTCGCTACCCCAAGAAGAACAGATAGCCTGTACTTTGACCGCAATTTTGAGTAGAAATGGCAATGGTGAACTTGGCATGAGTTCTGAAACCTTTATTCTGGTTTGCTCAATATTAATAGAGATTCTGAAGTCACCTCATGCTCATGATGTTGAAAAATTACCACTATTTATTGAAGAAGTATAGAAACATGCGATAGCTTCAACATTATCAGACGAGTATGATTCTATGCTCCTTGTTCCACATTCCCTTCTTATTCTGAAATAAGCACTTATATTCTACCTTGAAGGGAACAAAGATCATATTTCTGGCAAGAAGGATCTTGAGGATAGCATCATTGAAACTTGTGGAACATTTTTACTGCATTAGCTTGAAAGTGCTGTTGTTGATGGTAATGATGAAAAATTAGGGATCCTTCAGATTTTCAAAATTATTTTATCAAGGACATCTAATGGCAAGCGGTTCAAGTTTGCTGAATTGATTGCATCATCGTCATGGTTTAGCTTGTCTTTTGGATTCATGGGCTTATTTCCTACTGATCATGTAAAATCAGCAGTATATCTGGTCACTAGTTCAATTGTTGACAAAGTTTTGGGTTGGAAGGCTCTATTTGGTTCAGCTCCTGCTGGCTTTTGCTACTCAGAAGCAGAAAAAGCTAAACCAAATAGTCCATTTTTGGAAATGGTTTTTAAGAAGCAAAAGCTAGCACTATTACTAGAATTCAGAAGCTGACTTGGATGAGCTTTTGTAATTTTTGAGGGATGATATTCTAATAGGTATTACATATAATATACATTTTATCCGTATCAAAAACTAATTCAAAAGCAACTTTTCTATAAGTAACTTTTTAACAACAATTTTTAGAAAAGCCTCGGCCTAACCAAACAGGCTCTAATTACGGAGAAACCATTAGAGATGCATATATTTATCTGCCATCAGATCCTACAGAACTGATATATTTACTTGGGCAATGTAGCTCAGAAGACTTCAACTTGGCATCATGCCAATGTGTTATTCTTGTTATACTGTATGCCTGTTCATTCTACAATGATAGGTACTCATCTCCGGCTGCTTTCACTTCACCATTTATAAGAAATGAATGTTAATATGATTATTGTTTTAACTACTCAGGCTTGCTGTTGACAATCAAATTCTAGCATCTGTTGAGCAATACATCCTCCTCAATGGTGCGAACTTCCCTTACGAAATTAATGGTTCTGCTATGCTTACGCTTCTGGTCCATCTTTATGCCTTTGTCAGAGGCATTTCCTACAGCATTCCACATAGTCCAGAAGCGGAGAAAACTCTATTCCATGCAATGACACGTAAGGAGTGGGATTTGCTTGTGATCTGAGTCCATCCAGTAGCAATAAAATGGCTCTTTCAGAAGCAAGACCTTATGGAACCACTGGCCTTCCAGATGCATAATTTTTGTAAAACTTCTGTGAAAATGAAACTGTCATGCTTTCAAGCAGCAGTCTGGTAATGGACATACAAATGGTTGCAGAGCTGGTACTTTCTGTAGAAACCAGCATCTCGTTTTTTCTGGTGTCCTTACTGAACCAGATTGTAAAGGAGGGTACAGTAGATGAGGTCTCCTCAGTGGTCAATGCTATTGCTGAAATCCTCATGATTTTTCCTTGTTCTTCTGATCAGTTTATATCATGTGGTGTTGTCGATGCATTCCGTGGTATATATTGCTCATTGTACTCTTCAAGGATCAAAACAGTTTGTTCTTGTTTGATCTTTAACATTTTATATTCAGCAACTGCATTGACGTTCTCTCAGGAACATGAATGGCTTGCTCTTATTGTGAAGGTACTCTTGATCTCTCTATATTAGTTAAAACTTGTAATTTTCGATGTGGAGTGTACTTTTAATTACATTTACGCAAATAGCCTTTGGCTGATTACTAATAGGCAATATCTTTGTGGGGTGACTATCTTACAAGTGCATATCTGATAAAAAAAATCGCTTCTTTAACTATTGTCCTGAAACTTTTAAATAAAGAAAGTCTAGTATAATACAGGACATTTTTAGTATTTTAAACATTGTCTGAGTTAGGATTTTCTGGAATCCTAGGGATCCAATGTCTTTAACACCTAGTGTCAGTTTGGGCCAAATCTAAAATTCCAAACAGAACCAATTGCTAATTAGTATTTCCATTTGTTTTGTTACTAGTTAGATTTATAATTTATCTTTTTTGGCAGTTATTAGAGTTTTTCAATTCTGGTATTGATTATACATCTAGTGATCAAGAACACAAGATATTGATTGGGATATTATGCCTTATTTTGCATCATTCAGCAAACAAAGTTCTTATTGAGCCTGCAAAAGCCATAGTCTTGAACAGTTCTTTGGTTTCTTTGACGGATGTTATAGTACATGAAGCTTGTGCCAAAGGCCCATCTTTATTTCAACATAATCAGGAGACAGCCTTTGGGGAATTTCTGATTCTTATACTTCTATTGGTGTTTTTCTCTATAAGAAGGTACGAAGCTGGTATTTGCGTGCTTCATTTTATTTGCTTTGGTATGCACTGATAATAGTCTGTTTTTTCAGTTTGCACGCCATTCTACATGCAAGTATTGACTAGCAGGACTTCCTTCAGTATCCAAATGGCATCCAGTCTTCTTCTGTCCATCTTCTATTAAACTTATTGCTTCACAATGCCTGTTGGAATTGCTCACGAGAGTTTCGGATCAAAGAATCTGTTGTAATGCTGAGTTAAGATGCTCTGTGAAATATCTGAAGTCCATTATTGCAGTGATAGAGGGTTTGGTCTTCAGTGAAGACAGTAAAGTTGCTGGAAATTGTGGTGCCTGTCTCTCTGTGATTTTAGGCTCGGAGAAATTAGGAAGCCAAGAAAAGGTGGCCGTCAAAGAATATAAATGGTTTAGGCTAATAATGGAGGAATTTGCAGTTGCCTTGACTGCTCCTTGTTTGATGTCCAAATCTTTCAGTAATCAGCAGAAGTTTGCAGCGAATCGTCATTGTTTGATAGTCATTTGATGTCCGGAATCGTCGCTAATCTTTCTGCTAGGAATGTTACTGCAGAAATCGTCAATCTCTTCAGTGAGCTCATGGCTAGGAAATATCTTAGTCAAGACCATGTTGTTGTTCTACATAACTTGCTCCAGGTTCGTACCAATTCTCTTCGTAATCCTACAAAGTACGGAGCATGTTATATAATCATATAAGTTGAGAACGTGCTGCTGATAACGGTGGTAAGTCACCGGTTATAGTGCTACCAACAGGAACTCGAATTTTGGTTGTTGTGTATCGTTTTCAGTGTGATTTTAGATGACTATGAAGTCACTTTCAGGGATGTCCTTAGGTGGTCGATCTTTGGTGTATTTTCTCGATTTTTAAAAACTAATGTCATAGTCTGTATTCTTCCATAGGTTGAGGTTTTTTTATCATATACTCACTTCGATTGCAAATATAGGTTGTTTTAGACTTATACACAAGGATTAAGAAAATAGATCAAATGACCTTGTTGTCCTTTATTTATTCTCCGTTGAAAAAGATAACTCATTCATTTGTGAGAGTGATAGCATTTATTAAACAAGGATAAGAAGAGAAAAAAAAGAAAAAAGTGCATAGAAGTTTGAGAATGATTTATATTTAGATAATAGTTGAGGAGGCTAAAACAACCTACATTTGTAATCAGAGGGAGTAAGTAGTTTATTTTTTTGAATTCCCCTGCTGTGGTGTATTTGATTTGATTTAATATTGCTAAAGATCTGAGGAACACAACCTGCATTTCGTTCTTGGAAGGGAACCGATGCTAGCTTCGTACTAGATCTGAAACATGTGGTCGATCAAAGAGCTGAAGAAATGTCGGTTGCCTCCAGGCTAACTTTCATATATTACAATGCAGGTGTGCAGTGTTGGAAATCTTGAGCCAATCACACTCAAACACGAGCATAACACACGTGAGAACATGCAGGAATTTTTTATGCTGCATTGAACTCACGTGTGTTCTGCTCGTGTTTGAGTGTGATCGGCTCATAAGTTCTAACATTTGGTACCAGAGCATGTATTGTCGATCCAAGTGCAGCTATATCGTCGTGGGTTCCGGGCAGTGGCGGACCCAGGATTTGGCGATTGGGTATTCAGTATTAAAAAAAATGTTCAATCTAAAATACGAGAAGTCCATAGTAGCGTAAATTTTAAAGTATAAATTATTCATAGTAGAGAAGTTTTAACTAATTAAAAGAAATTACAAAGCATTTAAAGAAAATTACAATTTAACTTTGTGTTCCTTTTATAGCTTGGAAGCATTTAATGATGTCACTATCCTTAACTTGCACAAAAAAATTCACGCTCAACTGCTGATTGCCGAACTGGGCAGTCACAACATAAAAATCATAAATACCTGATGTTTATTGCTATGTGGGCACTTTTCAGTTAGGGAAAAATGCAAAAATCCCCCAAAAAATCACTTGGATTTTAACTTTCCCCTCCAAAAATTGTTTTGTTGCAAAAAAAACCCCAAATATTTGATTTTGTTGAAAAACACGCCCAAAAATTTAAAATTTTAAAAAAAATCACAAAAAATTCTAAAAAAAACTAGAGACAATTATAAGACCTTTTGTGAAATTTGTTTTCAAAAATAATATCCTTTGCATCATATTACATGGAGAGTAAGTTTGAAAAAAAATGTACAACTCATTTATTAATTCGAGTTAAATGCATAGTTAATTATTTACTAATCCAAAAATTATGAAACAAAATTTTTTAGTCTTCTTACATGATCCTCTATCTTGTAAAAATACATGAAATCTTGAAATAGTTATTGTAACGTGCAGGATTGAGTAAATGTATTGCAGATAGATTAATTCATAATTAATCCATAACACCACAAAATTAGTGAAACCACTTTTATTAGTTTACTAAAACAATTAGTTTACAATTTGTTGAGTGGTCTGATAGATTGAAACAGCAAAGATATATATACTCAGTATAGGTGCTATATACTCAATTTTTTTGCAAAAAAGTTGGGTATTCAATTGAATACCCATGCATCATGGTGGATCCGCCCATGGTTCCGGGTGGCATGCAGTTGAAGACTCCTTCGCACCGAGGCCACCGTAGCTCACCGAAACCTTCGCACTAGCCGCAACACCATGACAATGGTGGTCGTGAGGTGGTCATGTAGCGCGTTGTCAAGGAGGTATAGGGTTCGGTGGTCTACCCCACGCTCACACAGACAAACTACACCGAGTGGGTGCTCGTGATGTGCGTGAACATGCAGGAGCAATGCCTTTGGGAGGCAATCGAACCCAGCAGTGGTGCCTACCATGATAATAGGTTGACGCTGTCTGCCATTCTCCATGCCGTGCCATCGGAGACGCTATCAATTCTCACCGTCAATGACACCAAGGATGCTTGGGACACGTTCAAGATGATACACGTCGGCGTCGAGCGTGTTAGAGAAGCAAATGCACATAAGCTGCAATGTGAGCTCGACGAGATCGAGTTCAAAGATGGCGAGTTTATCGATGACTTCGCCATAAGGATCACGAGCCTTGCCAACAACCTTCGAGTACTAGGGGATGAAGTCACTGATGTTGAGGTCCCGGGAAATTTCTGCAAGTCGTTTCGGAACGTCTCCAGCAAGTCACCATCTCCGTCAAGACCCTCCTTGATTTGAGCACGCTATTAATCGAGGAGGTGATTGGTCCCTTACGTGCTATGGAGAATAGGTACCAGCTCAGCTCTTCGGGTGGGAGTAGCTAGCTCGCGATGGTGAGGGAGGATCCAGTAGCGGCAGCAATGGTAGCTCCTATCGTCATCATGGAAAGAACCGTGGGTGTGGCTGTGGCAACAAATCACGCAATGGCAACACCAAAACGTCCGACCAAGGAGGTGGTCGGGACCAATATCGAAACTGCGGCAAATATGGCAATTGGGCCAAGGATTGCTACAGCAAGCCGAAGCAGGCCAAGGCCCACCTGACATAGGGTGACGACGATGAGTCCATGCTTTTGATGGCCAAGGCTTATGTCGCACCACCTGCCATGTCCACTCCACAATTGGTCAAGACGAAGGTATTCGCATAGCTAGATCGAGAGGAGGACCACGATGATTGCATGTGGTACCTCGACACCGGTGCCACAAACCACATGACCGGGTCACGCGCTGCCTTCTCCGAGGTCAACTCCAAAATCCAAAGCACCGTCAAGTTCAACGACGGCTCCATCTCCAACATCGAGGGGCGCATCACGATCTTGTTCGCTTGCAAGACTAGTGAGCATCCCGCACTTACAGGTGTGTACTTCATTCCCTTGCTCACCACCAACATCATCATCATCAGCATCAGCCAGCTTGATGAGAACGACTGCCTGGTGCTGGTCAACGATAGTGTCCTATAGATCTGGGACTAGAATCGATGACTGCTGGCGAGCGTGAGGCGCTCCCATAGCCGATTGTACATGCTCAGCCTTGACATCGCATGACCGGTGTGCCTGTCGACAGGAGTCTCAGAGGAGGCATGGCGTTTGCACGCAAGGTATGGACACCTCAGCTTCCAATCCCTGCACAAGCTCTCCAAGAAGGCCATAGTGTGAGGGCTGCCATGGATTGATAGCATTGATCAAGTATGCGATAGCTGCCTCGCTGGGAAGCAAAGGCGAGCATCCTACCCCAAGCTGGTGAAGTATTGCACGGAGCACATCCTCGACCTTATGCACGGTGACCTGTCCGGACTCATCACACCCATGACGCCGAGCGGTAACCGTTATTTCCTCCTGCTTGTGGACGACATGAGTCGTTACATGTGGCTCAGTCTTCTCACAAGCAAGGACCATGCACCGATGGTGATCAAGCGATTCCAGGCAACGGTGGAGGTGGAGACAGGATGCAAGTTGAAGGTCCTTCGTACTGACCGCGGTGGCGAGTTCACTTCGGTGGAATTCGGTGAACACTGTACCGAGTGCAACATGAAGCGGCAGCTTACAGCTCCCTATTCTCCGCAACAAAATAGAGTTATTGAGCATCATAATCAGATAGTGGTTGCCATGGCTTGTAGCATGTTAAAGGGGAAATAGTAGGGCAATCCCCATAGTGGTAAATATATTATATATAAAACAGAGAAGAAAAACAAGAAAAAGGAAAAAAAACAAGGAGGACTAGACAAGAAGAGATAAGGAAACTATACAAGAGAGGAAATCCAGGAGGACACCAGCGATTTAAAGGCTCACGGACCCTATTTAACTGTAAAAGAAGTTCAGAAGTGAAACAATCCTTCCATCCAAGGAGGGAATGCCTGACATTTCTGAAAATAAGATTGTTCCTCTGCTTCCAAATGCTCCAGGTAGCAATAATAAAGATCTCCATAAAGAAAGGCTTCTAAAAATATTTTACAGTCTTCTGCATCATCATGAAGAATTGAATATTAAGGTCCCAATGCATATGGATAGAGTACGAGCAGTTGGCTGCAATGGGGCAAGTGAAAAAGAGATGGAAGGTAGTTTCTTAAATGTTACTAGCGCACATCACACAATTGTAGTTATTTCCTTCAATCTTAAGTATCTTTCTTTTCAGGATGTTTCTTGTATTGAGCTTGTCCATTAGCAGTAACCATGTAAACATTTTGAGCTTTTTGCTACAAGTAGCCTTCTAGATCCAACAGAAGGGAGGTGGAGGTTGGATGTTTCTGAAAGGGTAGTTGTAGAATTCCTTTGCTGTGTATGAACCATTGCCCCAAATATAGTGCCATTCATCATTCTAGTCTGATCAATACTGGAGGGGGTTTAATTTTGTATGGAACACTGTGAGCTCCTAGAAAGCCTGTTCTAAAAGAGGGATATGAAAGTGTTTGTGAATTGATATGTCTTCTCTGAAAGCAGCCACTAAAACATGTTCATTTTTGGCATAAGAAAACAGTTTGTGCAACTAATCCTTAAGCAGAACTGTTTGACCTTTGCTAGGGCTATAGCAGGATATGCCCCGAAAGTGGTCTGTAAATTTGAGAATGTCTCTCCACCAAAAAAAAGCCCCTATCATTGGCAACATGAGGCACATAATGATTGGCATAATATGTATTCCAGACTAGGTGAACCCAAGGGAGGTCACGGTTGTTATATAATTTGTGAAGATGTTTCAAAAGAAGAGCTTCATTCTGCAACTAGAGATTGACTACTCTCAAACCTCCATTCCTTTTAGGTCTATAAATCTTCTCCTAGACCACTAGGGGTTTCTTATAGGTATTTATATCCGAACCACGCCAAAGACATTGTCTTCTGGCTCTGTCAATGCTTTGAATAACTCTAGAGGGTAATGTGAGGGTGCACATAGAGTAGATTAGAAGAGCTGATAGAACTGAATTCACCATTTCTAATCTACCCGTCATTCTAAGGAAGTTAGATACAACAAATAATCTTCTTTCCACATTGTTCATAAGAGGGGAATGATCCACAATTTTTTGGATGGGTGGTCCTGAGAGGCAGGCTAAGATAGGTAAAGGGGAGCTTGCCAATAGAGCAACCAAACATTGCATCCAATTGAGAAGCTTTTTCATGATCAATATCGATAGGAATTAGATAGGATTTATCAAAGTTGACCTTGAGTTCAGTGGAGGCAGTGCAGGAATTTAGAATTGCCCTCAAGCAGAATAACTCATTTTGAGAGCCATTTAAGAACAACAAAGTATCATATGTATACTGAATAATTGGAAAATCTTGGTCCACTATCATCTAAATAGGCATAGAGAGGGTACCATTTGTGTGGGCCTTGTTGATGATACACTACATGAGGTCTGCTACAAGCACAAATAGTAGGAGTGAAAGAGGATCCCCTTGCCTCCCACCCCCCCCCCTACATCTGAAAGATTTCCCTGATGTCCCATTGAGGAGCACGACTGAGGATCCAGTGTTCAAGATATTCTCCATCCAGTTGATCCAACGTGTGCTAAAGCCAAGCTGAGCAAGCATAAGGAGAATGGCGTCGTGTTTTACAATGTCAAAGGCCTTTTCGTAATCAAGCTTCAAAATGACAATTTCCTGTTTTGAATGATGGCATTGATGTAAGTATTCATATGCCTAGGCCAGACAATCTTGGATGGTTCTCGATTTGGTGAAACCATATTGATTTTTGTGGATTAGAGGAATGATCACACTCTGAAGTCTATTACCAGAAGCTTGGTAATCAACTTTACACTAATGTTAAACAAAGAAATAAGTCTATAGTCTTTGATTGCCGCCGGTTGTTATTTTTTGGGATAAGAATGATGAAATAACTATTTATGACCTGGAAGTCAATGGAGCCATGATAGAAGTTCTCGTAGAGTGAATAAAAGTCATCCTTGATAAGAAGCCAATAGTTTTTGAAGAACTATTGAACCCATCTGGCCCTGGAGGTTTATCATAAGGCATTTCCTTAATGATCGTATCAATTTCCATCTTGGAAAAGGGGTTAGAGAGGCTTTCAAGGTGATCAAAGGACTGACAAGATGATTTATATTAAACCACATTCTTGTTCTGTTGGAGGAACCCATTCTCTACTTGAACACATTATATAATACTTCAGCCTTTTCCTCATGGCTACTAACAATCCTTCCCTCCTGAGGTTCAAGAAAGGTAATTGTTTCTTTTTCTTGAACTTTTTGGTAGTAGTAGCATGAAAAAAAATTGTGCTTTCATCACCAAACTTCACCCATCTGATAGAGCACATTTTCATCCAATATTCATTTTGTAATGCAGGAGCTTAAGGATATGCCTTTTGAGGATTAGTATGAAGTTTTTCTCTTCAATGAAAAGAGGTCTAATCTCTCCAATTTTATCTAACACCATAAAGATACCACTACACTCAGTGATCAAAAGATTTAACTAAGAGAGAATTTTACTCCATCTCTTGAGAACCCTCCTTAACAATTTGAACTTGGCTGGAATTCTCTTTGCACTGTCAAATTCTCTGACAGGAGCCATCCAAACGTTGCCAACAATCTCCATGAAACCAGGTTGTTCAGCCCAAAAGTTTTTCAAACCTAAAGATCCGAGCTCTTGGAATATTTGTTCCAATTTGAACATAGCAAGGAACATGATCTGAGGTGGGCTTTGAAAAGAGGAGGAGGAGAGTGTGTGGAAAGTGAATAATACAGTTGGTGGAATTAAAACACCAATCAAGTTGCTTAAGGAGAGGGTCATGTTACATGTTCCTATAAGTGAATTTTCTCCCTTTCAAATGGATTTCCAAGAATCCCAAATTGCTAATAACTTCGTTGAAAGCTTCAATGTTACTCAGGTTTCCCCCTAGCTTGTTTCGATCATCTAGGGATCTGTAGAGATTAAAATCACCAATGAGCAACCAGTTTTCCTCATTCGCTATATCAATTCCATTTAAACATGTGAGAAACTCTGCTCTCTCAGTGGCACTGCTGGGACCAAATATGTTCATGAGAAACCAGTTTGCACCATTGAATGTAGATCAGAGCAAAAGGAACAGAGAAAATGATATTTCCAATAAAGTGGGCTCCAATCTAGGCCATAAGGAGGCCTCCAGAAGCACCAATTGAGGGAATGAAAGTAAATTTGTTAAATCTTTTAGGGGCAAACTTCTTAACGATTGATATGTCAATCAATTCCATTTTTGTTTCTTGGATACAAAAGATGTATCATGCACTCTCCTCAATTTTCTCTTTCAAGGCTAACCACTTGGATTCAGCATTCAACCCTCTGATGTTCCAGTTTAACACGTTCCAATCTCTTTTTTTGGCAATTCATTAATGACATGATTGTGTGTGGGGTCTGATGTTCTGACCGTAGGTCCAAAACAAGCAATAGACAATCCCCAAGAAGCCTTGTTGGGAATCCTCCACCATAGGAGCAGATAAACTGAAGGCATGAGTAAGCCGCAAAATAGAAATATGAGAGGTCTCCCTAACATTCATATTGAGCAAAGATCCAGCAACATTACTAATCCAAGTAGCACAGACCAGATGTCCAAAATACAACTAGAGTTTAATCCCCAAAGAATTGAACCATTCAATCATACATCACAACCTAAGATTATGTTTATCCATTACAAAATAACTAAGGTTTGATAATAGCTAGCTAGCCCTCCACAGACACTTCCATCCCGGGATCTAGTAGCCGCTCACGGGTCACCTCCTTAAGGGGTATGCTACATGTCTGAACTGCCACCTTCTAGATGGTAGAAATAGAAATTGCTGGTATAAGATTATGAAACGAATCAATGTTAGCACTAGAGGGAAACTTGAGGAGCTTAGAGACTTCATTGATCGGAGAGACCTCACCCACAATCAAAGCAAGACAGTTGAGGCTGAAGAGCCTTTAGGGGTCTTTGCACCGGTGATCATCGTGGTTGCCTTGTAGCCCGACGTATTGTTGTTTCTCTAGCTCCACCTCAGGTTCTTGGCAACCAAGGGTGGTCATCTTCCTTCTTTTTTTTGCCAATTTTTCAATTGGGACTCTCCTCACTGATCTCCTTGAGCTGAAGAGCATGCTTCTTTCCTGTAAGTCTTGGTGATTTGCCTATTCACCCTTAATCTTGTTACAGCGTTGATCTCTATCTTGGATGGCTTTGAGATTGACTGGGTCTCTTTGTGCCAAGTGAGAAGTAGAGGAGGCTCTGGCTGGATCAAAATGTGATCATGCTGGGGGGTGTAAGCATCCTCAATTCTCAGAGGAATAGAGTCATCATGCAAAAGAGTCTTTGCTGCCAGCATGGAGGTGACGAGACAGGACTTTCGCCTTCTAGTTCATTCTGGAAATAGGAGAACAAATCCGACTGCACTTGATCCATGAAGTTTTTGCAGATCAACTAAGGGCCCACCAAAAGATCAAAATGCACCTTGCGATGTCCTGATTGGTCAATGTAGAAAGGAGGCAGAAGCAGCTTCGAAGAGGACCTGAGCTAACACAACCGATTGGCCACCTCCAAGATTCCCTTCAGAGACTCATTCATGAAAGGAAGCATCATATTTTTGGAACTGATTAACTTCATTAGGAGAGGGGAGCACACCGTAGTCCCTTTGAGGAAACATGATGGTTCTATCTAGGTCGCTGCCCTGCTGAGGAACTTGGTTCATTGAGGAAGAAGAGGAATACATCTCTTCTGCATTTGCACTAGAGTTAACAGAGAGGGAGTAATGAGCGGCCTGAGACTGGGAAGCTTGTAGGGCCTGGACAATCGTTGGGTTAGGCACCCAAGCAGGACCCCTAATGCCATGCCTAGCTTGCAGAATTTGGGCATCCCGGAGAGGATCACCCATAGCTTGTTGCCAAGGTTGGGCAGCTTGGTTCTCATCAATCAGAGCATTTCCCTGGGCCACTAGATTGTGGAAAGGATGGGGGTTCCGTTGTCAGGAGGAAGATCATCTTCATCTTAAGGCTGCTGGTCGGCAAACTCATAGTTGAGCACATAGATCGGCATAGTCCAGGATCTGCCAATCCCTCCCCATTCAAAGCCCTGAAAAATGACTAAACTCTAGGGCATGCTATCCACAATATCAAAGAGACACTTAATCAGGACAAAGGCCTTATTTCTAGTGTTGGAATGCCAATGGATTAACTCTCGAACTGAGTGTAGACTTGGTCAAGAAAACTCAAATGTATATAATCTAGGGAGAAACCAAGCAAAAGAAACCACCTGATGCTAGTGTATGGGAGTTCCTAATGTTCCATGTAGCATCATGCTTGACAAATCTAATTCTGAAACCATCAATGACATGGACAATCTCACTAACCATTCGATAACACTGAAGGACATCACGCATTTGAAAAAGACCAACTCCATGGGGATGAGGGCAGCAAAACTGGACATGCAAGTGCCTTTGCTCAATGAGATATTGACGGATTTGATACATAAACACTGAATAGTCATCAACATCAATATCATTCCAAATAGCAATGGCGATCGCCACTCTTCATGCTTCATGAGAGGATTACCCGCTAGCAAGACTGAAACCCAAGCAAACCTTTTTTCTCTGCCTTCTCTTCAACCACCATCTCTAGTGGAATGAACCTCAGGGGGTCGATGGTAAAGTTCATCGTAGGCCTCCTTGCAGGAACAATGACATCACTTGTCACATCCCAAAAATCATGATCTCGTTTAAGCGTGCATAATCATCATGGCATCATGTTTTTGCCTAGATGATTTATTAAAGGATGTTTCAAAGAAATTTACCTGTTGTGGATTGTTGCTCATTTCCATCGCATATATGTATTTATAATTGTGGGTGGAAATGGTTTAGAACTAGTTAGACCCCGAAGACTTTGGAGAAGTAGAAGAAAATAAAAAGGGGAAAGAACGAAGCTTCCATCATAACGACTGTTCTTGCGATCTGACAAGAATTTCCCACAGTCTGACCGCCAGAGCGCAGGGGCTTATAACATAAGCCACCCACCGATGCTCTCTCTCTCTCTCTCTCTCTCTCTCTCTCTCGTTCATTTTCACTCTCACTCTATTCCTTCACCCGCACCAAGAGAGACAGAAGGAGAGATCATCTTCAATGTCCCCGACGGCTGAATATTGACGGAGAGGACTTCCCCGAGCTCCTGCCCCTCTTCTCCATCGTTGGAGACATTTCCTCGCAAGATCTACCACCTCGAAGCTGATAACCACTCCGGGAGCCCGATCTGCGAATCGACGCTTCCCCGCAGCGAGCTACACTGGTGGAAACCTTCCCTACGCTGAGGTGAGCTTTCCCCTACCATTTTTCTGTCATTTTTGAGCTCCAACCGATTCCCATTTGGTTTAAATTGAGTTGAACCTGAGCTCAGCCCTAGCTATAGATCTCATCCATGTCCTTTCTTGAGTTTTGGCTAGTGCATGTCATCCAAGCCAACCAAGAAAGTATTCCCCTAGTCTTGTTGAGCATTTTGGTAGCCTTCACGGTCGAAGGCAACACCGGAGCCTTCGCCGGCAACTTCGTTGAGGTGACACTAGCAAAGCCCAGCGGTCTGACCATCGTTAGGGCTGGTTTGACTGCCATTTGAGGCTAAGTCAATTCAAAATATCAGTCAAACTCCATAGTCAGGAGTCAGACCACTACTAGGTCCAGTCTAACCACCGGCTCTAGTCTGACCATCAGACTTGCTCAGTACCATTTTTCTTCTTTGCAGCTCGATGGTCTGACAGCCGCCTGGTTCAGTCGATCGCCAGCTACTCAGAACCCTAAGAACTTAGGTTGTCTTATCCGAGGTTTAAGCCTTTCCCTACCAAAATTGTTTAGCTATCCTTTGCAAATGCTTTCGAAACTCGGCGCTTTATTGTTGATCGATCATGCATTATAAGCATACATTTCCATCGTTCGTTCGTTGGTTCGATGCATTCTTGATTTGTCTAGAGTGACACGCCGATAGTTCACGTGGTCATGGCCAACTCGGAACCAATTTCGTACGTGAGTGAAGTGCTAGAGCCCTAAGACAAGCATCTAAGCATATTCTACCTTATACTTTGGATCGTGTGATGTCTAAATTGATAAATTATCACTTGATGTATGTTATGCATGTTAACGAGTCAATGCCAGATTTGAGAATTATTGGATTGAGCAAGAGCACTTTATGGAGATTCTACAGCATGAATGGTCAATTCCTACGAGTCATTTTGACAAAGCAAAAAGTATTGTGGCCAAGTTCAAAAATTTAAGAAGAATTTTTAGGCACTAGCAAAAAAATCTGTCAAGTTTGGCTTCTACTATTTCCAATACTAAAGTCATCATTATTTTGCTTGATACACTTGAGGATTTCCGTGATCTCTCGTTGCAAGAATGGAATTTCAGAAAAATACTTCAACAGCATCTAGCTCATTTGCTTGTTTTGCAGAAAATTTATTGGGTACAAAATGGTAACTTAAATTGGATTAAATTTGGGGATGAATGTACGCAGTTTTTTCATGTGAATATCACTATCAAGCATAGAAAAAATTCTATTATGTCTCTAACAGATGCCTCCAGGAAAATTTATTCCTCTCATGATGAGAAAGCTGCCATGTTATGGGAAGCTTATAGAGATCGCTTGGGTTCTTCAGATTTATCAAAAATGCACTTTGATTTAGCGAGTTTGCTTCCCCCTAGAAATGATCTTGAATGGCTGGATCTGCCATTCTCTAAAGAGGATATTGGTAAGATAATTGCAGGCCTTCCTTCAACTAAGTCTCCCGGTCCGGATGGTTTTAATGGGGAATTTTTAAAGAGGTGTTGGTCTATCATTGCTCAGGATTTTTATGATCTATCCCAGGGATTCTGGGAGAGAAATATTAATGTTCAAAGCATCAATGGCTCTTTATCACTCTTGTGCCAAAGAAAGACAACCCAAGTCTTGTGGGAGATTTTTGGCCCGTCGCTTTGCTTAATTCCTCCATTAAGTAGATCACAAAAATTCTGGCTGACAGACAGGAGAAAGTGATTATTCTTCTTATTCACAAAAATCAATATTGGTTCATCAAGGATAGGTCAATTCAAGACTGTTTGGCTTGGTCTTTTGAATATCTACATCTCTGTCATTATTCTAAAAAGGAGATTGTTCTTCCAAAATTGGATTTTGAAAAGTCTTTCGACAATGTGGAGCATCAAATTATCCTGGATATCTTTTTTCACAAAAGTTTTAGTCAGTGTTGGATTTCTTGGATCTCTGACATTCTTCAATCTGGTACTTCTACAGTTCTTTTGAATGGGGTGCCTGGAAAAGTGTTCCATTGTAGAAGAGGGTGCGGCAAGGGGATCCCCTTTCAACCCTCCTCTTTGTTTTGGCTATGGATCTTCTACAGAGTATTTTAAATAAAGCTCTCTTTGTTTTGGCTATGGATCTTCTACAGAGTATTTTAAATAAAGCTAAAGATCTAGGTCTCCTTCATCTTCCTCTTAAAATTGGGGCTAATCAGGATTTCCCTGTTGTGCAATATGCTGATGACACACTTCTTATCCTTCAAGCTTGCTCCAGACAACTCTTTGTGCTTAAAACTTTGCTCAATACTTTTGTTGAATCTACAGGTTTAAGGGTCAATTATTCAAAGTCAGTCATGGTTCCTATTAATGTGTTGGATGAGAAAATGGACATTCTTGCTAAGACTTTCAATTGTCAAAAAAGAAGTCTTTCCTTCACTTATCTAGGTTTACCTTTGGGTCTTACAAAACCCAATCTCGGACATTTTCTTCCTCTAATCAATAGAGCTGAAAGAAGGCTTATTTGTACTTCGACTCTTTTATCCCAAGCTGGTCATCTTGAAATGGTGAATATTGTTCTTTCTTCTTTGCCCACTTTCTATATGTGCACTCTCAGGCTTCCTTCGTGGGTTATAAAACAAATTGACAATTATAGAATGCATTGTCTATGGAGGGGGTATAATTTGATTGGTAAAAAGCCACCACTAGCTTCATGGTAAATGGTCTGTAGACCTAAACAGGATGGAGGCCTTGGTATCATAAAGTTGAGAACTCATAATGATGCTCTGCTTCTCAAGAACCTTCATAAGTTTTTCAGCAAGAAAGACCTACCCTGGGTATATTTAATCTGGGAGAGCTATTACAAAATTGAACCTTGCATTCCAATTCTAGAAGAGGGTCTTTTTGGTGGAGAGATACAGTTAAGTTACTGGATATATATAAAGGTGTTGCCTCTCCAATTGTTGGAAATGGATCTTCAGTTCTCCTGTGGATAGATATTTGGAATGGTTTTGTTCCTTCTCTTTCTTTCCCTGAGCTCTTCTCTTTTGCTGGAAATGATAAAATTACTCTTCAACAGGTTTCTCAGCTGAATAATCTAACTGAGTCTTTTCATTTACCCCTGTCTGTTCAAGCTTATCAGGAGTTTCAGCAGCTTCAAGATCACCTTTCTTGGTTACCTTTTACTTGTCAGAATGATACATGGACTTACATTTGGGGAAGTGCCCTCTTCTCTGCTAACAAAGTTTATATTTATCTTATGGGACATAGACCTATTCTACTGATCTTCAAATGGAACTGGAGAACTTGTTGTCAAATGAAGCATAAAGTTTTCTTTTGGTTGCTTCTAAACGATAGGCTTAATGCAAGAGAGCTTCTGCGATAGAAAAATATGACACTCCCTTCTTATACTTGTGATCTATGTTTTTGGCAGCTTGAAGAAACTCAATTTCATCTTTTCCTCTCCTGCAATTTTGCTAGGAACTACTGAGCATCGCTAAATCTCCAGTCCAACCCCAATGTTAGCCTGTTTCAGAATTTCATAATCTTCAAGAGAAAACTTGCTATACCTTTTGCAATGGAAATTACTAGAATCATGTGCTAGAGCATCTGGGTGATTCGGAATGATTGGGTTTTCAATGATTTGCCTCCAACCGTTCAAGCAATTTGGCAGTTTTTTCAAGCAAGATTTTGCTCGAATAATTAACCGAGCTAAAAGTTCTAGAGTTGATGACATGTGTCAATGGCTTGCTTCTTTAGAATAATTGTTTTAGGGCTTTTCTTGGTTTTTGTTTTTGGTTGGTAATCAATTTTTGTACTCTCTCTTTATTTTAAATTTAATACATAATCAATAGGGGATGATCCTACTATTTCATCAAAAAGATGAGTTAATGTCGGTTTTTTTGGGTAGAACCAATATTGATGCATTACTCCTACCTTGAATTATTGATGTTTCCATCCTTGTAACCTGGGTATAACAATGTTGATGTCTAACTTAAAAGTTATCTGAGATACTTAGAAATGCATAGGTCTTCGGTAGAAGTTGAGTAGTGGTTGGACAATCATTCGTGAGCTATAAGACTTAATTACTTTCATGATGATAATGATGTTGGGATGAAGAGTTTGTGAGAATAAGACAAGATGTGGGAGGTGCTAGGGGTAGGTCGGGGGAGGAACCCAGATACCATAGACTGCTTGCATCTATTAAGCACTGACCGTTGTTATCGTTAGCTTTAGCACTTTCCGTACTACCACATATTCGGATAATGGACGAATAAGATAATTATCATACGCCATGTTGACGCTTGTTGTGCGTCCCTATGACTTGTAAAAGAAAAAGAATAAGAAGTAAGGTGCTGGGGAGCCAGAGGTGTCTAGGACACACTTGCGGTAACCCCAGTGTTATAGGAGCATATGCAAGTGGGTAGTTGTGGGTATGAGAAAGATTTTCTAGTGGGATCAAGAGGATGGACTCGAGTAATGTGGGTAAATATGTACCCCTGTATGATGTAAGATCAATTCAAATTATCGTGCTCTTAGTCATGAGCATGCTTCTACCCATCCTCATCAATCGCAGAGTTCCGTTATTGGATTGTTAGGGTATGTTGCGAAATTGTTGTGATAGTTGATGATGAGTTGAGATAGTTCAAGTTGTAGTTATGTTTATGTTGATGATCTTAGGATAGGAGGGTACAAGGTTAAGTGTAGATGCTCACATACTTGAGTCCAACAATGCGTTTGCATATGAATTCAATTAACCTTGTAGCTGATTCCTTGCTACCATCCTCAATTGCATAATCCTTGGAGTTGGGTTATTATATGTACCCATCATGGATTAAGTCTTGCGAATACCTTCATACTCATGTTTGTTTTGACAAGTTTTGCAGGTGAGGAAGAATTAGTCTTCGCTTACTTCACACCCACTAATGTTGGTGATGGGCAAGAGTAGTGCTATCTACTTGAGTGATGACATTTTGCGTGGTGCCTCAGGGCAACTGGCTTCACCTATCTTTTGTTGTTGATAGACTTTATTTTTCTGCTGCGTAACATCTCTAAGTAGCTAGGAGGTGCAGTTGTTCTTTTGTCCTTCTAGCATTCGTTTCCTATAAATGAATGAAAAATTATAATCACTCAAAGACTTGTAATATTTCTATAATTACTCGCTCTTTATTATGCCTTGATGTGATGAAACATGTTGGAAGGGCGTGTGTTCCGATCTTGGGCATAAAACATATGCCGATACTACCAAGATTTGATTCTGGTTAATCATTATAGTTGTAATTATGTAAATAATCATCCTAATGATTAATCCAAATACAATTTGGACGATTCCTCACAGCACTAGGAGAAGAGGAAGCGAGACATGAGTAGGCAATGCCAGGAACTGGTGAAGAGGAGTGGGGTTTTTCCTCCTTGAACAAAATGAGGGGGTGGGCTAGGGGTAGACAAAATGGCACGAGTGGGAGAACCGCCTAGATAAAAAATTGTACAAGAAAAACTTCCTTTAGGAACCCATCTGAACTGTCTATTGCGCCCATGTTTGAGGCACACCCTCTCAATATGACCATATCCAAAGCATGCCTTACATCGGATTTGTTCACTATAGTCTCTGACGAGATGGCCCATACCCAGACATTTAACACAGCGGCTCGAAGCGGAGGAAAACCATGGCAAACTATCCTCAGAGCCACTCTCTTGTGCAGGAAAGCAATTGATTGCTTGTTCATTCCCAAGGGCTACTGAGGAGAGAGCCTTGGTCCAAGCAGCAAACCACTCATAGGAGTTGAGGCTGGGGGAGGACATGGGCGATTAGATAGGGCGACGACTGCACACTCCCCACCTGCCTCATCGATGAGGGACAACAACTTCACCACAGGCTAACCCCTAGGGAGGGCGTGGCAAGGCCAGAACCAGAGGAGAAGGCCAAAGAACCATGGCACGGTAGGGGGTGGTAATTTGAAAGGCAAAGCTTTGAATTGAAAAAATGTTGGCCCACAACGAACCAAGAACCCAGGCAAGAGCTTCCCTGCACAGGAATGGGGCAAGAGACTTTGCTGGTCTTAATGGCGGTGGGAAGAACAAGGGGAATGGATTTCTTTATAGGAGAGGAGAGGATCAGCCTCTCAGCAAAGGAGACCTGATTGGAAGGGAAAGATGCATATTTCTTTTTATTACTCAAATGTGAGACCAAAGTCTACTGCCTCTCTTCTCCAGCTAACCAAAGCATCTCTTCTCTTCTCTGGTCAGGGCCACCATCACGCCAAAGATGGAGATAAACATCAAAGCTATTAGCAATCACTCTGCGAAGGTCATAGAACATGAAACCCACCTCTTTTGAGGCAATTGAAAACCTGAAGTGCTTGTTAGACTCAAGCTTGACATGAAAACCCACCAGAGAACCTCCAAGAATGGAATACAAAGCAAGACTCACAGAGTCCTTCGAGAGACAGAAGGTAAATCGACGAAAAACAACCAAGAGGAAGAAGCTGCCATGTACAGAAGAGGAGGGGTGGTGTACCGCTGAGTTGAGACGATTGAGCACCTTTGCTTGGAAGTGCACGCCAAGGGAAGGATCGAACCCATCTAGGTGGGGAATGAGCTCACAAATGGGAAAAAGTTGTTACAATAGCCCAAAGCATGTTGAAGGAAAAGTGTCTCCTCAGAACAGTCTAGGGTGAGGCAATCTCCACCGCCATCTTCATCCTCAACCATGCACTGACTCAGGGCATCGATGGCAAGACTTCGTACGAGGTTTGGCATGGCATGCGGCTGACGATGCACTTCCTCCGCACCTTCGGCTGCATCACGCATGTCAAGAACGTGAAGCCTCATCTGCAGAAGCTTGACAACCACAACATTCTTATGATCTACGTCGGCTACAAAAGCGGATCCAAGGCGTACCGGGTGTATGACCCGGTTAGTAAGCATGTGCATGTGATGCGCAACATCATGTTCGATGAATCTACAGTGATAACCCCTTCATTGTGGAGTACGTGATCACCAGGGAGCTAATGCACGACACACGTATGAGCTCCCCAGACCACGGCCAAACACTTCCGCTAGCAACACCTGTGGCTGTGGTAGATCAAACTCCGGTGGTGATCGAACACATCACACCACCCACGGACGACTTCAAGCTTGATGCACCTACTGAAGAAGATGATCCCTAGCGCTACAAAACCATCAACAACATCCTCAGTCTGACAACTTCACAAGGGTATGCACCGTGCCAACTCGACCTTGACAAGCTTCACATGGTGAGCGTCGAGGAACCAACAGCTTCACTAAAGCATAGAAGAGTGACATCTGACGGAAGGCAATGCAGGAGAAGATGAACTCCATTAAAGACAACAAGACGTAGAGCCTTGTTGATCTCCCTATAGGTTACGGCGCGATCGGCCTGAAGTGGGTATACAAAGTAAAACGCGATGAGCGTGGAGACATCATGAAGTACAAGGCACGCCTCATCAAAAAAGGCTATGTCCAACAAAAGGGGATGGACTTCGATGAGGTCTTTGCCCATTTTACCCGTCAGGAGATAGTGCGACTCCTACTCGCTATCACCAGACATCAATCCTAGGAGGTTCACCATATGGATATGAAGACAACATTCTTAAATGGTGATCTCCGGGAGGAGGTTTACGTCGTGCAGCCACTCGGCTTCATCGACAACAAGCATAAGAACAAGGTGTTGCGTCTCCACAAGGCGCTTTGCGGTCTACGCCAAGCACCGCATGCCTAGAACGAGAAGCTAGATGCCACTCTGCTCACACTCAGGTTTCATCGCAACAGCTCCGAACATAGTGTACACACGAGGTGAAAGTAGGAGTCAGTTGATCATGGGCATCTACGTCAATGACTTAATCATCATCGGTGACAACATCAGTGACATCCATGAGTTCAAGGGGGAGATGAATAACATATTCTAGATGAGCGATTTGGGAGCGTTTAGGTACTACCTCGGCATCGAAATGCACTAGAGCCTGGACAGCATCAAGCTCGGGCAATCCACCTACGCACTAAAGATTTTGGAGAAGGCTGGGCTGGTAGACTGCAACCCTTATCAGACTCCTATGGAGGTACGCCTCAAGCTCAGCAAGTCAAGCTCCTCCCTGCCAGTTGATGCTACTCTCTTCCAGAGTCTAGTCGGGAGCCTCCGGTACCTTGTCCACAACTAGTCAAACCTGGCCTATTCAATAGGCTACGTCAGCCGCTTCATGGAGGCGCCACTTGAAGAGCACCTCATCGTCGTCAAGCGCATATTGCTCTATATTGCAAGGACAAGAACACTAGTTGTTCTCTACACACCCAGGAAGAAGAAGAGTGTCTGGCCATGTCTGCTAAGTTACAGTGACAATGACATAGCTGGTGACATTGATGATAGGAAGAGCACCTCTAGGATAATCTTCTTCCTTGACGGCAACCCCATCACCTAGTAGTCGTCCAAGCAGAAGGTGGTGGCACTGTTGTCCTGCGAGGTTGAATATATCACCGCGGTCTTCGTGGCATGCCAGGACGTTTGGCTGGCATAGCTTCTGAGTGACATGCTCAAATCAGAGCCCACCATGCCAATCTTGAAGGTGGACAACAGGTCCACAATCTCTTTAATAAAATATCCAGTGCATCATGACCTGAGCAAGCACATCGATACACATCATCATTATATCCAGGATTGTGCAGATCAAGGCCTGATCGACATCGAGTTCATCCGCACGAATGAGCAACTAGCAGACATTCTCACAAAGCCTCTCGAGCGCGTTAAGTTCATAGAGCTCTGCGCAAAGATTGGCATTGTCATTACCCAAGAACTGCATCAGGATTAGGGGAAGTTTGTTGCAAGATTTTAATCCTGAGTAGTTAATATTCTTTCAGTTTCTGTTTGCATGCAAATTAGTGGTCATCCATTTCAGTTTTTTAGTTTCTATGCAGTTAGTGTTTCCGTTACTGCACAGATACTGACAAATTGAAATGCATGACCACTAATTTGCATGCAAACAGAAACTGAAAGAGTACTAACTACTCAGGATTAAGAAAACTAACTGCTCAGGACTAAAATCATGCAACAAACTTCCCCTAATCCTGAGTAGTTAGTATTCTTTCAGTTTCTATTTGCATGCAAATTAGTGGCCATGCATTTCAGTTTCTACGCAGTTAGTGTTTCTGTTACTGCATGTAGGTCTTTAATTAGCAGTTTCTGCATGTAGGTCTTTAGTGCTTAGACATATGCTAAAGAGCTAGTTGTGAGACTTTGTTTGGATTATAAATAAAGAAGAAAACAGAAGCTGCAAGCAGTTGAGCGCAACACAAATGAGGGAAGACAGGTGTATGAGGGAAGTTTGAGGGAACCATTGTCGAAGCAAAGGGTTGAAAATGTCTCAAGAAGAACCGATGATGTGCTTGCATTGCTCTTTAGCCTGACGCTAAATCAGTGTGCAGACTCGGGTGCGGCTCAAGTGGAGCAGCAGAAACCCCTCCGTGAGATTGATTTGTTCTTCCAGGAGTCAAGCAGGAGAGAACAACATTAAGGCCAAAAAACCAGAACAGTTTTTCCGCCTTGGTATTGTCTACAGATGTTATTCAACGAAGTTCATGACTTCATGCTCTATGTTTTTGGAAATTGAGGAACCAAGTTGAAATGTGACTTGGTTTATATGTGATGAGTGATTGACAAGGTTGTCGATTTGGTTTGTCGAGTTTTGGATTGCTTGAGATTGGTTTGAGAATTTTGATAATGGACTAACTGGAGTTAGAGTTGGAGAAATGTGTTTACTTGTCTCATGGTGTGCAATTGATGGATGTAACTTGGCGGTCAACGGCGAGTGATCAGGGCTAAGCGGGTGCTTGGTGCCGAACAATCAAGGAGGTCGGACAGAGTCAAGAGTGATCTTAGTTGTACATGTGGAGGTCAAGCAAAACATAAAACAGAGGACGAAAATGGCATGTTGACAAAGTCAACATAAGGGATGCCGATGCAAGTGACAAGATAGCCCGAGGGATCAGCAGTAGGAGAGACTTGCCAACGGTCAGGATCGTAAGATTGAGTACACGTGTTGACATCAAAGTGCTTACTTAAGGTGTAAGCAATTGGCGAGTCACGCTTTGAGAAGCATTAGAGGGTTTCACGGTTGGGCCTCAAAACCGTGAAAGGATTAGACGAGTATGTGGCACCATCGCAAAGCTTGCATCGAGATGAAGCTAAGTCATGAAGGTGCAGTGGCTATTCGATGGATGGAGTAAGAAATGGACTAAAATTCCCTCAGTGGTAAGTAGAAGTGTACTGCAAGATAATGGTATTTTGGTAACAAGCTAGGAAACTTAGAGGTCAATTTTCTTAGACCTATAAATAGATGGGTGGGGCTATGTGAGAGTTTGAACTAGCCACTTGATCCCCTTGTGCTACGCATTTGAGAGCCTAGTGCTAGAATTTTAGAGGCGAAGATAATGATTGCTTAGCCTATGTAATAGGTGAGAGTTTTTTTTAAAAAAAAAATCCTTGTTATCCGTCTAAAATAGGGTTGACCTCATTGAGTAATGAAGTTTATGTTTTTGCATATGCTTGAATTCCCCTCCTTCTAGTCTCTCTCTATTGGTTCCCTTGCAAGTTTGCAAGTTTTTCTTTTTCGGTTGTGATTTTCTTTTTCTTTTTGAACTGCTGTTTTTCCACCTTTGTGAAGTAATTCTTCTTGTTGCTAGAGGCATAAACGTTCATATATTCATGTATTTGAGAGGGTCTTGAATCCCCTTGCCTCTAGATCATCAACTTGGAGAGTTGCTTATTTCGGTGATTGTCGTTTTGCTTTGTTATTCCTTCAAGTTTAAAGCTTTTGTGTAAAAAGACACATGGAATTTTCTTTAATAGAGCCTATGGTTCATATTTCATAAAATTTATGCTTCTGTTTGTGCATTTTTGAGGAGTGTTGGGGTGAACTATGAGTAGGCCATCTATTTCATAAGAAATTTGTAAGGCGCATATTCACCTTTTCCCCCTCTAGTCGCCTATCTCAGTCCTACAATTGGTATTAGAGCTGGTTTGATCACTTGTTGACCTTAACTGGCTTTGTGATCCTTATGCAACAATGGATAGAAGTGGGAAAATTCCTTTCTTCGATGGTCAAGGTTTTTCGTACTCGAAGGTGCGTATGGAGGCTTATCTCCAAAGCCAAGGAAGTTCAATATGGGAGATTGTGGACTACAACTATGTGATTCCTGTTGCTTATTTTTCTTCGGCCCAAATTGAACATTATGAGGGTAACAACAAGGCTCGCAATATATTGTTCACTAGTCAGAGTCATAATGAGTTTAATAGAGTTCAGCACCTCCGTACTGCTCGTGAGATCTGATCCACTATTAATGTCTTTAATGAGGGTACTAACTAGATCAAGGCCAAGCGCCAGAGCACGTACAACCAGGAATATTAGATGTTCGTACAAACACCTAGAGAGTCTTTGGATGCTATGTTTGATTTAGGTTTTGATGGAATTGTTAGCAACATTAGATCCGCTGGTGTTTTGCCCTATTCTAGTCATGAGAGAGTGATCAAGCTTCGCTATGCTCTTAGCGTAGCATATTGAAAGTTAAGATCTCAAGCATTGAAGAGTCACCAAGTTATGACATGTTAACTTGCAATGAACTCTTCAACAAGCTCAAGTCTACCAAGATAGCCAAGGCGGCTCGAATCGGTCTCGAAAACCCCATGTCTCAAAACATAGCGTTGGTTTCTAAACCTAGTAGTGGCAAGCAGGTTGGAGCTAATTTTTCTTATGCTAAGACTTCACAAAGTAGATTTGCTTTGTCTTCCTTGGTTTATATCACAGAGGAGTAGGTGGATGTACTGGATGATGAGGACCTTGCACTCATTGTGAAGAAGTTCGCTCGCTTCTACAACAATATAAAACACCAGGGGAGAGGGGGTTCTCGCGCTTGTTTTGAGTGTGGTGAAACCACTCACTTCAAGGCGGAGTGCCCCAAGCTCAAGAAAAAGAAGAACAACGACCACGACTACCACAAGCACAAGAAGAAGAAGAAGAACAAGAAGCCCTTCTTCAAGAAGAACTATGACAAGAGTCCAAGAAGGTGGCCAAGGCAGCTTCTAATGCGTTCGTGGCAGCTCTCAGTGACATCAAAACCTCTTCAAGCGAGGAGGAGAGCTTAGAGAAGGAGGAACCACAAGTGAAGGACAAGAAGAAGGCCAAGGTCTTCACCGGCCTCTGTGGATGACAATGACAATGAAAGTGACCCCGAGCTTGATCCTTCCAAGGTATTGCCTTCCTATGACCAGCTTTCCATCTAAGTCGATACCTTGAATGATGCTCTTGTTAGCCAAGATAGGTTACTTAAGAAAGCTGTGCGTGAGTTGAAAGATCTTAGGCCTAAGTATGAGTCTGTCTACTGAACTTGCAGTGCTTAGGTCTAGGCCTGATGTTGAGGAGTGTGAGAGTTGTTTAATTGTCATGGCTGAACTTGCTAAGCTACCGCATATGCTAAAGAATAAGAATGAACTCGGACGATGGTGTAGCAAGGGGCACGGAAGTTGCTGTCTCAGGTACTGAAGGAACTGTAGAAGTGGGAACAGCCTGAGAAGACCCTCCAGCCTCAGCATCATGTGACCTAAGAACTCAAGATCTGAAGAATCAGAGTCGTTTTCACTCAAGTAGAATGCGTGCGGGAGCGCTGCCTCGGCCGCTGCAAGGGTTTGATCCTCTACTACTGCTATCTCTCTAACATCAGCTGGCATCCACTCCTGAGCATGAAACATCGCATGCTGGCTTCATCGCCTATCTGAAGATGCCGTGGGAGCATACACATTATAGTGGGGTGACTACTCGTAGGCCTGGACGAACTAGGGGAATCTGACCGAATGTGAAATCATGTGGGATATAAAATGTGCATAAGACTGCTGTCTAGCCATGGTCATCCCCTCAGCAATCACATCCTCAATCTCACAAAGGATCAAATCAACCACATCAAATCTCTGGTGAGTGAGGATGGAGAGTATCAGCCACTGCTGCAAACTGGTGATCGCCTCTCCATATCCAATCCTCGGGAGAAGGCTGTGTCTCAATGCCACATGTAAAGCCTTTGCCTTAGGAATCAGCATATCTGACACTCTCGATGATCCTAGAGCAAAAGGTGGCCTGAAGATTGGTTGGATCTCGTCGTCTATCGGGAAGACTCCACCAACGAGAGGACGGCGAGGTGGCTGAGCGTGGGGATGAACAATCTTGTGTAACCATCGGGAGCTCACCTGAAGACCCAACGCCTCTAAAATGTTGTTTCAGTAGAGTCTGTAGCTCTCACCCTGGAACACAAACTGTATGAAGTTCCTCTCGGGTGCTATCCAGACTGTGGCATAGAACACTCTCACCCAATCCTCAACATACTGGCTCACTCCAGACACCAACTCAACTATTCTAGGAATAGACTCAAAATGAGCTCTCATATCAACTCCACTAACTGCCAACTCAAGATAATACCAGTTAATCTTCTTGTGCATACTCAGACTGACTCTCCTCCTGAGATAAGAAGTGTGAAAGCTCTCCTAGAGGATAGTCCAGAACCTCGGGTTGACCCCTTCATCCCTCTGTGGGGTAAACCACTCGTCTATCGGCACAAATCTGTGCTTCTTTATCCTGGGGAACTTGTAAGAGGTCAAGTCCAGTAACTTGAGCTCCCCCTGAGGCTGTGGCTCCTCTGTCTGCTCTAACTCTGACTCTCCCTGAGGCTCCTGACGAGCCCTCTTTCGGCTCTCCTGGCCAGACGGAATTGATCCTAACCCAGCTGCCCGACGAGTGCGGGTGGACCGACACGGTGGAGTCCTATTTGTGCCTCTGATCTGCAATCCTCGCAGAGAAACTGGAGCATTGGTGGCTGCAATTGCCCAATCCCACTCCTTCTGCTCATTTATTTTCTTCTTCTTAGGCTGCTCAATAGCCTTGCCCTTATTGCGGTGCTCATGACCCATCTAGAAGATCAAAAGATGCAATATGGATGAGTGAGAGATTTGGGTGTTTGAAATTTGAATGAAATTTGAATGAAATTGAATCCTAAGCCCTAATTTGAGGAGAATTTAGATGAACATGCTAGGGATTCAAGATTGAGACACTATTTGAAGTCCAATTGCATAAGATATGACCTTAATAGAAGCAATTTGACTCACTTTAGCTAGAATTTTGCACTAATTTGAGTGAATTTGAGGAAATTCAAGCTAGGCTTTAAGGAATTTGGAAAAACTTGAAGGAATTGAGCTCACCACGAGAAGAAGTTGATCTGGAATCTTGGGGTAAGCATCTGTTGGTCGGCGGAGAGCTCTAGCGGCGGCGGAGAGAAAATTTGCGGCGGCGACGCTGGATTCTCAGGAGATGGTGGCGACTAGGTGGCGGTGGCTCTGAGGGTCGGCATGTGGTGGCTACAGTGAGGAGACAGCCAGCGGCGAGCTCTGGTGGCAGAGTAGGAGGCGCGTAGCAGGGCGATGCTGTGGTGATGAAACGGCGGTGGAGACAGAGGCACTTGGATGTCGAGTCGAAAGAGGATAGGACAAGCGAATGAGAGACATATGATAGGTGGGTCCCGTCGATAATATGAACACCGGATAGTCTGGTGATGACAGGAGTGAGCACTAGACAAAGCACCGCTCCATTTAATAGAACCTCTGAAATTTTGCATCTTCGCTGAAAACTGAACCCCGGATAGTCTGACGTCTGACCGTATGCTCACCAGACCATTTTATCTTAAAAATTTCAATAAGCACAACAGATGGTCCGGTGATGTAAACTTTGAACTCACCGGACTATTTCTTTCCACTGAGATTTTTTTGCCTCTGAAGTGAACACCAGAAGGTCTGGTGAAGCCAACATGAAGAGCACCGGATAGATTTCCAGAGATCTTAGCAAACACTGACAACCAAGCATCGGATGATCCGTTGAGATTAACCAAGAGAGAACCGGATCATCCGGTGAGGAGAAAAGATTTCAGCTGAACTAAAATCTCGCGCTAAGTCCAAACTTCAAACAACCACACAACGAAAACACATGTTTGGACTAGTTTGAGTGAAATCTCACCCTCTCAAACACTCATTTTCAAATATTTTCCAAAAGGCTATCTTATAATTAATTTCGAAATAGGCAATAAAAAACCAAAGAAAGAGGAGGAATACTCCAAGGAAATATTTGAGCCATATTGCCTATGAATTTAAAATTTAAGGCTTTAAATTTGTTAGGACATGACTCAATAGACATTAAGAACTTATACCTTTCTAATCACACTTGTAGAGGCATTAAGCACTTATATCTTTCTAATCATATGGAAAGCGAACAACATTCTCAAAGAGTGATATTCTCCTTTGTGATCTCTACCACCAATGCACATGCAATGCATAACAAGTGCATGAATTTAAACATGAGTGCAAATTATATGGCATGTGAATGCATAGCATAAATCAAACTATCTTGTCATATTACTTCCCTTCTCAATCTTTTTCATGGTGAACTCAACAACATGCCTTGAGAGAAACTAGAAAACCACTGTCTCAAGCAAAACCCATGTTCACCACTATCTTGAGAAGGTTAGACAAGTGTCTATTATGAATGCATCTATATGACAAAGGCATCACATGGCATTTGAAGCATCTATAACATTTAGCTCACTTTGTAAACTACTAAATGTGGCTTCATTTAGAGGTTTTGTGAAGATATCCGCCAATTGATCTTCTGACCTTACACCACTAAGAGATATATCATTTTTGGCCACATGGTCTCTAAGGAAGTGATGGCGAATATCAATGTGCTTTGTGCGAGAGCGTTGAACCGTATTATTTGCAATTTTTACGGCACTCTCATTGTCACAAAGGAGTGAAACCTTCTCTAGATTAAAACCAAATTCTAACAAGGTTTGCTTCATATAAAGAATTTGAGCACAACAAGCTCCGGCGGCTATATATTTGGCTTCTGCAGTAGACAAGGCTACTATATATTCGGCTTCTACGGTAGACAAGGCTATGGAATTTTACTTCTTAGAAGACCAAGAAACAAGGGACCGCCCTAGAAAGTGGAACCCACCTGTAGTACTCTTACAATCCACACGGCATCCGGCAAAGTCCGAATCCGAGTAACCCAAAAGTAGGAAACTAGCACCTTTGGGATATAACAAGCCTATGCTAGGTGTATGCTTAAGATAGAAGATTCTTTTTACGGCACTAAGATGAGATTCTTTAGGATTAGCTTGAAAGTGAGCGCACATCCATACACTAAACATAATATTGGGCCTAGATACGATAAGGTAAAGGAGAGACCCAATTATAGAATGGTAAAGCTTTTGATCAATCGATTTAACTGAATCATCCAAGTAGAGATGTTCATTGGTAGGCATTAGAGTCTTGATTGGCTTGCAATCATCCTTCGTGTACTTCTCTTGATGGATGAAAGTCCCTTCCTTCAATTGCTTGATTTGAAACCCAAGGAAGTAGTTGAGCTCGCCAAGCATTGACATCTCAAATTCCTTTGACATCAAGTCCCCGAATTCCTTGCAAAATTCCTTATGAGTTGAACTAAAGATTATATCATCAACATAAATTTGACAAAGGAAAATCTCATTGTCTATGATCTTTGTGAACAATGTGGTGTCCACCCTCCCGATCTTGAATCCTTGATTGATTAGGAAGTCGCGAAGGTGCTCATACCAAGCTCTTGGGGCTTGTGAGTCCATAGAGTGACTTGTACAACCTGTAGACATGATTAGGATATCTGTGATCGTCAAAACCAGGTGGTTGTTCAACATATACAAGTTCATTAATGAAGTCATTTGAGAATGCACTCTTCACATCCATTTGATAAAGCTTAATGTTATGATGTGAAGCAAATGCAAGAAGGATACGTATAGCTTCTAGTCTTGCCACAGGACCGAACGTTCCACCGAAAACTAAGCCTTCCACTTGTGTGAAACTTTGAGCGACTAATCTTGCCTTGTTTCAAACCACCATACCGTTTTCGTCTTGTTTGTTGCGGAAGACCCATTTTGTACCAATGAAGTTCTTGTCTTGAGGCCTCTCTTCAAGTATCCAAACTTCGTTGCGGGTGAAGTTATTAAGTTCATCTTGCATTGCCATCACCCTATCTGGATCCTTAAGGGCTTCTTCTACATGAGTGGGTTCCACAGAAGAAACAAACGAGTAATGCTCACAAAATGAAGCGTATTGAGAATGAGTTCTTACTCCTTTTGATGGACTCCCAATGATCAAATCAATTGGGTGATCCTTTGAGATATGAGTTTGCTTCACTTGTGGCTCTTGTGGTGTGTCTTGCGATGGTCCAATGTCTTGAGCTTGAGCTTGAGGTTCCTCTTCAGAGATGTGTGTATCATGTATTGGAAGATGTTGTTTATCCTTTTCTTCATCTTGATCCACTTAGGGTGCTAAGGAGGTATGTGGAGTAGAAGTCGTAAGCATATGTTCGTCATCCTCCTTAGGCTTGATATCCTCAATGGCCATCTTCTTCATCACTTCTCTCAAAGGTTCATCACTTACATCATCACAAGCAATACCTTCTCCTTGGGAGCCATTAGATTCATCAAACTCCACATCACATGTTTCTTCAACAAACCGGTGGCATTGTTGAATACTCTATATGCTTTAGAATTAGATGCATAACCAACAAGAAATCCAACATCACAATGACGCTCAAACTTCCCTAGGCGTTCTCTCTTTTTGAATATAAAGCACTTACAACCAAACACCTAGAAGTATGAGATATTGGGTTTCCTCCCAATGAGAAGCTCGTATGGAGTCTTCTTCAATAGTCGATGGAGATACACTCTATTTGACGCATGGCATGCCATGTTGATTGCTTCCGCCCAAAACTTCTTCGGCGTACCATACTCATCCAGCATAGCTCTTGCAAGTGTAACTAATGTTTTGTTCTTCCTCTCTACCACACCATTTTGTTGAGAAGTGTAGGTAGATGAAAACTCATGCTTGATGCCTCTTTCTTCACAATACTCTTCAACTTGAGTATTCCTGAACTCCATCCCGTTGTCGCTTTGGATCTTCACTAATGTTGCTTCAAACTTATTTTGAGCCCTCTTTGCGAATTTTTTGAAGATCCCAACGGTCTTGCTTTTGTCATTTAGAAAGAAAGTTCAAGTGTATCTTATGTAATTCATCAACAATGAAAAAGTAATAGAGATTACCACCAAGACTTTTGTAGGTGGTTGGTCCAAAGAGGTCCATGTGTAGTAGCTCCAAGGGTCTTGATGTAGACATCATAGCCTTGTAAGGATGTGAGCTTGCAGCTTGCTTTCCCGCTTAGCAAGCACTACACAATTTGTCCTTCTCGAAGATTACATTCTTCAAACTAACCACTATTCCGTTCTTGAATCCCTTCTTGAGTTGGCTCATTCCAATTAAGCAAGTTGTCGATGCCAAAGTCAACCCAAAGATGTCTTGGTGAAGAGGCACGTTGTCAACCTAACTTCATTAGACGAAAAATCCGCAAGATATAAATATCCATGTCTAAAGCCTTTAAAGATTAGATCATTATGCTTCTTGCTAGTAATGACAACATCAACATCACTAAATATGCATGCAAAGCCTAAATCATATAGTTGAGCTATGGAAAGTAAATTGAAACTAAGAGACTCAACTAGAAGTACATTGGAGATAGAGAGATCATTGGAGATTACCACCTTACCCAAACCTACCCCATTTGCTTTTGAGTTATCACCAAAGGTGACTTTATCATGTCCACCCACTTCATCTTCTAGAGAGGTGAACATCTTTACATTGCCGGTCACATGTTGTGTACAACCACTATCAAGCACCCAATACTTTCCGCCGGCTTTGTAGTTCACCTACACACATGGGATCAAGCTTTTTGTTTTGGTACCCAACCAAGTTTGGTACCTTTCATGTGAGATACAAGATTCTTGGGCACCCAAATTTGCCTTGGAAGCTTGCCCTTTGCTTGAGTTCCAATGAACTTAGCCATGACTTTGCCACTCTTAAGCTTATGTAATAGAAAATGATGACTATTGAATGTAGACTTGTATTTAGATGGTAAAGTGGGAAGGGGTTTGGAAGGAATAGGACACTCACTTGTGTGGTGACCGGTGACTTCACAATGTTGACAATAGGAGCCAACTTCTTTGATGAAGCACTTGTTTATCTCCAGTGACTTGATGACCTTTTCCACCGGGTTGGGGAAGCAACCAATACCTCTCTTGTTATAGTACATAGCATTCTTCATGAGAATTTCTTTATGCTTATACTCCCCTTTAGTCAACCGGGTCACACATGAATTTAATCTTGCAATCTCATCCCTAAGCTCTTTTTCCCTTGCATGGTTAGTCTTTAAAGATGATACATCATCACATGAAGATGAGCAAGGTATTTTAAGGAGATCATCACAAGATGTAGATGCATTAATCTTAACTACTTTAATGGTAGACAATTCATTTAAAGAAGAATAAATGGCATCATATGCAAGTTCAAGTTCTTGATATTTGCTTTTCAAGTCAACATGCTCAAGTTTTAGCTTTTTGTTACTAGCCTCAAGAGACTTGCTAGATGCAACTACTTCATTATTTTTCTTAAGCACATCATTGTATTTATCAAGCAACTCGTTATGACTAGAACAAAGCATAGCATTAGCATTTTCAAGAGACTTGATTTTAGCTTTTTTTTTCTTGATTATAGTAGCATAGTCATTCATGAGATTAGATAGATCACTAGGCAAAAGACCATCATCATCACTGCTATCATCTCCATCACTACTCACCTTGTTGTTACCTTTTGCCATGAGGCACATAGGTGGTGGAGGTAGGGGTGCATCATCATCATTGGTGATAGCAAGGCCCACGAGGTTGTTACTTTCATCATTACTTGAGTCATCACTTGAGCTTTCGTCGGAGACCCATTCATCAACAATATAAGCCTTGCGTCCTCCACCCTTCTTGTTGAAGAGCTTCTTCCTTGAATACTTACCTTGGCTCTTCTTCTTGTGCTTGTCCTCATCTTCCTTTTCTTCAATCTTCTTGCCCTTGTTCATGTTCTTCTTGTTGGGTTCAGGGCAATCCTATTACATGTGGCCAAGTTCATCACAATTGTAGCATCTTTCTTGTCTTCTCCACCGAACTTGTCAAATTTCTTTGGGCGAAATTTGTTCTTCTTAGGATCATAGTTGTAGCCCTTCTTTTGGAATTTTGGGATCATCTTTGTAATTCTTCTCAAGAGAAGAGCAAGCTCGGCGTCGGAGTCATCATCATCATCACTATCTTCTTGATCGCTTTCTCTTGATAATGTGAGCTTCATCATCTTCTTCTACTTGTCAACCATCTTTGCCTTGAGAGCAAGATTTTCTTGGACGAAGACTCATGATCTCCAAATAAGAACATCTCATGAGCACATATTTTGCCAACGGCGTCGGTGATGATCGTGTCATTGATGACCCTTCTATGAAAAAGAGAGATGACAATGTTGTATTGCGGCTTTAAAACCACCATCAAGATCCTACGAATAACGTCTCCTTGAGACAATTGAGTTAGTTCAAGAGAGTTAATTTCGTCTACAAGCATATTCATGCGAGAATACATATCATTGCACAATTCATTTGGAAGCATCTTGAATTGATTGAGAGCATTCATAAGCACATGATTTTCCTCACGAATTTTCCTAGAACTCTCACGAATTTCATAAAGAGTGGTCCAAATCTCATTAGCATATTCCTTGCTACGAATTTTAGAGAAACCCTCTTAACTAATTCTCTCAAATATACCATTCTTAGCCTTAGCATTCCATCTAACTTGTTGGTCGGTAAAAGGGTGATCAAACCCAATGGAAGCGACTAGCCAAACTTCGGGAGAAATAGCCTTAAGATAGCTCGCCATGCGAACTTTCCAATAGGCGAAGTTCTTTCCATCGAACCTTGGTACACTACTTCCATTCCCCGGGGTCATTGCTATAAGATTTTAAACCTATAAAGAGCAGGAGACTCTGATACCAATTGAAAGGATCTAATGGCTCTAGAGGGGGGGTGAATAGGGCACTAATCAAAAACTAAACCAACTACCAATTTCTAGAACAAATAGCAACCTTAGCCTAGAATAAATAAAAACAACTAGACTACCTAGCAAGCTAGAATGATAAGCACAAACATGCAAGCATATAGAACATAAGTAAAGTGCGGAATTGAAACTTGCATGAAAGAAATGCTAGAAGTAAAATGCGGATTGTTACAAGAGTAGGGAAATGGGACACCGAGTTTTTCCCGAGGTATCGAAGAGTTGGCACTCTCCACTAATCCTCATTCAAGCATCCACGCAAGGATATCACTCCCTGTTGAGTCACCAAGACTCAAGTGCTCACTAGTCATTGCCACTTTTCCATCTCCGGATTGGCGGGCATCAAACCAAGTACACAAGCTTCCCGGGGCTCCCACAAGACCTCCAAGAGCTCACCGAGAACACCTCCAATCTCCACAACCGGCTATGTGTTGCCAACCACCAAGAGTAACAAGCTAACTAGTTCACTTGATCCCTATCAAGCCTAAACAATAGCTAGATGCACACTCACTACTCTTGAAGCACTAATGGAGTCCTTAATCTTCAATTAAGAATATGCAAATCACCTCAAGTGCTCTCCCTTCTCTCTAGATGATACATACTGTGTATGAATACTTCTGGGTTGCAAGAGAGACGAATGAAACCAAGTGAGAGGTTATTCAATGATTTTCTAATCTAAAAATTTGTGAAAAATAGTAGAATAAATTTATAAATTGGAAAATTGATTTAGAAAATATAGATTAATTATGATAATGTTTAGAAATGATTTCTTTAATAGAATAAATGCTTTAAATTTGTTTTTATGCATATAAAAATTAGTTTATTCCTAGAAAAATGCAAATAAAGTCCATAAAATTGTTTTAATCATTTCTATGTTATAAAATAATTCTAAAAAATATAAATAAATGTTTTAGGCCTTTTAAAAATTAGGTTTAATTCCAGAAAATAGTTTTCATCGTTTTAATCGTATAGAATTTTGTTTGGCCATATTTTTCGCTTCGTTGCTCCGATTTGGACGGTTCTTGTGCCCAAATCTTCCTGTTTGTGAGCCCTAGCTTGTTCCAATGTTTATTTTGTGTGTTTGCTTTGTTTAATGTTTGTTCTTAGTGGTGCTTGTTTGCTCGCTTGTAGAGGAGTTTGTTCCGAAAGCGTTCAAGAGCGTCCAGAATCAAGACTTCGGAGATTTTGAACAACTCATCGGAGAAGGTAAGTGTCCTTGAACATTCTGCACCTACTTTTATAAAGTTTTGCTTTACAAATTGCATGCTCGTCAACATGTTATCCCATTGTTAGGGTTTACTAGTTTTTCCTCAATATTCCTTGTAACCGTAGATGGGTTTTTCATGTTGGGTAGAAAGTGCTTAGTGATGCTAACTCTTGGGTAGCATAGTTGAATTATGTTGATATTAATGAAACTTGGTAAAAGTGCTTAGTCTAAGATAGTAGGGTTTGGGCAAGTTGGCATGTTTGTTGGCCTGTGGATGTGTTCCAGGTAGAATTGTGGGCTTTCAGATATTTGGTTATTTCCCTATTGATGGGTTGATGGCGGTCTTGCCCAGACCATATTAAGGACCGGTTCGTGGAGCGACCACCCATGAAAATAGTACAACCACAAGCCCGGTATGGACGGGCCTAGCCCAGTAATTCGTTTTTCTCTCAGCATTGTGATGATCACTTGGTGGTACGGGGACGGAAGGGTATACTTTCTAGAACCGTAAGGCACAAGAGGGGGCTTCTGGGGTGGAGGGTGTACTCCACTTATGTATGGCAATGAAATCTCAACAGGTCATCACGTGCTGAGAGAGACATTGGAAAGGCTTTGCAGTGGAATCCTGGCCACACACCTCGGAAGTATGTAAGTGTTTGATCGACACGGGCAAAAAGGAGGACACATCTGTAGAGTGAAAACTGAATATTCAACCGTGCTCACGGTCACGAGCGGTATGGACTCCTCACATGATTAGTCAGGTGGTTCTTCGGGTTAGACTTGGGTTGGAATTGGTGAATCACAGTGGTGGGAACTGTGATTCCAGTTAGCTTTGTTTAGAGATGGATGGAACCTCGGTTGAGGAGTAAGGTGGTGGAACCTTAGCTCTTACCTTAAAGAAATTATTCACATAGAAATAGTTCACCTTTATAACTGTTTACAAAGAAAATAGCATTTATGCCAATAAACCTTTTGAGTTAAGCCTACCTTGATTTTTGGTCCCATATCATAGTTTTTCCCACACTTGCTGAGTATACTATGTACTCACGCTTGCTCTCTCCCCCTTATTGTTGTCGCGGCTCAGAAGCTGAAGACTACGAAGACTTTCCTGATGATGGAGCAGAATTTTCGGTCGAGTTCCTGTGGAGTTTGGGTTTCGCGCTGAGTTTAATTTTCGCTGCTCTGTAATCTGTTTTTAGACCCTTGGGGTTATTGATGTAATAATTACGGTGTAATAATGGATATCGCGTTTGCTACTCGCTTATGACGTCACTACGTGTATGTATCTTGATCCTGGCATACATGAAGTTTACATTCGGTTTGGTCATAAAACCAGGTGTGACAGAAGTGGTATCAGAGCCAGGTCGACCATAGGACACAAGCCTAGATGGAAATGGTAGCGTGTTAAGGGTTTAATTCATAAAAAATATATTTGAAAAATCTTTGTTTACCCTTGTGCTTCTTTTTGTCGTTTTATTTAAAATGCTTTACTAATACTCTCCTATTTTCAACCTGTAGATGGCCTGTACCAGGCAGACTGCTCGCAAGGCCACCAATGGCTACCTTCCTCCCCACGCCCTTGCCACCTTTGTACCCAACACTTCAGCTGGACCCAGCCGTGTTATCATCGTTCTCCAGCATGAAGGCAAAAAGTTGTACCACTCTGAGGGACTCGAAGCAAGGAAGGCGCCAATGATGCTAGTGGAGATGCTGCAACGACTGGGGTACACCAAGGCGCCCATGTACCACGAACTTTATCAGCCTTGTCCAGGACGCAAGGAGTGGACTATCGAAGTGTGCATCTACGGTTCCCCAAAAGGCAATGACAGCTATAAGATCGCGGGAATCCACAAGGCAGTGGCAGTCCAGGCAAGCTTCGAGGCGGGAATCTGAGACGCAGCAAGACTGGCACTAGCTCACGTTTGTGAGGACAACATGAGCTTCTTGAGGGGGAGTTCCTATGACTACTTTCCCCGTCGAGAACGTGGGAGCAAGGACATTAAAATGAAGTCGACCACGCATGAGGAGAGTGGTGTGGTCCATGAGCAGGTGCTGCTAACTACGATACTGCACAAGGACATGGATGAAGCTTTGGATGAACTCCAGGACACACGCAGGCATCTGCGGGAGGCAGAAGCACAAATCAAGGAACTAAAGAGGAGCATTAATGGGATATCCAGTTCTTCAGACTCTGAGGGCCAGTCCATCCACCCGCCTTCTCCCAAGAGGCTACGCTACAATGACCCTTCTAGCTCGGAGTCTTCAGGGGATGCCGACCAGTCAGTTGATGGACCAGGAGTTGGATCTCGTTCTTAGGATAATTACCATGAGGCAATTTTAATAAATCATTTAGAATCATTTTGCTTGTTATTCTTAGTGATGAACTGTCTGAGTGTTAAGTTGCTTAGTTGTTTGTGCTCGATGCGAGCTGTGGGTCACCTTTGGCACCTTGTCCACAGCCATATCCCCTTTATCATACTTTGAGTTTATATCAGTTGAATTTTTTCCTTCCAACCCTACCATGTATCGTTATTCTGCTTTATCACTCTTGTTTACACCTACGTCAGGAGGAACGCTAGTAACGCTAATGCCAACAACAGCAATAACAACGACGGCAACACTAACCCACAGTTGCCAAACCCACGGCCACAGGTCAACATGGAGCGGTTGCTAATGATGCAGACATAGATTCTGCAGGGCTTGGTTCAAACTGCAGTAAATATACAGTAAGCCCCAGCATAGATACAAGCCCCTCCTCCGTCGCAGAACAAGTTGGGGGAATTTATGAGAACCAAGCCACCTGTGTTCTCTCAGGCCATAGAGCCAATGGATGCATATGACTGGTTAAAAGCTACAGGAAAGAAACTTTGGATAGCTCAAAGCAATGACAGAGAAAAAGTCTTGTTCGCCTCACATCAACTCTCTGGACCAGTAACAGATTGGTGGGATGCTTATACTAATGCACATGAAGATCCTCAAGCTATTACTTGGACAGAGTTTAGAAATAGCTTTTGTACTCATCATATACCTGCCGGAGCTATGAAGATCAAGAAGAAGGAATTCTAGGAGTTAAAGCAAGGATCAATGTCTGTAAGTGAATATGTGGCCAAATTCACTCAACTGTCAAGGTATGCGCCATCTAAGGTGGACACTGATGAAAAGAAGTAGGAGCACTTCTTGGAGGGACTGAACGATGGGATTCAGTATGTATTGCTTCCTCAGGACTTTGCCAGTTTTCAAGCTATGGTGAACAAAGCATTGGTGGTGGAAAACCAACGCCGCTAGATGGAGCACAAGAGGAAGATGTCCTCCCAAGGTCAGGAATCAAGCAGTCACTCTCGTCCCCGTTACAACCCGCCTCAGCAAGGACCAATCTTTTGTCAGCAGAACCAAAATAGACCTCAGATGCAAACCCCGCATTCAAGCTTCTAGACCACTCATCAGACGCCACCACTAGCACATCAACAGAAGAATGGCAACCAAGCTCCCATCACCGAAAAGGCATGTTTCAATTGTGGTGAAGAAGGGCATTATACCAATAGATGCCCAAAGAAACGTCCAGTTGTCACCTAAGGACAGTACAATAACAATGGTGTGAAGCCAGGTCAAACTCAGAACCAGGGACGTAATGGAAACCAAGCTCCAGTCCAAGGCAATCGTGCACAACAGAACTATGTGCACGGAAAGGTCAACCACGTCACCGTTGAAGAAGCCCAGGACGCTCAGGATGTTGTGCTTGGTATGTTTCTTGTCAACTCAAACCCAGCCTCAGTATTATTTGATTCGGGAGCATCGCATTCTTTCATCACTACACGGTATATTGCGAGGTACAATTTGCCCATTACATCCATGAGTCGACCAATGCTTATTAGCTCTCTGGGTGGAGAAATGAGGGCAAAATATATATGCCCCAAGATACATCTGAAAATAAGGGGGTAGACTTTCCAACCAACCTTATAGTTTTGGAATCCAACGGTATAGATATCATTCTCGGAATGGATTGGTTAGCAAAGTTTAATGGTATGATAGAATGTGCCCGAAGAGCAGTTCAACTAACCAATGAAGAAGGTACCAGTATCGAGTTCGTGGCAACCATACCATCAAATGGGGATTGTGAACTCAATAGTTTGAAGGGTGTTCCTATGGAAGCAGTCAATGTGGTGTGCGAATATCTGGACGTCTTCCCTAATGACTTGCTAGGTATGCCGCCAGACCGAGATATTGAGTTTATAATTGAGCTTGTAACGGGAACAACCCTGATAGCTAAACGGCCATATAGGATGCCTGCAAATGAACTAGTGGAACTTAAGAAACAAACCCAAGAATCAGAGGATAAGGGTTTTGTGCGCCCAAGTTCGTGACCATGGGGAGACCTAGTTCTCTTCATTGAAAAGAAAGATGGTAGCCAAAGGATGTGCGTGGACTATAGAGCTCTCAATGATGTAACTATCAAGAACAAGTATCCGCTACCTAGGATTGAAGATCTGTTTGATTAGTTAAAAGGAGCATGTGTTTTCTCCAAAATTGACCTTCGCTCAGGTTATCACCAACTGAAGATCCAAGAGTCAGATATACCCAAGACAGCTTTCAGTACCCGATATGGTCTTTATGAATTTAAGGTTATGTCTTTCGGGTTAACCAATGCCCCGGCATACTTCATGTACCTCATGAACAAAGTGTTTATGGAGTATTTGGATAAGCTCGTAGTTGTTTTCATCGATGATATCCTCATCTTCTCAAAGGATGAACAAGAACACGAAGAACACTTAAGGATCGTGTTGCAGAAGCTTAGAGATAACTAGTTATACGCTAAGTTCAGTAAATGTGAATTCTGGTTGGAGCAAGTCTCTTTCCTTGGCCATATCATCTCAGCAAGTGGAGTAGTTGTAGATCCAAGCAAAGTTAGAGATGTTTTGAACTGGAAGCCACCTCAATCTGTCTCAGAGATCCGAAGCTTTCTTGGATTAGCTGGGTATTATCGTCGATTTATAGAAGGTTTTTCCAAGATAGCTAAGCCACTCACGGAGTTGTTACAAAAGGATAAGAAGTTTCAATGGTGTGAAGCTTGTCAAGCCAGTTTTGAAAAGTTGAAGAATAGATTGACTACAGCCCCAGTACTTGTTCTACCGAATGTTTGTAAGAACTTTGATATCTATTGTGATGCTTCTCGACAAGGTTTTGGATGCGTTCTTATGCAAGAAGGAAAAGTCGTGGCTTACGCGTCAAGGCAATTAAGGAATTATGAGAAAAATTATCCAACTCATGATTTAGAGCTAGCCGCAGTCGTTCATGCTTTGAAGATTTGGAGGCACTATCTTGTCGGTAATCGGTGTGAAATATATATGGATCACAAGAGTCTAAAATACATCTTCACCGAGTAGTACTTAAATCTAAGGCAACGCAGATGGCTAGAATTGATCAAGGACTATGATGTAGGAATTCACTACCATCCTGGTAAAGCCAACGTAGTCGCAGATGCTTTGAGCCGAAAGGTGTATTGCAACACTATCATGGTACAAGAATCTCAACCAGCTCTGTACAAAGAATTCCAGCAACTTAACTTGGGAATTGTCATGAATAAAGGACCTGTGGTCATGGAAATCGAGCCTACCTTAAATGAAGAGATCCGTAAAGGACAAATGGAAGATGAGAAAATCAGAGAAATCAAACAGAATATAAAGGGAGGCAAGGCTCCTGGATTTTCTGAGGATGATCAAGGTATCATATGGTTCGGAAAACGCATTTGCGTACCGGACCAAAAAGAGCTTAAGGATGTAATTCTGAAAGAGGCCCATGAATCAGCCTACTCCATCCATCCAGGCAGTACCAAGATGTACCAAGATTTGAAAGCACGATACTGGTGGTATGGCATGAAGCGTGATGTTACAGAATATGTAGCCCTTTGTGACACTTGCCAGAGAGTAAAAGCAGAACATCAGAGGCCCGTTGGATTACATCAACCCTTGAAGGATCCAGAATGGAAATGGAAAGAGATTGGTATGGATTTCATCGTTGGGTTACCTCGCACCCAGTCTGGCTACAATTCAATATGGGTAGTAGTAGATCGTTTGACAAAGGTTGCTCACTTTATCTCAGTCAAGACCACGTATACAAGTGCACAGCTCGCAGAAGTGTATATGTCACGGATTGTTTATCTTCATGGCGTACCCAAGAAGATTGTGTCAGATTGAGGCACTCAGTTCACTTCACGATTCTGGCAGAAACTTCATGAGTCCATGGATACAAAGTTAAATTTCTGCTCAACATATCATCCTCAAACCGATGGCCAAATAGAAAGGACAAATCAGATACTAGAAGATATGTTAAGGGCATGTGCCTTGAAATATAGACGCAGTTGGGATAAGAGCCTTCCATATGCAGAATTCTCTTACAACAACAGTTATCAAGCCAGCCTCAAGATGTCTCCATTTGAAGCCCTGTACGGTAGGAAGTGCAGAACTCCGTTATATAGGAATGAAACTAGAGAAAGTCAAGTATTTGGACCGGAAGTACTACAGAATGCAGAAAAGCAAGTCCGAATGATTCGAGATAATCTAAGGACTGCACAATCAAGGCAAAAGAGCTACACCGATAATAGACGAAGAGAATTGACTTTTGAAATTGGAGATCTCGTGTATCTCAAAGTCTCACCTATCAGGGGACTTCGAAGATTCAAAGTCAAGGGAAAACTGGCACCCAGATATATTGGACCGTTCAAGGTATTAGACAAAAGAGGGGAAGTGGCATATCAACTGGAGATACCATCTCAACTTTCTGATGTACATAGTGTCTTTCATATATCTCAATTGAAGAAATGCTTACGAGTGCCCGAAGAATAGTTGCCTATGGAGGAATTGGATGTTCGAGAAGATCTCACATACCCAGAGCACCCAGTGAGAATCCTCGAAACAGCCGAAAGGGTTACCAGGAGAAAAGTGATTCACATGTGCAAGGTACAGTGGAGTCACCATTCTGAAGCTGAAGCCACATGGGAAAGAGAAGAAGATCTGAAGACGGAATTTCCCCAGCTGTTTGGAGAACATCCCGAATCTCGAGGACGAGATTCATCCTAAGGGGGTAGGTTTGTCATGCTCGTCTCTCCCTTCCCCTGATCAATCTCCATGTCTCTCTTTCTGCCTTGTAGGTCCCATCTGTCAGCTCTTCCTCTCTCCCACCGAATCTTCCCTTCCTCTTCTCCCGCATAAGCTGCCCGTTTCAAACCGTCGAATCCACGCTCGAGTTAAGGAAGGCGGCCACGATCTTTGGTAATTGATGCTGGTGTTGATGACTGCCATCAAGAGGAGATTGCTCATGAAGGAAATCGCGCGAGGTAAAGGGAAATCGAGCCGAATTTCCCATCCGCCTACTCCAAACACTGTCAATCGATTCAATTCCTCTTCTCCTCTCTATAAAAGCTCAATTGGATCCTCGACTGAGCCTCCTCACCCTCCACCGCATCCAATTTCGCAATCCTCATCCAATTTCCTCAAGCCAAGAGCCCTAGCGCCGTCGCCGGACTTCTTCCGCTCCCAACCACCGTCACCAAGTCACTCTGCGCCTCACTGTCGCCGTCCGAGTACGCGACCCCATTCTCCGTCCGCATCTCGTCATACCCGACCATTCATCGTCGAGTTCCATCGCTGCCACCGAGCTTTCTTCGCCACCGAACCTCCTCCGTTGAAGCCCGTCGTCGCCGAGCCGCTCCGGTCTTCCCCGATGCCCGCAACCCCCTCAAACGAGTTCGCTGCCCTCATCTGGTTGTGGTCCGCCGCTCGCCGTCAACTACCGACCACAGCAGCTTCATCTCCGTCCATCTCCAACCACCCTCCTCCATGCCCGCTCGTCACCGTCGCCTTCCCGCGCCGAAGCCGAGGTAGGCCACTCCTCCGCCGTCCAATCGTGTTTGTGCGGTTCAGATTAGAAGTAGCTTACCCCTTCGCCTCGAGTAGATCTCAACCGTCCGTTCAGAATCGTGCGGCTCCGATTTATTGTAGTGCCTTGTCACCCCTGTTGCCTAGTCACCCTGCCATGTGCGCGGCCACGTCATCGTTTTGCCCAACGTGGCTGTCCAGTCAACCAGTCGAGCTGAGTCAGCAGTGACGTCAGCGATTGCGTAATAATTTGGTCTTCCCGTTAGAAAATAATTAACGATAATCCGATTATTCCAAAAATAGGTTTTCTTTAATAGAAAAATTCCAGAAAAATATAAAATAGTTTAGATAATTATTTATAAATGTTTTAACTCTCTTTTTAATTTTGTAAATGATTATTTAATGATTTTCTAATATAAAAATTTGTGAAAAATAGTAGAATAAATTTATAAATTGGAAAAATGATTTAGAAAATATAGATTAATTATGATAATGTTTAGAAATGATTTGTTTAATAGAATAAATGCTTTAAATTTGTTTTTATGCATATAAAAATTAGTTGATTCCTAGAAAAATGCAAATAAATTCCATAAAATTATTTTAATCATTTCTATGCTATAAAATAATTCTAAAAAATTATAAATAAATGTTTTAGGCCTTTTAAAAATTAGGTTTAATTCCAAAAAATAGTTTTCATCATTTTAAGCGTATAGAATTTTGTTTGGTTGTAGTTTTTGCTTCGTTGCTCCGATTTGGGCGGTTCTTGCGCCCAAATCTTCCTGTTTGTGAGCCCTAGCTTGTTCCAGTGTTCGTTTTGTGTGTTTGCTTTGTTTAATGTCTGTTCTTAGTAGTGCTTATTTGCTCACTTGTAGAGGAGTTTGTTCCGGAAGTGTTCGAGAGCGTCAAGGATCAAGACTTCGGAGATTTTGAATAACTCATCAGAGAAGGTAAAGTGTCGTTGAACATTCTGCGCCTACTTTTATAAAGTTTTGCTTTACAAATTGCATGCTCGTCAACATGTTATCCCATTATTAGGGTTTACTAGTTTTTCCTCAATTTTCCTAGTAACCGTAGATGGGTTTTTCATGTTGGGTAGAAAGTGTTTAGTGATGCTTATTCTTGGGTAGCATAGTTGAATTATGTTGATATTACTGAAACTTGGTAAAAGTGCTTAGTCTAAGATAGTAGGGTTTGTGCAAGTTGGCATGTTTGTTGGCCTGTGGATGTGTTCCAGGCAGAATTATGGGCTTTCAGATATTTGGTTATTTCCCTATTGATGGGTTGATGGGGGTCTTGCCCAGACCATATTAAGAACCGGTTTGTGGAGCGACCACCCATGAAAACAGTACAACCATAAGCTTGGTATGGGACGGGCCTAGCCCAGTAATTCGTTTTTCTCTCAGCATTGTGATGATCACTTGGTGGTACGGGGACGGAAGGGTATACTTTCTAGAACCGTAAGGCACAAGAGGGGGCTTCTGGGGTGGAGGGTGTACTCCACTTATGTATGGCAATGAAATCTCAACAGGTCATCACGTGCTGAGAGAGACATTGGAAAGGCTTTGCAGTGGAATCCTGGCCACACACCTCGGAAGTATGTAAGTATTTGATCGACACGGGCAAAAAGGAGGACACATCTGTAGAGTGAAAACTGAATATTCAACCGTGCTCACGGTCACGAGCGGTATGGACTCCTCACATGATTAGTCAGGTGGTTCTTCGGGTTAGACTTGGGTTGGAATTGGTGAATCACAGTGGTGGAAACTGTGATTCCAGTTAGCTTTGTTTAGAGATGGATGGAACCTCGGTTGAGGAGTAAGGTGGTGGAACCTTAGCTCTTACCTTAAAGAAATTATTCACATAGAAATAGTTCACCTTTATAACTGTTTACAAAGAAAATAGCATTTATGCCAATAAACCTTTTGAGTTAAGCCTACCTTGATTTTTGGTCCCATATCATAGTTTTTCCCACACTTGCTGAGTATTCTATGTACTCACGCTTGCTCTCTCCCCTTTATTGATGTCACGGCTCAGAAGCTGAAGGCTACGAAGAATTTCCTGATGATGGAGCAGAATTCTAGGCAGGCGGCTTTTCGGTTGACTTCCTGTGGAGTTTGGGTTTCGCGCTGAGTTTAATTTCCACTGCTCTGTAATATGTTTTTAGACCCATGGGGTTATTGATGTAATAAGTAAGATGTAATAATGGATATCACATCTGCTACGCGCTTATGACGTCACTACGTGTATGTATCTTGATCCTGGCATACATGTAGTTTACATTCGATTTGATCTTAAAACCGGGTGTGACACCGCCCCCTGAAAGGGCGGCAAGGTACTAACCACCGTCTCAGAGGACGGTAAGGGGTGGTAGGGCCGTGGGCGTAGAAGGTGGGCCCTACCCACCCTCTGAGAGAGCAGTAAGGGGTGGCGCTGCCACCGTGGCACGTCCACGAACTTGCACACAAGCAATTTTCTTTTTCTTTCACTAATATTTATATTTCAATGTTCCAATGTTTTTGGCACAAGACCAATGTTTTAATCACACATGATGTCATAAATGGTAACAATTTGCGATCTTCTACTTGCAAGGTTTCTTTTGACATGGTATAGAAAACTTGTAGTTCCTCCCTTAACAAAACATTACTTATTCAAGCATATCGGGAGCATATAAAAATGCTTGTGTACTTGTTCAAGCGCCAGCTCCACACTGCATTTTTCACACTAGTTTACGCCACCAAGTTGCCCATTTGATCTCAACGTTCAGTCCTCCATTTCGGGAGCATGACGACTAGCTAATTTTCAGCAAGTTACATTTTTGCTAGTTGCAAGGGTCGATCAACGCTACACAAGTGAATCATCGTTCGTGTAGTAAAACATTTTTTTCTCTCTCTAAAGGAAAGTAGGAAATAATCTCTCAACTAAACAGTCTCCAGGAGACTATAGAACAATCTGGAATTGAGGTGAAATACACGAGATATTATAACTTGTAATATGACTGCAAATTTGTCTAAGAATTTGACGATAGTGCAAACACGTCCACGAACTTGCTCAGGTGGCCCATTTTGTCCCAAAAGCGCACCTCATGCTTTAATCCTACTCACATGCCTAGCCACCATGTTAGATGAACCTAGGTGTTCAGTTTTTTCCTTTCAAAATTCACATCTTGCTTCCTGTTACTCGGCATGCTACAAGTGCTGAATTCATACCCTTCCAATTTTTATTTGTTCTACTAAATTGCAAATATGGCTGAAGTTGGAGAGGTTAACAGAAGAAGAGTGGGCTACTAGATACAACTTAGAAGAGCAATTGAAGGGCATATACCAATTTGCATCCCTACGGGTAAAACAGCATTGAAAATGCACATTCAGTCCTCATTGGATTCATGACAAACCAGAGACCTGTTGTTGGCCTGCACTTCCCAAAGTCAATGGATTCATGACAAACTTTTCAATATGATGCCGGCTAAAACCACTTTGATAGGCAATATGGATGCCGGCTAAAACTCGCTTCATGACAAATCAGATCAGCGGGGAAAAAAAACACCCATAGACTGAAAAAAAGAATGCACCCAAAGCTCCTAATTTCTTAATCTCATCAAAAACCCGCTTGCATAAGGTTTCAGTCTGCAGAGAAATACATCGGGCTACAACACACTCCGAGAAGTCATGACGATTCGATGGTTGACATTTACTCAGCAGGTGTAAGGACTTTTTTAACATCTTTCTCAGACACATCACCATAGAAACATAGCCTTGTGTCCCCTCCTCGAACCTTTTGATCGAGGTAGCCCTTGTACAAGTCCCAGAACTCGTTGCTGCATGGTGAATAATACAAAATATGACAAGGTGATGTGAGGACGTAAGAATTTTTGGGTGCTGAATGCTGTTATCAAGATAAGTACCTGACTTGTGGTAGCGTAAACAAGGTAAATGACTTTGCATCTCTCTGCATGTCAAGTATCACTAATTTCAAACGTGACAGGGACAAAGCTTCCGTGTCAATTAATTTCTTGATCCTACACAGGAAGATAACTATAAGGGGCAATATAGAGAGGGTAAATTAGTGCAAGAAGCACGCCACTTCTGTTGCTATTGGACAATGAAGAAAAAAATATGTCGAGTTTGTCTACATCTGTGTCAATTGTTTTCTCGTCATCTTTTTAGTTGGATCTTGTGGGTTTCATCTCTAGCCTACCTCAACTTGCTTGAGACGAAGGCTGTTGTGATTGTTGTCTACATCAGAAGACAGCCTTTTCTCCACTAGGCTATTTATGGTGAAAGAAAGAAATATATCAAGTTTGTCTAAATCAAAAGAGAACCTTGTCACCACTAGGCTATTTATGGTGAGAACTACATCAATCTTACAATAGGGTTCACTGCAGTGAACATCAAAACAATCTAAGATCTCTTTAAATAAACATAAGTAAAACTACCTCTTTAACGTAAACATAAGTAACTCTGACTGAGTCTCAGTGAAATATATATTGAATGGTAAGAAGAAAAGGCATTTTTTGTAGATACAGGCTGCTCATGAAGCATGAAAGAAAATGCCCTTTTTTCCATGTTTTTTCAGTTTCTGTAAGAATTTTCGAACATATGTCGTCAAGATAGGAACAGTCAGTAATCAGCACAAAGTTTAAGCTTCTTCCCATAAGAAAAAAACTCAGTAGAAGTACGCCAGTGAAAAGCTGAAGCTTGGATTTCTTTCTCAATGCAATTTAGTAAAGCAGTAAAGCTTCTTCGGCAGAATCTCTAACAAGCAAGTGAAAACATGGTCATGAAGTTCAAAGAAACTGAACAGCGACTTTCAGAATTAACAGGATAAAGCAAAAGATGGAATGGGCCATCTGGAATGGCAATCTCATGGCTAAATGGCTAACAGTAGTAGCAGGAGGCAAAACCTGTGACCCTGCACGTTTTTTCTCATTTGGGCAAAATACTACTATTCATAACTTCTTATTGATATTTTTATATAAACCCATGAAATTCCAAATATTTTAAAGGGGTTGACAACGCAGGGGTGCAATCTAGGATCCAATTACATCTGTGGTTGCTATTATTCTAGAAAACAAACAATAGCTCAATCCAAGCTTGACATCGAACTACCCAATGGCCATCATTACTCGAAAATTAAACAGGCAACCAACAGAGCATACTTGCTTATTATTCTCAACCATAACCAGATGCCATGCAAGAAAGACTGATGCAATGCTCATATGCAGAAGCAAGTGCAGGCAAAAGGATAGGTGGATAAGAGTTTTCACACACAGTCTTGATGGGTTCCAGATGATGATATATATCTCAACCAGCCATTTTATTATTTAAATTTTTGGGAAGAAAAATACGGATCTAATTTGCTTCAGGTGCTTACTACCTGAACTCTAAAAAGGTAGATAGAGCCAGGTTAAGTCATAATGTTAAAAACAGAATATGCTCAAAGATCAGAGTGTAACTACCCAAAATTGCACGTTAGCCATTGCTTCAAAAAGAATTACGATGTTCCATGAATACCATAGCTTCTTAAAGTTGAGCTAAGTAGAGAATATGAAACAAACAAGAAATAGTTCCCAATAGTGCACATTACATGGCAAAGCTGTTTTGGGAATTGATAGTTGCCCTTTATAGGTTAACAAGATAGAATAAACAGCACTTACTAAAAAAGTTCAAACTCTGGAGATAAAACTCAAAAAATCTTGGAACCACAAACTAAATAAGCTCAACTTGTATGTGGATTAAACAACAACAAAAAATAAAATAGATGAAAACTTGAACAGTCTAGATCGCATACCTGCTTGGTGTACCACAAGCAATATTAACTCGAGCATTAAGCATAGCCACCTACATGGAAAATTAGAGCTGAGAAAAGTAAAGCAAAAATCATAGGAAGCTAAAGCAATCAATAGATCACTGGTTGCATAAAAACAGGCTGATAATCTGATTGACTATTTTGTATTTTCCAAAACTTTTACATGGAAAAAACACTCCAAGTGATTTCAGTGAAATGTCGAATCCAAAGAAAAACAATGATGTCAAAATAATACAGGATTGATTTGCAACAGAATGATCTATGATTGCAGTCAGTATACAAAGAGAATTTTCTTTGCTAAAACAATGTATTTTATCAATCAATATAGTGTTGTAAATTTTTGACAAAGCACTTGCAGAAGATACAATACTGTAAGACTCTTAGGTTGGCAAAATTAGCAACCACAAATTGCAATGTAATACAGAGATTGGATATGCTGCAATGTTGGTTGCGGCACGACTAGATCAATCATGGAGTGCAACAATACTAAACCACACAAATTTCTACTGATGAGAAAATATAGACCTGCTCCTCCACTTTCAAGTGTTTTGCGAAGAGCTTAACTGGGCGGCATTCTTTAGTAAACATCTTCAAGCCCCTACAAACCAAACACCGATATTAACAAGACAGGGACCATGCTTGGATTATAGAAAGACAGAATCTACATAATACAGAAATGCATGACCAAGGTTCCTGCTAATTCTCAACAAGTATTACAAAATGATGCAGTGCAAAAGGTTGTTATTGAACTTGGAAAAACAGCTACCTAAGAAGCTCTAGCGATCTCAGAGCAGCCGAGCTGATAACCAGGAGCGCCGGACTGCCCACGCCAATCGCCCCCTCGACGACATTCCCCTCGCAGAGCTCTTCCTTCCACGACACATCGAACGCCCTCTTGACATGGCCACCGAAGCTCTCCACGTCCTGGCTGGCTCCCTCCGCGAGCTGCACCATGCATCCCTCTGACACAACACAAAACAGAGAAGACCTTCAGGTGTTGTTGCTCAAAGTTACATACTAAATTAAATCGAATTCAACACGAGGATGAACGGCGAATACCTGAGTAGCAATCGAGCTCGAGGGGAGAGAGGCGCATCTTAGCGGCGCGCTCGAAGCTGCGGAGGAGGAACTCGAGCTGCCGCGCCGGCGGCATCGAGGACGACAGGAGGACCCCTCCCCCGGCGGGCTCCTCTCCGGCTGCGGCGGGGGTCTGGTCCGGCTCGGTGGATTTCTTGGCGTGTGGGGTGGGCGGCCGTGGCTTTTTCTCCTTATGCGTATGCTTATGCTTCTTCTTCTCCTTCTTCGCGGACGTCGATTTGGGATCTGCGGGTTTCTTGGTGATGGTTTTGGACGGCCCGTGCGGCTTATTGCGCTTGCGGCCAGCGGCCGCGGCGGTTGGCTCCGGCGCCGGCGCCATTTTTCGGGGTTCGGGTTAGGTGCGAGCCTTCTGTTGTTAGGGTTTTATCTCCGGCGCTGGTGCGGACCGAATAGACCTGACCAGGCCTGTGGTGGAAAGCCCAACCCAAGGATATAGACGCCACCGCCGTGCCGTTAGCCCCCAGCCCAATAACATTGTCGCCCAGCCCAACAACGGGGGCTAACAACACGAGATTTTTTATATTTTTATTGGAAAAAGTCAATATTTGATCCTCAACTTTTTCTCTCGATTTAGTTTTCATCATCAACTATTATTCGGATCAATTTACATCCTTTATCTCCTAATACCATACAAATGTGGTTCCTAATTTGGTTTTATATTCGATGTATCGCTGATGTGACCTAAACCTGCTTATTCAGCACGATTTTATCTTAAGTAGGCTCCGAGTCCTATCCTTTCTCTCTCAGTCCCCATTTTGCACCGCCACCTCCTCTTCTCCTAGCCACACCGTCCCGGCCTATATCCACGTCGCCCAGTGTGCGCACCGCCACGACCTACGTCGCGCGCCCACACGCCACCCCTCCCCACGTCACCCAGTGCCTGCCCTACCTCGATCTAGCTTTATTTCTGTGGAAGTTCTGTCAGAGTTTTTTACTGGTCTAATCCCTGATCCAGGCTCCAAAGTTTTTGCTATTCTTTCATAGTTACAAAAATGTGCTTAAGATGGTAACATTGTACCCGTCCGCCTTCGGTTGGATGTCTGGCTGTGGGTTAACTGAAGAGTGAGGTCAAAGTAATGAGAAAGTTGTTGCTGATAGGAAGTTTGAATAGGGTGGTGCATACGACAAGAGGTAGATTGAAATTTATACTGCGCACAGCTGGAACGACCTCCCCGCTTCGAACTTGGTGGACGCGCAGTCCTGGGCTGCCGCGGCGGACGCAAACAGCAGCATGTGTGCGCGTTCTTGTGCGGGGACGAGCGCGGGTTCGGAGTTTTCAATTTGGTGTACATATCTATCAGGTTTATGCCCGTGCGCGTAGCTACATACACCTCGCTTGCTCGTGCCTATGCCGCCGCTGCGCCCCGTCTACCTCAAGCCTGCGCCGTTGCCGCCATTGCCTTTCAGGCTCTGGAGCTCACGCCCACACCACACCCCCATCACTGTGACCCCTGCCTTGTTCGCACCCGCACCACTGCCGTCCTCCATCTCAGGAACACAGTCATCACGCAGTCACACACATGATCTCAGCCTATCAGGAATTGACGTACTTACGCACGTGGTCATCACTCGTGCCTCAAGAGTGCCTAGGCTGCTATGCGTGGCCACGTGAGTAGTGGGTCGTGAACTATGGCCACATAAATGCCGGTCAGATCGTGGTGATATAGGCTAGAGTCATTGTGAACCGCTGCCACTAGACACACATACATAACATGGCACTAGTATCCGTTCATTGCAACGAAAACACCTACATCCATATTCAATAAACTCTATTAGCAAGAAAAGGTAGCATATCAACACCCTTGGCTAATTATAAAATGGTTATTGAACTACAATATTAAAACCTAGATCCATGCCTTAACTTGCAAATGTAGCAAGAACAGGAAATTCTAGATCACTCGTAATTGCCTTGGCACCGGCAGTACCCTCGCCCGGGTTGTGCCCAGCCAGGCCCGTCTTCTGCCACTGTGCACCGCCGCCATGCGTTGCCAGGCCCACCGCCACCCTCCATATCGTTGCTTCTACGTTTTGACGAACCGTGGAGAACTGAGATGTTGACTATTGGACTTGTGCGTTTGCCGTGCGAGTCAGCATGGCCGCATAGGCTATGTGCCGATGGGGTGGGTGTGACCATGGGCAACTGAGCTACATCTGGTCACCTGAGTTTAACTAGTTAGCTTAATATCTAATGCATACATAATACATAATACTATATATATAAAAAAATTAAAAAATTTAGATGTACATATGTACACCCATAAACCAACATGTGCCCATCCATGGGGGCGAGCACGGGGCAGCACGGCAGTGACCAACGAGTAGGGCAAGAACGGCCATGTGGCAGCGTAGGCAAGGCCACCGTCACGGGTGTGGCTCCGTACCCAAGTCAGTGACATACTGCTTGCTCGGTCACAAGTGTATTCACGTCATGTCAGGTAGGATAGAAATCGGGCTAGGGATCACATTTGGATGGTATTAGGAGATGAGAGATGTAAATTGATCTGAACAATAGTTGATGGTGAAAACTAAACCGAGACCAGAGTTAAAGGTATCAAATATAAATTTTTTTCCTTTTTTATTTTTAAAAATAGTAGAAATATACTCATTTTCAAGATTTACAAAAATAGGCTCTTGCTGGACAAGGCATATGGATCCTCATATAACAGACGATAATTGACATGTGAGCATTAAATACTTCCTTTTGCAACCCTGTAGGTAAGAAAATATCATCTAATGTATGGAAGATCCATGTGTCTCATCTACTCCCTCCGATTGCAAATGTAAGTCGTTTTAGACTTGTGCACAGAGATTAAGAAAGTAGATCAAATGACCTTGTTGCCCTTTATTTATTCTGTATTGGAAAAGACAACTCATTTATTGGTGAGAGTGGTAGTATTTATTAAACAAGGGTAAGAAGGGAAAAAAAGAGAAAAAAGTGCATAAAAGTTCGAGAACGACTTATATTTAGAGAATAATTGAAGAGGCTAAAACGACTTACATTTGCAATCAGAGGGAGTATTCAATAGACGATAATAACCAAATTTTATTAATTTTAAATATGGATGTATATTTGTGCTATTTTTAAATATAAAAAATAGAATAATGCTATTTATCTGTCGACACATTTTAGGAGGGAGAATTTGACAAATTTTTAACCTTCTGATTGGCGAAGAGATTCGTGTCGGACGCCTCCTCTTCCACCTCCGACGAGCTTTAGCGAGTTCCATTAATTCTAGCAAAGTTAGGGTTTTGGGTTAGGGCCAAGGGTTTGGTTTCGGGAGGGGGGGGAGGGGATTTAGGGTCTTTGGCTGTAGAGGGAGCTCCGGGGGAGGCCACCGACCCGACGGTGGCTGCGGGCGCGGAGGACCAGCAGTGAGACAGTGATGGTGAGGGTAGCAGGAGCATCGCCGGAGCCGGCCGAGAAGGCAATGATAGTGGGGGAGTGTGGGGGAGGAGGGGCAGCAGGAAGAGAGATTGGCGGAGGAGGGCGGGCCGTGTCGGCGTCAGAGATGACGATAGCGAGGCGGAGGGCGGTGGCGCGTGTGGCAGGTGGTGTCGGGGTTGAGAGCGAGCGTTAGGGTTGTGACCTGGAAGTAGATGGTGATGGGGTTGAGTTAAAATGAGACCCGATATTAAAATTAGTAGTATATGCTGCGCAAAGTGATCTGGTCCATTGAATATTGATCCAACGGATCAAAACTCAACAGATTTTTTTATGGAAAACTGTCGACAGTCATCTAGACAAAAAAAACATATAAAAAATTCTACAACACGCGCCGTTGTTGTGGCTAGACGGTTCGACCCAACCACGAAAGGCGGTCGGCCCGTCAAACCCAAATCCAAACCCAGACCCAAGCCGCACTTCGCCCCCTCCCGCTTCCCTCCGCCCTCACCTCACCCCATCCAGCCGCCGCCGCCGCCGTCCACGCCGCACCGCCCACCCGCCTCCCCCGGCCCTATCTCCACACCACACGGACCCGCATCCCCCCGCAACCGCAGTATCTGCGGTACCCTCCCCTCTAGCTGCGGCCGCCGCTGCCTCGACCGGACCCTAGAACCCAGTCGGGGTCGCGCGCGCCTCGCCAGAGCGGGCCCGTCCGGGGGCCGCGGCGGAACCTGGGGACTATTCCCTTGCCCTCTACGGAGGAGAACCATAGGGGGAGGGTGAGCGCCGAGGAGAGGCAAGATGAGGATCATGATAAAGGGCGGCGTGTGGAAGAACACAGAGGACGAGATCCTCAAGGCGGCCGTCATGAAGTACGGCAAGAACCAGTGGGCGCGCATCTCGTCGCTGCTCGTCCGCAAGTCCGCCAAGCAGTGCAAGGCGCGATGGTACGAGTGGCTCGACCCATCTATCAAGAAGGTAATAACAATTAGACGCTTTCCATTTGCTCTTGAAATTTTAGATTGATATAGACATGCCCTTCCCCATCTCTAGTTTTTCTGGAGAATTATTGAAAACTTCGACGTTCTATTTTCACGTTGTTTTTTCAATAGTTAATTCATTGTCACTGGATATGCACCTGAGTTCATAACTTCATCTGCACTGCACACTGAAAACTATCTGTTGCGTTCGGAATCATACACTTCATAGCAAATGCAGGCACGGGAACTACTGCGAGAAACCAACAAATTTCCCTGATCTCATTCTTACTGTATTGTCAATGTAATTCACTAGTTTGGTTAAAACCATATAAATCGAACTGAAATCATTGCAGTGTATGTGGTTTATTAGTAAACACCATGGCAAAAAATCAATGTGAATAACCCCCAATCACCACTTATGCTATATTATGTCTTTTGATTGCTTATTATTGTGGCATAGATCTGTCTTGCGTGCAGATGTCATGTCATGTCACAATGACAATGAGTTTGCCATATTTGTTAATTCTACTAACTCTTTTCTGTTAACTACAGACCGAATGGACAAGGGAAGAGGATGAGAAGCTACTCCATCTTGCTAAACTCATGCCTACTCAATGGAGGACGATTGCACCTATTGTAGGTCGGACACCATCTCAGTGCCTTGAGCGTTATGAGAAACTTCTTGATGCTGCCTGTGCGAAGGATGAGAATTATGAACCTAATGATGACCCGAGGAAGTTGCGGCCTGGTGAAATTGATCCAAACCCCGAGTCAAAACCTGCTCGTCCTGATCCTGTCGATATGGATGAAGACGAAAAGGAGATGCTCTCTGAGGCAAGGGCTCGATTAGCTAACACCAGGGGTAAAAAGGCAAAACGGAAAGCAAGAGAGAAACAACTTGAAGAGGCTAGGCGGCTTGCTTCACTGCAGAAAAGGAGAGAACTGAAGGCGGCTGGTATTGATACACGGCAGAGGAAGAGAAAGAGAAAGGGAATTGATTATAATGCTGAGATTGCTTTTGAAAAGAGACCACCTCCAGGCTTTTATGATACGGTTGGTGAGGACAAGCCACCTGAGCATGTGCAGTTTCCAACTACTATCGAGGAGCTTGAAGGGAAGAGAAGAGTGGACATGGAGGCACAATTGAGAAAGCAAGACATTGCCAGGAACAAGATTCTGCAGCGGCAAGATGCCCCTTCTGCGATAATGCAAGCCAATAGACTCAATGATCCGGAAGCTGTTACAAAGAGGTCCAAACTGATGCTTCCACCACCACAAATTTCTGACCATGAGTTGGAGGAGATAGCTAAGATGGGTAGTGCTGGTGATCCTGCTCTAGCTGAGGAGCTTGGCGAAGGAAGTACTGCCACAAGAACTTTGCTATCCAACTATTCCCAGACTCCAAGGCTTGGTATGACACCATTGCGAACTCCACAGCGAACTCCAGCTGGGAAAGGTGATGCTATTATGATGGAAGCAGAAAATCTTGCACGTCTAAGGGAATCACAAACACCTCTTTTAGGAGGGGATAACCCAGATCTTCATCCATCAGATTTCTCTGGTGTTACACCACGTAAGAAGGAGATACAAACTCCAAATCCCATGGCGACACCCTTGGCAAGCCCTGGTCCTGGTGCTACCCCACGGATTGGTATGACACCTTCCAGAGATGGGAATTCCTTTGGTTTAACTCCAAAAGCTACACCCTTTCGTGATGAGCTCCGCATAAATGAAGAGGTGGAAATGCAGGACAGTGCTAAGCTTGAGCTTCGTAGGCAAGCTGAAATAAGAAAAGGCCTGCGATCTGGTTTTGCTTCTATTCCACAGCCTAAGAATGAGTACCAGATAGTTATGCCACCTATCACAGAGGATGAGAAGGAAGAAGCTGAAGAAAGAGTTGAAGAGGATATGTCAGACAGGCTAGCACGGGAGAGGGCTGAGGAACAAGCAAGGCAGGAGGCATTGCTTAGGAAGAGATCCAAAGTGTTGCAGAGAAGTTTGCCCAGGCCACCTGTTGCTTCAGTAGAGGTTCTTCGGCAGTCTCTGATTAAAGGTGGTGAGAGCAGAAACCGAAGTACCTTTGTGCCTCCGACATCACTTGAACAGGCTGATGATCTAATAAATGAGGAGCTCCTGAGGCTCCTTGAGCAAGATAATGCTAAATATCCCCTTGATGAAAAAACTCAAAAAGAGAAAAAGAAAGGGAACAAGCGGCAGACAAATGGGGCACCTTTTGTTCCTGAAATTGAAGATTTTGATGAGGATGAACTAAAAGAGGTACATTTCCTTCTCTTAATGATGTAATGGAATTTGACGATAATCTTATTGGCATGTTTCCCGATAACTTATACTTCGATTTTTTCTAGCAAACCTTAAGTATAGGTTTGTTGTTCGTACCTCACTGATTAACATGATAATATGATATATTGTACTCGTATTAGAGCAGCAGATGTGAATCATTTGTGTACCAATCTCTATATTCTTACTCTTGATAGCTGGTATAGTAGGAATATTACTGCATGTCTTCGGGATTCAAAGAAGAATATGCTTTTAAATAATTAATATTTTGATCTGAAAAGAAAGTATTGAGTGCAATAGAACCACAGAGGTGATAATTAAAAGGGAACGATGGAGCCTTAGTGAGTAATATAAGGATCTAAATATGTACTGTTTGGCGTGGCTTGGTCACAGAGTTGTATGTATGGACTACCATTATTGTTGGGATAATTTGGAACAAAATGAACCATTCTATGAAGTTTCTTAGTGCCTTCTTTAAACTTTTGTTAACTCAGTATTTTATCGACATGCAAATTTATATAGCATGCAGGTAGGAGTAATGTTACGGAAGAAAGTTACCCTTGACTTACCTTGATTTCTGTAGAAGATCTGATATTGTTTGAGAACATAGAAAAGATGAAACATTCTCAATGATCCATGGACATCTGGCATGCACAATGTAGTGTTGAGAAAATTCTTAGTTTTCATTGAAAGGCCATGCATGCATTAGCTTTCTTGAGAAATTATCTCCCTGGGTGGAAGAAACGATTAATAACTTGAAACATCAAACATCAAATATGAATTAGAGAGATATCCAGAGTGGCATTGTACAGTTTGGATGCTTGTTTTTTTCTGGAGTATAGATCTAAAAGTTCTAAGTTCATTTTATCATCTTAAAGAGAATAGAGATGTGTGAGTTCTCTTACCAAATAGATTACACTATATAGTCATGTAATGCAGTGCACACATTATTCTACTTGCCATAGCAGTCATCGCATCTTGTTTGTTGAGTGCAAAGGGAACAGAATTTCCAACTGTCTAGCATATCATGGCAGAATGAAATATGTTATGGGTGTTTCTGTTAAACTTTAAGCGTAATCTAGAGTCCTCTTGGCGTGGCAACAGGGGTTAAATGGCTATGATTGCTTAGTGAAACTCATCCCTTTAAAAATCTAGGCATACAACCTAACATTATTTGTGATGATGTCTTGATTTTATTTATTTGTTTACCTTCTAGTTTGTTTGTTTTTTGATTCTTTAATTGATTATCGTCCTGTGAGTAGTATTGCATGTTTTGTGTAGTCATGTAATGATGGAAAACTGTTCATACGGTCTCATTTCTTTGTTTGCAGGCTAGTTCTATGGTTGAGGAGGAGATTCAATATCTTCGTGTGGCCATGGGGCATGAAAACGATTCTTTTGAGGATTTTGTGAAAGCACATGATGCATGCCAAGAGGACCTTATGTATTTTCCTACAAACGGCAGCTATGGTCTTGCTAGTGTTGCTGGAAACCCTGATAAGATTGCCGCTTTGCAAAATGAGTTTGAAATTGTGAAGAAGAGAATGGATGATGAAGCTAAGAAGGCTTCTCGGCTTGAGCAGAAGATCAAACTTCTGACACAAGGGTACCAGGTAAGCTGAGGTCATGATCATCTGCATTGGAGTATATCTGTATTTAAATGGAACCTTTCTTTTAGGCAATATGTCATTATGTGGGGCTAACTTATGTGCATATCTTTAGTGATTCCTTCTGACTTATCAGTTTCCGTGTCTGTAATGTTCCTTCTGACTTACTTCATACGGGCGTGTGTGGGCCAAGGGTGCGGACATGTGACGCATGCCGCATGTGGGCTGTAAGTCGTCATACAGCATGACATATGCGTAGGCACTGGATGCACGGTTGTGTGCTAAGAGAGAACATTCTTGGTCGTTTGCCCAAGTGTGGGTATGTTGGGCCAACAAGGACATCGGGCCCTTTGAAGGGGGGGGGGGGGTATGTGACATCCCGGCCCAATTTGAATTGGGCCCATGGGTATGTGTGCATGAGAGGTTGGGACTTTAGCCCCAACTTGCTAGTATAGGGTGAGCTACACCAACATATAAGGTCATTAGAGTCCATGCCACTAAACCCGGTCCCTGGGTTAACCCTTTACGCGAAGCGAGGGTGAAAGTGTAAGCGGGTTGGAGTGAGTGTGTGGTCCACCTAGCATGTGAGTGGGCCTAAGCCAGTTTGGACCCTAGGATGTTACATTGTCCCCCAAAATATGGGTGTTCTGCTTTTCACTTGATACTGGATTTGTCTTATTGACACAATTGTACTGAATACAGATGGCATCTTCTTTCACTCTTTTCATGTCGTTTTCGTAATGCTGATGCTTTGAATCTCACTTGCTATTTGTTTTTTAGGCACGGGCTGGAAAACTGTGGTCGCAGGTCCAAGACACATTCAAGCAGATGGACACTGCTGCAACAGAACTTGAATGCTTCCTAGAGCTTCAGAAACAGGAACAGATGGCTGCTTCCTACCGTGTCAGAAATTTGACTGAAGAAGTGAATAAACAGAAAGCATTAGAACGGACACTCCAAAGCCGTTATGGTGATTTGTTGTCTAGTTACCATAGGATCCAAGAACAGCTTGAGGAGCACAAGTGTCAACTTAAGATACAGGAGGCCGTAGAAGCAGAAAATCGCGCTCGAGAGGAGGTTGCAGCACAGAATTGTGCTGCTGAGGAAGAAAATGAAAGGAGCCGTGATGTTGAAGAGGGAAAAGGACAGATGAATAGTGTCACTGTTGAAGAGCCTGCTGGAAGCAAGCAAATTAATGAGGATCAGATGGATGTGGACAAAAGTAATGTAGATGGGGAATTCGTAGGCCCTGTTCCCCCAGCACCAGATACTCAAGGGGATAATAGTGAGGCTTCTGTTCAAGAGAACTCTTCTAATGCTCAGAGTGCGGACAACGCTACTACGAATGGTGGAACATGTGAGAGGATTGATTCATCCAAATTAGAATGTCAGGACAATTCTGATGGCAGCATTTCTGTGGATGCTGGTAATCAGGAAGATGGCAAGAACAAGCTTCCAACTGTTGGTGCCAGTATAAATGATGGTGCATCTTCAGATCACGCTGTCACAAATGAAGAGAATGACATGGTTCCTTAGTAAATATCGTTTCTTGTACTTCATCTGCAGCTGAGGCAGGCACAGACAAGGTAACGAAGGCATCTATATTAAAGAAAACTGGGACTCTCTTGCGCAAATTGTGCAAGCAGTATGCCTTGCCAAAAATGTTGAGAGAACAAGTTAGCAGAACCTTGGGTGAAGCCAAGCAGTATGCCTTGCCAAAAATGTTGAGAGAACACCAAATTAACAGGGACTCTCAACTGAATGTTCAAAGATGTAGAACTGCCGAGCCCCCCCCCCCCACCCCGGCGCAATGTTATGCCTGTAATTTTTGTGGGGCTTTATGGACATTAGATTCCTGTACTACATTGATTTTGTCGATTTTCTTTGGAGCTTACTAGGTGGGGAACACTCACCGCTAAAAATCTTGCTGAACATGTTGCTTTCTGTTGGATATTGATCGGTTGTGGAAAAGGCTTGAATGGTGAAACCGATCCAATATGGTGGTTTTTTTCTTTCTTTGGGACCTATTTACCTTTTTTCTTTGGATTGTCAAGCTTTTCCTCTTATGTACAGCAGTAGCGGCCTTTGTGCTAAGCAAATTAGGTAGATTAAAGATAAAACTCACAAGATTTAATTTAAAAAATAATGTGAAAATAATAATGATAATAAAAGTATTAGTAATAGTAATAAAATAGAAGTAATAACAGTAGAAGGAGATTGATGTATAAGTTACGGTTTTGACATCTGGATTGTTAATTTTCACGTGCTATTATTCGTAGATAGTTCTTTGGGTTACTTATTTTTTAAGTTTTTCTTTACAGACTGTTCTCATATTAGGTTTGATTGATCCCTATCTCTTCATATTATTAGTGAGTCGAGGTATCTCGCTATGCATAGGTGATTCTGGAGGTCTTTATTGTTTATGTTCAAATTATCTTAACTGATATTGGATAATTTTTTCTTCAATTAGTGTTACCTTCACCCTATCATGTATACTATTATTTTGGATCTTATCCTTTCTTGTATGATCATAAATTTATCGCAACATATGCATATATGCTACACTTAAATGTTGGATATGTCGCATTTTAGTTGGTTAACATTCGGCGCTACACAACATTACAGGTCGAACCATCGTACTATAAAACTTACCTTTCAACTTTTGTGGCACCTTCTTGTTACAGAGGATACAAGAAGCTTAGTAACATTTCATCCATCCAGCTTTGATTCTATGACTAACATCTTTATCGATATCACCATCCTTCTGTAGCATAGATCTCAAATATCAAAAGGTATCTTTTTTGGAACCACCTCTTCACCAAAACTAAAATCTTCTCTCTCATGCCTAGTAGCACCGAAATCACACTTCATATACTCAGTTTTAGTCTTACTAAATCTAAAACCTTTCGATTCCAAAATATATCTCAACAACTCCAATTTTCTACTAGTCCCTATCCAACTCTTGTCAACTAATACCACATCGTCAGTAAAAAGCACATCAAGGGATATCTCTCTGAATGTCCCTTGTAATCTCATCCATTACCAAAGAAAATAAATAAAGACTCAAAGCTGATCCTTCATGTAGTCCTATTTTAAATAGAAAATCATCAGTGACACCTTCACTTATCCGAACATATATCACAATGTTATTATACATATACTTGATGAGGATAATGTATTTTGTTAGGATTTTATATTTCTCAAAACTCACCAGATGACATTCATTTCCTCTTATATTACCATTGAAAAATTTCCATCCTGTTTTCACTTGGCTCTCTCCTATCGGAGTTCTGTCCCAATTAACTTTTGACTCCTGAGGTTTGAGAGATTGAGATGGAAGGGGAGATAGAGAATCTGAGAGGGACTGGGTTATTTTCACTGGAGGAAGAGCAAATATGTGCTAGAGATTGTTCCATGAGTGGTGGAAGACAGTTCTCTTTATGCTCAGTTGCGAATTATTGTACTGGTGACTGTTGTGGATTGCTCCATGATTTCCGGCATTGCAGCTCCTCATGCGGCGTTCTTATTTTGCCGTGGGTGAAATGGTGCAAATGGCATAGAAGGTGGTGCCCAAGGTGCACAACAACCCCACGGCGGATATGGAGGACAAACCATCGGAGGAGACCCCCACATCATAGACATTGGTGGCCCAAAAGGAGGGAACGGAACTGCTACAACATTATCCTCCCATTGCCTCCTCCTTTCAAACTCACGCTTCGGAGGTGATCTTGGACGTTTAAGAGCATTGGGCCGGCTACCCTTTTTTGGCTGGCCTTGCCACTCTCATACTTAGCTAAAAGTGTATCAAATATAAGTTTTGTCTTCTCGTGCTTCTTAAAAGCTTTGTTCTTATCTTCATTCACTTTCCAACAGCCAATTTTTGGACTTTTAGGTTTGATCATCCTTGGCCTTTACATTATCATTACCAATGATCACACTCTTGCCTTTAGTTGATTCAACTTGAGACGGCTGAACCAAGACCTTCTTCCCCTCAAAGTTCATCATGTTGATGGGGAACGGATCATCATCTAGCTTCATCTTAGAATTTTCAGCAAACTTCAATCGTCCTTCATTAATGGCCGATTGAATCCGTCGATGGAAAACATTGCAATCATTAGTAGTGTGAGAATATGAATTATGCTACTTACAATATGCACGTTTCTTAATATATTCAAGTGATTGAATAACATGATTAGGAGGCAAACTAATTTGCTTTTCTTGTAACAAGAAATCAAATATCCTATCACATTTAGTGAGATCGAATGTGAATTTCATCTCTTCTTGCCGATTCTTTTGTGGAGTTGGCTTCAATGCGGAGCATATTTGATTTGGACTTCCATGCCCATTCGGCTACACACACGTCTACGCTATCATCATCTGACGAATTGTCCTCATATTCAACTACATTAACACCAGGATGATCCACCTTGTGTTTTTCACTAAACCTTTGAACCTTTCTGTGTTCTTTGGTACGACTTTCTTGAGTCAGAACCCGCTGCAAAACTTGATTCACATCTGAAAATTCTTGCCCCTCTAACCTCTCTTTAATGTGTGCATGCAACCCGACAAAAGCTAACTCAGCTAGATCTCTATCGGAGAGTAAAACATTGAAACATCAGTTTTTAGTATCTCTAAATCTTCTAATGTATTCAGAAACATACTCATTATACTTTTGTGTAATCGATGTCAAATGAATTAATCTCGACTCCATATCTCCGGTATAGAAATACTCATGAAATTTTTGCTCAAGTTGTGCCCACGTATGAGTAGAGTTAGACGCAAATGAAGTAAACCAAGTAAATGCATTGCCAGAAAGTGACAAAGGAAATAAACACAATCTTAAAGCATCACTATTACCGGCTTAACCACATTGTGCAAGAAATTGACCCATATGCTCCATGTTAGTTCTACCATATTCCCTATTGAATTTAACAAAATCAGGGACCTTAAACCCACGTGGATATGGGATTATGTCATAATAATCAGGGTATTATTTTTGATAAACATGTGATTTACCTTTGAGCGCTACCCCAAAATGTTCCCTCAAAATATTATTCATTTGCTCTTTGATGCTTTCAGGTCCAAAAAGTGTTACGGCCATAGGCCGATTGGATGACGCATTAGCATGTGATTGCGGCCTAAAAGATTGTTGTTGTGGCGTATCATGAGAGTGTGAAGTCACGTGTTGCATATGTGGAGTATTTGTGAAGGCATATTGAAGTAAGTATTTGGCAACGGACCATAGGGTATGCTGGTACCTTGTGGGGGTATAAGAGGTGTGCTATATACCATGGTGTTGTAAGGAACTAATGGCAAACTTGCTGAAATTTCAGCAGCCCCGCTATTAGCCACATACTGAACCGAATTTATGCTAGATGAAGTAGTCAGAACTGGAAAAACAAATGAGGACACCTCCGACTTGCCAGTACTCAATGTATTAAACGAAGGCGTTACTATACCAATAGGACCAACATTGGGTCGGCTATGAGTTTGTTGCATCGGCATATTTTGTTGTGTAGGCAAAGGTGTTGCACATTGTGCCGATGAAACTAATGGTATTTGCTGAAATTGATTGCCATTGTTGGAATTTGAGGTGCTAGCATCATGTAGTTGGGGCTGTTTTTTTTTAATCTTTTTCATCTTGCAATTCAATAAACAAAGCCCTAACACGACTAGACAGTACATGATCTAGACTTTTAATCAATATTTTCAAATTATTAGACATAGCAGCACCAACAGACTGATCTACCATATGCGCAATGTGCTCCTTGAAATCAAGAGTAGAATCACTTACATCGATCTTTACCTCATACTTGGCATGGATGATTGACATCGGATCTCCCTTCTTGATGACACCTTGACGTGTTTTCTGATAGCATGCAAGCATCATCTTTTCAACCTCCCGCTTTTGAGCTTCAATAGCTTGGCGATCCTCCTCGGGAAGCTCTTCAAGCGTAGGCGATGATATTGTCCATGTTGATTTTGGCCCCCTCCTCCTTAGACATGGCGCAGCGGGGTGCAGGGGGTGTCGATGCTGAAACCCTAGGTGTGGATGTTGATGGAGAACCGTCGATCCCCAGCGAAGTCGCCAATTTATGTTGGCACGGAATTGGGCAACGCCTCGCCAACACGGTTTCCGTCAAGGATACTTATCACTTTTCGCAGCGACATGTGACTTGTTTACAAGAAAACAAGCAAAGGTTTCGACCGGAAACCTTGGGAATCGTCGCTCAGACGATTTACGAGCAGATTGACAAAGAATTACCACTCGAACCATAGGGATTCAAATAACAACGAAGAACTAACCCTAAATTGCAGAAAAGTAAAGGCAAAGCGAAAAGTAGATGCAACAGATATGATTGACTGATGGATATGCAATCATCTTCCACCCCTTGACTATTTATAAGGGGGGGGGGTATGGTCTTGACACTAGGGAATCGAAGTAGGACTCTATTCCCACTGTAAACACACTCTGTTAAGCCAAAATCGCAAAAGAGATCCGAATAAATCCACGAATCCATTTTGATTCAGTTTCAGACTGAACACCGGATGGTCTGGTGAGAACAAACTCTAGAACACCGGACCATCTGGCGAGTTCACTCGGCCGAAACTCTAAGACTCGGTCTTATACACATAGTATATTTTGATGTCCCGTTTATACTCACTGGAGCATGTCACCGAACCAATATTTGCAGAGAGCAAATTTCTTGCAAAGTTTTCCTTTTGAATGCACTGGATGATCCGGCGATCATCAAAGACCTCACCGGACTATTTTCACCAGAGAACATTTTTTGGGCTAAAATCTTTCTTCTTCTCACCGGATAATCCGGTGATACCCTGGAATCTCCACCGGACCATTTCTTCTAGAGAGCAAGTTTTCGACACAAATTGACCTTCTACACACCGGATAATCCGGTGATCTCCGGAATCTCCACCGGACTATTTCTTCTAGAGAGCAATTTTTTGGTGCAAGTTAATCTTCCATACACCGAATAGTCAAGCGTTTCGTATCATTCACCGGACTATTTTATACAAAGATCATGTTTTACTGCACCAAATTTGAACTATAAGCACCGGATAGTCCTGCGATGACACGACATTGATCACCGGACTATCCGGTGTATACAAAAAGTCTGGTCGTGCCATTTTTTGCTATCAACAGGGCTCTCTGTTTTTGTTAGAGGTTTTGTAGGACTCTCCATTTTTGTTGGAAGTTTTGTAGAACTCTCTGTTTTTGCTGGAGGTTTTGTAAGACTCTCCATTTTAGCTGGAGTTTTGTAGGACTCTTCGTTTTTGCCGGAGGTTTGTTAAGTCTCTCCATTTTTACCAGAGATTTTGTAGGACTCTCCGTTTTTGCCGGAGGTTTGGTAAATCTCTCTGTTTTTGTCGGAGGTTTTGTAGGACTTTCCGTTTTTGCCGGAGTTTTTGTATCCCCATTGGCATGTATTAATGCTGAAGGCTATACACACTATCAGAGCTACACAATACTTTCCAGGAAACCTAGACAGTCTTGCCTTCTAGGTGACCTAGGCATGCTACGCCCGTGGTGTATAGACTTGTCGTGCTCCCGAGGAAACGTCCCGGGTGCACCGTGTTTCGCGGATCCGAAACACTCACTTTCGTGTTTCGAACAACTGTATAGGTATAACGCTGAATATATCATTTGCGGGCGTGCCAGTATACATCTAGTATACAAGAGAAACAACAGAGCAATGTAACTGAAACACTAAACTTTGTTCATTCAATATTGAATTCATAGAGTTCAAGTTTCATCAAATACAACACTCTGCTCCACATACACGTACACACACGCTATCTGACTACTTTTTACATCTCGCAATTGCTTGTCCTGGTTCCCGTGGCCTCGCAAGGCCCCCGGTTAATTACGTCCGGCTTCCCGGACAACCTCCGATAAGCTGCATTGCACTGGTCACCGTCAAGTCATCTCTGAGTCTACAAAGCTGTAGTCACATGCATCACAGACAAAGCAAAGTGAGCGTTAAACAACAAATAAAAGTAACAGACGGGACAAACAGTCTAGCATGAGCTTGGTGGACTGTTTATATATCCTGGGAAGAGGAGGTTTGGAGCTAGGGGATTTTGGGGTTTTCTTGCTGTGGTGCCCTAAGGTAACAATTCCCCTGCTATTCTTTATGTTTTGGTTGATGATTATGGCCGGTAGATCTTGGTTTGAGAGGTTTTGGTTAGGGGAATTTGTGGTTTGGGGTCGAACTGAGTGTTCTGCGCGCAGGCAGATTGAGCAGTGTGCGTGTTCTTGATGTTTCAGTGATCTAGATAATTTTTCCTGTGGAGGTGATCAACTAGAAAGTTGTAGCTAACATCGAAACCTAGCTACCAGTGAAATTTCAGATTTTTTGGCCATATGGGTTAGGAGATATTTCTATCTGAATCTGACTATTGTACCTCTATCGAATTTCTGTCAGTGTTAGATCTATTCTATTTTTGGGTATCTTAGTTGCCGAGCCAATTTTTCAGAATGCTAGAAGGTTGTAAAGGATTCATTAAGCTTTCCAATGGTGTGAACAATGCAATTTTTCATTGGTTGTAACTCTAGTTACGCTGTTCTGAACTTTTCTGCAATTAATGGTTGACAGATTTTGTTGTCGAAGTTCAGAACTTGATTAGGCCTTGTTAGAGATGTTTTATGTAGATCTGAATTATACCAAAGTTGAAGATTGTGTCATGATCTACATGTCCACAAAATTTTAGAATTTTTCGTTGCGTATTTCTGGAGATAAACAGGTTTGGGTGACTGCTGTCTGAAATTGACGACAAGTTTGTAGGGCTGTTTTGCTATGTCATTTAGGAGACCTTAGAGGCATGAGAAAATTGTGTTGTCTTAACAAAAATTGTAGCCCTTGTTCTTTAGTTTCTGAAAATGTATTCGTTTGCTATTATATCTGTGGTAGAAAAATAGTTACGAAAATAATAAGTACTGCTGCTCCTGTCAAACTAATACGTGTGTGCTGTTTTTGGTCGATATGTCTTGATTGAGGGTTTCGGGCGTAGGAGCGCTTTGTTTTATATATTTGCATGTTATGAGGAGTGTTGGTGCTGAGTTATGGTTATGTTTAGGTGGTGGTTCTTCGTCTCACACTTGAAGTTGGCCATTATCGTCGGTAGAAGGCAAGTAAACGTAGCTATGTTGTTGCTACCGTTTTGACTTATTATTTTCATCACCTACACCTTTATTTCAGAACCATGACAATTTAACTGTGATCCGAACTTTATGTTATGCTTTATGTTTAAGCATGTTTAATCATTGACTTATATCTATCCTTACGTTGCTACAATTCTTGTGAGCTATATTGTTATTTAACTTGAGGATGAAGTTGAAGTATTATTGGTAGTATACTTTAATGTAATTGCAGCATATTTCTACCATGTGCACTTGTATTTGCATATGCATTAAAAGTTATGTCGTAAAGATCACGACTGTACCGGTACACATCGTACGTTGCCCGAGGAGGGGTGCGATGTAAAAGAAGACATATCATTGCATTCATATGCATTCTTGAAAATTAATAACATTTATATGTTATTGTGGATATGAAGTTACACATGTGGTTGTGATCTTTATTTGAAGTTATTCTTTAATGTTGTTAATACTATCCTATCATGTCTTATTCTTGAGAAAACTGTATTAAATCGATGCTTAATCAACTTGTGGTTTAAATAACTTGTCAAAACAAGTTTGCTTGCTGGGATTTTATATCTCACCCTTGTATTACTCTCTCCAGGTATTTGATGCATGTCGTGAAGGGATGGGAATGTAGCAGCACGTTTTGCATTTCATGTCTATAGTTTTTTTTTATCATTGTGCTATAATAATAAATAAAGTTTAGTCCTTAGTGTCGTACGTTTGAAGTTTAAAGTGTGGTGGTGAAGTTAAACTTAATATTTTTTTCCTTTTGGTTCATGTTAGGATGTTTTTATTCGTTATTGTGATATTCTGCATATCTTGTTTATCTGTGTTAATGCTTCCGCGATGCTTATTTTTATAGAGCAGATGCTGCCATTTTTTTTATTTATTATGGAAAGTTGTAGGTTGCGTAGTTTGGTGAGATCCCAGATTTTTTGCTGCCCTGGGGTGTTAAAGTTGGTATCAGAGCCTAGGCTTTAGATTCTAGGTGAAATAAGACTTAATTTGACACACTTGCACATGTAGGTTGGGTAAGGGTTTGCATATCTTTGCTCCTATCATTTTATGTTTTGCTCTATCTAGTGCTTATGCTTAATTACTTGAAATGGATGTTTGCGTTGTTTGTATGTTTTGATGGCAGTAGTTATGCCACCTAAGAGGCGTGCTCCGGCTACACCAGATGGTGATGGCCAGGCTGAGCTAGTAGCCGCGATGCGGGCAATGCAGGACGAGTTGAGGATGTTGAGGCAGGCTGCCTCTGCTGCTGGTGCCCCTACGGGTGCTGCTTCTGGCGCTGCTCCTATTGCAGATGGTCCTGTCAGTGGTGTTTCTCTCATGCAGTGGGTTGGCATGAAGCTAGACAGTTTTGACGGCAGTGGTACTCCGGTTCATGCCGCTGATTGGCTGTCGTATGTGGAAGACAAGATGGAAGCTTTTGATGTGTTGGCTCACGATCGTGTTTGTTATGGGGTACAACTGCTGAAAGGTGAGGCTCATATATGGTGGAAGGGTGTGCAGTCAACTCGCACGGCTGCACATGGCCCGTTGTCCTGGCACGAGTTTGTCAGGCAGTTTGAGAGGAGGTTGTACCCGGTGACTTTCTTGGATAGGATGAAGATTGATCTGAATGCCTATACGCAGGATAAGAAGTCAGTTGCAGAGTATGAAGTGGGCTTCAATTAGATTGTCCGCTTCGTCCCACACGTGGCGCATGACGAGGTAGAGAAGGCAAAACACTTTCATCAAGGTCTTAAGCATTCGATCCGCCAAGTGTTGGGTGCTTTTCCAGTGGTTGACTTCCGCACTACAGTGGAACAGGCTTTGGGTGTGGAGATGCAGCAGGTGTACACTACTGACTTGTAGAAGTCTTCAGGTGGTGAGCTGTCTCACGGTCAGAGCGATAGGAAGGGCCATTCTGGTGGCCCTATTCACAAGAAGGGGAAGTTCCCACGTCATCAGCCATACCGCGTCAATTCTTCTCAGTCCAGTGCTTCAGGAGGGAGCGCACCTCAGTACCGGGCTGTTCCCAAGCCTAGCATGGGGTTGGTGTGCTTCCGGTGTGGCGACGCGCACCGTCGTGTGGAGTGTCAGTGGACTGGCAAGTGTTCTATCTGTGGCATGGATCACAAGGACGTGGTCTGTAGGAAGAATCCCAATGGGAAGGTGCGTTGGGAGCCAGTGTCTTCTTCTTCAGCTTCACATTCTAGTAGCACCGTCCAGATGATGGTGGCGACCTCCTCTGCACAGCAACACCTTCCTACGCTGCTCACTCTGCAGTGCTTGCCGGCGCCTTCCACTCAGCAGTACCTGCCCATGCCAGTCTACCCTCAGTACTTGATGGCGCCTCCGACTACACCGACTACTCCTTCGATGCCTCAGTCTGGGTTGTTTCGGCCAACCCAGGCTACTACTCCTTCAGCACCTCCAGTTCCAGGGGCATATGCTATGCCCTGCGTTGACGGTAGAGACCGTGGAGACGTGGTGAGAGGTATTATTTCAGTTGATTCGTTTGATGCGCATGCTCTTTTCGATTCTGGCGCTAGCTTCTCATTTGTCTTGGAGGGTTTTGTGGTTCGTGCTAGTCTTTCTATGCAGAAGATTAGTCAGTCTATTGTTGTCAGTTCTGCTAGAGGTCTCATCTCCAGTTCTTCTGTTTGCCCTGGTTGTGCTATTCATCTTGCTGATGAAACCTTTGTTGCTAATCTGGTGGTAATTCATTTGGATCCTTTTGACGTTATTCTTGGCATGGATTGGCTTTCTCGGTATCGAGCTGTTATTTCCTGTTTTTGGAAGACAGTCTCTTTACAGGCACCGTCGGGTCGAGAGGTGGTCTTTCAAGGGAGTGCGGTGAAGTACACTCTCTCTTTGTTGTGCCAGTTGTTTCCTGATCATTGGACTCGGAAGTCTGGCATTCTTTTGGCAATGGTCGAGGATCGCAAGGTTGCCTTGCACGTGGAGGATATCCCAGTGGTGTGTCGCTACTCCAATGTTTTTCTTGATGAACTTCCAGGTGTGCCCCCTGAGCGTGATTTGGTTTTTGAGATCAAGTTGGTTCCTGGCACGCAACCTATCTATAGAACTATGTATCGGATGGCTCCAGTGGAGCAGGTGGAGTTGAAGAAGCAGTTAGATGATCTTCTTGCTAAGGGATTCATCGAACCTAGTAAGTCACCTTGGGCTTTCCCGGTGTTGTTTGTGGAGAAGAAGGATGGCTCTAAGAGGCTATGTGTGGATTATCGTGCTGTTAATCAGGTGACCATCAAGAATAAGTATCCTCTGCCTCGTATTGATGCTCTCTTTGATCAGTTAAGAGGTGCTAAGGTATTTTTCAAGATTGATTTGAACTCTGGGTATCACCAGATAAGGATTAAGGAGGAGGATATTGAGAAGACTGCTTTTATCACGAGGTATGGGCATTATGAGTATGTTGTTATGTCTTTTGGACTAACGAATGCCCCTGCTATCTTTATGGAAGCGATGAATAAGATGTTGCATGAGTACTTGGATGACTTCGTTGTTGTTTTCATCGATGATATTTTGATCTACTCCAAGTCCGATGAGGAGCATGAGTGTCATCTTAGTCTTGTTTTGGATGCTCTCCGGAAGAATAAGTTCTATGCAAAGTTGAAGAAATGTGCTTTCTGGCTTTCTGAAGTGAGCTTCCTTGGGCATGTGATTAATCAGCATGGTATTACTGTTGATCCTAAGAATGTTGCATCAGTGGTGGAATGGCAAAGGCCAACCAGTGTGACGGAGATACGGAGCTTCCTTTGTCTTGCTGGTTATTACCGGCGTTTTGTGCAGGACTTCTCTAGAATTGCAAAGCCGATGACCAAGCTTACTGAGAAGGGTGTTCCTTTTATGTGGACTGATGATTGTGAGGCCAGTTTCCGGACTCTGAAGGATAAGTTGGTGAATGCTCCTATTCTAGTTTTGCCTGAGAGCGGCAAGCGCTTCACGGTGTATACGGATGCTTCCCGTATTGGTCTTGGTTGTGTGCTTATGCAGGATGGCAAAGTAATTGCTTATGCTTCCCGACAGTTGAAGAACCATGAGAGGAACTATCCTACCCATGATCTAGAGTTGGCTGCAGTGGTATTTACTTTGAAGTCTTGGAGGCATTATCTCTATGGTGAGTCTTGTGATATCTTTATTGATCACAAAAGCCTCAAGTATATCTTTACTCAGAAGGAGCTGAATTTGAGGCAACGTAGATGGCTTGAGTTGATAAAGGATTATGATCTGACGATCCAGTATCACCCTGGGAAGGCTAATGTGGTGGCAGATGCCCTAAGCAGGACGAGTGTTCCTAAGATAGTGATGCCTTTGGTTGCAGAATTGGATCGTATGGGTATTTCCTTTTGCTATGCAGGCACTGCAAGAGAGGAGACCCAGTTGATCATTCAGTCACCCATACTCGAGAGAGTGCGTGAGGCACAGCAACATGACCGCTTGATTCAGGAGGTTCGCAAAAGGATTGCAGATGGAAGACCTCGGGAGTTCAGTATCGATGAGCATGATGTAGTCCGTTTCAGAGGACGTCTTTGTGTGCCACAGAAGTCAGATGTGAAGATGGACATCTTGAGGGAGGCTCATCGGACTCCATATACAATTCATCCTGGTGAGACTAAGATGTACAGAGATCTGAAGCGGAGCTTCTGGTGGAAAAGGATGAAGGTTGATATTGCTGAGTATGTGGCAGCTTGTGGTGTATGTCAACAGGTAAAGGCCGAGCATAAGAGGCCAGCGGGGTTGCTTCAGTCTTTAGAGGTTCCCGAGTGGAAATGGGAGCATATCACTATGGACTTTGTGGTTGGTTTACCCCGATCGCCTCGTGGTAGGGATGCCATATGGGTTGTTGTGGACAGGCTCACTAAGTCCACGCATTTCATTCCTATGAAGACGATGAGTTCAGCTCAGGATTTAGTTCCCTTGTATATCAAGGAAGTGGTGAGGTTGCATGGTGTGCCTAAGTCGATTGTATCAGATCGAGACACCAAGTTTGTATCGAAGTTTTGGCAGAGCCTTCAGAGTGCTATGGGCACTAAGCTTTCTTTGAGTACCGCTTTCCATCCTCATACAGATGGGCAGTCCGAGCGGACCATTCAGACCTTGGAGGATATGCTACATGCTTGTGTCCTTTCTTGGAAGGGCAGTTGGGAGGATCACCTTGCTTTGGTGGAGTTTGCCTATAATAATAGTTATCATGCTAGCATTAAGATGGCTCCATATGAGGCTTTGTATGGCAGTAAGTGTGTTTCCCCCCTGTGTTGGGATTCGTCTGGTGAGAGGGCTGTGCTTGGTCCTGAGATCGTTCAGCAGACTGCCGAGAAAGTGCGGGAGATACGACAGAACATGTTGGTCGCTCAGAGCCGACAGAAGAGTTATGCAGATGTGAGGAGACGTGAGCTGGAGTTTGTGGTAGGTGACCAGGTTCTCCTCAGAGTATCGCCCACAAAGGGTGTTGTTCGATTTGGCATTACAGGGAAGCTTAGCCCGAGGTACATTTGACCTTTTGTCATCACAGCTCGAGTTGGTAGTTTGGCTTACCGTCTACAGTTACCAGATTCTATAAGTGGTGTGCATAATGTCTTCCATGTATCCATGTTGAGGAAGTATCTGTGGGATCCAGAGCATAAGATTGATCTTGAGCCTATTAGAGTACAGCATGACTTGTCTGTTGAGTGTCGCCCAATGCGTATCTTGGACACGTCAGAACGAGTCATGAGGAAGAGGATGATCAAATATGTGAAGGTTTTATGGACTAATCAGTCAGAACGTGAAGCTACTTGGGAACTCGAGGAGCAAATGCGTAAGAGGTATCCAGCGCTCTTCGAGGAAGGTCAATTTCAAGTTTTGGTTTAAGTTGGTATGTTTCTTTTCCGTAGCGGTCGTAGTATAGCTGAATTCGGGGACGAATTCTTTAAAGGAGGGGAGAATGTAATGCCCTAAATTTTTTGAAGGAAATTGGAAGTCGTCATTTCCGGTTTTTTGGGTATTGAATCGCTCTCGTCGGGAAAGAAAAGAGAAGAAAGTGAGGCAAATTGCAGTAGTGCATTTCTTTTAAAATAGAGAAGCTTTAACCATGAGAGTGGGCTGAGCCAACCTGGGCTTGGGCCGGTTAGCCTAGCCCCTCCCCCAAAGGCCCATGCGCCCCCCTTCTTTTCGCCCTCCACCCTGCCAAACCCTAGCCGTCCCTCTTCTATGCCGCCACCACCCTGCTGTTGCTCTTGTGCGGTAGAGAGAAGAGAAAGGAAGAGGAGAATAAGGGGAAGGGAAGGGCAGCAAGGAAAGCAAGGAGAAGAGGGGAAGAGGAGGTTTGGAGCTAGGGGATTTTGGGGTTTTCTTGCTGTGGTGCCCTAAGGTAACAATTCCCCTGCTGTTCTTCATATTTTGGTTGATGATTATGGCCGGTAGATCTTGATTTGAGAGGTTTTGGTTAGGGGAATTTGTGGTTTGGGGTCGAACCGAGTGTTCTGCGCGCAGGTAGATTGAACAGTGTGCGTGTTCTTGATGTTTCAGCGAACTAGATGATTTTTCCTGTGGAAGTGATCAACTAGAAAGTTGTAGCTAACATTGAAACCTAGCTACCAGTGAAATTTCAGATTTTTTTGCCATGTGGTTTAGGAGATATTTCTATCTGAATCTGACTGTTGTACCTCTGTCGAATTTCTGTCAGTGTTAGATCTATTCTGTTTTTGGGCATCTTAGTTGCTGAGCCAATTTTTCAGAATGCTAGAAGGTTGTAGAGGATTCATTAAGATTTCCAATGGTGTGAACAATGCAATTTTTCATTGGTTGTAACACGCTGTTATGAACTTTTCTGCAATTAATGGTTGACAGATTTTGTTGTCGAAGTTCAGAACTTGATTAGGCCTTGTTAGAGATGTTTTATGTAGATCCGAATTATACCAAAGTTGAAGCTTGTGTCATGATCTACATGTCCACAAAATTTTAGAATTTTTCGTTGCATATTTCTGGAGATAAACAGGTTTGGGTGGCTGCTGTCTGAAATTGACGACAAGTTTGTAGGGCTGTTTTGCTATGTCATTTAGGAGACCTTAGAGGCATGAGAAAATTGTGTTGTCTTAACAAAAATTGTAGCCCTTGTTCTTTAGTTTCTGAAAATGTATTCGTTTGCTATTATATCTGTGGTAGAAAAATAGTTACGAAAATAATAAGTACTGCTGCTCCTGTCAAACTAATACGTGTGTGCTGTTTTTGGTCGATATGTCTTGATTGAGGGTTTCGGGCGTAGGAGCGCTTTGTTTTATGTATTTGCATGTTATGAGGAGTGTTGGTGCTGAGTTATGGTTATGTTTAGGTGGTGGTTCTTCGTCTCACACTTGAAGTTGGCCATTATCGTCGGTAGAAGGCAAGTAAACGTAGCTATGTTGTTGCTACCGTTTTGACTTATTATTTTCATCACCTACACCTTTATTTCAGAACCATGACAATTTAACTGTGATCCGAACTTTATGTTATGCTTTATGTTTAAGCATGTTTAATCATTGACTTATATCTATCCTTACGTTGCTACAATTCTTGTGAGCTATATTGTTATTTGACTTGAGGATGAAGTTGAAGTATTATTGGTAGTATACTTTAATGCAATTGCAGCATATTTCTACCATGTACACTTGCATTTGCATATGCATTGGAAGTTATGTCGTAAAGATCACGACTGTACCGGTACACATCGTACGTTGCCTGAGGAGGGGTGCGATGTAAAAGAAGACATATCATTGCATTCATATGCATTCTTAGAAATTAATAACATTTATACATTATTGTGGATATGAAGTTACACATGTGGTTGTGATCTTTATTTGAAGTTATTCTTTAATGTTGTTAATACTATCCTATCATGTCTTATTCTTGAGAAAACTGTATTAAATCGATGCTTAATCAACTTGTGGTTTAAATAACTTGTCAAAACAAGTTTGCTTGCTGGGATTTTATATCTCACCCTTGTATTACTCTCTCCAGGTATTTGATGCATGTCGTGAAGGGATGGGAATGTAGCAGCACGTTTTGCATTTCATGCCTATAGTTTTTTACCATTGTGCTGTAAGAATAAATAAAGTTTAATCCTTAGAGTCGTACGTTTGAAGTTTAAAATGTGGTGGTGAAGTTAAACTTAATATTTTTTTTCCTTTTGGTTCATGTTAGGATGTTTTTATTCGTTATTGTGATATTATGCATATCTTGTTTATCTGTGTTAATGCTTCCGCGATGCTTATTTTTATAGAGCAGATGCTGCCATTTTTTTATTTATTATGGCAAGTTGTAGGTTGAGTAGTTTGGTGACATCCCAGGTTTTTGGCGGCCCTGGGGTGTTAAACTGGGTCATCATCGGCCACACAGGCCTCAGACATTCCAGCCCCTCATCATCGCCCGTAGCCTCAGGTATTGCGAGAGAATAGAGGGAGAGAGAGAGAGTCTAGTGTACATGGTAGTTCACCAGCTACAACCTGTCAGGAGCCCGGCGAACTGCACGACATCTAAAATCCTATCTACAACCTCTACACTCAACCCACAGCAACTCAGCCACTAAGGCAAACACCACAACGGCATCCAAAAATCAAATGTCGGGCCTCCACAAAGTCATTGGCCGCGACACAGGATTCAACCTATTGGTCATCATCAGCCCTTTAAACAAACTATCAATGGAAACAGCGGCAGAAAAAACAGAGCCTCAGATCACAACTTATCACACCTGAAAAACCTTTAACAGTAGATCATGTAAAAGGCCGTAGCAGCAAAAAGGGGGTCGGTACAGCATGAGCCTCATCTTAACTGAACAGCCAGCAGACATAAGCAGTGTACTGACAAGCATAAGGAATACAGCATGGGGGGGGGGTCAACACAGGTGAGCCTTCAGGAACATAGGAAACAAAGGAGCCAATAACACAGCTCCCTCTCAATAGATGAAGAGCCACATCATTCAATACAGGCGCCAGGCAACCACATAGGTATGATTCACATGCGATTGCCATACCAACAGAAAAGGCACATGAGCATCAGGGCAATGACAGTGTGCCAACTCATCTAGTCAAACAAGTGAATGCCCTAAGATCAGTGGATGGGGGGGGGGGGGGGGCAACAATAGAAGGAGCCCACATGAAACATCCTAAAACAAAAGAAACAGCGACCGAGCATTGCCACCATTAACTTAGCCAAACAAAGACCGAGCATCACATATAATCAAGGATGGCTCAGTAAGCTTAATAACAGCAGGAGGATATCAACAGGCCATGTCCAGGGCATAGCCTGCCTACAGCCACTAATCAACCTCAAATGATCAGGAGTATAACCATATGATCCAGCCCATAATAACAGCACCAAATAATAGGGTGAGTTCAGGACTCACCACAAATCAATAATCTCACCGGCAGCCGTGTATACTAACTCGAGCATATGTACAGAAAGTAGCTAGGCCAAGAGTGTGCTCAACAAATGACGGCATGCACATTAATAATAACAATCATGCTATCAAGAAACAGTATCTGGTTCTAAATCAACTAAGAACCTGAACATCATCCCTTAACAGCAAAGAATGGACTACTAAGGATATATCAGATCAACAGCCCATCAACCAACATCAGTGGCCGGCCACTAATATGATCAAACCATAGGGCGGCATATGACCAAAAAGCTCACCACTAGCCGGTCACAACACTGCCAACCTCGTCATCTTTCACACAAAAGCATCCAACCATCATATCGGCACACGCTCTACGTCACGTACAAGACATCGTTCTACGTCACGTACAAGTCCGCGTTCGGGCGGATGGCCAAGTCCACCCGGAGGATGGAAGAGTTAGCATTCGGGTAACGCTGAATCTCGAGCAAAACCCGAGATACAATTTCCTCTTAGAATGCCTGGCTCCAAAGCCACGTCAAACACAAGACAATGGCACTATCCCTGTTTCAACAGGGCCTGCCGGGTAGCAGCAAAGGGTTGAGGTAGGGTTGAGCCACATCAGCTCTCTCAAGTCATCACTACTAAAGAAAATGAAAAGCCAGTAATAGAGGACAAACCTGCAACTGTCCCCGAGGAAGCGACACCGCCCTCTACTACTAAAGGGTCCCGACTATAGAACCAAGCACAGATGCTTCGACAAACTATGATACTACGTCTGAGAGCTCTAAAAAGTCCGATAATGCAGATGTCATGATGTGCGGCACAATCAGGGTATTGAGTCCCGAAGGGTCGGATTCTGACTGGGAGCCTCTGCCCGTCACACATGAGCTAGAGTACTCCTCTGATGAAGAGATTGTGCCGAATCCCAAGGCATGGTTCAACAGATCCTCGTAGCTTGTTGCAAAGTTACAAAAGGAGGCCATAATTGCCCCTTGCTTTTCGGTATCTGGAAGGTGTAAATCACTTGACAGGGGGTCATCTCTGTGTGATCACCGCAATACTTACAGGAGCATTCCATCACACTTGCCACAAGATAAGGGGCAGTTACACACGGTGGCTACACGTCCTGGTCCCGACACACGCTTGAAGATATCTGCTCGACAAAGAATAGAGAGTAGCCTCGGCACGTCCGAGGATGAGGGACAGTATAGCCCGGGGTCTCATACAGTGGACTCTCTTGAAACCCGCTCTCAGTCGCCGCATTATTCCCAGCTAGCACATTCTGCTTTGTATGGGGATGAAGGAGAGTTAGAAGGCAACAACATTGCACCTGTAAACATGGCTAATGAAAATGATGGCACTCATCAGGAGCCATCCGCGGGGACGGGAACAAATGGGCAGAACCAGCAAGTACCCCCGCATCCGGGCGCTCAAGATGAGCAAAGTAGTGCCCTTGGAAGACAAGTGAGTGAGCTGTCTGCAAGAGTGGACCAACTCTGTGCCATGATGATGCATTTCATGTCAGGAGGCACACGGCCACCGCACCCTCATACACTGCAGGTTGCTCAAGCTGACCCGCAATTTGCGGAAATGGAAGCTGCGTCTCAGCCGCGCCATCCTCCTCCGGTAGGGGCAGGGGGCACACCTAGCTACCAGATAGGCGCCACTCCTCCACCTATTATTGCAGCGCCAGCAAATTCAGTTACACACACTGTGTCGGCTATAACATTAAGAGATTACCACAGTATTGCAGAAGATGTGGTTAACAGGAGAATGCGTCAGCTGGCGACCAATCAGGCCCCAAGAACATTAGAAAGCGAGCTCGATAAGCCATATGAATCATGGCACAACCGAGTTGCGTTTCCCACAGGTTGGCATCCGCAGAAGTTCCGCCTGTTTGATGGAACCGGGGACGCCACTGAGCACCTTGTGTATTTTGAGTCGGTATGTGGAGATACCGCCAACAACCCTTCGTTATTATTGTGCCAGTTCTCGGCTTCCTTGACGGGAGCCGCCTTCCACTGGTATAGTCATTTACCTGCAGGTTCGATACCTAGTTGGGTTGCCATGAAGGAGCTCTTTAAATCACATTTTATCACCATGAGGAAAGACATCTCGATTCTAGAGTTGTCTCAAATAAGGCAAAGGCCGGATGAGAGAATTGAAGATTACATCGTCCGCTTCGGAAATAACTATGTCCGACTTGCAAGAGAGATGCATCCAGAAGATGTTGTGCAGATGTGCATCCACGGCATGTTGCAACATTGGTTGGTCGGCGTGTCAAGGCGTGACCCCAAGATGTTTAGCTCGCTTGGTGATGCTGTTGCAGCCACCAAGTTGGAGTTCGAAAAGGTACCCCATATCATGGAGATGTACAAGAACGCTAGCTCCGTTGATAACACTCGACGACTTGGGACGTCAAGCAAGCCGACAGGGAATGGCAACAAAGGGAAGGCACCCGTTGAGTCAAATTCTACGAGTATCGTTCCAATTTTTGGTCTAAAAAATGAATGGCCAAGACCAGCGATACGTCCTAATGTCCGAGAGATGTTAAATAAACAGTATGTCTTCCGACGGGACCTTATCAAGAGCCTCTTTGAACAAATGAACGAGCAAAAGCTTGTGAGTTTACCTACTTTGGCAAGACCCGAGCAGGTCGCCATGATTGAAAATCCTTTGTATTGCCCATACCATCGGTACGTAGGGCTTATCATTGAGGATTGTATTGCTTTCAAAGAATGGTTGCAAAGAGCGGTCGATGAGAAGAGATTGGCCCTCAAACCTGAAGCAATGAACCCTGATTATCGTACTGCTAACGTGGTGACGGTGAAGCATGATGTGTCATCGTCCGTCCATATAAATGAAGAAGAAGAGTATTGGGTGCCATTCATCCATGTAGAAGATCAGTTCAAAAGTCTTCGGCTCACTCCCGTCACTCATCATGTGAAGGGGCCACAGTGGAGGTAGGTACCGCAAAGGCACCCTGCAGGGGTTCGACGATCAAGCTATCAAGTTGATCCTCCTCCAACGCTGGTACAAATTGCACAACGTCATCCAAGCCAATGATGTATGCTTCCCCGATTCATTCCCAAGTCGGAGGGAGACGAGTCTTTCCCACGGAGAATCACCACGTTGCCTACACTAGGTCAATTCTTCCCTGAGACCTGGGGGAAGCTTTCGATGTCAAATGAAGAGCAGTCTCTTGATGCTATTCCCTCATTCAAGGTGGCGCCATGCAATGCTATCACTGCGAGTGAAGACGAGGAGGATTCAAACTCGGGAGTCGCTATTACTCCCGAAGAGCGTGAGGCTCTTGAAGCGGAAGCTGCATCTACTGTGCAGGGTGACATGGAAGAAGTACATATGAACTTGAGGAACAGGAGAGAACTTCCCGAACCAGCAAAGCTCCAACTTCCTCGAGTTGAAAAGGCCGATGGGTTGGAACGTGAAAAGCTCCCCACTAAAGAAGCCAAGCCTTCATCATCAAAAGCACTAGGAAAAGAAGATGATGGCGTAGAGTACAATGTCATTGCTCACTTAAAGCGCATTCCAGCATTATTAAGCATTTACAATGCATTGATGCTCATGCCAGATTTAAGAGAGGCCTTAATAAGGCCCTTCAAGCTCCTCATGTATATGAAACGGCTATGGCCAAACATCGACTCCTTAGCATCCTAGCCGAAGCCAAGGAGATATCATTCTCTGAGGAAGATAAGATGGTTGAAACTGATAACCATAATCGACCACTCTACATTGAAGGAAACATTGGGAGCGCACATCTTCGCCATGTACTCATAGACCCTGGCTCGGTGGTCAACCTTCTGCCTATTCCCAGCTTGACCCGAGCCCGGTATACTATGGATGATCTCGAGCCCACCAGTGTGGTTATATGTGGATACGATAGCAATGGGAGCAAAGCATTGGGCTCGATCACTGTAAAGCTGCAAATGTCCACTTTCAGCTTTAAGGTGAAATTCTTCGTGATTGAGTTCGTAACATCCTATTCGGCGCTATTGGGTAGATCGTGGATTCACAAATACCAGGTCGTCCCGTCTACATTGCACCAGTGCTTCAAGTTTATGGATAACAAGGGAGAGCAACACCGGATCATCGGTAATCTCTTCCCGTATACGGTGCAAGAGGTGCACCATGCAGATGCCAAGTACTTCTTCCCGGGCACTGGAGGAGAAGAATGTTTGGGGTGCTCTAACCCAGCAGCCGATGTTGTGATTACGCCTGACCCGACGTCCTCTAGTTCTGAGATGGATTTCCTCATCACACCATGCTCCAGGCAACAAGGCTCTCTCCCTCGCGTTCATGGCAGTATGGACCGAGGAAGGCTTCGATCACATGCTCCTGTGTCTCGACGACAACAAGGACCGGGGTCAATCAAAGAAGACAGGTCAGGTGCATTTTGGAGTTGGAACTCCGCTTCGCCTCCCTCCATGATGCCCCTAATCACGGGGAACTTGGAGGCTTCTTCATCAACGTCATCAACAATTACCACCATGACAAGGTCAGAAGCTAAAGACCCTGATAGAGGTGCCTCCTACTAAAGATGAGGGGAGCACATCTTCCCCGCTACTTTTTGAGTATAATGCTAATACCGAAAAACCTCTTGTGATAGCACATGAGGGCCCAACAGGTGCCCCTACAGGCAACATGCAAACACTCCAGGTACCTAGCAAAGTGGCTGACTCTACGTCCCCTGAATATAAAGAGGGAAGAGTGAAAAAGATAGTCGCCAAATAGAGAAGGTGGCCTCGAGCTCCCCTCTTTTTCCGCTTCCATCACTTTACACTTCAGTTGCTACACCATTAGAGGTCTGGGTTGTTCCCGATCCTCAGGGATACACCAGCCCGACCCTGTTCTATAAGGTTCCACATACTCAATGTTGTAACCTCGTGCTCAATTTTCCAGATCCTGAAGAGGATAAGGAGGAGATTATCGGGACTCTGAGGGTTACACCGAGCATGGTCCCCTTGCTCGAGAAGTCCAGAATCAAGCTACGGAGGAACCAGAGATTACCATCTCCACCCAACGTATGTGAGGAATGGTGGAGCCAGTCAGAACGACTCGTAAAGAAGGGTCATCTCCCCCGTACTAGGTATGGATTGGGCTACTGTCCCTTCACCTCGTGTGAGGGCAACGAAGAGGATGAGGATGATCCTGAACTCGTCACATGTCATGCTATTTGTGCAGGTGAAGATTGGGGGCATGAGGATGATGAAGAAATACCATCCGATGAAGAGGACTTGATCGAAATATATGATGTCCCTCATCAGCCCCGATCATTCTGCGCTGCTGCGAACACGCGACATGGCTTGAGAGACGAGCAATACCTCTTGGCAAAGATACATGAAGCGACGCCAGTTCATCATGGAGAAATCCTCAATGCTGCCCCGGCTCCTTACCAGTTGGAGGACGGCAGGCAGCAAACTATAGATGAGCTTGCAGAGATTAATCTCAGGAGTGAAGATGATCCTCGCCCCACTTTTGTAACCGCTACGCTCTCACCTGAAGAGCGTGAAGATTATAAACAATTTTTAATGAAATATCGAGACTGTTTCGCATGGTCATATAAAGAAATGCCGGGTCTTGACCCAAGTGTTGCTACTCATAAATTAGTGATAGACCCGCAATTTCGTCCTATTAAACAACATCAGCGGCGTTTCCGCCCGGAATTACAAGATGACATCATTGCCGAAGTTGATTAAAGTGGGATTCATCAAAGAGGTGCAATATCCTTGATGGCTCGCTAATATCGTTCTAGTAATGAAGAAGAACGGGCAAGTTCGGGTCTGTGTAGACTTCCGTGACTTAAATCGCACTTGCCCGAAAGACGACTTTCCTATTCCAATCACCGAGTTAGTGATAGATTCTACTACAGGCTTTGGAGCCCTCTCTTTCATGGATGGGTTCTTCGATTATAACCAGATCAAGATGGACCCATACGATGCCATCGACACAACATTTCGTACCCCGAAGGGTAATTTTTACTATAAAGTAATGCCCTTTGGTTTGAAAAATGCAGGCGCCACATACCAGCGCGCCATGACGGCCATCTTTGATGACCTCATCCACCAGTCCGTAGAATGCTACATCGACGACTTGGTGGTCAAGACCCGAGAGCGTGAGCATCATCAAAAAGATTTGCGCATCGTATTTGAGAGACTGCGCAAGTACCAACTCAAGATGAACCCGCTCAAGTGTGCCTTCGCCGTGCAGTCCGGCGTCTTTCTAGGCTTTATTGTGTGCTACTGAGGCATTGAGATTGAGCCGAAGAAGATAAAGGCAATCCTTAAGATGCCTCCACCAGAAAATTTGAGAGAGCTTAAGTCTTTACAGGGAAAGCTAGCGTATATCAGATGCTTTATTTCTAATTTGTCGGGGCGAATCTAACCCTTGTCCAAGCTCATGAAGAAAGGCGCACCGTTCATTTGGGACGAGCATTGTCAAAACGCCTTTAACAGTATCAAGCAATATCTGCTTCATCCACCTGTGCTAATGGCCCCCATCAAAGGGCGGCCCCTCATCTTGTACATCGCAGCACAACCAGCTTCCGTCGAAGCCCTTCTTGGGCAGATTAACGACGAAGGAAAGGAAGTCGCATGCTATTATCTCAGCAGGACTGTGGTGGGAGCTGAACGCAACTACTCCCCCATTGAAAAGCTTTGCTTAGCGTTAATCTTTGCACTCAAGAAACTGCTACACTACTTGCTAGCACATGAGGTCCAGCTTATTGCAAGAGCGGACCGTATGAAATACGTCCTTAGTCAGCCCGCTCTCATTAGGGCCGGAAAATGGGCGTTGTTAATGATGGAATACGACATCACATACATTCCTCAGAAATCCATCAAAGGGCAAGCATTAGGTGACTTCCTAGCGGCGTATCCCGTTTCGGATGATTCGCCCTTAGTCACAGAATTGCCCGATGAAGAAGTGTTCATAGTTGACATGGAAGCTCCGTGGGAACTTTATTTCGATGGCGCGTCACGTATGGAGTCCGACCCTGATGGGACTCCTCGTAGGAGAGCCGGTGCAGGGATAGTGTTTAAGAGCCCCAAAGGAGAAACACTATACCATTCATTTTCCTTGCTTAAGGAAGAATGCTCCAACAATGAAGCTGAGTACGAGGCCCTCATCTTTGGGCTGCTCCTTGCACTCTCTATGGAGATACGCATTCTTTATGCATACGGAGACTCACAACTCATCGTGAGGCAGGTTAATGAAGTCTATGAAGTACGCAAGCCCGAGTTGGTTCCATATTGGAAAGCCACTCGCAAGCTCATGGAGAAATTCGAGCTCATACATATTGGACACATCCCTCGAAGCAAGAACGCTTCAGCAGATGCTCCTACAAAGCTAGCTGCAACCCTCGTGCTACCTGATGGGCAGGTAGAAGTAAAAGTTGAGGAGAGAGGGCTTCTACCAGCCGTACTTGAGCTCGTTCCTGAAGACCACGAAGTGAATGCTGTGGTAGATACTAAAGGTGATGAACAGGATTGGTGTAAGCCTTTCTTGGATTATTTCAAGCATGGTGGTCTGCCAAGGGATCCCGTCGCAAGACGCCAATTGCAAAGACGACTCCCCTCATACATATACAAGGCGGGAGTCCTATATCGGCGATCTTATGGGCATGAGATACCACTTTGATGCTTGTCACGAAGCGAAGCTGATAAAGCCGTAAAAGAAGTACACGCAGGAGTTTGCGGCGGTCATCAAAGCGGGCCAAAGATGTACCATAGCCTGAAACTGGCAGGAGAATATTGGCCCGGCATGATGACCGACTGCATTCAAGTGGCATGGTCTTGTTATGATTGCCAGATACACGGGGAATTCAAACATCGTCCCCCGGTTCCATTGCACCCCACTGTACCCTCCTGGCCCTTTGACGCTTGGGGTATTGACATAATTGGTAAAATCGAGCCGCCCTCTTCTAAGGGGTAACAATTCATTCTCACCGTCACTGATTATTTCTCCAGGTGGGTGGAAGCAGTCCCTTTGAGGGAGGTGAAATCCGACAATGTCATCAACTTCCTCGAGCGTAATATCATATACCGTTTCGGAGTTCCTCATCGCATCACCTCTGACAACGGACTATCTTTCAAGTCAAGTAAGATCTATAAGTTTGCTGAAAAATACAAGATTCAATGGAACTATTCCACAGGGTATTACCCTTAGGCCAACGGCTTGGCTGAAGCTTTTAATAAGACCCTCGTGGGCATTCTGAAAAAGACAGTCACAAAAAACAAGAGGGATTGGCATGACCGTCTCTTCCAAGCATTATGGGCGTATAGGGTCACCATCTGTACACCCACACAATCAACGCCCTACTCACTTGTCTACAGTACGGAGGCTATTTTGCCACTAGAGCTGGAGCTTCCTGCGCTCCGGATTGTCATACACAATGAAATCACACAAGACAAAAAAGTTCACCTTCGGCTCAAAGAACTGGATGCCCTTGAAGAAGAGCGCCTCAACGCTCTCCAAAATTTACAATTCTATCGACAAAACATGATTCGAGCGTATGACAAGCTTGTCAAACCTCGCGTATTCAGGAAGGGCGAGTTAGTACTCGTTTTGAGGCGCCCGATCATTCTCACCGGCAAAAGCAAAGGCAAATTCGAGCCAAAGTGGGAGGGGCCCTATGTTGTAGAGCAGGTTTACAATGGAGGTGCTTATCAGCTTATTAATCAGGAGGGCGTTCGTCCAATGCCCCCTATTAATGTCCGCTTTCTTAAAAAGTTTTTTTGCTTAAAAAACCGTCTTCCATTCCCCTTGGATTAACATTGAAAAGGGAGAAATCCGAGGATCGTTGCGTATTTTCATAAAATAAAGGGTGTTGATCCACCCAACAATAATCACTGCCTTTCTACCTGTCGCCGAGTTGCGATCCCAGGGTATGGCTACTTGCAGGACTAACCTCCAGAGATGTATGAAGTGTCATGACAATTTTAAGCTATGATAATAAACACACACTGCACAAAAGACACATGTTCCTCTGTCTACACTTGGGTGTCAAGGCTAACTCATTCTGCCTCCGAAGTGACCAGCCGTTGTTAATCCCGTACTCTTCCACCCCAGCATAAGTTCACCCGGGGACGACCATAGGAAAAGAGCAAGAGAGGGCTACCTTCCCAACATAAGTCATGGGTATGTGTGCAGCTTCTTGCACCCCGGCGTGATAGAAACAAGGGCCTTGTTACACAAAAGTTGCCCACGAGGTTTAGTACCACAAAGCGTGGATGGTGGAATCTCAAAGGCATTCGCAATCCCAAGATCAAGCTCAAGTTCAAGCAAATTCAAAGACCCAATGAAGGTCAATTATAGTTCAAAACACCCAACGAAGGTGTCATCAAATCAAAGCCTTCCCGACGTCAAGGGAGAAGAATCAACAAATGTGCAAGTAAAGTCACCATTAATATGTGGTATGAAAATTGCGAATGCTGGAGAGTGACCATCGTCCACCACCCTCGCAGAAAATGGAGGCAACAATGCTACAGCTCACTTCCTACCCACCTTTGATCTATGCCACTCACAAAAACAGCCCCCATGGAGTACAGGATTGTCAACATGCTCTAGGCGAGGAGGCAGCTTTGGGGGAACCCCCACCATTTGCAGAAGCACTTTCAAACAGGTGTTCTTCACACGTACACTGATGTGATAAATAATTAAATGCAACTGTCATGACTCTTCTTTGTCTCCGGAGGAAGGAGTCTCTTGTGGCTGTATCTTGGGGTCATTCCATAGCTCGGTGACACAAGAAAAGTCCATATTTCAAAATATCAAATGCATCAAACAGGACTGTTAGTATGCATTTCCCCTTTATTATCAGTTAACCATTTTCTCATAGCTATTGCAGCTTGATGAACCAGAGAAGTACACCATCTTTGTGTTGATGGATCTGTGGAGTCTTTAATTATTTTATACCTTCACTGGCTGGCACCTCCCAAGGTCGCAATGGAGTCTTTAATCATTCTACGCCTTCACTAGCTGGCACCTCCCATGGTCGCAGTGGAGTCTTTAATCATTTTATGCCTTCACTGGCTGGCACCTCCCAAGGTCGCAGTGGATTCTTTATCTATTCTTCGACAACGGCTGGCACCTCCCAAGGTCGCAGTGGAATCGAGGATCCCCTCAGGAGTGGCGCCGAGTTTCGTCGCAACTAAGGATTATCGTGAGCAGTGAAGCGTGCTAGTGCGGTTCACGCGGAACTGTGAAACCCTTCAACCCTATTGGCTGGCACCATGGCTGCTATATGGTCATAGTAGAGTTGATAAAATCTCTCATAATAGGTCTTCACTGGCTGGCACTCCCAAGGTCGCAGTGGAGCCAATCGAGCAAATTTTCCTTGTTGCTACGCTGGCCGGCACCTTTATGGTCGTAGTGCAGCTATCAAATTGTTCTTCTATGACTACACTGGCTGGCACCCTTCTACGGTCGCAGTGCACGTCAGTTGAAGATCCGTTATATGCCATCACTGGTTGGCACCCCTTTTAGGGTCACAATGAAGGTGATCAAGATATTTATGCCACATCTGCATTGACTGGCACCCGTATATGGTCGCCATGTACACCGATCAATCATCTATCTTTCAACCCTATTGGCCAGCACCATGGTTGCTATATGGTCGCAATAGGAGTTGATAAAAGTTCTTTTAAACGGCACCACTTCGTCGCAAGTCAAAAATAAATCACAAAATTTTCATTGGCTGGAACCGTCACTGTTGTACGGTCGCAATGAAATCTCACCAGAAGAATTTAAACACCAAGTCGAGTGCTATTCGTTTCTCGCAGCACTCAACTTGGTGGGGGGCATTTGTAGAACAATATTTTGGCATCAAATATATACAACAGTATAAATAAAACGAGAAAAGAAAAAAAAAGAAAGAAAAAGGGGCAGCCGAGCCTATTTCTTTCGGCCGAACCAGCCCTGGCTCCCTCTCCACTCACGCCAGGCCGGCCCGGCCCACCACTGCCTCCTTATCCCGTCCGCTCCTCTCGCCCTAGGACGCCCCGGCTGCCCTGTTCCTCTTCCTCCTCCCTCCCTCGCGTTGCCTCTCTCCTTGGCATGCGCACTGCCTCTCTCGCGCTCACCGGCTTGGCTGCGCCCGCGCCGCTCGAGCCACGCCCTCTCTCCTCTCCCCTCTCCCCTCTCTCTACCCCCGGGCCCTCGCACCTCAGCTGGGTCACCCAAGTCGGGCCGCCGCTGTGCCTAAGCTCGGCCGCCCGAGCTGCACCCGCCCCTCTCTCCTTTCCCCCTCCTCTGCTCCCTGGGCCAGTGCACCCCGTGCCACCTCAAGCCGCTCACCCCTCATCATCTCATCCCCGTGCTTATCCTCTCCCCCCATCCTTATCTCTTCTCCCCGATCCGTTTTCAGCGGGTGGGGAGCGCTATCCGCCGCTATAAAGGTCGGGAGGGGGTGCCCCGGTAGAGAAGAGGCCGGATCAACAAGAGAGAGATAGAGAGAAGAGAGAAAGGGAGAGATAGGGAGAAGAGAGAAAGAGAGAGAAAGAGAGCACCACCGCCATTCCTATCCATCTCTTTGCCGTCGCCGTCCTATTGGCTGGAGCGCCATGGCCGTCGTCTTCAGTGCCGGTGGGTCTCGGCGATGATCTATCCCCACCCTCCCTCCATCTATGCTACAGGTGGCCGGCTGGCCTTCGGGTCACGTCCGTGCCGAGCAGGTGACCGTCGGACGTGCCCTCGGGCCGTGCCGTGCGCATGCAGGTGGCAATCGATGGTGATGTGATTTGGTCTGGTAATGTTGGCAGATGGTTCTTAGGTTTGGTGATGGTGGAGATTGTGCTGTGCTGTTGTGTTTGCGGCTGGCTGTAGTTTTCGATAATGGCAGAGTTGTGGTGATGCTTTTTTGTGGCCGACAGGGAGCCGGAGAGCCGCTGGTAAGCCGGCTGGGAGCCTGGGAGCCGTCACCCCCTTGTGCTGTCGCCGTGGATAACCGGTCTTTTGATTCTGTGATTTAGCCTAGCCGGCTGTTGTCGCGTCCGTGGCCGATGTGGTGTTGAGCTGTTGTCAATGAGATGCTTGTGTTCTGTGGATTTTGACCATGGCATTCGTGCCCGTGTCCGTGGTGGTGCCAGGCTGTGCCCCTTGTTTTGTGATGGCATTTTGGCCGGTTTGGCACCATTGTCGTGATCTATCACGTCGGCAGGGGGTCGGTGCCACCGTGTTTGTTATTGGCTCCTCTGTTGCCTATGTTCCTGAAGGCTCACCTGTGTTGAGCCCCCCTATGCTGTATTCCTGATGCTTGTCAGTACACTGCTTATGTCTGCTGGCTGTTCAGTTAAGATGAGGCTCATGCTGTACTGACCCCCTTTTTGCTGCTACGACCTTTTACATGATCTACTGTTAAAGGTTTTTGAGGTGTGATAAGTTGTGATCTGAGGCTGTGTTGTTTTTGCCGCTATTTCCATTGATAGTTTGTTTAAAGGGCTGATGATGACCAATAGGTTGAATCCTGTGTCACGGCCAATGACTTTGTGGAGGCCCGACAATTTGATTTTTGGATGCCGTTGTGGTGTTTGCCTTAGTGGCTGAGTTGCTGTGGGTTGAGTGTAGAGGTTGTAGATAGGAGTTTAGATGTCGTGCAGTTCGCCGGGCTCCTGACATGTTGTAGCTGGTGAACTGCCGTGTCACTAGACTCTCTCTCCCTCTATTCTCTCGCAATACCTGAGGCTACGGCCAATGATGAGGGGTTGGAATGTCTGAGGCCTGTGTGGCCAATGATGACCCAGGATATATAAACAATCCACCAAGCTCATGCTAGACTGTTTGTCCCGTCTGTTACTTTTATTTGTTGTTTAACGCTCACTTTGCTTTGTCTGTGATGCATGTGACTACAGCTTTGTAGACTCAGAGATGACTTGACGGTGACCAGTGCAATGCAGCTTATCGGAGGTTGTCCGGGAAGCCGGACGTAATTAACCGGGGGCCTTGCGAGGCCACGGGAACCAGGACAAGCAATTGCGAGATGTAAAATGTAGTCAGATAGCGTGTGTGTACGTGTATGTGGAGCAGAGTGTTGTATTTGATGAAACTTGAACTCTATGAATTCAATATTGAATGAACAAAGTTTAGTGTTTCAGTTACATTGCTCTGTTGTTTCTCTTGTATACTGGCACGCCTGCGAATGATATATTCAGCGTTATACCTATACAGCTGTTTGAAACATGAAAGTGAGTGTTTCAGATCCGTGAAACACACCGCAACACTATCCACCAAGGCTGTGCCCTGGCGCGTGGCATTTATACGACCGAAGCTATGCAATACCTTCTAGAAAACCTAGGCTTGATACCTTCACGGTGACCTAGGTATGCTGCGCTCGTGGTATATAAGCATGTCGTGCAACGAGGATTCCTTGCGACCGCATTCCTCAGAGCACCACATCCTCACATCAAGGTCATCCCTTGATATGTGGCATCCACACTACTGAGGCTATGCAATGCCTTTCAGGACACCTTGGCATAATCTGCCCTCTGGGTGACCTGGGCATGCTGTGCTGCTGCAGGTGTGTGGGCTCTACTGTCTACCAGGGCAAAGCCTACCCTCCGAGAAACCTTTTCAGGTGACTTTAGGTTTAGACAAGAAATGCTTACCGGTGCGTGGGCGTGTCATGCCTCCTGAGGAAATCCTTTGAGGGTGTCGTAACTACAATAGCAAGGAAGTCCCTTGATAACCGACATCTACACACTATCAAGGCTATGCAACACCTTCTAGGAAACCTAGGCTTGATGCCTTCACGGTGACCTAGGCTTGCTGTGCCCACGGTGTGTAGGCATGTAGTGCAACGAGGATTCCTTGCGATAGCATTCCTCGGAGCACCGCATCTCCACCTTCGAGGACATCCCCCGGGGCGTGGCTTCAACAGTACCAAGACTATGCAATGCCTTCCAAGACACCCTGGCATAATATGCCCTTTGGGTGTCCTAGGCATGCGGCGCAGCTGCAGGTGTGGGTTTTGCATGGTTATGTACTAGTTAAGTTTTGCAGTCTACTATTGGCAGTAAGCAGCTAATTGCAGTGTAGGACATAGCTAGGTTAGATGACGATTTATAACTCATTTAAGTGAAGATGTAACTTAAGTTCTAATGCTTACTGCTAAACAGGGACATAATCTAGATTACCATATCTACCTAATGGCTATTTATTGCAAAAGCTTCTAGCAGTAAGGTTGGAGGCCTCCAACATATTTTTATCGTACTGTACGAAAGATAGACCAACTAGGTAAAATATCTTTAGGTAATAGTGAGCATACCTTTGCCAGAATAAGACTTCTATTATGAGGCTTGAGGGCCTCGAAGCCTACGGCTAGGCCGGGAGAGGTGGTCCTTGATCCCCTCGGCCCTTAGCTGTTACCCGATTCCGGGGATAACCCGTCCAATGGTGCATCAATATGACATTTTGATTGATGGGGAACGCGAATGCAAATCCGGTGCACATGCAGAACGTGTCCTGAAAACTGCATAGCAGGCATGTCAACCTTGATTTTGGTGGTTTGGCTGATCTACTGGCCGACCTAGTTGGTGAGGGTCATGCACTGGTGAAAGGGCTTGGCGATTTGACCTCTGGTCAGCTGGGAACATTGATGCCAATCGGCTATAGCGCACCTATCCACGACGGCGATGACTGTGGCGGCGTAGATCGGGTTTGGCCGGGCCTAGGGCTTGGCTAGGGACTTAGTATGTTGGTAAAACAGTACTAATATTGGAGAAGAAGGGTCCTCACCTTGCTTCGATGGTTGAGGAAGGAGGATTAGCGGAGAAGACGACGTAGCGCATCATGGGCGGCGGCGGCAGCTCCAGCGAACAGCGGCGCACGAACAGGGCAGCAACGACGTCTAGGGCATGGGGGCGTGGAATAGGGGTAGGAGAGGGCGTGAAACTCCTATTTATAGGGATAGGGGCGGCTAGTTGAGGTGGAGTCCAATCTGAACATGAATCGGATTCGAGTTCGAGTTGGTTAGGATTCCTTTTTCGCATCTCTCTATTACGAGGATTATAACTCCACCGTCCGGACTCTAAATTGGATGTTTCTGGACTCTAAATTGTAGTACTCGAAAATATCTACAACTTTGTATTCATTGGAACTTCTGAAAACTCCATCTTAATTTTCAAAAATGCACCACAAGATAAAACTATTTGAACTCAGACTTATTTGAGCGGCATTGATTTTGGGGGCCATAACTCCTAGCTGCATTATCCAAAAGGGGATTTCCATAGGTTCAAATAGAAGCCTCGACGAGACCTACAACTTTGGTATTGTCATTAATCACTGAAATACTTGCCACTTACCTAGGGGCCTAGATGTTACAATCTCTTTTTTGGTGATTGATGACAACACATATGAGAAGATATAGATATGAACTTATGTGCACCCTATCATACTAGGAAATTGATAGCGTATAACAATAAAGCAAGAGAAAGTCTAGCACTAGAACAACATATCATGCTAGAAGAAATAGAATTAAGCATGCAAAAAATAAACACAATGTGATGACAAGCTAAACACATCGAATAAGAACCAAAAGGCCAGTCATTACATCAAAAACCATAAGATCCTACAAGCCAAACCTAGATATCCAAAAGCTAAACTAGACTCCCCCTGAAACTAGAAAGTTCTCTAGACACTCAAGACTAGCTATCTCTCTCAAAAACTCCCCCTAACACTAGACTCACTCCCCCTTTGGCATCTAAGCACCAAAAAGAGAACACTTATACACATCTGGAGCTGGAGGAGATGACAGAGCTAATGCTGCCAAGGAAGGCTGCACCATGAACTGAGAGGAATCAGTCTCGAAGTCGGATGCAGACGAGATAACCTCAACATCAGCATCGTCGACTTGAAAGGACGCTCTTGCTGCAGTCTGACTCTGCACTGAGCCTGGACGAGGGTTGGAGCTAGAGGTGTCGACACCCTAGGCGGCCGTCTCCTGGTCAACCGACTGAGCACCTCCTGAAGGGTAGGATCAACCTCATCAAGCACAGGCTGGGAGACAGCTGGAGGCACAATAGAAGGATCTTGAGCAGGGACTGTGGGCTACGGTGAGTCCTCGAAACAGAGAGGTCCAATGGGTAGAGGTGACATCAGAGAAGTAAGCACTAGCCTCAAAGACGTCCCAGCAAGTATCAGAGAAGGTACTCCGGTTGTGAAGAGAGCTGATAGGGGAAATTCTGACCCCGGAGTAGTCAACAGACTACCGTCGCTACCTGGTAGAGGACTGGAGGCTGGAGCTGGTGCTGGAGGTGTAGCTAGCCACTGAAGGCCGGTGTGCTGGAACAGGAAGGAGAACATACAAGCATTGTTCTCTCTGTCTGACTAAAGCGCTGAGAACATGGCTTACTGCTACTGTTGAAGAGACTGAAAGCTGCTGCTGAACTACGTGCTGCTGTTGCATCTACTGAAGAATCAGTGCAAGCTCTGAAGGCTGCGTAGCAGGGGTCACTAAAGGAGCTGTCTCAGGTGCTGAAGAAGTAAGAACAGATGTTTGAGGGCCTACTTGAGAAGAACCTCCTGCCTCGGCATCATGAGACCTAGCGACCGAAGGAATGTACTCAATATCGTCTAAGTCCGATTCGCTATCCACATCAAAGATAAACTGAGGAAGCTCTGCCTTGGCCTCTGCTAGGGCCTGGTCCTCTGTTACTGCTCTCTCTCTCTCTCTCTCTCTCTCTCTCTCTCTCTCTCTCTTGCTCGTCAACATGGATCATCTGCTGAGCGTAAACCATGGCTTGCTGACCACGACGTCTATCGGTGTGAGCAGAAGGAGCATACTCCTTGAAGCGAGTGGGGGACTCCTCATAGGCCTCAAGGAACTCGGGATACCTGATGGCTTGAGCAAGCAAATTAGATACAAAGTGTGCGTATGGCTGCTGTCTAGCCAAGGACATCCCCTCTACTATAACATCCTCAATCTCACACAAGATCAGATCCATGATGTCAAAACAGTGGTGAGTGAGGATGAACAGAACCAACCACTACTACAAGCTGGTGATGGCCTCTCTGTAGCCAATCCTCAGCAGCAAACTATGTCTCAAGGCCATATGGACGGCCTTCGCTATAGGTGTCAGCATATCTGACAGTCGAGTCAAACCTGGAGTGAAGGGTTGTCTAAAGAGCGGCCTGATCTTCTCATCAATCGGAAAGATGCCACCAACCAGAGGATGACGAGGGGGTTCGGCGTTAAGATGAATGACTTTGTACAGATACCTAGAACTCGCCTGAACCCCTAGAGCCTCAAGAAGACTATTTCTGTATAATCTGAAAGTGTCGCCCTGGAACATGAAATGAATAAAGTTCATCTCTGGTGAAATCCATACAGTGGTGTAAAACACTTTGACCCAGTCCTCTACATATCTGTCCACGTCAGTGAGCAGAGCTGAAAGTCCAGGGAAGGTGTTAAAGTGCTGCCTCACGTCCGCCCCCCTACAACTGACTGCATATAGCGCCAGTTGAGCATCTTGTGCTGGCTCAAACTGACCTTCTTCCTGAGATAGGAGTGGAAGAAGCTCTCCTGCAGAACTGTCTAGAACCAGGGATCAACCCCCTCATCTCTGACCTCAGGAAACCACTCATCGACTGGCACAAGACGGAGCTTCTTAATCCTTGATGACTTACAAGAAATCACATCAATCAGCCTGAGCTCTGCCTGTGCCTGTGGCTAGTTTGTCTGCTCCTCCTCCTCCTCAACTGGCTCAAGCTCTGGCTCCTGACAAGCCCTCTTCCGGCAACCTAACTGGCTAGAAGGTGTCAAGCCTAAGCTCCCAGCAAAACGGGTGCGGGTGGACCGACGTGGAGTAGGAGAGTAGTCACGGATTGCGAAACCTCGCTGAGTGTCTGCTGGTTCAGCTGCTGCAATGGCTCTATTTCACTCCTTCTGAGCCTTCAACTTCTTCTTTGGCTGTACAACGGCCTTGCCCTGCCCTTGTTAGTGCGCTCACGACCCATCTGACAGATAGATAGATGATAACAGGATGAGCGAACACATTGGGTATAAGAAAGTCACATGAAATTGACCCAAAATTGAATCCACAAGAAATTTCAGTGAAAATTGATGAACATGCTATGGATTCAAGTTTCTGACAGGGCAATGATCAGTTTCAAAGGATATGACTTTAATTTGAATGAATTGATCAAAAGATATATGAATTTGGGCCAAATTTGCATGATCTTGACCTAAAATTGAGTGGATTGAGCACATTATCCACAAATTAGATCAACATGCCCTAAAACATGATCAAAGTAAAGGATATGGTTCTAATTGCATCAAATGATCATGAAATTTCTCGAATTTGGCTTGTATTTGAGTAAAATTAAGCAAATTTGAATGAATTCAACTCAAATTTGAAATATATGAGCAAATAAGCACATATAAGGATGAACATGCCCTCAAATTGCATGGATTTGAACTAATTTTGCATTGGATTAAACGCAATTCACATGGATATGAATGAAATTTCGAAATTTTAGAGCTAGGGTTTGGAAATTTGAAGAATTGGCCGAAAACTTGTGCTCACCATGATGAATTGGAGAGAGAGGGCACTAGTGAGGGAGAGGGACACGTTGGCCGGTGACCAGGATGGCGAGTAGAGGCGGTGGAGGGCATAGGGCGGGTGGCTCTGGTGCAGCACAGTTGCAGCAGCGGTGACGGCGGTGGAGCAGGGCCGGTGACGGTGAGCGATGGAGGAGGTGGGGTGCAGTGGCGCTGGGCGGTGGGTGCACAATGGTGACAAGTCGGTGTCATGATGATAGCGCATACGGACGACAACGGCGTAGGTTAGAAAACAGAGAGAGGAGGGATTCAGCCAAAAACTTTATATGATAGGTGGGTTCCACAGAAATTGCGAACACCGGAAGGTCCAGTGATGTTGGGAACTAAGCACCAGACCAATATCTCTAGAGAGCATCTCAAAACTGAGCCGAGACCTCTTTCACACACCAAATGTTCCGGTGAGTACAATCTAAAAACCAGACACAACTACCGGACCAATTCTCATAGAATTTTCAAAACTGAACACCGAATACTCCGGTGATGTTGCACTGGGGGTCACCGGATTTATATGCAGACCTTCTGACTTTTCTTGCCACTGACTAAGCACCGGAAGGTCCGGTCCTGAACCATTGATAACATCGGACCTTTTCTGAGCAGAGAGACTATTTGCATACACCGGACTGTCCGTTGGAATTGAGTTGATCACCGGAGAGATGCATCGGAGCTTTGAAGAAAAATTGAGTTGACAGACTGAGCACCGAATGATCCATTGAGGGGACGAAAGGAGCACTGAATCATCTGGTGAGAAGAGAAAGTTTCTGCTGAACTAAAATCTCTCGCGGAGTCCAAACCTCAAACAACCACTCAACAAAAACACATGTTTGGACTATCTTGTGTGAAGCCTTACTCTCCCAAACACTCATTTTCAAATATTTGCCAAAAGGCTATAGTATACATAATTTTGCAATAGGCAATAAAAACCAAATAAAAAGAAGGGAGAAAACTCCAAGGAAATGTATGAGCCATATTTCCTATGAAATTAAAGATTAAGACTTTAAATTCACTAGGACTTGACTCAATAGGCATTAAGCACTTACGTCTTTATAATCACACTCATAGAGGTGTATATTCACATAGAGAGCGAACAACAATCTCAAAAAGTGATATCATCCTTTGTGAACTCTCTACCCTTGATGCACATGCAATGCATAACAAGTGCATAAAATTTAAACATGAAAGCAAGTTATATGGCATACGAATGCATATCATTAAATAAATCTATCTTCTCATATTACTTCCCTTCTCAAGCTTCTTCATGGTGAATCCAACAACATGCCTTGAGAGAAACTAGGGGACCACTATCTCAAGCAAAACCCACGTTCACCACTATCTTGAGAAGGTTAGACAAGCACCTATCATGAATGCATCTATATGATAAGACATCATATGACGTTAGAAGCATCTATCACATTCAACTCACTCGCAATCTACAAAAAGGCTGCTTCATCTAGAGGTTTTATGAAGATATCTGCCAATTGATCTTACGACCTAACACCACTAAGAGAGATATCATTATTAGCCACATGGTCTCTAAGGAAGTGATTGCGAATATCAATGTGCTTTGTGCAAAGTAGGGAGGGGTTTTGTTGGAATTGGACACTCCCTTGTGTGATGACCGGTGACTTGACAATGTTGGCAATATGAACCAACTTTCTTGATGAAGCAATTCTTGATCTCAAGTGTCTTGATGACCTTTTCCACCGGGTTGGGGAAGTATCGAAGGCCTCTCTTGTTGTAGTACAATATATTCTTCATGAGAATTTCCTTTTGCTTGTACTCCCCCTTAGTCAACTGGGCCACACATGACTTGAGACTTGCAATTTCATTCTCAAGCTCTTGCTCCCTTGCATGGTTAGTCACATGAAGAGGAGCATGGTATATCAAGAAGATCATCGCAATAAGTAGATGCATTGACCTTAACAATATCAATAGTAGGCAATTCATTCATGCTAGGATCAATGGCATCATAAGCTAACTCAATTTCTTGATATTTGCATCTCAAGTCAATATACTCAAGTTTTAGCTTCTTGTTACTACCCTCAAGAGACTTGTTAGATGCAACTACTTCATCATGTTGCTTAAGCACATCATTGTATTTAACAAGCAACTCATCATGATTAGAACTAAGCATAACATTAGTATTTTCAAGAGACTTGATTTTAGCTTTTTGTTTCTTGATAATAGTAGCATAGTCATTCATGAGCTAAGATAGATCATTAGGAGAGAGACCATCATCACCACTACTATCATCTTCCTCACTACTCACCTTGTTGTTACCTTTTGCCATGAGGCACATAGGTGGTGGAGGTAGTGGTGGATCATCATTGGTGATGGCGAGGCTGGCGAAGATGTTGTCTTCATCATCACTTGAATCATCATTTGAGCTTTCGCTGGAGACCCATTCACCAACAATGTAAGTCTTGCAGCCTCCACCCTTCTTGTTGAAGAGCTCCTTCTTCCTCTTATCTTGATTCTTTTTCTTGTGCTTGTCCTCATCCTCAATTGCATCAATCTTCCTAGTCTTGTTTTTGTTTCTTTTATTGGGATGAGGGCAATCATATGATATGTGGCCAAAGTTACCACAATTGTAGCATTTCCTCTTATCTTTGCCACCGGACTTGTCAATTTCTTTGGGCAAAATTTGTTCTTCTTGGGATCATAGTTGTAGCCCTTCTTTTGGAACTTGGAGATCATCCTTGTGGTTCTTTTCATGAGAAGAGCAAGCTCGGTGTTGAAGTCATCACCATCACCATCATCTTCATTGCCTTCACTTTACGATGGAAGCTTCATCATCATTTTCTTCTTCTTGTCAACCATATTTGCCTTTAGAGCAAGATTCTTCTTAGATGAAGACCCATGATCTCCAAACAAGAACATCTTATGAGCACATATCTTCCCAATGACATCGGTGATAGTCATGTCATTGATGTCCCTTTCATGAAGAAGAGAGATGATAATATTGTATTGTGGCTTGGGAAGCACCATCAAGATCCTACGAATAATGTCTCCTTGAGATAATTGAGTGAGTTCAAGAGAATTGATTTATTCCACAAGCATATTCATGCGAGAATACATATCATTGCATAACTCATTAGGAAGCATCTTGACTTGATTAAGAGCATTCATAAGCACATGATATCTTTTCTCACGAATTTTCTTAGAACCCTCATGAATTTCACAAAGAGCGGTCCAACTCTCATTAGCGAATTCCTTGCTCCTAACTCTAGAGAAAACATCTTCACTAGTTCCCTCAAATATAGCATTTTTGGCCTTAGCATTCTATCTGACTTATTGTTTGGTAAAAGGTTGATCAAACCCAATGGAGACGGCTAGCCAAACTTCGGGGGAAATGGCCTCAAGATAGCGTCCATGCGAACTTTCCAATAGGAGAAGTTCTTTCACTCAAACTTTGGCACCCTACTTCCACTCCCCGAGCCATTGCTCTAGGATTTTAAGCCTATCAAGAGCACGAGGCTCTGATACCAATTGAAATGATTGAATGGCCCAAGAGGCGGGTGAATTGGGCAATTAAAAATTTGTACCAAAATCTAGAACAAATAGCAACTTTAGCCTGAAAGAAAGGAAATGCGACTACATGAACAAGCTAGGAGAAGGCAACTAAACAAGCAAGCAAAGACACTAAGAAGAATGCAGAATTGAAAGCTTGCAAGAATAAAAATGCTCAAATTAAATTGCGGAATAGAGAAGAGATGAACAAGAGAACACCGAATTTTTTTCCGAGGTATCGAGGAGTTGGCACTCCTCCTAGTCCTTGTTGGAGCATCCACCAAGGATATCGCTCTGAGTCAACAAGACTCAAGTTCTCCCTCATGATCGACTTCTCCATCTCCGGATTGGTGAGCATCAAACCAAATATAAAACTCTTCCTAGGGCTTCCACAAGAACTCTAAGAGCTCACCGAGAACACCACCAATCACCAAGACCGGCTAGGTGTTGTCAACCACCAAGAGTAACAAAACTTGACCAAGATCAAGCCTAGACTACAGCTAGATGCACACTTGCTACTCTCTAAGCACTAATGATGTCCTTAATCTTCAATTAGGAACTTGAAAATCAACTCATGTGCTCTCTCTTGCTTCTTGATGACACACAGTGTATAAACTCCTCTAGGTCGCAAGAACACCAAATGAAACCAAGTGGAGGGGTATTTATAGGCTAGAGATCCAAATTATAGCCGTTGCCTAACCACCCACTTTTTCTATTAATAGCCGTTGTACTGTTAACAGTCTGGTGTATGCATCCGGTGAACACACACTCAACACCACTATTATGTGAGTGTAACTTAGCCAAAACTACCTGTTGCAACCCTCTTTCGAAATATTAGTCCGATGACTCTCATCAAGCCAACACTAGACTATCCGATGGGTTGAGCTGCTTTTGCTATCAAAGTCTCCTTTGGATAAAATGCTCCAGTGTACATATATGACTCTCACCAGACCATCTAGTGAGTAGTTCCAATTCAAAACACCCGAAATAATCCTCTCTGGAAAAATTACTCCGGTGTAGTCTCCAATCAACTCATCGGACCATACGTTGAGTATAACATCTTCAATTTGCCTCTGAAAAAAATTAGTCCAGCGATCCCACTTCCATCATCGGATCATTCGGTGAGATCAACTTCATTTTCCTAAGCAAGTTCACTTCTGCTAAAATTAGTCCGATGATTTCACCATACAAACACCGGACCATCAAGTGTAACACTTCTAAAATTTTTGGGCACATGTCACTAAAAAAAAAATCCGGTGATCCATCAACTTATACATCGGATCATCCTGTGTATTCAATTACTTTTTTGTCTTGCTAAACAAATAAAACTCCGGTGGGTTCCTTTTTCAGATGCCGGATCATCCGGTGAGTTAAACTCTTTTTGAGCTCATCCAATTAAAACTTTTTTGAGCTCTAACTTCTCAACATCTGAACCATGGGCTTCTATTAGCTACCTGGTGCTATAATTTTACAAGTGTGCATCAAACCAAGTCTAGACTCAAGTAGATCAAGTTACTACTCTTAGCCCCTCTTTATAGTACAGTCAAAAGATTAAAGAAAAATGACTTATGCTACTCTAAGTGTCCTTCATCTCCTTTGTGACACTTAAAACTAGAGATCCTTAATTTTGATGCACAAGCCCTTTGATCATCCAAAAAATTGCCTTAGGGACCAAGAATACCCAATTATCATTGTGAACTAAATTTTTGATACCCTTCAAAACAAATTGTTAGTCATAGTGATACAGTTGTTATTAATCACTGAAACACTTGCCACTTACCTAGGGGCCTAGATGCTACACCGATCGGGATTGGCTAGCACCTCGCGGATCGAAGAAGCAGATCGCAGATCCAGCCATTTTGCAATCAGATTCGATGGAGAGAGAAGAAAGATACGACATCACAGACGCAGCCACGAGCCGATCTAGTGGAGATGGATCGACGATTGCAACACCATAGACGATGGCTTAATCATGGAAAAAAAGGAACGCCAGGTGGGAGATAGCCTTGTTGCCGCCGTCCTTGCAACTGGTCGGGCTTCCGGCGGTGCGACCGTGAGTTGGAAAGGGGCGTCTCTCTCTCTCTCTCCAACGGCGTGCTCTAGCAGCCGAGAGTATTTAATTTGTTGAAGAGTTGGTTAGGAGACCTTGGTTTATTTTTCCATCGCGAGGGGGCTACGAGTCAATTACTCATATGGTAAGACCTAGATAGTAGTTAGGATATGAAAATCTTAAAGAAAGAGAGCATCCATAGTTTTATTTGGGTCCATTATCTTCTTTCATTGATAACATAATTACATTTATGCCATTTCTAATAGCCTAACTATTGTACACATTCGGTGTTGTTGGGTTCTTTAGGAGATTACTTAATCAGTAAAATGCATTGTTCACTAATACGCTTTTTGGCTGCAATTAGGTCTTGTATCTTGAAAATTGTTCAAATAGGCCACGACCGCCGCACCTGCCTCTGCAGCGCTGCCGCGTCCTCCTCCGTCGGCACCGAATTCACCATTTCGGGGGATGACCACGCCACACTGTGAGACATGGGTTTTATTATTTTGGTATTTTTATTAAATAAAAATTAATGGCCAGCACTTTGGGTGGGGTTTACGGCCACCACCTCTCATCACGTATTCCATGGCCTTATCGGTATTGTAAATTCGGTGGAGTACATGCTATAATAGTAAAAAAAATAAATGGAGAAAGGAACATTATTGTTGCTGCCTACTTTTTGTTACCCATGAATATGTGGAGGTTTTGGAGGTGATCAAAATGCCTTCAAATTTAAATCCCAGATCTTTACAAGTTGAAAGTTCTGGAGATCTTCAAATTCAAATCCCAGATCTTTACAAGTTGAAAGTTCAGGAGATCTTCAACTGCTCTTGATCAAATCTGAACATGCGAAAGCATGTGACTGATGATGTTGCGTTCATAGATTAATAGAAAATAATAGCACTGTTAGGATTCTAATCATGCCTCGTAGTTAGCTAGTTGGTTGGTTAGTTTGTTTGTGTGTTGAGCACTTGCATGCGGCCTGAGACGTGCATTCAATTCATGCCAAGCGAGACGTGGGATGATGCGTGCAGACCACGTCATGGCAGAGGGGTCGGGCGACTGCGCCCATATTGCATGTTCCGTTTGTTGCATAAATACAATAAAAAAACTCCGCAAGATATTCAGTTGAGCGGCACAAAAAATCTCCTTGTGTTCCATCTGTGTATGAATTAGCTTCTCCACAGTTAGCTTCTTCATCCCGCTGCGCATGCGCTCTCGCAGACCTGCAGTCCACCAAATTGTCTGGGTGTCGAGGTTCTACAAGACACCGGTGAGCCCACCGCGATGACAAGCACAACATGTTTGGATGGGCCAAGATTCTAGATTGTCCATATGGACGAGCCAGAAATTTGAACAAAAATCTTGTCCCATATCACTACAATAGAACATGTCATCTGTGCTGGGTCATCATTGCCGGCTAGGCTAAAACCAACACTGATGAAGTATTAGTACCGGTTCATAACATCCTGCGCTTGATCAATGATTGAGCCGAGTTGAACCAGAACTGATGTTGAGTATCAGTGTCAGCTCTTGGTATAAATTAGCGTTGATACTTCAATGCCGGCGGGTAACCATGAGCCGACACTAATACTCAAAATCTGTGCTGGTTCATGTCACTGGCCACCACTAATAAGTGTACAATATATTAGAGGCACCTTCTTCTCTCCAAGCTCTAATAGAACAGAGATGAGCTTTGTTTTGCTCGGCTCCCACCATTTGTGCCCAACCTTGTGCTTGGAGACATCAAGATTTGGAGGAATCTACGTGCCCAGGGTGCTCCAAGGTTATTAAGATGATATACATTTCATTTTTACTTAGATTTACTTGCTAGATTTCTCTAGGTTTGAAAGTATGTAATTATGCCCTAGATCTCCAATTTTCTAGTAGTGATTTAAGAAAAAAGGTTAAAATCAACTCTAAATAGATTAAAACCTAGCTGCAATTTTCTAGTAGTGAATTAGGAAAATAGAATAAAATCACCTCTAAATGGATCAACATATTGAATTTGACTATTGTGCTACAGGGATGGCATGTGCACCGCTAGTCACAACTGGACGTGGAAGCATTTAGAAGGTGGGTTCTTCGACTCGGGCCAAGTGCCGAAAGGTGATGTGGCATCTAATATGGAGCAATCAAGATGCGAGGTAATTCAATAAATTAGATGTGTATTTTAAAATATTGCATGGCTTGCAGTTCAATGGTTTTTTAATGCTAGAAGGTGATGGGCCATCTAACATGGAACAATCAAGTTGAGAGGTAATGTAATAAATTAGATGTGCATTTTGAAATATTGCATGACTATTAATTCAATTGTTTTTTAATGATTGCTAAAACGTAATGATAATCATAAATTTGTAAATGGACCAGACATGGATGTGTAAGGCTGACTGTCATGGCCTAGAGTTCTTTCATGGTGTGGAGGCTTTTTTGAGAGACACCACATCGTATAGGAAGCCAACAAACAAGCGTGATGATCACTATATATGTTGTTCGTGTATTAATTGCAAGAATGAGAAGTAGTTCCCAGGTATATAGTAGATCCGTGCACACTTGTTTCATAGGGGTTTCAAGCATGGCTATATCCGCTGGACCAAACACAATGAACATGAGGAGGTTGTGCATGAAGAGTAGCCCACAGTTGAAGAAGATGGAAGCAATGATATGACAACTAAGGAAGACATCGATATGTTGGAGTTCGAAGATACTTTTGTAGGCAACGACGATGACGACCTAAACTAAATGTTGCGCAATGTGGAGGGAGACTTCACCAGTGATAGGCAACATGAAAAGTTCCAATGCATGATAGAAGACTATAAAACACCGGTGTTCCCAAGCTGTAAGAAAGAGCACAACAAGCTGCATGTTGTGTTGACATTGCTGCAAATGAAGTCTACCAATCGTTGGTTTGATAAGGGCTTCAACAAATTTCTACGATTCTTGTGGGACTTGCTTCCGGAGGGCAACGAGATGCCTAAAAACACATACCACACCAATTAGATTGTCTGCCCGTTGAGGTTGGAAGTAGAGAAAATACATGCATATCTAAATGACTGCATGTTGTATAGCAACAGTGATGTAAATTTGAAAGCGTGTTGCATTTGCGATGCATTACGGTACAAGTGCAACATTGACAATATCGATAGCGATAACATAGGGGAGAACAGTAAGGATAAAAGGCCCCCGCTAAGATAGTTTGGTATTTCCCTATAATCTCCCGTCTGAAATGATTGTTTGGTAGCAAAGTGAATGCCAAGTTGATGCGATGGCACGCCGAAGGGCGTAAGAAAGACATAGTGCTTAAACACCCTGCTGATGGAATTCAATGGAGGAACTTCAATACAAAATACAAGAAATTCAAAGCTGAAGTGAGGAATATAAGGTTCGGGTTGAGTATGGATGTGATGAATCCTTTTGGCAACATGAGCAATAGTCATAGCACATGGCTCGTGACTCTCTGTATCTATAACCTTCCATCTTTGCTATGTATGAAGCAGAAGTTCCTTATGATGCCTTTGTTGATCAGTGGGCCGAATCAACCTAGCAATAATATCGATGTTTATCTCCAACCATTGCTTGAAGATCTCCTTGTACTATGGAAAGTTGGCATACAGGTGTGGGACGAATACAAACGTGAGCATTTCACCATATACACAATGCTGTTCGTAATGATCCAAGATTAGCCTGCTCTTGCTAACCTATTGGGTTAGACTTTAAAAGGCTATAATAGATGTGTATGGTGCTTGGATGAAATAAGGGGGATGTGGCAGAAGAACTATAAGAAAATAGTCTACATGGGTCACCATAGGTTTCTATGCTTAGATCACCCATACCGCAGAAATAAAAGAGCTTTTGATGGGACAATGGAGACTCATTGAGCTCTGAAGGTTCACACTGGGGAATATGTATATAAGATGGTAAACAAGCTTAGAGTTATCCTTTGAATGGGGAAAGGCAGTACAAAATTTCTAGCTGGAAAACTCGCTCCTATGTTTGAAAAGAGATTAATTTTTTGAACCTACCTTATTGGAAGCACTTGATGGTCTGACACACAATCGACGTTATGCATGTGGAGAAGAACGTGTTTGACAGCTTGATTGGTACTTTACTAGACATACCTGGCATAACAAAAGATATACTAAATGCACAGTTGGATCTAGAAGATATGAAGCTAAGAAAATTTCTGTATCCTAAAATCCTAGGCAACGGAGCAAATGAACTTCCCATGGCTTGCGACACCCTGAGTAAAGAAGAGAAGATCAGCTTGTGCAGTTGCTTGCATGGAATCAAAGTTCTGACCGGTTACTCCTCCAATTTAAAGAGATTAGTGAACATGAAAACTTTCAAGTTAGTTGGCATGAAATCCCATGATTATCACATGATGATGGTAAAGTTGTTGCTATTGCAATTAGAGGTATTCTGGGAGATAAGGTCCGAGACCCAATCATAAAGTTGTGTGTAGGGATCGGTGACGTCCTAAGAGGAGAGAGGGGGAGGTGAATTAGGACATTTAAAACTTGTCGGCTCCAAAAACGTCACATGATAAACCTATATCAATTTCTATCTAAATGTGCTCTTGGTTTATCTAGTGTGTCTACTCTATCACTCAAAATGGTTTGCAACCTATAGCCAATCCTAACAAACTACTCTATGAAGGTAAACATGCAAACATAACTTACAAGTATGTAAATGCGGAAACATAAATAATGTAGAGAGAGAAAACTCACCACAAATGATTTTTATCCCATGGTATCGATGGCATAAACGTCACCCCTAGTCCACGTTAGAGCAGCCACCTAGGCTATCGGTCTTGATTGGCACCCGGTCACGACCCTTGAGCCACCTAGGCCTCAAGCAGGTTGAGCCACCAAGCCACAGAGGCAAGACTCCCCACAAGCCTCTCTTCCGGTTACTTGTCATCGTCTTCACTTTGGAGCTTGAGCTACCAAGGCAAGGGTCTTTGCATTCCCATACAAGCTTCTTGCCACTGCGCCACATGAAGTTGGAGGGTTGACAAGCTTGAGCCACCAAGGCTCACAGTGCCAACAAGTCACCAAGACTCCAAGGCGCCGGCATACCACTTGGTATAAGGTACGATCACTCCTTTATTCCCTCTCTAGGTAGCAATATATAGCAACAACTCTCTCTAGGACTAATAGCACTAATCACTCCCTAAACTTGTGCTAATTGCCTTGGATGATCACTTTTAGCACTTTGGTGGCTTCAATGTCTACTCAAATGTATATGTGCTTTTGTGGACTATAGCACATTCAAATGATCGAGTGGGGAGGGGGGTATAAATAGCCTTAATCCTGTGAACTAGCCGTTCCTCCAATAGCTCAAAAAGACTGTGAACACAAGATGTTCCAGTGTTAATAGTAGTACAATCACTAAAACATTGGTATGTATAGAAGCAACAACTAGCCATTGGACGCCCACTCAATCTCATTGTGAACACTGGATGTTCCAGCATTCCCTTGAACTCCATCAATGGACTATCCAGTGTATAGACCTGAGCCAACCGAGCTACTTCTCTTCATTGTGCATTTATCCGGTGTGTAGATCTTCAATGTGTTGGAACATCCGACGTGTACAACCACATCAAAACTAGCCGTTGCAATTACTCTAGTGCAAGTATCCGGTGTGAGAACTGGGATATTCAGTGTGTTGATTTTCAATCCTCAACAATTGCATCCTCTTCTGAGAAATGATCCGATGTGTACCAACACCTCTGGGCCAAACCATCTGTGTGTACAATTTTCCTAGGACCTATCCAATTCAATCCAATCTTTGTTCCGCTTTGGTGGCTTCTTCATGTGTTGCATCTATGAGACCTACTAAAGTATATACTTGACAAACATATTAGTCCCATTGATTATATTATCATTAATCACCAAAATCACATACATGCCCTAAAAGTGCCATGTTCGCTACAACCTCCCCCTTTTTTGTGATTGATGTCAACACAACCAAAGAAAATGACAAATAATAAATGATACCAATTGTAAAGTGCATAAATAATGAATGATGGGAATTGTAAAGTGCACAATGCCTTACCACTTTGCTTGGATGGATGATAAGTTGTGACTACCATGGAGATAATTCTCTCACTTTCTTCATCGCCACTATCCCCCTTCATCGACCCTTGCAAGAGCTCCTTGCTTTGCGTGCTTCTTAGCTTGGTATCACTTTTAATCCTTTCCATGCGCGCTCTTACATCATGCTTCTCCCTTTTTCAACAATCTTGCATTACAACCACACCAAAACTAGCCTTTGCAATTACTCTGGTGTAAGGATCTGGTGTGAACACCAGAACATTTGGTGTGTTGATCTTCAATCTTCAAATGTTGCAACCTCTTCTAGAAAATGATCTGGCATGTACCAACGCCTCTGCACCGGACCATTTGACGTGTGCAATTTTCCTGGGACTTGTCCAATTCGATCCAATCTTTATCCCGCTTCGGTGGCTTCTTCATGTGTTGCATTCATGAGACCTACTAAAGCATATACTTGACAAACATGTTTATCCCATTTTTTGGTAAGGGATCTTTCCCTTACCAAAATCACATATATGCCCTAAAATGGCCACGTTTGTTACAATCTCCCATTTTTTTTATTGTTGACAACACAATCAAAGCAAGTGGCAAATAATAAATGATATCAATTGTAAAGGGCACAAATAATGAATGACAACAATTGTAAAGTGCACAAGGTATTACCACTTAGCTTGGATGCATGGTAAGAACAACCAATGATGCCAATTTTAAGGGAAAGATCCCATCTTCTTCATAACTTGTTCTTACCTTCATTTTGTCCCACTTTTGTTGTGACTGCCATGGAGATAATTCTCCTCCTTTCTCAGTCGCCACTATCTCCCTTGATCGACCACTGCAAGAGCTCCTAGCTTTGCACGCTTCTTAGCTTGATATTACTTGTAATCCTTTCCATTTGCGCTCTTACATAATGCTTCTCCTTTTGTCAACAATCTTATATCTTGTTTTGGTCGCCAAAATTCTCCCTCTTTGTCAACAATCTCAAAAAGGCCATAACCACATGTTGGACTTAAGGGAAATCGTTAGAGCACACGGGAGTGGTCTTCATGAGCCATGATCTAATAATAAATGATACCAATTGTGGGAATGCAATTGAAAGGGTTATGTGGATACCATTTGAAATGAAAAAAATATGGATCACAATTCATGAAATTCTCATAATATGGTCTAAACTCCCCCTATATGTGTGAACACATATGATGAGAACCACTTATGATGAACTATTTGTAGGTATATAACAATATATGCATAACTAGACAATATTTAGAGATAGAAAGTCTAAGTCATATTATGCATGGAGGTAGGTTAAATGTATGAATAAATTGACAATAATACTAATTGACGAATAAGCATTGCATACCTCTGGGGACTTGTAGATTACTCTATAGACTACAAAAGATACCACTTGCAATACATGTTAGTCTTAAAATCACAACCCATAGGATATGCTTCTCTAAAAGTGTGTATACAAGTGTCGAATACTTGTGAGAGACATGCACTTGTCATAATAATGGGGAAAGGTACCTTGTAGGTTGGATTCATGATACATAAAGGATACCGCTTGTAGAAATATGCCATAAAAGAACCTACAACTAATAAACCATGTAGGTTGCTCATGGGTTAGAGAGGAACACAAGCAACCTACCATATGAAAAACCTACACTAGGCATTGCAATGAAATAAAATATGCACAGGAAATCCTAGGCAAGGTAAATGTACTAAATGTAAAACAAAAAGCATGAACAATAATCTATCTACTATAACCTCTTTTACCTTTGGATGGGGGATTTGGGTATATGATAATCGAGGTTTTCATTAATGTGCCCAATCTTGTACACTTGGCTTCTTTGCTTGAACCTTCACTTCATCTTGTGAGTCAAGTCTCCAAATCCTCGGAGCCAACCCGCGGACTTCAAGTTTTCTTTGGAACCTAAACCGATTGGTGCCCCTTCATGTTTGTCTTGGGCACCCAAATGGGTTAGTTCCACCCCCAATCCTTTCGTCAAACTATATGTGCAACCACTTTGCGATTGTCCTTCTTCTTAAGCTTTTAGTGGTTGCTCTTGGTCTTGATCTTGTAGTTAGGCTTGGTGTAGATGTTGGGGGTCATATTTGAGAGGTTTATCATATTCTTCTCCTTGGTCTCCTTCTTGATTTTTCTTGCATTGAAAGAACTTGTAGCCTTCTTGATGACACTTAAAGCATGTCATATTGGACCCCTCCATAAGCTTATTCACAATGTTGTCACATTTATCTTGAGGAGGTTGGATATGATTCTTGCGCTTCATTCTTTGCTAAGTCCTTGAGCTTCTCCACTTCTTGTTTGAGCTCATCATTCTCTTGTGTAATGAGATCATTACATGATTCTGCAATAATATTCTCAACATATGTCTCATTGCAAAGGGGTGAGATAGATAGATCAATCAAATCATCACAAGAAATAGAAGAATTTATCTTAATATTAAAATTAAAGAGAGAGATAGATTGCTTCAAAGGAGCCTTAGGTTGAGATTCAATGCCCTAAAATTTTTCCTTAAGCTCTTCATGCTCCTTATTTAGCAATTCAAATTTTCTCAATAATTGTTTCTAATTAAAAACAAATGTAGAACAAATGTCATTAAGGGTATTGAATTTCTTAAGTTCTTTAGCTTGTTTCTTTAAGGCCCTTTGTTGCTCAATGATCAATTCAAGAAGTTCTTCTGGAGAGGGTGAATCTTTATCGGATTCATCATCACTTACATCGCTTCTCATATATTTGGCCATAAGACACTTGTGTGATGATGACTTATGTGATGATGACTTCAAGGAAGAGCTTCTCTTTGAGGAGTGGATAATGAGGCTGTAGTATCTAAACCGCTAGGTAAGTGGTAAGTATTTTGGTGATTAATGACAACCGTATCATTTTAACTAACAAGTTTGTTTTGAAGGGTACCAAAAATTTAGTTCAAAATGATGATTGGATATTCTTGGTCCATAAAATTGATTCTATGGACAATCAAAGGATATGGGCATCTAGATTAAGGATCTTCTAGTTCTAAGTGTCACAAGGAGATGAAGGACACTTAGAGTAGTATAGATCTCTTTTCTTAGTCTTTTGACCGTACTATAAAGAGAGGTTAAGAGTAGTAGCTTAAACTAGTTAAGACTAGACTTGGTTGGATGCACACTTGTGAAATTGTAGCACTAGGTAGCTCAGAAAAGCCCATGGATGTGATGTCGAGAAGTTAGAGCTCAAGAAAGATTGAATTGGATGAGCTCAGAGAAAATTTATTCTCACCGGATGGTCTGGTGATCAAATATACACTGGAGTGTTTCTTTGGCTAAGAGAGAAAGTTGATGTCTACACCAGATGGTCCGGTGTTAGTGCTGAGTGCACACCGGAGTATTTTATAGAACCTGTGCAAATTCTCAAAAAATAGAGTTGAATACACTGGATGGTCCGATGATCACTGGGTATGCATTACTGGAGCATTTTCCAGAAGTTTGCTTTCGACTCAGAGGAGATGTTATTCACCGGATGATCTGATGTGTGAACAAGAAATGCTAGAGCATTTTTTAGCAGTAACAGCTAATGACTGTTGGCAGTGGCCAGCCGTTGGAAAAAGGTACACACCGGATGGTTCGATGTGTGTGAGAAGGTGTACACCGAATCATCCATTGTTCATAGAAATCGTGGGTGGTTGGGCAACAGCTAGATTTGGATCTCTAGTCTATAAATACCTCCTCATTTTGTCTCACTGTAATCTCTTGCGAACTCAGAAGAGCCTATACACTGTGTGTGTCATTAAGAAATAAGAGAGTGCACTAGAGTGATTGGAAAAATTCTTAAAAGTGCCACATGCTGCAATTTGAAGGAAAGAGAGCAAAATAATAAGTTCATGCTCTCAACATACAACAATTAAGTGCTATACTAAGCAAAATATATCAAGTTCATAACCTAGCACATGATCGTTACTACGCAGTGGATATATCAACTAAAACAGCAAAAGAAGTGGTGCCATCTTCCCTAAGGGGCCACCAGAACACCACGAGTAGTACATTACTACTCTTGACCATCACCGACATCGGTGGGCACGAAGTAGCCATAGACTAACTCATCCTCATATGCAAAACTTTAATGATAGCATCATGAGTATGAAGGTACTCACAAATCTTACTCATTATGGGTATGTAAAATAATCCGACTCCAAAGATTATGCAATTTAGAATGAGTAGCAAGGAGTAAGCCAAATGGTTAAGTTGAACTAAAGCAAAAAAAAAAACATTTTAAAAGACACATGGTCTGAGCATAAACATAAACAACATAAGCTACCCTCATATGACCACATGTACATAAATATAGCCAACATATAAATAAGATCTTCCCAACATGGACATACTCAAGAAACAATCTCCACATACCACATACATTCCTCATCACCCAAATACCGGAAACTCCATGATTGATTCAGATGACTATTAAGCTTGCTCATGACCGAGAGTGCAATAATTCGTATTGATCTTACACCATGCAGGGGGTTACATCTTTACCCACATGACACGAGACCATGCAACTCAAGCAACCAATCAAATTGCAAGAGGTTGTACCTATGACAACATTTCTCAATTAAGCCCCGACTGTTTGGGTATGCGCCTTTCGGTGCAGCGGCCACTTAGGTCTGCTACCGGGCAACCTCAAGTGCCTCTACAAACCTATCCACTCACACCATAGATGTTCAAGCCAAAGGTTCACATCTACAAAATGTATTCGGCTCATCTTTACCATATTCAGATATGTGGAAAGTACAGACAAGTGCATAACCCAACGACATCAATGATCAATTCTTAATTGACCTAGGCGGACCTATGACAATCGGGATTCCATTCCTGATCCATCCCTATCACCCACCCAAATCTCGCCTCATCCTCACAACTCATTAACCATTAAGATTTACTTTGGTGAGACACAATAAACCCTAAAACTCATGAACGATGGATGAATCATCAGTCAACTTCTACCGGTGACCTAAGCCTTGCTAAGCATAACACATTTATTTTAAGTTGGACAATTAGATCGTGTCACACCGGAGTAGCAATCTCGTGCTACGTGCTCTGTCTCAACCTATCCTCATTGTTGCGAGTGTTGTGGCACTACCTTCTAGGCTTTCAGGGGAATCGGGGAGACCCACGCCTGCTGGCGCTCCGTTGGTTGTGAGGAAGTGAGTTCCTATGTAAAGCTTCATTAATTGCATTTTTTTCAATTCATGTGATATTCTATTTTAAATTAAATTTGAATTCAAATCAATTCAAACTTGCATATCATTCAATCAAGTGCTCATGAATGCTTATGAAATGCATGCAAACATGAATATGCATGAAATTGGGGTGTGACAAGAACGTTGGTGCCACAACAGGCATGCAGATAACCCTTCACAACTAGATTGGCCGAAATGTTGAAGCCTATATTGATGATCTTATCATCAAGACTAAAAATAAGGAGGATCTTATCTCTGACATGGAAGAGAACTTCAACAATCTATGCAAGCACCGAGTCATACTTAACCCAAAGTAGATGCAGAAAAGCTACTCAGGTACCTAGTGTCATACTGGAGAATCGAGGTTAATCTCGACAAGATCAAGGCCATCGAAGAAATGTAACCCACCAGATCTATACGTGAAGTTCAAAAACTAACAGGGTGCATGACCGCTCTTAGCTCTTTCATATCCTGACTCAGAGACTGGGGGCTTCCTTTCTTCAAGTTACTGCACCAACACGACAAGTTCGTGTGGTTTGAAGAGGCTGATGAGGCGTTCAAAAATCTAAAGAGGTATCTTTCTTCCTCCTGATGCTAGTCCCTCCAGACCCAAATGAAGAACTCTTGTTATACATAGCAACCGGGCCACGAGCTGTGAGCAGAGTATTGGTGTACAACGAGAAGTACTCGACAAGCGAGAGAAGAGCCGGTGACCTGTATTCACAGAAGATGGATAATTCTTGGATGTTATCTATGTTGGTTTGCCATTGGAGTTATAAGTGAAAATGAAGACTACGCTTAGGATCCGATGCAATTATTTGATTCTTCGACCCTTTGAAGGTCTCTTTTGTAAGACGATTAAATACTGTTAAGTTGGATATTATAATTGTTATCATCTATGCAGTCACTATATATTGGGATTGATTCCTAAGCTCAACCAATAGATGAGATTGATCATTTTTCTTAAACCAGTCTCGACAATAATCGACTAGGACCTTATTTCGTAGTGTAATCATATATTTCTTAGTGCCTTATTTTTCACTTGCAATCCAGATGTTGGTTTTTATGTAATCCAGTCTACTTTTGTAATCAAGAGCTTTTGGCAGCCCAAACTTAGTGTCCAATTTTGCACCATCGGTTACTTTATCCCTACTAGTTTAAGCCACAAGTTGGCAGAGATATACCATTGTTAGTTCTGGTATGAACCAACAGTGATAAGTGGTATCACTGCCAGTTCCAACAAACTCATAATTTTTTTTTTTGCATGTTGATGGTAATGATGTTGGATCAGATGGAGCCTTTTCCTTGTACACACACGCACACAACACTATCTAGACACACACGAGCACCTAGGAAGACGTTGAACAGATGGGAGTTTTTGTGATGCAGCAGCCAACCTTCTCATGTCTGGTGTTTTCTTTTTATATACACACAAACAAAAGCAACTACATGATCCTAACTACTAGCCTAGATGCACGTAACAACTCACGCATGGGCAATGGTGATCCGCTTCCTAAGTAGGGATGTGGTCACATCTCCCCACAACTCGGGTGACCCTGTTACTAACTCATACATACACATGTGACACAATTGATTATCGTGATAGAATACACAAACAAGATTATTCGCAACACTCACCCTCCTAATCTTGTTGACATTGCTTCACATCTTGTATTCCCACATTGTCTCTCATATCCAGGAACTTAACTCGTCCGAGGGGCTTGGTTAACATGTCTACAAGCTATTCACCTGAACTCACATGACTCACATTAATCTTCTTCTCTTCAATACAATCTCTGATGAAATGGTACCGAGTGTCTATGTGTTTGCTCCTCTCATGATACACTGGATTTTTGCACAGTGAAATAGCAGACATATTGCTAACTTTCAATTGAAACTTCTTCAATTCCTTGTTCATCAAATCTGCTAACAGCCGACTGAGCCATATGCCTTGATAGGCTGCTGAGGTGGTCACCATCAATTTTGCTTCCCATGAAGATAGTGCCACTACCTTATGCTTTTGAGAAAGCCAAGTGATTGGTTTGGCCGAGGAAAAACAACACTCCTGTTGTTTTCTTCATATCATCAATGTCCCCAGCCATATCACTATGGTTGTAACTGATTAGCTCAGCTTCTCCTCCTTTCTCATAAACACATCGAAAATTCAGTGATCCTTTGATGTACCTAAGCAGGTGCTTCACTGCAGTCATATGTTCAGTTGTAGGTTGTTCCATAAACCTTCTAAGAACACCTACTGCATATGCTATATCAGGCCTAGTATTCTCCAAATACCTCAAGTTGCCCATAATACTTCTAAAATCTATTGGATGCAGTGTGGGATTTTCACTGAACTTGCTCAGTTTCAATCTTCGTTTCATGGGTCTTTGTACTAAATTACATTCACCTATTCTAATCAACTCTAATATCTTTTTAGCATAAGCAGATTGACATAATGAAATTCGATGTGCAAATTGATTTACCTCAATGCCTAGATAGTAGCTCATTTTTCCCAGATCTGTCATGCTGAAAATGTTCTTCACCTGCTGCTTGAATTCCAGAATCTTAGCTAGGCTGGTTCTAGTGACAACTAAGAAACCAAGTTGAGATGTGCCTTAGTTTATCTTGGGTGATGAGTGACTAACATTTGTGTGGCTTTTTGTTGGTTAGCATATGCATGGTTATATTTTGCATTGTTGATTTTGTCTAACCAAAGTTGAAAAGAATTGGAGTTTGTATCGGTGTCTCGGTGCAGGAAATTTGCACTCACCGAATAGTCCGGTGTGAGTGTTTTTGACCTCACCAGATAGTCCAATGTGCAGTAGATGTGAGCACCGGAGCTTTTCAGTGCAGATATAGAGATAAATCCATTCACTGGAAGGTTCGGTGTGGGTGAGAGTGAGCACCAGACTAATTTTTCTAGAGAAGGGCGCAAATATGAAAGTCTAGTGTGGTAGCCTCACTGGATGGTCTGGTGTGTGCACGGGTGATCACCGGGGCTTCACTAGATAAAGATTTCCACAGAGGTTGAAAAACTAAATTCCAGTGAAGATGTACTCACCGGGTGGTCCGCTGGTGGTTGTGTGAACACTGGGGAGTATCACCGGAGCTTTTCATTTTTGAGGCAAATGTTGAGGTATTCACAGGATTGTCCGGTGTTGGGATTTTGAGATCACCGGACTAATTATTTCAGAGAGGAAGGCAAACCGGGTTTCAGTGGAGTTGTACTCACCGGATGGTCTGGTATTGCACTGGTATGAACGCCCGACCATCCGGCGTTCACATTTTTGTTACGTCTGATCTTTTTCATCTTGATTTTGATTTGGACTAACATGTGATGATGTTATATGGTTCTGGAGATGCATGCTTGCTGGTCTCATGGTGTGTAGGTGATGGATGCAACTTGACGGTCGACGTCGAGTGATCGGGACTAAGCGGAGTGCTTGGTGCTGGATGATCAAGGAGGCCGGGTGGAGTCAAGGATGATCCTAGCGGTACATGTGGATGTCAAGCAAGGCAAGAGAAGAAGATTAATGAAGGCGGTGTTTTGACAAAGTCAAGCGAAGGGGATGCCGGTGCAAGTGACAAGGCGGCCCGAGGGATCAGGAGTGGGAGAGACTTGCCGATGATCAAGATCGTAAGACGGAGGACACGTGTCAACATCGGAAAACTTTATTGAGGTCAAAGCAAGCAACTGTGAGTCACGCCTTAAGAAGCATGCGAGTCGGTTTCCACAAAATCGATTTGGCCACAATTTCCCGGTTTGGCCACAAAACCGCGGATGGATGGAGTGGACATGGCATCATCAGGAAGCTTGCATTGAGGCAAAGCTAAGTCGTGAAGGCGCCACGGTCGTCCGGTGAATAGAGGAGAAAATGGACAAAAATTCCCCCTGTGGTAGGTAGGGATGTACTACAAGAGAGAGGTATTTTGGGAACAATCAAGAAAACTTGGAGGTAAGTTTCCTAGGCTATAAATAGAGGGGTTGGCTAGTTGGAAAACCATCCCTTTGAGTCATCCATATGAGAGCTTTGTGTTAGATTTTTAGAGGAGAGGGAGAGGAGTGCTTATCTTTTGTAATATGTGAGAGTTTTGAGAAATAAATCTTTATAATTTTTTCTAAAATAGGGCTGACCTCTTTGAGTAATGAAGTTTAAGTTTTTGCATATACTTGAATTCTCTTCCTTTTAGTTTTCTTCTATTAGTTCCCTTGCAAGTTTGCAAGTTCTTGGTGTTTTGTTGTTGATTTTCGTTTACCTTTTTGATTTCTAATTTTAACACCTTGAAAAGTTGATTTTCTTGATTCTAGAGGCATAGAATTTACATACACATGCATATGTGATGGGGTCTTAAATTCTCTTGCCTCTAGACCATCATCTTGGAGAGTTTACTTACCCGGTGATCTCGTCTCTGTTTTGTTCATCTTCAAAGTTGCGAGCTTTTAGGCACAAAGACACATGAATTGTTTTGAATGGAACCTATGATTCATATTCCATCCGTGTAGTCATATTGTCTTGAAACTTTCCATCTCACTTTGTCTCTCTGAGTATTTTGCTTCTGCTCAAGTTTTGAGGTGCGTTGGGTGATTAAAAAAAGGAGAAGGTCATTTATTTCCTAAAAAATTATTGAGACACCTATTCACCCCCTATAGTCGCCACTTTCGATCCTACAACAACTAAGTCATCCACATACACACCAATCAGCAGCAGTGAACTACTAACTCTTCTCTTATATTGAGCATGCTCATGTGGACATGTCTCGAAATCAACAGAAACAGAGTTCTGTCTAGTTTGTAGTTCCATCCTCTCGCAACTTGTCATAGTCCATACAATTCTTTCCTCAATCCAAGAACCTTGCCTTATTCTTGCTCAAAATCATGTGGTTGCATCACATAATCCTCCTCTGACAAGTCTCCACTAAGAAAGGCCGACTTGACATCGAGGTGATGAACTTCCCAGCCACCTCGAGCTGCTAGAGCTAAGAGAAATCTCACTGATTCAAGTCAAGCAACAGGTGCAAACACTTCCTCAAAGTCTATTCCTTGCTTCTGCACATAACCTTTTGCTACTAACCAAGCTTTGTGCTTAATGACCTCACCTTGAGTATTCTTCTTCAACTTGAACACCTATTTCAGTCCAATTAGTTGATGTCCATGAGGCAAATTCACCAGCTCCCATGTCCCATTACTCTGAATGGACTCCAATTCATCTAACATTGCCTTGTGCCAGCACTTTTGTTTTATAGCCTCGGTAAAATCAGCAGGCTCTTCCATTTCAGCAAGACAAAGCCCTGAATATTCGACCTCAGTTTCAGTAGTAGCATCATACAAGTCTTGCAGAGGCCATCGACCTTGTGGATCTACTGAAGGTATCGAATTTGGACTCTGAGGTTCTGCTACTGGAGGGGTCAGCATAGGTGTGATAGGTTCTTGTGCTGTACCTGATGCACCAGGTCATACAACACCTTCTTGCATCTCAATGTCCATAACCTCCATACCAGGTGTGGTAGGCACTCCTAGATTTGCTGGAGGTGTCACAAGCTCTGGTGGTAACTGTTGTTGGCCGCCTGCACCCAATTCACTAAAAGATCCCGTTGTCGGATAAATGACAGTGAACATTGTTCCTCCATCTAAAACTTCAGTAGCTACTGTACAACAGCCTCAGTCCCACTACTTCTCTTCCTCAAATACCACATCACGTGTCACATGAACTTTCCTCCCAACTGGATCATACACACGATAAGCTTTCGATCCATCCTCATATCCAAACATCACCATGGGCTTGCTTCTGTCATCAAGTTTCTCTTGATGGGGAGTTACAATCTTAACATGAGCCAGACATACAAAAGTGCGCAGATGCTGAACATTAAGCTTCTTGCCATACCAGGCTTGGTATGGAGTTTGGCCACTCACTTTGAGTATATGCACAATTCAGTATATACACAATAGTGGTCACGGCCTCCCCCACAAAAAGCTTCCCGGCACATTTTTGCTTTTCAGCAAACTCCTCGCCATTGCGACAACAGTTTGATTTCTTCTCTCCACAATCCCATTCTGTTGTGGTGTGTACGATGCAGTGAGATATCTGCGTATGCCTTATGAATCACAATAATCCATAAATTTTTTGGAGGTGAACTCACCTCCCCTATCAGATTGAAGAGCTAGCCTTCAGTTTCTTTTCAGACTTCACCTCAGCTCGGGCTTTGAACTTCTTTAGTGCATACAAAGCTTGATCTTTGGTCTTCAAGAGAGCTACCAACATGAATCTGGAGTGGTCATCAACAACTAGTAGTAAATATCTGTTCCCGGCCAGTGTTGTGGGTGTGATCAGTCCATACAGGTCAGAATGAACAAGCTCCAAAACATATGTTCAGCTCTGAAAGAAGCTTCTGCAGGAAATGGTATTCTTCTCTGCTTCCCAGCCAAACATCCATCACATATCTGATCCACATGATCAAGTAATGGCATGCTATTTACCATCTCCTTGCTGGCTAGGTTCCTTGAGGCCTGAAAGTTCAAATTAATGCCCATAACGTGAGTGCCAGATCCACGCAATGTCAGTCTTACTAGCTACCAAACACATAGGTTAAGTCAGCTTTAGGTTCAGAACATACAACCAGTTCTTAGACCTCTTGACTCTCACCAACAGCTGCTGCTGCTGATAAAAAATGCCAAGTATCCCTTCATCTATGACACTTTTGCATCCATTTTCATCTAGCTTACCTAGACTTATGATATTGCTTTTCATCTGTGGTATGAAATAGACATCAGTTAACACTTTGTGCTCACCTGACTGACACTTGAATAGCATTCAGCCTCGACCACATATGTTCACAATTGAGCCATCACCAAATTTTACAGAGCCACCGATTGAATCATCAATATCAATAAACATTTCTTTGGAGCCGGTTATGTGGTTACTAGCTCCTGTGTCAAGGTACTAGACACCATCATTAGCCATCACTTTTGGGTTCACCTTTTCCTCATTGAGGAACACATGGTCGTACCTCTCCTCCATGGTCTGCACCAGTTCACAGACCTCTGCCATCAACAAGGCGGACTCGTCATCTTCCTTTTTTTTAGCAACAAATGCCTTTTCTCCCTTCTTTGGTTTGCGATAGTCCCATGAATAGTGTCCATAGCCCTGGCAATCGTAGCACTGGACCTTCTTGATGTTGAATTCTCCATCGCCTGTGCGCTCGCTGTCGTTGTGTCCATGGCCACGGCCTCAGCCACGTCCATGCCCACGACTTTTGCCATGGCCGCGCCCACCTGCTTTCTTGGATCCAGAGCTGGATCCTTCTCCCCCTTTGAACCCTTCTTTTGCTCACCGCTGAGCACGGGTCAAAAGGGCCCTCTCTTTATCTCCATCGTCAGCTGGGCGCACATGCTCCTCGTATGCCTTCAGCCGGCCAACGAGTTCCTCGATTGTCATCATCTTCAGATCTGTGAATTGCTCAATCGAACTAATGATCTGCAAGAATTTGTTAGCATTCTCTTCACCACATAAGATTCTGCTAGGTCCTCCCCATATTCGTGGATCTTGTTGACAATGATGTCGACCTTGAGCATGTAATCCTCGACGGACTCATTGCTTTTCATCTTGGGGTTTCTTTGGTAGGAATTGATTGTAGTCTATCTCCTCCCACTCCTTCCGGTTGGATGTGTTCTACAGCTGGTACATTTCGTCATGCCTATATATGAAGGGCACCCAGCCTGTTGGAAATTGACACCAACATAGTTACCTCACTTCCTGCCGCTCCAAAGCGTGGCTCCGCCTCTATGCTGTAAATCCTTGCTCAAGGATGCGGCGCCTCTATACCGAGCGATGTAATGTTGCACACTGCAACAATGGATATATGGAGCACACCGAGCTAAGGCTATTATGCCGTGGTGATTTCCCTCTCCAATTTCTCTTGTTTCACATATTTCATCGAAAACAATGGTCAAAGTCTTGCAATTTCGACCGTGACGATCTATATTTAGCCGGGGACATGGTAATTTCTAAATTTTTGTACTATTCTTTGTCAGATTCTTATGCAAAGAACTTTGCATATTTGTTCGGTGAGGCACTATTTATTCATTCAAGAATTTCACAATTCTAGTAGGTAACACCACGATCAAAATGCTCAGAACTCCCCTGACAATAATTTTAACATGATATCTTATTTTTCATAAAGTACGATAACATCGTTGACTGGATTTGTTTCGCTGAAAAAAGTTCACAAGTTGCAAGCTTCGCACCTCTGCCTACCTTGTCACCATTACAATCTTGCTCCTTGGAATTGTTCTTGCTAAAAATCTCTTTTGTGCCATCTGCACAGCAGGTTTCAGCAACAACTTTTGCACTATCACCAGACGCATTTGTTCCATCATCTTGGGCAGCTCCATCTCCCATCATATCTACTTTATCTCCATCTTCAGCTGTTTCATCACTAGAAGAAACATCAACATATTGGGATTCATCATACATGGTACCAAGTTGCAAGGCTCTTCGCATTGCATCGTACAAATTTTTGTCAACGACGCTTCCCGTTCGAGTATGGCGCATCTCTTCATCCTGCATGCCAACCAAAAGGAGTGCTTAGAAAACTTCCTACATTTACACTTATATCATCCTGTTAGTAATAATAGCTATGTGGTTTCTCCATTATAGGCTCACAGCTGTTCTTTCTGGTTGTCGGGTGTACGGATAATTAGTGGTTGTGTTAGGATCTTTCTGATGACTCAACACAGATTTGGATCTTGACGTTCCTTTTCTGCATTTGGTTGCATCCGGTGCATTGTTTTGTTTTCCTGCTTCCTTTTGCTTTCGATGTTTCTGGGGGCAAAGATTAATTTTATAGTTAGATCAATGGTAACTCAAAGAGGGGAAACTATTAGAAAAATCAGTATATACAGGTACATCAGTGGAACTATTTTTAAGTAGCAATTATTGGGCGTGCAGTTTTTCTTTTTCAAGAAGAAGATAAACAGTGCAAACTTTTTTTAGTACAGATATTATGCTTATTATTCACATACCTGCAGATGAGAAGCAATATGTTTGCAATTAACACCATCCACGTTCATCAGAATCTCAATATTTTTAGGAATAGCACCTGAAATAAATTGGATTGTATAGTTTGCAATCGTCTGAAATTCAAGTGAATTTTGTAAGTGAGGTAGTTGCAAGTAAGAAATTTGTTCAACCTTCTCCAAGTATTTCAAGGGCACGTAGAAACTTCCTATGCAGATATGGAGTCCAACTAATACAACTTCCCTTCTTTGTAGTACTAACCTTCAGGTAATTTGCATCGTGGGTGTTTTGTCCACTACCTATACATGCACACAAATATAGCATGTCACTCATACTAAAACTGCCACTCTATCTAATCCAAAAGACGTGACTTTATTTACGTGAAATGGTATGTCAAAACATAACATTGACAATTAGAATTCATTATAATGTTTGTAAACATATTTTTAGATTATAACATCAACATTACTATTTGCAAAATATCTCATGGCCGGTTTTCTTTTTGAGGATACATATAATGATTAATATAATATTATTAATATAATAAAAGATCGTGAATGGTTTATGCACAATGTTATGTTCTTCTGACCCAGATGAGTGTATTATATAGATTTTCTATCAACTATTATAAATGAAAATTATTAGTGACCACATTGGTTGCAACCTTGTAAGAAATGCTTGATCTTGTCCATCCTTGGATTGTTTAGTTCAAGATATTGCCACATGTTACGTATGGTGTTATCATCAATAGGCTTGTTCACCAAGAAACATGCACCAAGCTCAACACATCTCTTCATTGTCTCCAAAGTCGTCTCCTTTGACATCACTAGTTCAAATTTAGGACTTATTAGCTTTTCTCTCAAAAATACACTATATCAAGTTAATCAATGAAATAAAGGGATATATACATAATAAAGAACTGGATTCAAAGTTATGAAAGAAATTGACACTTACTAATCACTTGAAGGTTTTTATGGACCTCTCTAACTATGTCAAGGAACTGATATCCATGCATCTCTTCCATGTGCATTGCTACCAAGACCAAATCAACATCGTGTGCATGACCCTCAAGAAAATCAAGTGCTTTTATGGGGCTTGTATATGCCGTCGCTAAAACGAGGGAGAAAAATGTTTACGCTTTATTTGAAATGAAACTACTTTTCAGCAACTTCACAAAGTAACAATTGTTGCATGCTAATCATTCATAGTGGAAGTGAGTGTTCCACAAAATTACACCAAGAAAAAAGAGAGATGAATAAAACCTACTTCCTGAAAGAATTATATGTATATCTTTTCTTCCATGGGTTGTACATTCGCACATTCGAATGGAAGGAACTTACCATGAACGTTGAGTTTACAAAGCATGGACCTTGTAGAGTTGGCATGATGCTTATCTTCATCAACAACGACAACACTAAGCCCATCGGTAGGGAATAATGCTTTTGTTCTTTGATCCATGAGATTTTCAAAGTTAAGATCTTACAACATTTGGTGTTTCTTTAGGGTGAGAAGCATAGGTGCCTATTTATATAGCAACAAGGTTTGACTTATGGTGTTCCCTCTATCTTCTTTTTTTAAATACCACGATAATTGAAAAAAAGGACAAAGCCTCCATGCGAAGTTGATGATGCAGATATGATTATGCATGCAGGTCAAATGAACAATATATCATATATGTGTACTGTGTACTCCATTCCATGTCAAGGAATATTTACATAAGTTTAGAATATATCCTAGACCACGTCTTGCACCACACAAAAAGGACAAGCCTCCATGCAATGTTCATTTGGGTTGTTTACAACAAATCCAGTTTGGGCTGCGCCATTTAGATGTTGTGACGTACTGCATGCATTAAATAACGTGAAATTTGCTTGGCTCTACAAAATGTCTTGGCTTATGTGTTTCACTTGTCTATATTTTCTTTTCTACTAGTCAAAATGTACGCTTATTGTTTAAAAAATCATAAAAGAGTGTTATAATTGAACAAACACTTCATGAGTTGTGCTTCTAGGATCAGAAAAAGTGAAAAGCACGTGAAGATACCAGTCACTCGCAAAGGAAATAAACCAAGCTCTCCTAAGCAATTCTTCAACAAATTAAATAAGGGTTTTTAGAACAACAGGAAGACAGCCAAGGCTACATTAATGATTCTGGCTCAAAGATATACACTTGCAGATGTGCTGATGCACATCACATTATAAACGTACTTCTAGAATTATCATATCCCCTAATAAGATTATATATTGCACCAACATTAAAAAAATAGCCTCCTTGGGAAAGTTTGGGCTGCACCCTATCCTTTGGACGTCGTGACATCACTTGCCACTACATTAACTCACCAAGCATCCAGATCTGTCGGTGCGATCCATTGATGTCTCCCGCCAGGCCACCACCGTTTCCTTCCCAACAGGGCTTTTCATTTTTCACTTTAGTTTCATATATGTTGATTAATGGGGTTTAATTTTATCTGGTGCATATTGAGGGCATCATATGATCAACTAAATGGCATTGACTATTCATCCTTTTATGTTAACCAGAGTAGGTGAATGTGTACGATGATAAGAGACTCTAGAGGTTTCTTCTGTTAAAAAAAGGAAACTCTATAATGCACCTGGTCGCTGCCGTAGATGGGGCCACACTCTCAAACTCTATAGAATCCGGGAGCAAGGATGGGTCGACGGTGGGTGATGTTGTGTGGTGCATAGAAGCCGTGCATAGCCAGCCGTCATTGGTTGCCGTGGGCAGTTGGCTAGGTAGATGCAGGGAGGCATGGGCAGGAGGAAGGCGGCACGGCCCTACTGTGGGGACGTCAAAACTGCTGTTGGTGGGAGGGAAGGCGAAGGTGCAGGTGCTTGTGGCTGCTATAGATGGTGGCACAGCGAGGCGAGGCGAGGCGAGGGCGGCGGTGGAGAGGCACCTGTGGAGAGGGGAAGGCGGCGGTAGGTGGAAGACGGACAGGGGATGAAGAAGAGGAGAGTAGGGAGAGGTTATGCGATCTCCGTGGATGAGATGCTTACGTGATAATCCTGTCCATAAGAAAAGGAGATTGATTAGGATATAGTCGCATATGTTGGTGGGATATTCTAGTGGGACATCATATGGTTACGATGAAAACTGAAGTACATAGTTGTTAGCATGAATTTTTAAAATGTTGTAGCCAATTGTATTAGAACTGAAGTATCGAGAAACATGTTGTATCCACAAGATTATATCGTGGAAGACTACAGCTTGTGCATGACATTATGTATTGTAACCCGAACACTTCTGGATACGAATGAGGTGTTAGATGGAAGAAATAGTATACTAAAAATTCACTCTAGGAATAAAAGCAACCGTCATATTCACTTGAGGCATACCGTTATTAAAGATACTACTAGGATGGCCTTGTACCAACGCAAAAGGGCTGGGCCAAACATTTGGGATCAAAACCCCATCACAAGCCTTGAAATGGGCAACATAGTAGTTGGAACAACCCAAGAAGAGAAGGAAAATTTTAGCAAAAATAGAATAGGACGAGGGGAGATGAACCGAGCTGGCCCATAAGGCCTATGGAGAGATACGTACTTGACAGAGAGCACTGCGAAGAATTGTTACTTGAGGTCATGATCAAGTGGATGAGTAGACATAGTAAATAGAAACTATGAGCATGAAAGGATTCTGCATGACAGCAACAACTTTTCATCCAAAAATGTAACTTGATTAGTGTACGACAAAAGCTATGCTTAGGTACACTAAATCTATAGGCTCATATTTTGTGTCATGCCAGCCCAACAGCTTCGGTTTATCGCATTTGAAGGTTATTATTTCTTAAGCCACCTCATTATCTCTACATATGTGCCCAAAACCTCGGAAATCCATCGTCCCCTCCCATCAGCCTCTACAATCTCCTCCAATTGCATTGCCTGATCATCTCGATCTAAGATCTTTTAGAGATTGGGTCTTTGAGAAGTGTTGAATTGCTTTGTTAGTTGTTGCCGCCACCTCGGTTATCTCAGCTCACTATAAAAGGTATGAAATAAGAGATGGATTGTTGGTTTTAGCATTCCACCCTGACATGTAAATATCTTCTTATCACAATTGTAATAAAGCTTTTTTAGTAATCGAGCTATGATTTTATAGCAATCCAATAGATTATGTGCGCTGGAGTGTGAGGAAAATTGGGCTTATATGTCGGCCCATCACTGCTGGTTCCTCATGGCCCGGCAGTGATGGGGTATTACTGCCAGTTCATTAACCGCACGGGAAGAATCAATTATCGTGGCTTATGAACCGGCAGTGATAAGGGTCATCACTACCGGCTGATGGATTGAGTCAGCAGTGATGCACCCACACATCATCACTGCCGACTTAATCTACTGACTAGCATCTATATCATTGTTGGTGGATTATATAAGCTGGCAATGATATCATTCTCTTCCCCATCATCTTCTACCTCGAGCTAACAGAGTCATTTCAGTACTCTCTCCCTCACAAAATCTCTTATGGAAACAACACTTCGTCCCTTCTCCGGCATTGATTCCCCCACCACTCAAGCTCAATTTTGGTCAAGAAAAAGGTCTAGATGAGCTCTCTCTAGCTATCCAAACAAAATCCCTTCTTTCCTCTCCATTTGCTCATTTGCCCTTTCTTCATTTTTTAGACAAGTGAACTCTGGGATTTTTCCCAACAGCAAGCAAGCTTTTAGCAAGAGCCTCTTGAGTTCAAGTAAGTTAAAATACCCAAGGTTAGTTCTATATTTAGCATTTTGACTCAAAATGTTACTAAAAAAATTAAAGTTGATCTTATCCCTATAGAGACCTAGGCAAATCTTCAAAGTTGATCCTAATGAACCATATGAACAAATTTAGAAGTCTACAATATAGAAACTATAGATATGAGCATATTTATTTTTGTTTTTTTACTGAATTATAAAAATTAGCCATGATATTTAGGTATGTAGCAAGATCCAATTGTATTTTTATATTTTATTTAATTAGCAACCTCCAATATAGAAACTTTAGGTATGAACATATTTATTTTTCATTTTTCCTTAATGATTCCTAGGTAAGGGTTGAATAATAAGGAAAATTTTTAGGGATGGCACCAACAAATACTCATTGGAAGCGGACGCGAAAGTGTACAAAAGGCGGCTCCTCCAACCCGAGCGCAAAGTATGAACAAACCGTGGATGGTGAGGTAATTTAATTATTGGTGATCGCAAAATCTACTAGATATTTTGAATTTGGATTTACAATAATGATATAATTGTAGATGAACAGAAGATGGATGTATGATGCGAGCCGTGTGAGCGCAAAGTACAAGAATAGCGTGGATCCAGCTAACAAGGAGTGCCACGTGGTTCTTCAAAAAAAAAGAAGGATTATCAGAGTGGAGAATGTTGTTGATGAGGTAGATTACAATCAATTCGACGTGCTACCTCTTTTTAGAGAGGACGTTGACCTAGGTCCCATGGAAGACACTAACGCCGTGATCATAATGAAGGGCGAATCATTAAGACAAAGTGGCTAAATTGTATTAATTATTATGTATAAATTTGTTTTAGATGCAATTATACCTCACTTTTGTTATGAAAGCTTCAATTTCTTTGTGCGCGTGCGCGAAACTAAAACAATTTTTTGCACCCCGTGGTACCAACAGTGAAAGAGGTTTCACTGCCGGTGGACATATTGGGTCGACAGTGAAACTTCTTTCACTGCTGGTGGATTTATTAAGCCGGTAGTGAAAGTAGTTTCACTGCCAGTCGTCCTATTGAGCCAGTAGTGAAGGTACTTTTTCAAATGTAAATAAATATGTATTAGGATTTTAGGTCAACAGAATGTTAATAAATATAGATAGTACAAACTCAATCAAAAAAATCTTGAGTAGACCAGCAATTTGTTCATTTTTACTTGGTGTAGGTTGTGGGTTCGATTCTGACATATTGGACCGGCAGTGACTTTCACTGCCAGTGGACTTATTGGGCCGGCGATGAAAGTAATTTTACTACCGATCGTCCTATTGTGCCGGTAGTGAAGGTACTCTTTCACTGCCGGTGCTCATATTGAGCTGGCAGTGAAAGCCCTCCCCTATATAATTGCTCGGCGTCCACCCTCTAACACTTAGAAAAAAAATTTCTGGCATGTGCCCTCCAAGCCGAAACACCTCCCGCTGCCTCTTACCTGACGCCACTGTCCCCGCCGCATCCTCCCCAACACCGTCGTCTCTGGAGCCCCGTCGTCCCCGTCCCGAAGGCCGCCATCCCTAGAACCCTGTTGTCCTCGTCCCGGAGGCCACCATCCCCTTCCCCAGAGCTCTCTGCCATCCCCATCCCAGAGACTGTCGTCTCCGCCCTCAAGCCATCCCCCATCCCGCTCGTGCCGCCGTCGTCCGTGCCCGCTTGCTTCACCGACCGATAGAGCAAAGGTAAATTTTATCATCACCTTCCTCCCTACTCTATTAATCAGAACAACAGGTTACATGTTCTTTATGCTCTGTGATGAAAGAATGCACTGAGACTGGGCTTGATTTCTGAGTACACTAGCATAGACCTAGATGTTACTTGTTGTATGTTCGGTTCTGTACCTGTACACTGAGAAATCCATATTGGTTTGTCTATCTAGTGCAATACATGTTAAATTGATCTCTGGATGTGTGCTGCTATCAGTTCAAAGTCTGTCTAATATACTTGATACTTGGTAAATTTTTATGTTAGCTTCTCTGAGCAGTCATTTTGCAAACTAATATTCAGTTCTCCTACCTCAACACTTTCTTATTTGTTCTATTTAGAGTTTGTGCACTTTGTTGGCATAGCAGCCATATCCATGATGATGTCTTAAAATATGAAGAACTAGATCAGATTCTATTTGCTAGCTGAAATCTCATAAACATTGCCATGTCTATGATGTATTCACTAGAACAATTAGAGAGCAAAACTTTAACAGTTTTGGGACCAATTGTTACTCAATATATGAGAGCACTTTTACACAAATTATGTTCTTGTTGTCCATTACTTTTTGTATACATGATGAGAGATATTGTCCTTTATGGTTTGTTGTATTTTTATTTCAAGATCATGTGTAATGAATACTCTTGAATATTCTCTTGTATTTTGATATGTGGTATAATATCCATACTTTCGAAATACTAGTTGGTTTGACTATCCAGTGCAATACTAGTTCAGAGAGCATTAGTGTGATTTGTAGTATACCAATTTTGCATATTCTCTGAAATTTAGGACTGCTATGACATGGTATGTCGTTCATCATGGTCGGCAAAGTGGAGTGTTATCTAGTTGAGAGGAATTGATGAGGACATCACTCTTTCGGATACACACACACCGAGTATTCCTCCAACAATAGGTCCATTGACACGAGCTCATGCACGTCAACTAAATCATGAGGTGAGCTCGTTCCTTAGTGTTCCTTTATATTTTGATGAGGATGGGATGCTACTGAATAATTGTGATGTATTGTTACTTAGGAACACGGGAGAAGAACAGCAAGGGCGCCCAAGCCAAGGTGGAGGTCCAATCAAGCTTGAGTCCGTTTCGGAGTCCAAGACCAGTCTGCACTAAAATCGTCGCCCAGGACGTATACGGACTCTGTTTTCAACGTACACATGGTTGGAAACCTAAGGATTTAAGCTTTCCAACAGAACTGGTACCATGTCCAAATTCTTTCTGATTCAACAGGAATCGTCGAAACAAGTGGATGTCCAGAATCTGTCAGGGTGCTGCGCCACCATCTTTTGGGCCGTTGGGCCGTGTAACGTGTTGGAGTCCATTAGGGACGCGTCTAGGGGTCCTTGGCCGACCCTAGTCTTTTATATACAGTAGTCGCCGCCCTAATTAGGATTGAGTTTTGCTTAGATATTGATCTACACACATTTGTGAGATTTTCGCTCTTGTTCCGGACCGACTAGGCCGCCGCAAGTGTTTGTGGAACCCCGACATCGAGTGCTTGAATTCGATTCGCAATATTTCAGATTGCATCTTCTACGTTCTTGCTTGTGTTCTTGGTACGCTTGCAGGGATTGAGCCTTCTTGGCGTGGTCAACCGCGCGACACGGTTGATAACCAACGGAGCTGTGGTGTAGTGATTGCAAGGGAGACGATCTGTTCGGGTCGAAGCCTTTGGATCATCAACATCGAGTTCTCCACCCACCGACTTATCACTACCTATCGGAAGATCAGGCCAACATTACTCATCAACTGGTATCAGATTTTTCAGGTTGCCCGTTAGGTAATTTCGTTTTTCCCTTTAGATTAGTCTGTTTTTCATTACCTAGAGTCCAGAAAAAGCCAAAAAAATTCCGTCAATTTCCGCTGCCCTAGAACCCTTTGTGCCTTTGATATTTTTGTTTTCAGTTGCGCGTTGTTGAGTTTGTGTCCGTGCTCGAGTCTTGTTGCTGACTTTAGAGTCGTGTTCTTGGTTTTTAGTCAACGCTCCGTGCTATTTTGATCACGCCGCTATCCCATCGCCACCATCCCCACCAACAAGTCGAGCCACCACATTACTCGATTTACCACTGCGAGCCGCCTTGTGTTACTTTCTGCCACGCCAACCCTAGATAGGTCGCAAGCCGCCTTGTATCAATTGCCCTGCCACCGCTGCCCTCCTTGTTCATCTCGCGATCCTATTGCTTGCAATACCTTCAAGAGGTCAATTTCTGCAAGAGGTGCTTTAAAAAAAAACCCTAACTCGACAGGGGTTCAGTAAAACGGCCATAACTTTCTCATACGGACTCGGAATCAGGCAAAAAAAAATTTCATGGACATCTACAGAATTTTTTTTCCCAAATTCGGCTCAGAAGATTCAATATTCGAGCCGCGAAGTTTCCACACACTTTTCAGAGAACGTGCTTGATTTTCTGTAGGGCACATCTTGCATCCGTTTGAGCTGAAAATTTTTGTGGTTGTTGCTTGTGTGCTCCTAGTTCAGAAAAAAATATCAGAAAAATACGAAGAAAAAAAAATTCGTGATTCCTACTAGTGCTAAAAGAAAAAAAAGAGGAGCACATAGAGAACACCTAGATAATTGTGCTGTTTGCTGTGTCTTTCTCTGATCATCCTTTTTAGCTTTGTTTTAGCTGTTGTGCTAGGACTAGGGACACGTGATAGACCAGCAACTGTGATTCATACTTTGGACACTTATTTAGCTTTGCTCTTCTGATTACAGTTATTGCTAATCCTTGCTACCATATTGTGCCTTCCAAGCTCCACCTCCTTTGATCCGAACAGGTTCACTCTTGCAATCATCCCACGCTTCCAGACTCGTCACCGGTTGTTCCTCCTTGCTGCGTTGGTAAGAACATTTGTAAGAGCGTGGTAAGACGCTTGAGTGTGTGTGATTCCACCTTCCACAACCTAGTAGTTGATAGGGATAATATTGTGTTGTCCTTTGTTTTCTACTAACCATGTCAGGTGATGGCTCTCTATCGGATTTTAAGGATTGTGTGTTCAAGGAAGAACTCAACAAAGCCTTGCAGGATCATACTAGACTATTGACAGACATTAAAACAAGCATTGCTAACCTCGTCACGTGAGTCAACGACCTTGAGTTGCGACAGCCACCACAGGATGATGACAATTCACATGATGATGATACTAATAATGGTGACCAAGAAGATGGTGAGGTTTTTGTTGGGCAAGATGCGTGTGCTGAGCAACGTCCTCGTGCTGAACAATTTCGTCGTGACCAACAACAACGTCGTCAAGGTAATGGAGGTAATAATGTTAATCGCAACGGTCGCGATGATCCTTATTCTAAGATTAAGTTTTCAATGCCTCCTTTTGATGGTGCATATGATGCTGATGCTTATTTGAATTGGGAAATGACGGTTGATCAAAAGTATAGTTCTAATATGGTTCCTGAAATGCATAGAGTTAGACTAGCCACTTGTGAGTTCACGAATTATGCTATTATTTGGTGGAATGGTTTAGTTTCTAGTGGCTTAGAACCTGAATCATGGCCTAGACTAAAGCGTGCCATGCGCAATAGATTTATTCCTTCTGATTATACACGTGAATTGAAAAAGAAATTGCAGCGCTTAAATCAAGGTTCTAAATCTGTGCATGATTACTATCAAGAGCTTCAAATTGCTATGCTTCGTTGTAGTATACAAGAGGATGATGAGGATACCATGATTCGTTTTTACTCCGGGTTGAGACGTGAAATTCAGGACCTTGTTGATTATAAAGATTACAATACTACCAATAGGTTGTTCCATTTTGCTATTTTGGCAGAAAAAGAACTGCAGGGTCGACAACAGGTGCAGAAATTGCGGAATAATTTTGGGAGTACATCTACTTCACGAGTACCACTGGGACAAGCAACAACATTCCCTTCTACATCTACACGATCTGCTACCCCCTACTCCAACACTCGGGCGTGTTCAGCAGGAGCACCACAATCATCACGTGAGGTGAGTAAATCTACTGTTTCGCAGGATCTAATGCCACACTCTTCTTCAGGTGCAGCTACCACGGGTCGTACAACGGGCATTATGTGCCGTCACTGCCAAGGTATTGGCCACGTCATGAAGGATTGCCCAAGCCAGCGAGCATACTCCGCAACAGCAGATGGTGGATATGTTAGTCATAGTGATGTTGAGGAAGAATATGCATTTGAAGCTAATCTTGCAGCCGATCATGACATGGATAGTGAGGGGGAGGAGATTAGTGGTACCGCTGCCACGGAGAGTTATGCAGCACGCACCTTCATTATGAAGCGAGTTTTGAGTTCTCAAATGGGGCAAGCGGAGCAGCTACAACGCCATAATCTGTTCCAGATATTCCTCATTGTCAAAGATGCACGTGTTCGTACCATAATTCATGGCGGGAGTTGCAACAACCTCTTGAGCTCCGATCTTGTGAAGAATCTTTCCTTGCCAGCACGTGCACATCCTCATCCATACTACATTCAGTGGTTCAATAACAGCGGTAAGGTTAAGGTAACACAATCTGCGAGAGTACATTTTTCTATTGGTTCCTACCATGACTATGCTGATTTTGATGTAGTGCCTATGCAAGCATGTTCACCTTCGTTAGGCCATCCTTGGAAATTTGATACCGATGCTACACACCATGGTAGAAGTAATAAATACTCTCTCATGCACAAAGGAAAGAAAATCTCTTTGCTTCCTTTGACACCTGCTGAAATTGTGCAATGTGATAAAGCGCTAGCTGAAAAAGAAAAGAAAGAACGTGTTTTGGAATCTGAAAATCAGCAAGTAGCTCAATCTGTTTTCCCACCTAAGAAAGAGAAGAACACACCTAGGTCCGAAGGCATTAAGTTAAAGGGTGGTGTTATGCTTGCTACTAAATCTGACCTTGCTGAAATTCAAGATAATGATACTTTGTGCTATGCTTTGGTATGCAAAGAGGTTTTATTTTCAATTGATGATATACCTAGCTCTTTGCCTGCTGCTGTCACTAACATTTTGCAGGAGTATAAGGATGTCTTTCCAGCTGAGATACCCCCGGGGTTGCCACCATTGAGAGGGATAGAGCACCAAATAGATTTGATCCCGGGAGCAACTTTGCCAAACCGCGCTGCATATAGGACCAATCCGGAGGAGACTAAGGAAATTCAGCGACAAGTCCAAGACCTTTTGGACCGTGGGTACGTACGAGAGAGCCTTAGTCCTTGTGTTGTTCCTGTTCTTTTGGTTCCTAAGAAAGATGGTACATGGCACATGTGTGTTGATTGTAGAGCCATTAATAATATCACAATAAAGTATCGTCACCCTATTCCTAGGTTAGACGACATGCTTGATGAGTTGAGTGGTTCTATTATTTTCACGAAGATTGACTTGCGTAGTGGTTACCACCAAATAAGAATGAAATTGGGAGATGAATGAAAAACTGCTTTCAAAACTAAGTTCGGTCTATATGAGTGGTTAGTGATGCCTTTGAGTTTAACTAATGCACCTAGCACTTTCATGAGATTGATGAATGAGGTTTTACATGCTTTCATAGGAAGATTTGTGGTGGTGTACTTTGATGATATTTTGATCTATAGCAAGTCACATGAAGAACACATTGATCATCTACGTGCTATTTTTACTGCTTTGAGAGAGGCACGTTTGTTTGCTAACCTTGACAAGTGCACCTTTTGCACGAATAGAGTTGCTTTTCTTGGCTATGTTGTTACTCCACAGGGAATTGAAGTGGATGAAGCTAAAATTGAAGCCATCAAGAGCTGGTCGACCCCTGTGACTATCACACAGGTGAGAAGCTTTCATGGCCTTGCAGGGTTTTATCGGCGTTTTGTGAGAGATTTCAGCACCATTGCTGCCCCACTCAATGAGTTGACAAAGAAGGGCGTTCTGTTCCAATGGGGGCCAGCACAAGAACAAGCTTTTAATACGCTGAAAGATAAGCTTACGCATGCACCTCTACTCCAACTTCCGGACTTTGGTAAGACTTTTGAGTTAGAATGTGATGCTAGTGGCATTGGAATTGGAGGAGTGCTACTACAAGGAGGTAAACCTGTTGCTTATTTTAGTGAGAAATTGAATGGGCCATCTCTTAATTATTCGACTTATGATAAGGAGTTGTATGCTTTAGTGCGAGTTTTAGAAACATGACAACATTATCTTTGGCCCAAGGAGTTTATTATTCATTCTGATCATGAAGCTTTGAAACATATTAGAAGCCAAGCCAAACTGAACAAACGTCATGCTAAATGGGTTGAATTTATAGAGTCATTTCCTTATATCATTAAACACAAGAAAGGTAAAGACAATGTCATTGTAGATGCGTTATCTAGACGTTATACCATGCTGTCCCAACTCGATCATAAGATTTTTGGTTTAGAAACAATTAAAGGATTATATGCTACTGATTTGGACTTTAAAGATGCTTTTGAACATTGTAAAAAAGGAAGAACTTGGAATAAATATGTGCTGAATGATGGATTACTATACCGTGCTAACAGGCTATGCATCCCAGCTAGCTCTATTCGCCTATTGTTCTTGCAGGAAGCGCATGGAGGTGGTTTGATGGGACATTTTGGAGTGAAGAAGACCGAGGATGTACTGGCTGCTCACTTCTTTTGGCCTAAGATGAGGCGCGACGTCGAGCGCTACGTGGCACGCTGCACTACTTGCAATAAAGCTAAGTCTCGCTTGAACCCACACAGACTTTATATGCCTCTTCCTATTCCTAGTGTGTCTTGGGAGGATATTTCTATGGATTTTGTTTTAGGATTGCCTAGGACCAAGAGGGGGAGGGATAGTATATTTGTCGTTGTGGATCATTTTTCAAAAATGACACATTTTATACCTTGTCACAAGAGCGATGATGCTACAAATATAGCTGATTTGTTTTTCAGGGAAATCATTCGCTTGCATGGAGTGCCTAACACCATTGTTTCGGATCGTGATGCAAAATTTTTGAGCCACTTTGGAATAAACTTGGGACAAAACTGCTATTTTCGACGACATGTCATCCTCAAAACGACGGACAAACGGAGGTTGTGAACCGCACATTATCCACCATGTTGCGGGCTATTTTGAAGAAAAAATTGAGGATGTGGGAAGAGTGTCTACCCCATATTGAGTTCGCTTACAACAGATCAGTTCACTCCACCACCAAGGTAAGTCCGTTTCAGGTAGTGTATGGTTTTAACCCCCGTGCCCCTATTGATTTACTTCCTTTACCAACATCCGAGAAATTGAATTTTGATGCTAAGACACGTGCTGATTTGATTCTGAAAATGCATGAGTTGACTAAGGAAAATATTGAAAAGATGAATGAGAAGTATAGAACTTATGATAGCCAAGGTCGGAAACATATTACTTTTAAAATTGGTGATCTTGTGTGGTTACATTTGCGCAAAGATAGGTTTCCTGATTTAAGAAAGTCTAAATTGCTGCCTCGAGCTGATTGTCCTTTTAAAATTGTGGAAAAGATCAATGATAATGCATATAAGCTTGAGTTGCCTGCAGATTATGGGGTTAGTTCTACATTTAACATTTCAGATTTAAAGCCTTACTTGGGACAAGAAGATGACATTGCGTCGAGAACGACTCCAATTCAAGAGGGGGAGGATGATGAGGACATCACTCGTTCGGATACACACACACTGAGTATTCCTCCAACAATAGGTCAATTGACACGAGCTCGTGCACGTCAACTAAATCATGAGGTGAGCTCGTTCCTTAGCGTTCCTTTATATTTTGATGAGGATGATATGCTACTGAATAATTATGATGTATTGTTACTTAGGAACACGGGAGAAGAACAGCAAGGGCGCCCAAGCCAAGGTGGAGGTCCAATCAAGCTCGAGTCCGTTTCGGAGTTCAGGACCAGTCTGCACTAAAATCGTTGCCCAGGACGCATACGGACTCCGTTTTCGACGTTCTACACATGGTTGGAAAGCTAAGGAGATAAGCTTTCCAACGGAACTGGTCCCATGTCCAAATTCTTTCTGATTCAACAGGAATCGTCTAAACAAGTGAACATCCAGAATCTGTCAGGGTGCTGCGCCACCATCTTTTGGGCCGTTGGGCCGTGTAACGTGTTGGAGTCCATTAGGGACGCGTCCAGGGGTCCTTGGCCGACCCTAGTCTCTTATATACAGTAGCCACCGCCCTAATTAGGATTGGGTTTTGCTTAGATATTGATCTACACACAGTTGTAAGATTTTCGCTCTTGTTCTGGACCGACTAGGCCGCCGCAAGTGTTTGTGGAACTCCGACTTCGAGTGCTTGAATTCGATTCGCAATATTTCAGATTGCATCTTCTACGTTTTTGCTTGTGTTTCGGTACGCTTGCAGGGATTGAGCCTTCTTGGCGAGGTCAACCGCGCAACACGGTTGATAATCAACGGAGCTGTGGTATAGTGATTGCAAGGGAGACGATCTATTCGGGTCAAAGCCTTTGGATCATCAACGTCGAGTTCTCTACCCACCGACTTATCGCTACCTATCGGAAGATCAGACCAACATTACTCATCAGGAATGCCACGCACAAATTAGTAGATTCAAAGAAGCATGTTACAAAGGATAGAAGTTGAAATATGAAACTGTTGCGGCATACAACAGTCAAATCATCCAAACCGAACTAAAATTGACTAACTCCAAAAATAAGAAGAAGTGTGATGTCACATGTAAAGATATTATAATCCTAGTTTTGGTTGTAATAATTATTACTTTGCTATGTAAGATGGTGTAATTTGTAAGATCAATGTGTGACATGAATTACTATATTTTAATGAATGTGCCTTTATTATTGATTTGCATTACATATGTCTCATTATATGCATGTATTGAGTGGGAGAGAGACGGAGAGAGCGAGCAAAGAGAGAGAGGATAGGACCGGAGTAGAAAGGGGAAGCACAACACTGCCGACTGAAGCTTTCAGCCAACAGTGATTCCTTGGGAATCACTATCGGCTGAAACCACCAGCCAGCAGTGATACCCAAGGCATCACTAGTGACCGAATTCTTCAGCCGGCAGTGATAACCCATTTCACTACCGATCCACGGAGCTGGCAGTGATAGTCCCGACTATCACTGCCAGTTACCCACTGCTGGCTCTAAAATCGGCAGCAAAGGGGGTTTTGGAGCCGACAGTAAAGAGGGTTTCTATAGTAGTTCCCCTCTCAAAAAAACATTACTCAAACTTCATAAATTTTGATCAATAATTTATCAAATTATGTGCATATTTAGTACACAAAATATATATCATTAGATTCATGTTTCACATACCTTTTAATAAGATATTGGTTTCATAGAAATTAATAATATATTATAAGAGAAATTAGTGGTCAAAGCATACTTTGAAAGACTTTTTAAATCCTAATACACACTAAAAAATAAATGGAAGAAGTAACACTTAAAGTAATAATAGGAGTCTACACCTACGCCTGTTTTGCCACCACTGAGATGCACGTTCCATACATTAACACTCATGTTCAATATGCAAAAACCCAACCACCAAAATAGTGATGTTAAGCGGTCAATAATCCAGTTTTGCATTCAGATTGTGAAGGGATTTATTCATAGAAAGGAAAAGGTCATATTTAGTTAACAAGCTTAAACTCCATTTAAAACAAGAAACATTGATATTTTAAAAAATATATAATTTTTCCTATATGTAACCTGTTCCAATCCAATTGATATAAATTTCTGATACAACATAGGCTAGAATTCAACCTTAATGCAATTGTAGCAAATATTTAAATTTTTATTAATGTGATTTCTAGAAACTTAACATTTTTTAGTGAGGATGCTTGAGTGTTGCTTGTGATAACACTTAAGCGAAATCATCACCCACAATGATGCTTACACTAAAAAAACCCAAGTGAGTTTTTTTACTATATTGTCCTTCTTATCTCCCTTATGAATAATTTCTTTCCCCAGCTTTCGTCTTTCTCCTATAAGCCCATGCTGCCAAATAAATCTCAATTCGACATGTCTATACTAAGGGCTAGTTTAGATGGATCGGCCCGCCCACCAATGGATAGAGACCCAAGATGTTGGTTCAAATTTCCGACCCGTCCATATGGACAATCCAGAATCTTGGCCCATGGAAACATGCGGTGACTAAACAATGTTGTGCTATTATTTTCTATTAATCTTTGAATGCAACATCATCAGTCACATGCTTTCACATGTTCAGATTTGACCAAGAGCGGAAATTGAAGATCTCCAGAACTTTCAACTTGTAAAGATCTGGAATTTGAATTTGAAGGCATTTTGATCACCTCCAAAACCTCCACATATTCATGGGTAACAAAAAGTAGGCAGCAACACTAAGACTACGCCCGACGATTTTCTTTTAGGGACGAAAATCCCGTCGTGAAGGGATCGGAAAGAGAACTTAATGAAGGGAATATAGTTGGAGATGGTTTAATGTTTTCTTTCTCCAATTTTTTTACTATCATAGCATGTCCACCACGGAATTTTACAATACTGATCAGGCCATGGAATACGTGACGAGACGTGGTGGCCGCAAACCCCACCCAAAGCGCTGACCATTAATTTTTATTTAATAAAAATACCAAAATAATAAAACCTATGTCTTGCAGTGCTGCGTGGTCATCCCTGGAATGGCGAACGCGTTGCCGGTGGAGGAGGACGGTGCAGCGGCTGTGGCCGGTTTGTACAATTTTCAAGATACAAGGTCTAGTTGCAGCCAAAAAGCATATTGGTGAACAATGCATTTTACTGATTAAATAATTTCCTAAACAACCCAACCACACCGAATGTGTACAATAATCAGGTTATTAGAAATGATATAAATGTTCAATGAAAGAAGATAATGGACCCAAATAAAACTATGGATGCTCTCTTTCTTTAAGATTTTCATATCCTAACTACCATCTAGGTCTTACCATGTGAGCAATTGACTCCTAGCCCCCTCGCGAAGGAAAGATTAATCAAGGTCTCCTAACCAACTCTTCAACAAATTAAATAAGGTTTTTAGAACAACAGAAATGCAGCCAAGGCTACATTAATGATTCTGGCTGAAAGATATACACTTGCAGATGTGATGATGTGTGCAGCACAAGATAAATGTACTTCTAGAATTATCGTAACCCCTAATGATATATATGTCTCGCACCAACATTAAAAAAAAGCCTCCTTGGGAATGTTTCGGCTGTATATCCTTTGGACATTGTGACATCACTAGCCACCACAGTAACTCGCCGAGCATCCAGATCTGTCAGTGAGATCCATTGATGTCTCCGATCCCATATATGGTGCTTTTCCTTCCCAACCGTGAATCCATATATGATCCACCGTTTCCTTCCCAACGGTGCTTTTCATTTTTCACTTTAATTTCGTATATATTGATTAAATGGGGTTTAATATTATTTGGTGCACATTTAGGGCATCATCCTCTCTTTTCCTTTTCTGCCCGGCCAGCTATCAGGCCTAGCCGAACTCTCTCTTCCAGCGCTCTTTCTTTCTTGGGCCCCATGTCGGTTCCAGTCCGTTCCTGCACGTGCGTCCGACCCAGCCCGCCTTTGTCTTCCTCTTCCTCCCATGATTCCCCTCCCTCTCTCTCCTTTTCATCATCCAAAATGAACAAGGATTCCCGATCAAATCCGATAGGAAACAAATGTAGGAGGGGTCTGAGAAGCTAGCCACTGTGATTGCCATGGACTACATATCTAATTGCTGCCTTATCCCCAAGGAAAGACGATTTAAACACGCGGATTTGAATTCGAGTTCAACACGTAGCTAGAAACCCTAACTCCGAATCGATGAGGACCCTTCGAGGGATTCTGAGTATAAATATATGGTCGAGGACCTCTCTCAAGACATCCCGATCAGTTTCCCCGCCTCCTCGTCTAGAGTTTGGCCGTAGAACCTCGCCTACACCGAGCTCCAAAGGCCGCCAATACACCTCACCACCGCCAATCCTCTGTGCAGCCTTCCAACGCCCGCACATAGCTCAAACAGATTCACAAGAACTCGAGGATTGTCTTTTGCCACTCGCCGTCAATGGATTAGCACTATTGCTTAGTTTTTGACGAGCTCTAGCTATCACTGCCGCAGGAGAGGGTTGTGCTGCCGTCCTTCACACCGGAGCTGAGAGGGGTAAGTCCTCCACTGTCCGGTTTGTTCTTCATGGCTGAGATTATTAGATCGTTAGATTCCCCTTCGCGATTTTAGATTCAAGTCGTTTGATCCATCATGAACCGCCCAGATTTAATGAACTTGATGATGTCGTGGACTGGCCATTAATGTCATTAGCCACCACGTCGGCCAGTTTGCTAAGCTATCGCTACACGTTGGTTTTAGATGCCGAGTTAGCAGCCCAGTCAATAGTTCCTTGTTCCTTTTATTTGTTTTGGCTCCACTGACGTCATAAAAGCCGATGATGACTCAACATATATGTTGTAATAACATGTTTAATTTGGTATATGCTTTAAGTAATGTTTTTCTTTAATAAAATAGGAAATAGTTTTAATAATATTTAATAATGTTTAATATTCTTATATAGTTTCATAATTCAAACAAATGTTAATAAATTCCAGAAAAAATCCTTGAAAATCATAGAATGCTTCAAAAATTTATAGAAATTTTGTCAATTGAAGTGCCATCAGGAGAATTACCTTACTCATAATCTAGAGTTCGCCGCTGTCGTGCATGCTTTAAAGATCTGACACCACTATCTCCTATGAAATACTTGCAAAATCTATACCGATCATAAAAGCATCAAGTACATCTTCACTCAAGTTGATCTCAACATGAGACAAAGAAGATGGCTAGAATTGATCAAAGACTACAAGTTGGAAGTTCATTACCATCATGGTAAGGCAAATATAGTTGTCGATGCTTTGAGTTGGAAGGGTCGATGCACTTGTCTTAGACCATGCCTAACGGATTCCCTTTGCGACCCAGAATCCCTTCGCGAAGGGATTTTCATTCCCTTCAGCGCTCCTACAGTTTCCTTTCACGGTTTCCTTCACGAAGGGATTCGCAAGGCCATTCCATCCAGGATGGGATTCTCTCTCCTTTCCCTTTATGAATCCCTTCTAAGGGAAGCTGTTGGAGATAAGGGAAAATAAAGGGAATGGGAACGGGTAAGGGAATCAGGAAGGGAGCGAAATGAAGGAAAAATGGTTGGGGATGGTCTTATAGTCGTGCTCAGAAACGTTACACTTTGTGGCGAATCCCAAAGATATTGACTTCAAATGGTTAAAGAAGGTATCTCGCTAACATTGAGATCAAATCCAACCTTCTCGATGAAATTAATGAAGCTCAGTGGAACAACAAAGGAATGTCCTGAATTCATGAGAAAATGAAAGAGGTCAAAGCCAAGTGTTTCTTGATAGACGATCAAGGTGTGCTATGGTTTGGAAAGTGGAAAGAGGATAGTAGTTCCTAAGGTCAATGAGTTGAGAAGAAAGATATTGGATGAAGCTCATGACTTATTGCTATCCATCAATCTTGGAAACACAAAGATGTATCAAGATCTTAGGCAGAAGTTTTGGTGGACGCGTATGAAGCACGAAATTACTCGCTACGTGGCCGAGTGTGAGACCTATCAAAGAGTGAAGTCCGTACATTTCAAACTGGATAGTACACTCCAACCCTTACCTATTCCCTCATGGAAGTGGGAATAAATCAGCACGGATTTTACCATAGGACTTCCTGAGACTTCTCAAGGTTATGACTCTATTTGGGTAATCATGGACCGATTGACAAAGTCAGCGCATTTTCTTCCTATCAAGACCGGATTTGCTATCAAGAGATAAGTAGAGCTATATCTCTCTTGAATTGTTTGCCTCCATGGTGTTCCCAAAAACATCATTTCTGACCAAGGCTCTAGATTTATCTTTCATTTTTGGAAGAGTCACCATGAAGCTATGGGAACCAAACTCCTTCATAGAACTGCCAACCATCCTCAGTCCGGAGGACAGACCGAGTGAGTGAATTAGATCCTAGAGGATATGTTAAGAGCATGTCTTCTCACTTACAGGAAAAGTGGGAGATCTATTTGCCATTTGCAGAATCCTCCTACAATAATAGTTTTCAGTCAAGCATCCATATGTCTTCCTTTGAGGAACTGTATGGAAAAAGATGCCAAACACCTCTAAATTGGTCCAAATATGGCGAAGGACCTTTCTTTTGCTCGGACTTGGTCATGGAAGCCGAAGAACATGCGAGAACAATTTGCAAGAATTTACTCACAACTCAATCAAGGCAAAAGAACTATGACGATCGTAGAAGGCAAGAACTCAAGTTTGAGGTTGAAGATTTTATCTATCTCAAGGTAGCACCCCTCAAAGGTACCCGATGATTTCAAACAAAGGGTAAGGTAGCACCCCGCTCTATTGGCGGTGGATCTTGCCATCGTTCGCGAGTTATAGGACATGTATTACAAACTCTATGATGATGGTTCAGTAATGTGGTAAGTGTGTTGGTTATGAGATTTGAGAGAGTGGTAGGAACATATGAGAAAGGAGTTTCGGATGTCATAGCCCCTCTTGAGTTGATTAAGGACCGTACCGATGTTTGCTTGCGTCCAATACTTACCGTACTTACCACATATCCGTACGTGGGGCAGATGAGCTGAATATCGTATGTTGTGTGCATTGACTAACTATGGTCTTGCGGTGTGTCGAGAAAAATGATGTGATGAAGAAGTTTATATAGGGGCGGCAAGGACCCTCTGGTGTGTCCAACGGGGAAGAGCCCTGGTGGAAACTAGGTATCCTTGGCAGTGTAGAAACAGGCCGGTCTGATGGAGCACATATGAAGAAGGTTGTCACGAGGGCCAAGAGGATGGACTCATGTCGTGTGAAATGCCCCTACAGGGTTGTAAGAACAATTTGAATTGCCATGCTCTCCATCATGAGCATGCTTGGTGTCCTGACATTTCGTTGTCGAGTCACATGATGTTCTTGAGATTTTGGTCATGCTCATTGGGGATGAGCACGAGAGGTAAAGGTTGATGTGATTCATTCGAGTTGATCACTTGTATAAGGTTACTCATCAAGCTATGGGTAGGACTTGGGAAAAAAGTGGGACATGTCAATTGAGTCACCTAAGTCTTCATACTTAGGTTCGCATACATTAAGATGACTAAAATTGCATTTAAACAGATGTGTTAGCTTATGGCTTAGTTTCCTTTCCACAACCAAATGCATTATCGTTCGAGTCAGGAATATATATACCCATATATGTAAATCTTGCGAGTACCTTCGTACTCATGATACTATTATTGAGTTTTTGCTGCAGGAGAGGATGAGCCGGTGTTTGGTTACTTTGACCCCGCCGATGCCGACAATGAGCAAGAGTAAAGCCAAGTGACACAAGACTAACCCCGGTGATTCTTAAGGGAGAAAGCATCATCGGCTACTTTTACTATTTCATTATACATATTTTTCTACTGTGTATCTAGCTGAATGATGTACTAGAATGAACTTGTTGCAATATAGTTTATAGTCTTCATTTTGGGTTAAGTTTATGGATAACTTGACGCTAGTTGCTTTTACTATGATAACTTTTTGTTGAACCATGTTGTAATAAAATTTTACACCTGTTGTCCCTTATCGTGATGAACGTACGGAAAGGTACATGTGTGATCCTGGCAGGCATGTATTGGTAATTCCAGAATTACGTTCATTTAATTGAATGGTGGTGCGATGGGTGGTTTAGATGTGTGTTAGCATATGGCACGTCGATGGATGGGCGTGTGCTACCTCTCATCTTTACACCCAGTAGGCACGTTTGATTAAGCCGAATGCGATTTGGACGGCTCTCACAGACGTGGCATTAGAGCAAGGTTCAATTGATTGACCCTTGGTTCTATAACAAACGGGTGAATAAAATTTAGCAACCCCACTAAGAACAATTAATTGAAGTAAAAGTTTGAAATTAATATAGGTTGCTCAATTTATTACTTCCCTTATCCTAGAGCTATGTCTTCCCTTATTGCTTCATGCCATAAATAATTAAATGGGTTTCTAACTTTCCTTGTTCTTTCATTAATTAAGGATGACTACTTTTACCATGGTGTGGAGGGTTTCCCAGCACTCCTTTGCGAGATGCTTTGGCGTGCAAATTAAAGCTTTGCGCCTGAGTATACGATGCATGCTCGAGGAATCGGACCCTATAGCGAACATAACCCTTTAAGGCATGTATGTGATTTTGGTGATTAATGACAATATAGTCAATGAGACTATTATATTTGTCTAGTATATGCCTTCGTAGGTCTCATGGATGCAATACATGAAGAAGTCACTACAACCGGGATAAAGATTGATTGAATTGGAGAAGTCCCAGAAAAAATGTACATGATGGATGGTCCGGCATAGAGGCAATTGTACACGCCAAAGTGTTTTGTATATGCCAGATAGTTCGGCGCATGAAGATGGTGCATGTCGGAGCATTTCCAGAGGAAGGAGTCGAAGATGGTGAATGTCTGATGGTCTGACGCTTGGTGTTGTGTACATCGGAGCATTTCTCTAGAGGATTGTTGAAGACTGTGCCAAATGGTCCAGTGCTCGGAGTTGTACACTTCGGATGGTTCCACCAGAGTGCTTATCCAGAGAAGGTCTCAATGACTAGTTTAGTGTGGTTGTACATACCGGATAGTCTGACGATAGAGATGGTGTACATGCTGAAACATCTGGTGTTCACAAATGAGTTGAGTGGGGATCCAATAGCTAGTTCATGGATGATGTATACGCTGGATGGTATGCTGAGTATACTCTGTTTACACCGGATCATCCAGCGTATATAGAAAATTTGAGCCGTTGGAGTAACGACTAGTGCATGGGTTTGAGGCTATAAATACCCCTCACTCAGCCATTTTAGTGTGTTGAAGTCTATGGAAGCTCATAGACACTTGAGAAGATACCAAAGCGACCAAAATGCGAAAAGTGATCATTCAAAGAAATTAAGCACAAGATTAGAGAGTGATTAGTGCTATTAGGCCTAAAGAGAGTTGTTGCTAGGTATTGCTGCATAGAGAGGGGATCAAGGAGTGATCCTAAATTTTATTAAGTGGTACACCGTACCTTAGAGTCTTGGTGACTTGATGGCATCATGAGCCTTGCTAGCTCATACTTGTTGACCCTCCGACTTGGTGTGGAGTGACGGCAAGACTCTTGTATGGGGATGCGGATACCCTTACCTTGGTGGTTCAAGCTTTGAAGTGAAGACGGCGGTAAGTGATTAGAAGAAAGGTTTGTGGTGAGGCATTGCCTTGGTGGTTTAGGGGCTCAACCTACTTTGGTCTAGGTGGCTCAAGGGCTATGACTAGGTGCCGTTTGAGAGCAATATCCTAAGTGGCTGCTCCAACATGCACTAGGGGTGATGCTTATGCCATTGATACCACAGGATTGAAATTCCTTGTGTCGAGTTTGCTCTCTCTACCATCTTTACATTTCCGCATTTATATACTTGCAATCTACCTTTGCATGTTTATCTTCCTAGAGTAGTTTGTAAGGATTGGCTATAGATTGCAAACCTTTTTGAATGGTAGAGTAGACACACTAGATAAATCTAGAGCACGTTTAGATAGAAATTGATATAGGTTTATCTTGTGAAGTTTTTGGAGCCGATTAGATTTAAGTATTCTAATTCACCCCCTCTTAGGACATCACCAATCACTTCAATTGGTATCAAATGGTATCAAAACCTTGTGCTCTTAATGGGCTTAACATCTTAGAGAACTGTGACATTCGGGGTAGGGATGGATACCAGTAGTGCTCCATATTTTGATGGCACTCATTTCTCCCGTTGGAAAATTCTAATGACTTGTTATTTACAAACCAAATGTTTAAATATTTGGAGATTCAATGAAGAACGGATGAAGCAACGTCGCACAAACAAGGAGATACAATTTGATGCTTTAGCGAAGAGTATCATTTTACCATCTCTTAGCATTGATGCATTTAATCGAGTATATTCCCTCACCAATGCTCATGATACTTGGGCTAACCTCATTGAAATACGTGAAGGCACAAAGAATATAAGCAATGAGAAATATCATGTGCTAGTCTCTAATATTAATAGCATTAAATAACTTGCCCATAAAAATGCTAGTGATATGTACTCACGTTTGAGTATTCTCATCAATGAGATAAATGGCTACGTTTGACGCCAATTAGAGACAATCAAGTGGTGAGAAAAATACTTCAAGTTATTCTTCCAAAGTAAAAGTTGATAGTCTCCATCATCTACGACAACAACAACAATAACAAGATGACTCCAAGCCAAGTTCTCGGCAAGATCACCGTCTATGAGATGACCATGAATATGGAGATTGAAGCTTCCTCCTCATCCGATGCTAAGAACCTTACCCTCACAAACAAGCAAACTCCTTGCCCATGCATGAAAGAGAAGATAAGAACGCAAGAGCAATGAAAAAGATGAGCAAAACTCCTCAAGTGATGAATAAATGGATCTCAAGATCACCAAGCTCATCTCAAAATTGGAAAAGTACCTCAAGAGGATCAATGACAAGATTAATCATCCAATCTCCATGAAAGACTTGGTCAAAACAATTGATCATACCAAGAATGAGAAGAAGACCAAGACCAAGAGGGAGACAAGGGGAAGAGGCAAAGCATTTGCAATCACAGGAAGATGGGAGAGTGAATATGAAGATGAAGATTCAAGCAAAGAAGTTATGTGTACAAGATTGAGTGCGTTGATGAATACCTTGATCATCATAAACCCAAGTTCCCCATTCAAAGGAAAAGGTCAATTGCTTTGGTCTCTCAACCTAGCATGTCTTATATTGAATCTTCTTCATCAAGCTTTTCATTATCTTTGATATCTTCACTAACCGATGATTAGCTTGAGTTGATTCCTATAGAAGATTTAGCACTACTCTCGACTTGTTTCTCTAAAGCATTGCAGAATGTGCATATAAGTAGGAGAGGAAGTGGAGGTCCTCAAAGATGTTATGAATATGGTGATCTCAATCATATTCGTTCCAAGTGTCCTAAGCTTGATGATAAAGCATCAAAGGAGGAGAAGGAGAAAAAGAAGTGTTCGTTCAATGACAAGAAGAAGAAGAGCTTTTTTAATCGTAAGGTTGTGCATCGAGTTCATTCAACACTCGAACAAGTCAACTTGAGTGACGTTGATTTGGAGAGTAGCGAAGATGACATAACGTCCAAGGGGAAGATGATGCGTGACTTAACTGGATTGTGTCTCATGCAAGCAACAAGGAAAGCTCAACCGAGGATGAACTTGATAGCAACAGTAATGAGGCTTCTCAAGCAAGGAAGGAGAACATATGGTTAGTCAATTTCGGATGCTCGCGCAACATGTCCAGTGATAAGAATTGGTTCGCCTCCCTTTTAAGTGCATCTCGTGCTGAGAGTGTTACATTTGGAGATGCTTCTTCTACTTATGTTATGGCAAAAAGTACAGTGCAGGTAAATGACAAGTTTATGTTCAAGGATGTTGCTCTAGTAGATCACTTGAAATTTAACTTGCTTTCTATCTCACAAATGATTGATGAAGATCTTGAGGTGTGTTTTAACAAAAATGAATGCAAAGTATTAGATGCTTCAGGTGATCTTGTTTTTAGTATCTCACGTTTTGGAAGAGTTTTTAAGGTTGATTTTGATGCATCATCCTTTTCTAACTTCGGATGTCTTGTTGCAAATGATTCTAAAGATTCATTCTTTTGGCATTGTAGACTTGGTCATGTTGGTCTTGATCATATTACTCGAGTTAGTGGTTTAGATCTTGTTCGTGTCTTGTCTAAGCTTAAGGGTGATAACGAGTTAGTTTGTTCTTCTTGTAGACATGGTAAATGTATTCAGGTTCATATCCACCTATTACCTTAGTTATGACAAATTTACCCGGTTAACTTTTGCACCTTGATACTGTTGGTCCCTCAAGAGTATAATCTTTTGGAAGTAAATGGTATGCACTTGCTATTGTTGATGATTTCTCCAGATACTCTTGGAATTTCTTTATGGCATTTAAGGATGAAGCTTTTGATCATTTTAGGAATCTATTTCTGAGATTGTCTGTTCATATTCTAGGTACACTTAGAGCTATTAGAAGTGATAATAGAACTGAATTTAAAATCCTTATTTTGAACACTTTTGTTCCAAAAAAAGGTATTAAATATCAATTTTCATCACCTAGAGTACCTCAACAAAATAGTATAGTTGAAAGGAAGAATTGAACTTTGGTTGAGATGGCTAGAACCATGTTAGATGAATTTTCTACTCCTAGAAAATTTTGGCTTGAAGCTATATCTACTGCTTGTTATGTTTCAAACTGTATTTTCTTGATATCTAAATTAGGTCAAACTTCATATGACTTGTGGTTTGGATATAGGCCTAGTGTATCTCATTTTAGAGTTTTTGGCTGAAATTGCTTTGTGCTGAAATCTGAAAATTTGGATAAGTTTGAGTCTATATCAACTGATGGTATTCTTTTGGATATCCCACTCATACTCGTGGTTATCGTGTGCTTATTTTGGAGACTAACAAAATTGTTGTAACCTGCGAGATTACTTTCAATGAGGCTAGTCCTGGAACTAGACCAAATGATACAGGTATATTTACACATATTCAAGGGAGTCTTAGAGCATATTTGTGGATGATGATGAGGAGAAGGATGAGATGTTAATTCCTATGATGCAATCAGTTGTATATCCCTTGGCACCTTCAACTACTTTGGCTACAGTTGGATATCCTCAAGCTACTATATCATCTGTACATGTTGAAGGAGAAGAAGAGATTGCTTCTGGAGTCAGTGCTCCTTTGCACATTCAGCAGATTCATCCACTTGATCAGATGATTGGATATTTGCATGAGCAAGTCACACGGTCTAGGTTTATTGATTCTAATTCTCATGCTCATTCAGCTTTTGTTGCTTCTTTTGAACCCAAAGATGTTTCACATGTATTAACTAACAAATCTTGGATCAATGCCATGAATGAGAAACTTGAAAATTTTGAACACAATAAAGTCTGGAAGCTTGTTGCACCTCCTCTGGGTCATACACTTATCGGTACTAGATGAGTTTTCAAAAATAAACAAAGTGAGGATGGTGTTGTTGTTACAAACAAAGCTAGACTTGTAACTCAGGATTTTTCACAGGTAGAAGGGCTAGAGTTTGAGGAAACTTTTGCTCTAGTTGCTACACTAGAAGCTATTAGAATTCTTTTAGCTTTTGCTACATCTAAAAGCTTTAGATTATATCAAATGGATGTCAAAAACGCATTTCTAAATGGCTACATTAATGAGGAAATTTATGTTAAGCAACCACCTGGTTTTGAAAATCCTATATATCCAAATCATGTGTACAAGTTATCTAAAGTTTTGTATTGTTTAAAATAAGCCCCTAGAGCATGGTATGATAGGCTTAAAACTTTCTTACTTAAAAAGGTTTTGTCATGGGAAAAGCGGACATGACGTTGTTTGTTCTCAAGCTTGGTAATGATCAACTATTTGTTTAGATTTATGTAGATGATATCATCTTTGGTTGTTTTTCTCATTCTTTGGTGCCCCAGTTTTCAGAAACAATGAGTAGAGAATTTGGGATGAGTATGATGAGTGAACTAACGTACTTTTTGGGTCTTCACGTCAAACAAAACAAATAAGGTACTTTTGTTCATTAAGGTAAATATACACGAGACATGCTACAACGTTTTGAGATGGAAAACAGCAAGCTGATCATGACACCTATTGGAGCAACAATAATGCTTCATCCTGATGAAGATGGTGAGCCAGTTGATCATAAAGAATATAGAAGCATGATTGGATCAATTTTGTATCTCACCACTTCAAAGTCATACATACAATTTGTTGTTGTTCATGATTTCAAGCTTCATCACATGATTCACATCGATAAGCTGTCAAATGGATTCTCAAGTATCTTCATGGCACTCAAGATTTTGGCATTTGGCTTTCTACTTCTTCATCTATTAGCTTAAGATCTTTTCTAATGCTGATTTTTTAGATTGTAGAATTGATAGAAAAAGTACATCTGGTATATGTTATTTCTTGAGTAATTCTCTTGTTGCATGGTCATCTAGGAAACCATCTTCTATTGTACAATGTACTATTGAATCTGAATATGTAGCTGTTGCTAGTTATTGTTCACAAACTCTTTGGATAATTGCTACACTTAAAGATTACAGGGTTAATTTAGAGAGTATTCGGCTTTTCTGTGATAACATTAGTGCTATAAGTATTGCTAAATACCCTGTGCAACATTCTCAGACTAAACACATTGACATCAGATTTTATTTTCTTAGAGACAATATGGAAAAACGGAACAATGAACTTCTCCGTGTGGATACTGAACACCAATTAGCCATATTTCACAAAACCTTTGGATTCTTCTCGTTTTACTTTTCTTCGCGGAGAACTTGGTGTTATTCATCCTATGGAATTGTTTTGAAGAGGATTTTTTAAGTCTTGGAGTTTTTCAGAGTTTAAAAATGAGAAAACAATGAAATATAATGACCATCATATCTAATACATATGTGCCTTCTGAAGCCAATGCTTATGCTACATGGAAGTTTTTGCACTTTCACATCTATACGTGTAACCGTGTAGTTTTGTTATGACTTTTTAATCGGAATGAAAACTCGAATTAAATCTTATCATGATTAAACTTTCTTGACTACTTTGATCTCTCTAAAAAGTTATAAATATGAAAGTATCAAAGTTATGTGCTAAAGTGCTGAGTAATAGTTGATAGGTAAAAGATTAAGGAAATATGCATTGCCACACTTCTTTTTGAGACTGCTTATCATTGCAGTTTGATATGAACTTGGAAAAAATCGTGTATGATCGTAATCATTGTCTTAAGCTTTTGATTGTCTTTGACATAGACTTAGCATGGTTGGATAGAATAAGGTTGTTGGTGTATATAATTTTTTACAAATGAATTTTATCTTATATGCTTTTACACAATCTATCAGTTTTACAAGCACAATCAAGTGTTAAAGGTTCAATTTTTTTTGGGATTAAAGTAGTTGATATTGGGAGATCATGCCTTGAAAATAAATCATTAACTATACTTGATAAGTTGTGCTCGCACTATATTTTTACATATATAGACGGGTTGGTATAGATATTCTTGATAGTGTGGCTTGGTCGAGTATATGTTAGATATGTGGATGATCTACAATTCTTATTATGATAAAAACAATAAAATGATTTGATTCTCTCTTTTGAATTTTGATGAAATCATTGTCAAAAGGGGAGAAAGTTGCTCACTCCAAGAGAAATTTATTGTTTTTTCTCAAAGGGAGAGAGATTTTCTGTCATAAATTATTAGTTTTTGTTGATCTTTTGATTTCACTTTGCGTTTGATTTTAAAATTAAATCATGTCTGTTAAGAGGTTGCCAATGTTCACATGAGGGTTGCCCATGTTTTCATCAAGGGGGAAATTTTGAGATCATATGAAGAAAAAATGGTTTAAATAATGAAATTGGTACAGCAAAGTGATTTAGCATAATGACATTAGGATGATATTCATGAGTTGTTAAGATATTGCTTGGAAATGCTTGGATAGCATAGATGGCTTGATGCGCTATCAGAAGTTGGGTATGCTTATGCTAGCATGATGGTTTTGCATAGAGTTTGTATGGTGTTGCGTGAACTAATCTTGAGTCAAGTCGGGAAGAACTTGTGCTCGTACTCGTTTGATTCATGTGTAGGTGTTGCTCGATGACGAACATGGTCGATGATGGATCAACGAACTAAGTTCAAGGAGGAACTGAGGTCGTAGTGATCGAGAATATCATACGAGATATTCGGGCTAGAGAACAGTATACGTGAAGATAAGGTTGTAGGTATGCAACTAGGTGCATTGCAGGAAGTACTGACGTATATAATTAGAGTCAGCGTGCCACATGGCTGCCGCGTAAGCATCCCTGTTCGACGTGTTACACCACATCAGCGCTAGAAGCTGAGACAGCAAATTTAGTCAGGGGACGCCTTTTTCCTTTTTATTTATTCATGTTGCTAACGTTCTATATGTTATATATTATGCAATAATTAATTTTTTATATAAATAATTTTAAAAATAATAATAATTAGCCAAATAATTTTAATAATATTTTATAAGTTTATCTAATTATGTTTAATAGTTTCTTCACTACTTTAAAAACCGAAGTTGGTGGCGGTGATGGTCTCCGTCCCACCATCCCACAGTCCTCAAATTGGATTTTGCACGGACATCGTTCGTTTGCGACATCGCTGATAGAGCTAATCACTGACGGAGGAAAATTTCTTCTTTTTCCTCCGCTCCGGTACCCAGTCTTCCCCGTCTTCTCTCTCTCGCTCTCGACCACACCCAGATCAAGTTCGATCGGTGGAGGAGCAGAAGTCAGCTCTCTCAGTCTAGATTTGACCAGTCCACCTGAGCCATCTCCAGCGGGATTCCATGAAAGAAGCCCGATAACTCGAGCGACGAGGAACACGCAACCGCAAATACGATTTCAAATAGGGAGCAGAAGGGATCTTAATCGAAGGGGGAAACATGACATATGGCATCGGAGTAGCGGGGGGATTGGATTTTTGGTGGCTGGCAGCGAGATACGCCGTCGCCGTGGGCGGATTGAGCTGCGGCGGCGTGGGTTCAGTTCGGGAGGAACAGGATGACGGCAGATAGAAAGGAGACCGCACGGTATTTTTCTGATTTGTTTATTGAGTAGTGGGTCCTAAGCATATAGGAGTACTGGAGGAATTTTTTTTTTTTTTTTTTTTTTTTAGAGAATGGAGGAAAATATCTGGATGTAGCACATGAAAGGCCAATTAATTAATTAAGGGCATACTTGTGAGTAAATTATGAAATTAATAGCCTATTAATTTGTATCAAAGCTATACAGAAGCCTAAAGAGAAGTAATGAACTGCTATAAGATAAACATCTGTCCGTTATTTATCTGAGATTCAGAGCTGGTTTCCTTTAAACTCTGTTTTATGTTTCTGAATAATATATTTGTTTGCACGAAACAAGTGAAAATGACAGAATGAGTTACGAATGCTGAACATGCCTTTGCAACTAAGAATTGATTTTATTGTTTGGGATGTGCAGCATAAAATAGGTAGGATTTTTATTTGTGCTTAAAAAAAATAGATTTCAACATTTGGTACTAAGAATGATAAAAAAGAACGTTTTCGTATGCCTTCGTCGTGCGTCAATGCCACCAAATAAGCCTTCTTCGCTAGGGACGACCGAGGGTGATGTTGGGCTAAGATTTAGGGCATTTGAAACGTAGGATTGAAAAAATATAGGAATAAGAAAAACACAAGAATATGAGAGTGTGGTAAGTAAAAAACAGAGGAAAATTTCCAAAGTTGATGTTAGGATGAGCGCGGGAAAAACACAAGAATCTGCCTCGATCCTTACGCGACGAGAAGAGAAAAAGACCTCGGAATGGATTCTTTTTTCCTGTACTTTTCCTATGAAATCGAGCACAAAGGGAAATTTCCTGTGTTATTCCTTTACGTCCATTCCTGTGAACTAAATGGATGAACAGTAAGCGCAAAGAAAAATTTGCTATTCCAATGATTTTCTTATGTTTTTCCTACAAACCAAAGGGCCCTTAGGGTTCTGAAACGGTACAGTGTAGTAAAGTACGGGTGCCGAACAACCGAAGGTGAGGGAGACAAACACTTTTTCGATTGTCTTAACTTGCGAGTTGCTAATAATAACACATTTGCCTCCAACTTGTAATCCATGCATCTAAAAAAGTTATGCAATTTCATAGCAACGCACGGCCATACAAGCTAGTTATAATTGAAAGAAATGGTGGAAATTTTTTAAAAAATCATAGAAAATCCTAGAGAATAGTAGATGACTTTGGAAAATTTCTAGAAAGTTTCTAGCAATATAATTTTATCTATGGATAATCTTTTTGGTCCTGTTTAATATTTAGGAAGTTATAACTTAATAATCGTAGTTCTATTTTGACCTGTTCTTTTGCCGAATTGTCTAAAAAAGTATGATATGATGTGTGATGATGTTTCTCATGTGATATTTGTTCTTTCTGGATCTTGGTGTTTATATGTTGCCTTTTTTATATGTTTGTGAGTAGACTTCAATGTTTCGGAAGAGCTAGAAGGATTGAATGATCAAGAATTTGAAGACCACCTGAGTACACTAAAGGAAAGTTGTGTTCTTGAACGTATTTATCCCAGTTTTTAAAATATTTTATTTTACAAACATACATGCTAATACTTTCATTCAAAATCCCAAGAGTTAGATTTTACCTTAGTTTCTTATCATCCGTGTCACCAGGGTTATGATTTGGGTTATGAAAGGGTAGTTGATGCTTAGCTTTGATTTGGGATGGTGATCACGATAATTTCTCTATGAAATCTGATAATGATCTTATGGAACAATGATAAAATATTATGGTATAATTTTTGTGGCAACATGATATAGGGATTTGACCAAGTGGTTTGAGTAGACCGGTATAGATTGTATGGTTGGGTTATGGTAGCTTTGCTCAAATCTAAGGAATGGTTCGTGGAGCGATCATTCCGAGAGAACAGTATAACCATAAGCTTTGTTCAACATTGTGTAGACCATCCGGTTATGTGGAATAGAAGGGTGTACTTTCAGGGTGTTCCATTGGCATAAGAGGGAGTTTTCATTGTTGAGGTGTATTCACGCGATGGTGAAACCTTAGCAGGTATGCACGTGCTAATGGGCATTGCAAAGGCTTTGAAGTGGAATCCTAGTGCACACCTTGGAATGTCGACCAACGGATACTCAGCAAAATAGGATGAAACATCTTGTGGGTAAAATGTATAACCTCTATAAAGTAAAAATTGAATATTTAGCCATGCTCACAGTCATGAGAGACGACGAACCCTCACATGATTAGAATTTTATAGTATAGTTGGTTTGGTTAGCTATGGATGTGGGAACCATAGTTGAAGTGTCAGTCAATCACAATGGTGGGAATTTTGTTGAGGTGGTTAATAGTAAGTCAATCTTGGTGGTGGTAGCTATGGTTGAGATGTTGGGTTGGTCAACCTTGGTAGTGAGAGCTTTGGTTGAGGTAGTTAGTTGATGGTTAAGTTAAGATGGTTGGAATCTTGTGGTATTATCATTTATAATTATTTACTTAAGTATTACTATTTTTCTATTATTTTTACTTAAATATTATTTATGTAAAAGAGCCATATTGCCATGTCATTGTTAAGCCTTCATATGTTTGTTATTCCTTCACAACTTGCTAAGTATGATAAGTGTTCACTCTTGCTATCATCAAACACTCAGTTGAAGAAAGTATCAAGAAGTTCGTTGAGAATGAATCATTCTAAGATACATTCTACGTCGATCATGCATGTGGAGAAGTCGTAAATGATTAGAGTATGCATAGCTTCGCCATAGAATTCTATTTGATTCTTCGACCCTCGAATGTTACTTTTATAAGATAATTTATTCGATATAGATATTGTAATGATTATCATCAATAAACTCACTATATATTGAGATTTATTCTGAGCTCATCACTAGATGAGATTGTGTCTTGATAATGGGATGCATGCCTGGTTTTTTTTGCAAAAGGCTGGGAGGCATGCCAGGTTGTCCTGGCCCAAACTCCGTCCCTTCATACACACACAGGGGCATGATGGACAATTTCAAAGAAAAGTAATGGTCAAAACTAGTTGGGGCCGACCAGATGCTATTGCATAGAGGAGTAAGGCTTTGAGATAGGATCACATACACATGATAACCGACATCCGGGAACTTTGTTGTGGCAACTAAAATATTTTCCGGTCCTCTTTGTGTTATCTTCACCAAAATTTGCATTCCCAATAGCCACCCTTTATATAGCTTTTGGGGTTTGTGGCCGAACTATTAAACTATTTGTTCATTTTGCTACGAGACTTGGCCAGCCCACAGTACATTGATTGTATTGGCTATTAAACTATTAAACAATTGGTTGTATTTCAAAGGGAGTATTATTTTTCGGTTCACTTTTTGAATCAAGCATCCCAACTACACGAAGAAACACACAAAATTACATCATGTAAATCTTATAGATGCAACGTTTCTCTTGGAACTTCGGTTCTGTGCAACTGGCTACATATATGCTTTATTTTAAATTTTAAAGTAGAAAATAAGGATTATGTACTTCAGTTTTTTGACGAGGAAACTAACTAGGACCATGGAGAACCTTGCAAAACTAAAAAGGGAAAAAAACTGTCAGGGTATTTGGGCGGCGGTGACAACACGTGCATTGCACTGAACCACCATCGCCAAGTGGCACTGCAACGTGTTCAGAGGCCTGCAGCATGCGAGAACTGAAACCTGCAAGAGGGAGACGTGGTCAGAGGCCTGCAGCATGCGAGAACTGAAACCTGCAAGAGGGAGACGTGGTCAGAGGCCTGCAGCATGCGAGAACCGAAACCTGCAAGAGGGAGACGCGGTCAGAGGCCTGCACACGAGAACGGAAACTGTCCCATGAAACCCGGCAAGAGAGCCAGGCCTGAATGCGAGAACAAAAACTGTCCCATGAAACCCGGTGAGACTGGAGAGAGAGCCGTGTCCTTTTAGCCAGATCTCGGAGAGATGAGGACATGGATGTTCGGAGCGCGGCCCAGAAAATATTCATTGTACAACATCCGAACAGTTTTGCATGGAGCCTTTGCTTTTGTATGCGTGGCTCATTGATTATTTTAATCATGGCTCAAATATGTGGAATTTCCGAAAAAGACCTTGTTAGTCCTTCTATTTTTGTAAATACTCTTATTTGGAGCCCCAGTTGAATAGAAATTTGGTAGGTGCTCTTGACCTTAACACCAATACTCTGCATAGTGATTGGACTTGACTTCAAGGTATATAAACGTGGAGTGGAACATGTGCGTGTCAATATGTCATCTAAATGTGTGACTAGTATATTGTTATCTTTGAGTATATTGTCGTCTTTCGATCTGACCTCATGTCTACTCTAGTGTAATATATAACATGGATCGTGTTGTGATCACATTGGTAGCTTAATTACTATATGTTTGCCGATCTATATGCATCTCCATACTAAATAAATTAACCGTTGTGACTTATCGTATTGATAGACAGTGATATGGACTTTTGTTGGAAATCCAATATGTAAAGGGTCTTCTACGAATAGTAGAATATATTGAAACAGTTGGGTTCTCATGACATATTGATTTCAAGTACAAGTGCTTGCATAGACAATGTGTCAATTGCATGAACTTCTTGCTACCGTACACGCAGGATCTTGCTGCTCTATTAATAGGTATACTGATTGTTTCTGGTGCTTCCCACACAATAGGAACAATGAAATACATGGATACACAAAGAACAGAAGGACAAACTAGCCATAAGCTTAGTGTCATAATTGTTGATGAAAATCTATGCGATGCCGACACTACAAGATGCATGCTTGATAAACTTGACTTTCATGGTAAGTACCTTCAATAACTCTATGCAGCCCAGGGAAGGGAAACTTCATGCATATGTTTTATCTTTTCCGTGTTTTATGGATGAATGTTTCTCGAATTTGTTGACACTAGCTTTCCAGTAGTTAGCATATGTAGAAACTGTTCAAGAAGAATTTCTTGGAAACTTCATGCATATAATAGCTCATTTCCATGTTTTATGGATGAACGTTTCTTGAATTTGTTGACTCTAGCTTCCCAGTGGTTAGCATGTAGAAACTTCTCTTCTAAAAAGTTTCTTGGAAACATCATGCATATGATATCTCTTTTCCGTGTTTTATGGATGAACATTTCTCGAATTTGTTTACTCTAGCTTTCCAGTGGTTAGCATGTAGAAACTTTTCTTCTAAAAAGTTTCTTTTTCGCTGTTTATTGTTGAAAGAGGCACTAAATGTTTCTCATGTTTGTTCCAGTGATGGTGTATACGAGTCCCATAAAAGCACTCAAATTTCTTGAGGACCATGAAGATGAAGTTGATTTCCTCTTGGTGGAGGTGCAGATGAAAGAGATGCATGGGTTTCAGTTCCTTGACATTTCAAGAGATGTGCACAAAAAGCTTCAAGTCATAAGTAGGCAGTTTCTTTACAAACTTTAATAATTAACATTCATCCCTTAATTTTACTAATTTTTTAGAATCCATGCATGCATCCCTTAATTTGTTCCTATGAATAGCATGATAGAAGATATACTTCCTCAAATGATTATGGTAATAATTAACGTTCAATTTTATAATCAGTGATGTCTACGGAGACTACATTTCCAAAAATGCAGAGATGTATTGAGCTTGGCGCGCGCTTTTTGGTGAAGAAGCCTCTTGATACTAATACCATAAATAACTTATGGCAGCACCTCGACCTAAAATTTCCACGGATGGAAAAGATCAAGGATTTATTCAAAGGTTGTAGCTATTTTGGCAACTAATTAATATCTTTCTCTGGTTGATTGACAAACGCAGTCATACCTTTTTTGGATGTTTGGTGATCTTTATTTTGTAAGTTTAACTACTAAAAAATATAATCATATTTGTTGTAAAAGATACTTTTATTTGTCACAAACAAATGGTCAAAGTTACACTCTGGTGATCATATATTATTGTACTCCCTTCGTTTCTTTTTACAAGGCGCACACTCATTCCAAAATTCAAATTTTACGGTGATCATATTATTTACAAATGATTTTTGCAACAACATGTAGATTTTGTGATACAAAAATAGTACCATTGGACTTGTAACTCAAAATATTTTCCTTTGATTGTAATTTTATTGCTATGAATAATATACTACTTGCTTTAGTCACAAATACTTGACATTTTGGTCAAGGTCCGATAAAACTAGTTTTAAAACTGACTACATATAACTTTTGAAATATTTAGTTTAGAACATAAAAAAATGTGTAGATTTGTATTGAAAAATATTTTCAGAATCTCGTAAACTTATTAGATTTTATAAATATATTCTAACAGAGATAGAGGTTAAAGGTGCACATTGGAGACTGTACCATTTCCAAAATATCATGTATTTGTACCGAGGGAGTATAAGAGAAATTAACAGCTAGTGCAATTTTTACGGTGCCAAGTCAAAGCAGACCTTATATTTTGAAACAGAGGGAGTAAATGTTAATGGCCATATTTGACTTATTAATACTATGTTGCATGTGAATACATATAGGTATTGAAGAAGGAAAAGCGCATGATGTAAATTGCTCCAGTAAAGAAGAACTAGAAAAAATTGTGAACAAATGTGGAAAAGGTACTAAACAGAAGACAGTTCATCTCATGTGGACTCCATTTCTGCAGAGCAAGTTTCTACAAGCTCTTGAACTACTTGGGGAAGGTTTATATATTCTCTATTTGCAGCATGCCTCACAACAAAATTAACTGTTGGATTTCAGATAGATAGTGAATTATCTATGCATGCATGTCAATTTTATTTCAGACGCTACTCCTAAAAAGATAGAGATGATCATGAACGTAAACTCCATTGACCGCAAACAAATTTCCGCTCACCTGCAGGTATGTGCTGCAGAGTATTCTAGAGCATGGACAAAAGATTGTTTGTAGGAGTTTGTTATACATACGCAACACTTGAACTATATCGAGTCCATGAGTTGTTTTTGCCCTCCTTTAATGACTATTTTATTAATTTTACAACTAATGTGCCCCCCAGAAACATCGAAAGCGGATGGAGAAGGAACTACGTAATGCATTGGGTGCAAAGAAATGTAGCGAGGGTGGTGCCTCAAGTTCATCAGAACCTGCAGTAGTGAAGACTTGTGAAATAGGCCCTAACTGTAATCATAACATCCAGTCAGCAGATAGAAATGTGAGCTAATTAACAACGATAAAGATCGTATGCACCTAGAACGCTGTCTAATAAAGCTTCCATCATCGAAAAAAAAGGACATTGTCTAATACGCTGATTGTTTGCACGCAGGATGAAGAGAAGTCCCATGATCAGACGGAAACCTTGGCTGAAGAAATGCAAGGCAACAAGGTATATGTAGCAATGCAAAAAGCATTGCAGCTCGGGACCGTGTTTGACGAACTGCAGCTTTCCAATGATCCATCTGGTGATGAAGCAAAGAAAGGTGAAGAAGACATGATGGGAGACGGCGATGCTCGAGATGACGGTACGACATTTGAAGTTGGCGAAGCAAAAGTAGTCTCTAAAATCCAAGATTTCGACGATGCAAAAGAGGTCACCAACAGGGGTGATTCTGACACGGTTTCTGGTAGTGTTGATCAGGCAGGGGTTGTGAACCTTGTGAACTATTCAGACTCCGAGGATGACGAAGATAACGCATAGCTATGAAGTGCGCCAAACGGTGAGGCTGCAGTGAGCTGGGTTGGTGGAGTGCTTGTATACTGTCGACAGCAATAATAATATGCCATCCATGCATGGATATTTATATATGCATGATAGTGGCCGCATATTACTTTATGAATAAAACTAAATCTCATGGTCCTACTACTGCTGTTGGAATATGTGTCGAATATGTGTACATGATAGGTTACATATAGACTTAAATTGTAATTGGGTGGGACCAGGATTAGAGTTATAGTCGAACTTCTAATTCCGGGCCTTTAAATAGAAGGCGCCACCGTTGTAACTAATGGCAAGACTGAAACAGTTAGGGAGGAACGCCCGTAGTCATGCCCCGAGGATGTAAGCAACAACTGTGCGTTTGTGCAAAGCGCCAAGTGTTGAGTGGGGGTCAGTCGGTCGAACATTAGAGTCCTAGTCAGTCACGGCTCTATGGGCACTAGAGGAGACGTGTGTGGAAGCACTAGTGAATACCGAACGGGGCATGTGGGGAGATGCTCACGGATGAGGCCCAAGTTGGGGGAGCATGCGAGAAGTAGGCGCGTGGAGGCGCTGGCAGCCGGCTCGGATGGGCGTCGGTGGCTCACGTGAAGGTGTGGGTCCCGTGCAATGTTCGGTGGGTCCCGTGGGGTGTTCGGCGTGTTGAGCAGGTTGGTTCAAAGACTGAGTCCGACTACTACCGGCATATGAGCACAGGAGACCGATTCGTGTGGGTACAGGAGTCGATCTGTTTCCTGGTCAGATCGATATTGTGCTACGGCTTGGGAAATAAAAATAAGCATGCGAGCGAGAAGCCGTGGGTGCAACAGAGCGTAAAGAACAAAACTTGAAGAAACAGAAGTTCACGGGATTACGGGAGAATTTCATTCGAGCTATTCATGAACCGTTGCTTGTGGCGGTTGATGGCGAACAACGGGCGTTGATCGAGCGGGTTGACTTCGTCGTGTGCAAGCGACGTGGTTGTCGACGGGGCTCGAGAGTGGCAGATCATGCACGGGCGGTGTACGAGGCGGTGTGCATGCAGTTTGGCTTGCGCGTGGCGGTGCGTCCAGGTAGGGCGCGGGTACAAGCGTGCGTAGGCACATTCAGCACACGTGAGGTACACGTGAGCGGGATTCAGTGGTTTGTGGCAACAGGCAAATGGCATCGATGGTATCCAAATTCAAGGTGATGAGATTTGATGGGACTGGCAACTTTAGGCTTTGACAAACGAGAGTCAAGGACTTGCTGGTGCAACAAGGGGTCCTGAAAGCTCTCAGCGACAAGAAGCCTGCCAAGGTAGATGATGACAAGTGGGAGGAGATGCAAGCACAAGTGGCGGCAACAATAAGGTTGTGTCTCTCCGATCAGATCATGTACCATATCATGGATGAAACATCACCTAAAAAGATTTGGGATAAATTGGATGATCAATTCATGTCTAAGACATTGACTCAGAAGCTGTATCTGAAGCAAAAATTGTACGGGCTAAACATGCAGGAGGGGTCGGATCTTGCTCAGCATGTAAACGTCTTTAATCAAGTTGTCGCTTATCTTGTGAAGGTGGAGGTGATAATTGATGATGAAGACAAGGTGATTATTCTTCTGTGTTCCTTGCCAAGGTCTTATGAGCACTTAGTCACAACACTAACGTATGGTAAAGAGGCAGTAAAAGTGGATGATATTCTTGCGGCATTGTTTGCTCATGAACAAAGGAGAAGGAACAATGCTGGTGACAGTTCATCTGGAGATGTTTTTTTCGTCAAGGGTGATCGAGGCAGGGAGACAAACAAGAAAAAGAAGAAGGGACCACAGTGCTATAAATGCAAGGATTGGGGACATGTAAGGAAAGATTGTCCAGAACTGAAGAAGGGCATGGAAAATATTGTGGTTTCCAAGAAAGATGACTTGGATAGCGATGGTGATCTTCTCGTGCTATCAAGTGAAAAGTCTTGTGGTCAAGCATGGCTGTTAGATTCGGCAAGTTCATATCATGCAACATCAAACAATGAGTGGTTCTCTTCATGCTCTGAAGGTGATTTTGGTCTTGCTCGCTTGGGAGATGACACGGGTTACCATGTTATGGGAGTCAGCAATATCAAACTGAAGATGTATGATGGACAAGAAGTGCTACTTGAGGGTGTACGGGATGTGCCGGGACTTAGGAAGAATCTAATATCGCTTGGATTTCTGTATGGAGAAGGTTGGTTGTATCAGGAGATATCAGATAAGAAGACCTTGAATATGATGCAGGATGGCAAGACTGTGATGATAGGTGAGAAGACGAGAGGTCATCAGTATAAGCTGAAAGGTGAAGTCATGGAGGTGGGAGCCGCAAATTTTGCGAAATACGTTTCTGGCGACGAGGCATCCTCGTCGAACTGTTCAGGATGAGCAGTGGAGATAGATGGCTCAAATCTAGGTACACGGAGGTTCACACATGGCGGACTCAAGTTGGCGGGCATATTCTCCAAGGTGGAGTTTATTAGAATATGTGTCGAATATGTGTACATGTTAGGTTACAGATAGACTCGAGTTGTAATTAGGTGTGACTAGGATTAGAGTTGTCGTCGAACTCCTAATTTTGGGTCTTTAAATAGAAGGTACCACCATTGTAACCAATGGGAAGACTGAAACAGTTAGGGAGGAGCGTCCATAGTCATGCCCCGAGGATGTAGACAACTTAGCCGAACCTTGTTAAAAAATATTGTGTCTTATGTGTTGATCTTGTACTTGACTTAATGATCCTAATGATGCTTCCGCTAAAATCCTAACAGCTACGATAGTAAATTCTGAGCTTCTGATCTAAAGCCTGCTGTCATCTTCTGGAAAGTCAAATTCTCAAATTCGTATGCAAGGCCTTACTAAAAAAACACGAGCAAGATCTTCACTTATAATTTGGCCCAAGGTCAGACAACAAACGAACTCACATAGTACAGAGAAGGAAAGGAAATTAAACGACAGCAACAAAGCGAAATGAAACAAATATAAGAGCATCTCTGACATTATAGATACTTACTATTTATAAGAGTTATGCATGTTACTAATAGATAAAACTGTAGACAATCTTCTCAATAGCCTAATTATAGTATTATCTATAAAATTAATATAGGCTCACACATGCAACGGACTGCAATATTATTATATTTAATGAGTAGACTATCTACTGATCAATAGTTAGCTTTTATCTCTTTTGATGTTCTCTCCGCCACATAAGAAAAACTAGACAGAGTGGTGCATGTCACCACGCTTGTTTAAATATATGTGTTGGAGATACTATAGTAACAAATAGATTTAAAGTACTTATTAGATGGGAGTCGCAAAGATGGTACAAGGATATTGATGAGGGAACATGTGAGGGGTATAGTTTGATGGTTACAGATGATATATTGATGGATACATTAGTAGTCTACTTAACAGTACTACATGGAATTAGATTTCATAGTTTAGGATATATATAAAACATTCTTCATTTATGTTAGAGGGCACAAATCATAAAAATAATTTAAATAGCTTGTAAAATGTAATCAGATCATACTTAGATTATCAATAGCTGGTACATTCATTAAAGGTGAAAGAAAGTGGCTTTGCACACGCCTTCATGTGCGAGGTTTACGACTTGTTGACATGTATATAATTAAGTATCATAGAATAGAATTAAACAATTATTTGGAACTTTGTTTGGAACATAAAGAAAAATTATGTTATGTTCTACAATATGTAAGGTATGATTCTTGGTACGCATAAGAATAGATGATGTTGAAGTCTATTTGCAAGTATATATTATTGTTGTGGATATCAGCCCAGTTTAAATACCAAACTCTAAGTTTTTTTTTCTTAATGTAGTTGTTGTAATTGGATGTTGGTTCAAATCTGATGTAAGTTTTAGTAAAAAAGAAAGAAAAGAAAATTAGAACAATTTTTGTTTAAGATCCATCGCCAATGTATCTTGTAATTCATGGTCTTAGAAAAACATATTAGATTAGTTAAGTTGAGAACTTACTGATGCTAGATCATGTTGAAGTAAAGATATATGTATTTGAATATATTGTAAGAATAGTGGTTAGCACCATATATTCAGATATTCTGATAGGTAGCAACAGTTAAAGCAAAGCACCATGTATTTTAGCTATGGACAATAACTAGCACATTGATTATTAAAGAAGAGCCAGCCATCTTTGTATATGTGCATTGTTTATCTAGTTAAATCGTTTTTGAGATGGCATTGCTGTAAAGCACTTAAATATGACGCACAACAACTACTAAATTAATCACAAATTCAGCACCATATATTCTTTATATTCTGTTAGGTAGCCCTGGAACACTTAGGTATGATATATACATATACATATATATATATATATATATATATATATATATATATATATATATATATATAATATGTTCAAGAATTTGTAATACCCAGTTTTAAAGGAACAAAAACGGGCACAACACATGTATGCCAGGATTAAGTTTCAAACATGCGTTTACATCATCAGTATATCATCATAGTGCCATTATCACAAAAACGTAATTAACTTAATACAAAAGGACCCGAGGGTCTAAAAGAGAACACACGGAACTAAAGATCTTCCAGCGGGGCTTCCATAATCCACAGGCGTCAACCGGTGGCACTCAAGCCTAAAACAGCAACTCCGGGTCGAAGTCGTCTTCATCAAAGGTTGCAGCTTCATTGACGGCTTCTGAACGGCGACAGAATGCAAGAGAAGGGACAACAGGTGTGAGTACAAAAATGTACTCTGCAAGTGTAGAAAAAATATGCTATGGGGCTTAAGTTAAGAAAAGGTTAGACATGGTTAACTGCACCAAGCACACTTTAACTCAATGACTCCAACAACAGGTATCCTATTTACTAAGTGTAAAGACACCACTATAACAAAAGAATTGACTGATCGGATTCCATTTGACTACCAAGACTCACCAGGTAATTCCATTACTTGGCTACCCAACCAACCATATCAACCCTGATCCCATATAATCCTGAAGAAGTACAAGTCCGCTCTTGAACGTGAGCATGGCTGATTGATCAGTTATAGACTCTGCAAAGTTTGCATACTTTACCCACTAGTCATGATCAACTCTTTTACCAATACCCGTCGGTATCTTACACACTTCTGAGGTATGCACCAAGAGATCACTACAAGGCCATTACAAAGCTCCCGCCGTCCTGTAATCATCCACTGAGGTTTCACCGCTAACAGACGATTACATCGCTACAGGAGCCCCCTCTTGTGCAACTCAACCGTCCACTGGTGCCCACAGAACTGGAGGGGTTGCTAATTAGTTGGCTAGACCATACCCATATAGGCCTCGTAATTGTGCGGATTCACTTGGTTATATGTTCAAGAACCAGTCCTTAGGACCCCATACAAGTACAAACACAAGCCTGCTGTTCAGCACCACCTCAAACCAATCATCCTGATAGGGTCCCTATACCATATTGCTACAAGATTACTATACCCGATTTTGATTGCATAGACATTAGTAAAGATTAACATTTATCCAACTATAACAACACTAGCATATCTACCCTTTATTAACCATGACTCATCAATGGCGACAAAGAATAATCATACAAAAGCTAGTAAACCCTAACATGGGATTCTGGTTTAGATAAGCATGCAATGAAGGAATAAATAGCTACACATGAATGCTAAAACAGGGTTCAAAATGTTCAAGGATACCTGCCTTCAGCAGAGGGTTACTCAAAGTCCTCGAAAGCTTGATCTTGAAGATTCCTGAACTGCTCACTTCCTAATTGACAAACCAGAAAAAGCACATGAGGGAAACCTCTAAGAACAGTACACCAAACAGTACTAAAACAAGGTAAAACCCTATAAAAAGATTCTACATGTCGCTACAAACATTTGAGTATGAAAATCACCCAAATCGGAACTACGAGCAAAAAGTTATGAGTTTTTGAAGTTCGAAGGGCTTTTCTGCAAATTTTACTTGATTTCTGAGAATAAACCGATTTGTTTAGAAAACTAATTTATGACATCATGGCCAAAGTGAAAAGTCGTGCCCTATCAATAATGTCCATCGCGTTCAAGAATTTCAAGGGTAAGCTGTGGAGAAATTATGGCTTGGTGGGCCGGACACCAAAATGAGACCATTATCCGACGGTTCAACCATTCTGAAATGGTTTCATAGAGCACAAGCATTCAGAGGAAGCACAAAGACTAAGCGAGATCAACAAAGCCAACTCCAAGAAGAACGTGTACCTCCACAGAACTGGCTCGCGTGGGTACGTGAGGAAATAAGATGAGTGGGATGAGATGGAAGAACAGGTAACCCGCAGTGGTGCCACACCTCGGATGGCTCCCTGGATTGAACGGGCGAAGCACTATCTGTACGTGAGAGGGGTGACCTTGGCGGCAGATGACAGTCTGAACTTCAAAAGCGACAGAGAACAAGAAGTGATGCAGAGAATTGCAGATGCCCACACCCAGTCTTCCCAAGGCTCTTTCAGGCCGGATAGGGAGAACGACCAGTTAACCTTGGCACTAGGAATCAAGGAGCACCCAGGTCGCACCAGAGGCAAGGGTGTGGTGGCCTAGAAAGAGGGATTCCCAGAATCCGCCGAAAGTTATAGGAGTCGGAAGAGAAGGAGAGAAGAGCTGGAAGACCTGCTGGCTGTAGTGCGACAAGAACTTGTGCAAGAGCGTCAGATGACAGATGCCAAAATCAGAGAAATCAAAGAATCATTCCAGCAAGGAATCAGACAGTAGCAAGGCGAAGAAAATGTTGTGAGCCCTGGTGGTCGTCGGAGCAGCTGCGCGTCTGTGGGGTTTGGAGAAGAAGAATTATCCCGTTTCCCCGTGGATGACATCAAAGAAAGCAAGGTGTGCAAGCTTGTCGTGCCCACTATGAACATTACCATCACGGTGGCTATGGGGCAGGTCGACCAATGCGTTGAAGGGGCTCTCTTGAACGATCTTCCGATACCACGGGGATACGCTAAGGTCCACGTGGACTCCATGCGAAAGCCGTACCGTAAGCTTAACATGGATTACCCCGGATAGACGGGTTCCAAGAGGCTCGGATCAAACGTGGGTGGCTTCGTTTTGTGGCACAAGCGCTACATATTGTTTGAAGATGAAACAGACGAGTCGTCTGATGCGGAGTCGGACCCAGCACACAGAAGAGATCCAACTCCTCCACGGTCGGCGCCAGTGCCACCGTCACCAGGAAGGGATCCAACTCCTCCACTCTCGCCGCCACTGCCACCGTCACCGAGGAGAGAGCCGACTCCTCCCCCACGCAAGTCGCCAACAAGAGAGTCAACTCCTCCCCCTCCAAAGTCTGCAATAGTGCCACCAAGGGAGCCAACACCTCCCCCTCCAAAGTCAGCACCAGTGCCTCCAAGTGAGCCAACTCCTCCTCCGAAGTCAGCAACACTGCCACCAAAATTGCCAACTCCTCCGAAGTTGACAACACGCTCTCAATCTAAGAAGGTGGCAGCACCTGACAAGTTGCCTTATACTGCATCCTTCAGGGAACTCAAACTTTGCCAACAACTTGCCCCACATAAGATCCTTGATATTTTCGGGAACCACCCACACGTCATCCCGTCTGCCTCTCCAAGTTCTGTATGTGACTACGACATGGTCCCTCACCAGACACCCGATTGTTGTCTTGTACGGGCCCAGAATAACTTTTGGTCTCGTGGGCTCCCCGACTGCATTGACCTCCGCGATGATGAAACGTCCCTCAGGCATCCTGCTGGGATCTCATCCACTCCTCTCTTCTCCAGTCATCTCGTCACCACCCGGAGCATCAGCATCAGGGTCGATCTGACCCTCCGGTGCATCACCTTCGGCTGTGCCCTGTGCAGCCTCAACGGCTGTCTCCAACTCAAACTGTTCCATGTTCAAGTACAACCCCGGGCTACCGCCCCATGTCTGGTCTGGCTCCATGTTTGCAGGCTCATCATGTACTGAGGCTGAAGCCAGACTTGAGGGACCTTGTATCGAAGGGGGGACGGGACGGGGCCGTGCACGGCGGTTGGATTTCGTACGTGTCATTCCTACATCAACATTGTAGACACAAGAAGCACTTGATTTAGAGATAATCTAAAACCGAATGCTATACTGGAACATAGAAGAAATGAGGAGAAAGGGACGTAAAATGCAAGGGCATAAGGCATACAGAAATGCAAAAGTACAACATATTGATCAGGCCCATAAGTACAACATACATCAGTTTCAGTTATGCAAGTGTTCATAGCCAGAGTACAGAACACATAATAATCAAGTCCACACAAGCATTATACATTCAAACTACTCGTCGCTATCATCACTCGGCAACCACCAGTACTCATCGCCCTCAATGTGGCCAACATCATCGCCCTCAACGTAGTCATAAGGAACCACGTCGTTCGGGTCCACGCTAGAATCCACATCATCGCCCTCAAGGTGGCCAACATCTTGACGGTCCAGCACCTCGGCCGATTGAATGGACAACTTCTGAAGCCTTCTCACTACCTCCTCAATTTGGAGTACAAGCCGGTTCGCATCCATAGAGCACTTGCATGAACAGGGATCGAAGCTTTCCTTAGCCATCTTCCTTAGGTCTAACCCTATATCATCAATCTTTTCGATGGTCCACGCCCAATCATCAGTCATTGTTCTACAATCATCCAAAACGGATAGAAAAACACATGACATACTAATTTATGACAAAGCTATACATACAAAGCTATATATACAAAGCTATATATTCAAATGAAAGGCACATATTATACCTTTAACACCTCTCAAATGCAAGGTATATGCAATAGCGTTGCATTTGAAAAAGGTGGCACTAAGTAATACATCCAAAAACTATCTTTTCAATGCTGCGTAGAGTAGAGCATTGACAATCCTATATGACGATGATTAGTATAGAACTACTATATCCAGATACTCTAGGGTTTTCACAGATTAATATGATGACCCCCTATTTATACGGAGCTAGGGTTTTTTCATCATTCTCGGGGCTAGGGTTTTTTGTCATTCTCAAAGCCAGGGTTTTTACAGATCAATACGATGACCCCCCTATATATATGGAGCTAGGGTTTTTTTTATCATTCTCGGGGTATATCTTTATCTCTGGGAAGTGAATCCCTAGACATATGAAAACTATCCGCATGCATCCATGATATCTCGTAAATAGGAAATTTTATCTCTAATAATGGGAAGGAAGGACATCAGAGGCTCTACGATGACCCCCCTATATATACGAAGCCAGGAGACCCTGTGAAGGACAAGACATAGTAAGTTCATACAAGTCATCACACACCATTGAAGCCTGCATAAGCTTTGCATCCACTAAGCCTTTTGCAGTTAGATCTGTATTAATATCTCCCCTAGATTAAACGCAAGGGAGCCTTCAGACTAGGTTTAGATACATCTAGACTAGTGACGCACCCCTTTGTAATAGTCTCACATATCAATACAAAACAAACATGACGTATGACTATTATTCTAGCGGGGGACTAAACTTATATAAAAACCCCTCTACGTGTTTTTTGATTCATCTGCTCAAAGCATTCCCTACATTTTCTACAAGTTCATAAGATCGGTGTTTCACCAATTGTCGGGATTGTCGAATAAAACCAAAGAAGTGCAAAATAAAACACAAAAGTAGAGTTGTAATGATGCTAAAAATATGCTCTAGATCAAGAATTGCTAACACATCAATGACAAGTAGCAAGACAACAAATGAATTTATCACTAAACCTAAAAAAAAAAAGATCAAGATGACACATTTTTATCAATAACGACAAGAAATGATTAGCTAAACAAAGACGAATATTTTGCTAATCATAAATGAAATTGACTAATTGACAAGAAATATGTGGACTTGCACCATATATACAAAGAGAGACTAAGATTTAGATGTGGAAGTAACGGTATTGCAAAGACTCCGATATGAAACTAAGACACTACATAAAAAACTCGTAGTACCAAATCACAGCCTAGCAAGCAGCAACACCACCATCACCTTGGCCCATAAGCCCAGTCAACAAGAGAATCAAGGCCACTGACAGCGTCGATCATACAGGCCCATGTATGGCTCAAAAGCCCACATGCCAGGGCAAAGAACAATGCAACGGCTACATATTCACCGTGTAGGATGAGCACCAGCGATGGTGGATTTTAGCAGCACACAGGATCGATTCCAATCCAGCCAACAACTGCCTGTATACGACGGCGTCAACACCCGAGGTGGCCTGGACAATCCCGACACGTGAAGCGGAGCCCGGCGATGACGAGGGACGAGTCAAATCCGACGGCTTCCACGTGCAGGGGCGCGAAGGAGTCCCAGTGGTGGAGAAGATGTCATGGCGGAGGCTGCAGGTTGACGATGACCCGACTGATGCTGAACAAGCACTCGTGCGGGTGCGAGACAACGACTAGAAGATGAGCCCGATGGAGAATGAGCACGACCCATAAGAGAGAATCATTTCTCCGTTTTGAGAGAGAATAGAGAGCACAAAGAATGCCTTACCCGAAGTCCCAACAGGGCCGAGCGAGGGGTGAGCAGCCGCGGCGGAAGACTCCATGGCGGTGGAGCCAGAGGAAGGACCTCACATGCTATCGAGAGGAGGAGGCGGGCTCAGCGCGTGGGAGGCCATGGGAGCGCATCAGTCGGGCTCCTCAGTCCTCCCCTCATCCGCCGGCGTGGGACAAGGCCATGGCGGCGCGGGCGCACCAGCGTGACGGAGTCTGGGGCGGAGGTCGTCCGGAGGACCCGGTGAGAGGAGGGGAGGAACTGGCCTGCGGCGACGTGGATCAGCAAGCGACGGCGGACCAGATCCGGGTGTCAGTGGACTGCGAGATGTGGATTGGCCGGATCGACACCCAATCGGGCTGGCAGCGGCACAGATCGGCGGGCTAGATTCGGTAGGCAGCAGAGGTGGCACCAGGGAGCACGCAGACGCTATATGTAGATGGGACCATGCGTACTATGGGTGGACAGGGAGATAGAGACAGCGAGCGGGCACCAGGAACACGAGTGGGGAGGGTGGAGTCTAGGTTGAGAGAAGCCGGCGAGAAAAATGGTTTAGGACTGGTTGCCGTGTTTCAAAGAAAGTTTAGCTCTAATATTATATTAAGAATAGTAATGTATATTCAATAATAGTTTATACTAACAATATATATAGAGTTCGTGATAAAAACTTAGATTAAAAGATTACTATATTACCCTTGACTATTATATTTTTAATAATTATAATTATTTTACGTGTGAAATGATTGGGCAGCACAACTCACCATGGCTCGGTTGTCTAGGCCTGGACAGTCATTTTTGGCCCAAAATGAAATAGCTTTTCAACCAGCCCAAATGAACCTGCCTCTGGCTCATCCTCAGGTCTATTTGAAATTAGCATTATTAAAAAGTTACCTCGTCCTAGAACCAAAATTTAGCAAAGCTCTAACATTCTGAAGTTTTCCATAAACGTTTGAGTTTGTGGTTGTACTAGGAACTACGGTCTACAGTACCACACCTCTCAAACAAAACTGTAAAAACAAGACAAGGAAAACTGGCAAAAATATGCTTCCTAATATATTCATACAACCATTCGTTTAATCATTAACAATAAACTATTGTCATTGCACATGCAACACCCTCCTCAGATGACACATATCTTTTTTAGAAAATGGGAAACCCCTTTTCAATTTTTTCACATAACATTACTACAGAAAGGGTTATCCTTACCCCCTTTCACTACAGGCTTGAAAATAAACGGCAATGATAAGATACCACTGTCGATTCATAAGCTGAACCGATAGATCTAACCGTGAGCTGTTAAAAAAATAGTGATAGTTGACATCACTACCGGTTAAAGCTACGAACCGGCAGTGATACTGCATTGCTGGTTCAGAATACGAACTGGTAGTGATAATCCTTATCACTGCTAGTTTATAAGCTCACCATTAGAAAAATAATTATGCTAATACGAACAGACAGTGGTAATCCTTATCTCTGTCGGTTCATATTCCAAACTGACAGTGATAAGGATTATCATTGCCAGTTCATAAGCTAACTGACGGAGTAATAATTGAGCGAATATAAATTGATTGTGGTAATTATTATCTCTACCGGTTCAAATTCCAAACCGGCAGTGACAATGCTTCTATAAATCTTGTGCCCATGTCCCCATATCACTTTGCTACCAATCTCCAAAAGCCGCTCCTCGAAGTAGTGGTGGTCGAAGTGATGTGTTGGTCACCGTCACCATTTCGCTCGTCTCTACCCCCAGGCCCATCTTCCATGTCCTCCGAGCCTATCACCGTCTTCCAAGCCTGAGCCACCTCGTGGCTGCCTTCATTTACCTGAGCCCTCGCCGTCTACCGACCTCATCGCCAACCACACCGTCTACTGATCCAATCAATGACCTCCCCGTCTCCCTAGCCTGTTGCCCCATTTCCTTGACAACGAGTCATCTACCTAGCTCTCGAGTTCGTCTCCTTATCTCCACATCTCTGTCTCTGAAACTAAACGAGTTGCAAGTATAGTGTTCAAGATTGTGGCAATAGACAGATCTAAACGAATGGCACAAAACACATTTGCTTCAAGATAATTGTGTTTTTGCCATTTATTTAGATGTACTATTGTCACTTGGATAGTGTAAGATGTAAAATAGATGGCGCTATACTGTTGTACTAAGAGCTGTTTGACGTATGGTGCAATACTACAAGTCTAAATCCCAAGCCAAAGAGCTCTTGGTACAACAACTTTACAACATCCGTTCCTATTCATCATTGCAATTTCAACAAGATTATAGTTTCAAATTAGGACTAAGATTGAGCATGGTGATTTGTGTGCCTTGTGGTGCAAAATCGATGTACAAGGAGCTAGGAGTTCTGAGTAGTTTTGCACTGTAGGGCACATTAATCTTAATGCTGATTGATATCACAGAGCTTACCCCCTGCATGCTACATGTTCTGGTCGGCAAGGGAGACTTCACTGTCGAGGTTGCCACGGGCCAAGCCATTTCAGGCCGTATGTTTCACAATCAAGATATTTCAGTCGGTTATGCCAGGGTACAAGTAGACTCGGTACAGTCGCTTTTCATGAAGTGCAAGCTAGACATCAGCACACCTGAGGGTATCGAGCTTCTCGATGAGGCTGTTGGCAACTTCATTTTGTTGCCCAGACGGGATATCATCTTTAGCCATCAGAAGTCACAACCGCCAGCATCATGGTCACCCCCACGCCCAGCATCTCTGCCTCAGGCATCTCTGCCCCACAGCCGAGCCTCTCCACCTCAGTCACCTCCGCTCCAGGGCCAAGCCTCTCCGCCTCAGGCACCTTTGCCCCCGCACCCAGTATCTCCGCCTTAGGCATCTTCACATCATGCTTCACCGTCTACGACTCCGGCACCATCGCCTCCAGCGTCTGCGACTCCGGTATCTCCGCCTCTAGCGTTTGCGCCTCCACCACATTCACCTGAACATCGGAGAGTCCCTGTCATAGTTACCCCGTACGAAAAGACTCTACCTGATCCGGTGAAGAGGTGGCTTTTGACCTCATCAAAAGCAAAGGCATCATCCGCTCAGGAATCTCTAGTGAAGGGCGATCTCGTGAAAGAGATTGGCAAAACATTAAGTACCTCTTAGATGGATTTCTTGCCTACACTGGATGTTCCTGAGAAATATGAGCATGGCAAGCCATTTCTGCCATCGTTTCAACTCCAAGAAGGTCCATGGGAGATGAGGAAGTTTCACGAATGATACATGAGGGCATGTCGTGCGGGGTTCTCCATAATCACTGCTTCTGCCCCGCTAATGTTTATCTAAGCGGAGACTTCTATCTCATGGTGGATTTTAAGGACATGCACGCTTTTGTTGTGCCGTGAAAAACTCGACGTCAATCTCATAAGCGTGCGGTGGCTGTAAGTGCCTACAATCTATCCCTATGTTCATATATCTACCAATGTATACTATAGAAACTAATGACTAGTGACTTGTTCTGTAGGATGTAATTTAGTGATACGGAAAAGTTGAAGAGGCCCGTCGGATTCATTAACCCGCAACGAATTTCCCAGCCAAATATGGTCGTGAACTTGAGGACTGATGATCCCAAGATTAAGGGGAAGAGTAACAAAGAGAAATCAAGGGTCATAAGAGATTTGACCAAAACAAAAAGGCTCGAAATGTCAGTCTACATAGGAAAGGCTATGCTAGAAATGCAGAACAAGGACTGAATCTTGACTCCCTACAACTTTAAGTAAGTGTGATACGTCATGAACCTAACATAAGTATTTAACTTAATTGATCGATCAAGAAATCTAACATAAGTATTTATGTAGCGACCACTATATCTGTATAATGCTGATACCGAAGTCGAGCAAAATTGTGGTCCTTGACTCAGCCGATTTTTAACAAAAATCCTACCAAGATTTTATTGACGTTATATAGAGGTAAAGGAAATCTCCATACATAAAATTCTTACAAATCACTTATGAATTGATAATTACTTATTGGCATTCGAATAGGTCCTTCAAGTGGTACGTAACGAAAGGTGAGATACACGATACAGACATGCCGGATGCGATGACGGTCCATACACACTTTCCGGTAATAACACACTTCTAATGCTTGTATCTCACTATTTATGATGAAGAGTCTTATTGAACTAACGAATATGTTACGTTTCTATTTGTAGTGCCACAAGTAAGGTTTCAATAGCGTTCTTTGTGGATACTATGTTTGCTAATTTCTTAGGGTAAAGGGGAGGTACACAACGAACCCTAAGGACGTAAGTCATCATTGCGCCTGCACATTCTTATTTGGTTATGTTTCCGTTATCAGTAGTGTTTTAACTATTTTAGTTGTGTTTCCATTCCAGGCACGGATGATCCAATGTACCAACCAATCTCTCACAGAGAAAGATATCCAAAACGTTCAACGTGACATGTGCCGATTTATTATGCACGAAGTCATCCACAAGAGTAGCAGATTCTTTGATCACGGAGGCGAATTAGCTAGCCATCCGAAGCTTTTTGAGTGGGAGAGGAAAAACTCTTAGCAATATAGGCTTGTGATGTTGTGAATATTATTGTACTTGTGTTAAATATTGAATTTTGTGAAATCTTTGATGCTATTGAAATCTGTGATGTTGAAATCTGTATTGAAATTGTGTGAAATCTGGAGGGAATAAAATATATGCTCATTATTTTTTTGAAAGAAATAAATACCACAGAACCGTCTGTGAAAATCTTTATATCTATAGGCGGCAGCTAAAGTGGGCCGCATGTGGAAATCATTCATTTTCACATGCCTTCGGTCCCAGACGAGTGTTCTAAGTGCCTGTAAAAAGGTGTTACCACCCACCTGTGATGATGTTTTGTGTAGTAGTGAATATTACATGATTTATATCTTCTAATCCTCTCAATTCCTTTTTCCCTAATCCCTAATGAACGTCGTCGTTGACCGCCTAACATTTTTCCCCTGTGTGGCTTTGTCACTGACGTTAATAAAGTTTATGTACAAATGGAGGGCCTTCATTTTTAGCTCTCCCTATGGCCTCCGAAAGGTCTGGACCGGTCCTGACTCAGGGTACAACCTCTCTGAAGTAAATCGAAAAATCGTCGAGACAAAGAGTGAATGGCAATGGTATGAGGACTTCAAATCGTGGCACACAAAACGTGCATGCAGAACAGGTAATTGATCATCATCAGCGGTCATAGAAAGTTGACCAACATTCGTTTTCGAACATCTTAACATAGCAACAACAAGGTTTCTCACATCGGCTTTACATAAAAGTTTATTTCTTCTGATGAAAATCATGTAGCTTCGGTTTAGCTAAAAATAAGAATAGCATCAGAAAAGTCATGTACTCCCTTCATTCTTTTTTATTTGACATTGTTTTTTTCAATTTTTAACATTTCCTTTTTGAAACTATTCATCACCAGAATTAGTAAAAAACTGTAATGTTATAGAAGTATTTTAAAGCAAAATCTAGTTATGTAATTTTCATATAAACAAACATTGACTCTTTTAAACATAGTATTGTTCAATGTTTCGAATGTCTAACTTCAGGATTGTGTTAAACACATACGCTTCATCTACAAGGCCACGAGCCACCCCAATTAAACTTCATCATGGCGGCCCGATGTGTGTGTACATGTTAGCCTATATGCCTGCTCATTAACTATGTTTTCACATGTACCATACTACAAAGGACCAAGGCTTTTATTAAGTCGATGAAAAAAAATTGTGAAGGAATATAGATCGGTAAGGGAGAACATGTCAGCGTATGTATGTATCAAATACATACACTTCATCTAGGAGTCCAATCCTTGTTGCAGTTGATGAAAAAAAAAACGTGAAGGAAAAAAGGTAGAGGACATTCCTTTTTCTAACATTGAGCATGCATTATTTTTATCTAGTTGTAGTACTATGAGTGATACTAATAGTATATTTTTCTGGTCCCCCATGCTGCTATTCACAACATGCCCACCTAGCAACAAGTCACTGTAGCCACCGATCCTGCCAAGTGGAATAGCTCCTCCCGACGTGGTGCACAGTTGTTGCGTATAACCCTAGCTTGTGATACATGGCACCTAAATATTACAGTGAACAATGTGCACACTCGACACATGAAAGAGTTAGGAGAGGTAATTTACTCTCTTTATGGAGCATCCTAGTAAATATAAAAATATTTAGCCATTGACAAAGATGGAAAAAGAAAAACATATTTGATGAGACATTCTATGAGGCACGACATGTCCATGGATAGAAGCTGTCACGGCTTCTAATCCGCGTGTCTTTTATTTTCCCCTCTTGTCTCCACCCTAGAGGAACAAAACGGAGAATTATTTGCGGATGGAAACTTCGATCCTATTTGTTTGTATTTTCTCTAACTAATATTTGTTAATAGATTTAATTTTTTATTTATAGACAAAACGAATTTCAACATTAAATATTTTTTTTCTAATTTAAGTTCCACCTCACCTATCAGGATCTTTTATGTCGATATGGTACTAATAAGCTAAATAGTCTGTAAATACACATTACTCTCATTATTTTTACCAGGTACATCTCCCTTATGGAATCTTTAATTAAATTTACTTATGGAACGATAGTATATTAAGGTAACATACTATGGATTCTAATTCAAGTGAAGGTAATTTTCCTGTTTGTAGTTCTATAAGGTTGGATTTTTATGTTAATTGATGTTTTTTTGTTCAAATAGAGTACAATATGGATTACAAGTAACTAGCCAATTTTGATTATCATGTGTGTGATTATTCTACAACAATGTTCAAACCTTTAACTAAACGAGTTAAGTGAGGCTAGTAAGTAGGGAGAAAACATCAGAATGCAACTATTGACAACAAATATCCTCCGCTATGCCACATGTTAATAAGCCTCCATGAGCAAATCCAAAATGATAGACGTGCATTATAGATCAATAAGGGAAAACCATGGATGGGACACATGAGATCGACTTAATTGGAATCATCAAATGAACTATGGAGAAATGGATAGAAACTTAGTTAATACGGTGGCACATCACGATGGCCAAAGGGCGCATCCCCTAAATTCATTCAATGCGATCCGAATCAATTTGAAAAGAGCACCAATAATTTATTTAGTGTGTCGCAGTGCATCATCAAATCAACAAGGATGTATGTCCCTTAGGTGGATACTCGACGGTCATATTTAGAATTATGTGTAAAGGACTTTTGACATCTTTTTATTTTTTTACCCCTTATTTAGATGTAATATTGGTATGGACCTCAGGTAAGTATATTAACTTAACATTTCTTTTGCATCCACTACTTACATAAACCCCTATATATACCAGCCCATCATTACCGGTTCCTAATGGACCGGTAGTGATGGAAAATCATTACCAGTTCACAAGCCACGCGGGAAAATATAGTCATCGTCGCTTACGAGCCGGCAGTAATAAGGGTATCACTGCTGGCTGTTGGCTTGAGCTGGCAGTGATGCCCTGCTCCATCTTCACTGCCGGTTTAATCCACCGACTGGCAGTGATAGCAGGGCATCATTGCCGACTTGTTATTCGAGCGGACAGTGATATCTCGACTATATAAAAGTCATCATCTCCTTCGCCAAGCCTGAGCACACAATAGAGAGGAGTTTTGTTTGCTCGGTGGCAGCCATTTTTGGTCACCAAGTTCTTAGTGGCTTCAAATTTTGAGGAATCCTCATGCCCTACCTGTTCTAAGGTATGTAACTTCATCTCCAATCCATTTCTAGTTGAATTTTATTTGCTAAATTTCTCTAGATTTTGAAAAGATGGAGATGCACCTATGATCATGATATTTTAAGACAATGTAGATGCAATTATATCTCATATATTATATGTAGTAGCTTATGGTGGAAAGTATCTTTATTATTGATTTACGTTAGCTATATGTTTGAGTATATTTATTTTTTATTTTTAATGAATTAGAAAAATTAGCCATAAAATTAAGCTATATAGCAAGATTCAATTATATTTTTTATACTTTAATTAATTTTGCAAGATCCAATATAGAAACTTTAGGTATGAGCATATTTATTTTTGATTTATAATGAATTAGAAAAATTAACCATGATATTTAGGTATGTTGTAAGCTCGAATTATATTTTTATATAAAAGGCTATTGTGCATGTGTGCATTGTTTGGATGAAACAGAGAGCTTGTGGCTGAACAATAGCCGAAAAATGGTGTATCTAGGTCATCGTAAATTTCTTCACAAGAATCACCCGTACCGCAGCAACAGGAGAGCTTTTGATGGGAAAGTTGAGACTTAATCACCTCCTAAGCATCGCACTGGGAGATATGTATATGACATGGTAAAGGGACTTAGGGTTATCCTTGAAAAAGGACGCGGGAGTACACCAGTTCTGAAATCTAATCTTAGAGCTCCTATATTAAAAAACAAATCTATTTTTTATGACTTAGTTTATTGGCCAGATTTGGTGGTTCGACACACAATCGATCGGAAGGCTGCATGGCCGAGGGCTGGGGAGCCGAGGAGGTCATTTATTTTTGCGTCGACTATATGAATCTCAAATCGATTGGTGTGCCTGTATCTCGCCATGAGGGGAGGCTACATGGAAAGGGATGATAGGTGCAAACTCATTCCACACTAACGACCCTGTTTCATTCATGCAAGCACATTCCACAGTTCTGCAATAATAAGTTGCAGTGGACCCATATGTCGAAGAACACCAGAAAATGCTATGCACCATAAACCCAGGGAAGTCCGATGTTTGGATCGCGCGCGAGCACCGAGATCATTTTGACGCCTGGTTACATAGACAAGTGATATATAAGCAGATAGAGTGTACTCAGTTGACTGTGTTAGCTCACGAACCGTCAACTACAATCCTCACATTCCAAGGATATGACATAAATAGCTATACATTTTATACGAGAGCTCAAGATAATAAGAGCGCTAAGCAAAATAGTGGCGTCTGTATAGATGCATACAACTGCAATGGAAATAGGGAGACCTACTATGGATTCATAGATGAGATCTGGGAGCTCGACTATGGAGGTTAAAGGTTTCTCTTTTCCGGTGCCAATGGGTCAGACTCCCAGGAGGTGTGAAGATCAACAAGTACGTTATGACTACAGTGGACCAAAAAATCGTTGGATACAGAGAAGAACCATTCGTACTTGCGAATGATGTTATGCAAGTCTTCTATGTAAAGGATCCAGACCCAGCTAAAAAGGAGGAGCGCCACGTGGTTCTTCAAGGGAAAAGAAGGATTGTCGGAGTGGAGAATATTGTTGACGAGGAAGACTACAATCAATTTGACGCGCTACCTCCTTTCGGAGAGGACGTCGACCTAGGTCCCATGGAAGACACCGACGAACCTCCCTATGTACACCATGATCATAATGAAGGACGAATCGTTAAGATAAAGTAGCTAAATTGTATTAATTACTATATATGAATTTGTTTTAGATGCAATTAATATACCTCACTTTTGTTATGGAACCTTCAGTTTCTAGTTTATGGTGGAAGATATCTTTATTATTGAGCATAATTAGTTTTGATTTTTAATAATGAATTAGCAATAGAACAAGCTAGCACTATTGCTATGTATTACTATTTTTTATTTTTAATGAATTATATATAGTTATGAGCATAATTATTTTCAATTTTAAATGAACTACCTATAGTTATGAAATTTAGGTATATACAAAACATAATTTCAGTATATAGCAAGTTCAAATTTAAATAAATATGTATTAGGATTTTAGGTCAACAGAATGTTAATAAGTATAGATAGTACAAATTAAATCGAAATCACTTGAGTAGCGTAGCGTTTTGTTCGGTCTTACATGTGCAGGTCGTGGGTTCGAGTCTCTTCACGCGCGCGCGCGAAACTTCGAAATTTTTTTGCTCCCCAAGCCACCGGCAGGGAAAGGGATTTCACTGTTGGTGGACATATTAGGCCAGCAGTGAAACTAATTTCACTGCCGGTGGACTTATTGGGCTGCCCTTTCACTGCCGGTCGTCATATTGAGTCAGCAGTGAAGGTACCCTTTCACTACCGGTGCTCAAATTGAGCCGGCAGTGAAAGTACCCTTTCACTACCGGTTGTTATATTGAGCTAGTAGTGAAGGTGCCCTTTCAAACATTGAAGAAGGTAGTCCAAGCCACTACCTCAACCTGGACTAAACAGATGCATGTGTAGGTGATGAGGTAATTCATAAGTAGATGAATGCATTTGTTATACATATTATTGTATAGGTTCCCAATAGTTTTTTCGCTTATCCGCAGATGCTTGATGCTCCAGAGAGTCACGACAATGAGCAATCCCAGGAGCGGCATCGTGTCTGAGGTCCCTCGAAGATGCCTATGAGATGATTTGTGATTACAGAGGTCCCACCAGCACGGGAGCCAACTGCACTAGAGAGAGAGTTCTGGGGCCATGTAAGTCAGTCTATGGGATTGCTATTAAGGATCACGTGCCCATCAACTACAGATTGTGGACTGGTGAACGAGGTGATCCACATGTGGTTCCTGATTCGATCAAGAACGACATCTTTTGACCCATGATATTAGAGAAGTTTGACTTCCCCGAAGAGACAGATATGGAAGTAGTTAAGCGTAAGACGCTAATGATCATGTGCCTTTCATTTAAGAATTGGAATGGGACACTGAATAGAACGTATGTGCAGAAAGGTACAATGCCAGATTTCTGCAAATGGCCGCAACTGGAAGATCATTGGCAAGCCTTCGCGGAGTACAAGTTGTCGAAAGAAGCACATAGGTTGAGTGAGGTTTACAAAGCAAACTCGAAGAAGAACCTGTACCCCCACAGAGTCGGCAGTCGTGGTTATGTGAGGAAAGAAAGCTAGTGTCAACAATAGCTAGATGAACTGCGAGAGAGAGGTGTCACACCTGAGATGGAGGACTAGAGCGAACGATCGACACACTTCCTTCTTGGGAGGGGTGCTTCTTACTCGTCTGATGGAAGCTTATCCTTTACGACCTTCAAAGACTTGAAAGTGACGCAAGATCTTGCAAAAAAGCTTGTGGAAGCCCACGAGCAGTCTTCACAAGGCTCTTTCAAGCCAGACAGCGATAGGGACGAGCTCACCTTGTCCCTAAGAAACAAGGAGCACATTGGTCACACTCGAGGCGTTGGGGTGATGGGTTGGAAATATGGATTCCCAGGTGACGTCGATAGTTACAAGAGTCGAAAGAGATCCCAAGCAGCGCGAGATGCAGAACGAGAGGCAGAAGAAGCTAGGATGATGAAAATGCTTGAACAAGCACTAAAAAAGGAGAGGGAACATACGAAAGGAAAATAGCACAAGTAGTTTCCTAAACCCTCATGCGTCAACGGGATGGCATTGTGAGCGAACAGGAACAGCCGAAAGCGTCTCCTGATGGTGCGCACTCAACCCCGGTGGTCGTCAGAGTAGCTGTGCGTCTACGGGAGTTCTGGGAGCTGACTTCATCACTTGTCCTATGGACCTCATCATAGCACGGACACCATGTGAACTACACATTGGTGCTAGTAATATTACCATCACGGTGGCTTCCAGTGTGGCTTATCCCCGTAGCTCCCATGAATAATTGCACGGACGTCCAATACCGGAGGGCTACGTTGTCGTCGAAGTAGATGAGGCAGTTAACCAGTACCGCCATGTTGAGGTGGACTACCCCATAAAGGAGGGGGCAAACACTATAGGAGAGAACAAGCACACATTCATCGCGTGGGAGAAGGCCTACATAGTGTTTCCACCAGGGATAGCTCTTGAGAACCTCTACTCTCTAGTACACCTCCGGGGCAGGGTGGGTCAACTCTCATACGGCTGTTCTATTTTTGGTCTCTGGTGACAAAGTCCACTGATTGGTTCTAGGTGTTGGATTATTAATTCATTTTCTTGAGGAGAACAAATACGATTTTCACACTGCTAATTGCTCAATGAGCTGGTTATGTGCTAGATGGTCAATGGCGGTAAAACATAAGAAGACGTGTGTTGTTGCCTCTTAGATCTCCCTCTCCTCACCCATCTCCTAGAATAAGTCCACCTCCTCAGCCATCGCCTCAAAGAAATCCACCGCTCAAGAAGCCAGCACCATCAAGAACCCAACCATCAGCTTGGAAAACACGATCAGGTTCTGTAGCATCCAAGCACACAACATCATCTAAGAAGTTAGTGGCATCTAAGAAGTTGGCGGAACCCAAGGATGTTTATTCACTCACTGCTGAGGATACCAAAAAGATTGTGGATGCCACTGTCACATCTTATTTCCATCCTTCACCACCTCCACCGAAGCCTATTGTGCCTGAAGATGCCGCGAAATTTTTCATGAAAATGGCCAAAGTTAAATAGACGAGGGCAGCTTCAAGAAAGCTATCGACTGACTATGAACGCATCGGCAACAAATAGGCCAAGAGCAAGTCAGGCCCAATCATTAAGGATGCCCCAAGCATTGCGGACTTTCTAGCTGAATCAAGAATAACAGCAGAGGAACTAGCAGGACTTACTGCGAGAGAGGATATCCAAAAGATGGATGTTACATGGCCATTTGAGTTGACCAAACCTTTGGTCAAACCAGATATAGAAAGAAATCTTACAACTCAAATGCGCTAATTACATCAGTGGTACTTGGAGCATTCCAGATAGGGTTTTCAGACGTTCCCCGTAAGATATACAGATGATTATTTTCTCAATGGGGATGGCTCCTTCTGGGTGTATTTCAAGGACTTGTATGAATTGTATAAGGCAGATGCCCTCGACATGGCTATAGTCAGAGTGTAGACTATGTAAGTGACTTACGCATATAATTCATGTTATATGATCTTGTACCTTGAAATTGCATAGCTAACTTCTCTCTTTTGTAGAATGAAGATCCAAGCATGTGGACAAGACTTAGATAAGCAAGTAGGATTCATCGATCTTGTGAACCAGAAACTTATAAGGAAGAATTCAGACTTCACCAAGGACTACTTATTGAAGTGTTTGCTTCATCACCAATACAAGAAATTCATACTCTTACCTTACAATTATGAGTACGTGTTTGCACGCCAGGGTGTCCTCATTTTATGGGCAACTCGATTCTAGTACTAATTTACTATGGTGACATATTCTGCAGTTTTCATTGGATCCTCCTTGTCATCCACCCAGACTTGAGCAAAATCATTGTCTTGGACTCACAAAAGAGGGATCATATGACTTACCAACACCTCATCGACATGCTAAACAGGTTAACTCAATTATTTAATCTTCTTGACGATTGCATCTAAGTTTAATTGGTATCCATATTCACGTACATGGTGTACACAAGATACCGAAAAAAGAGTATCATCTACTTTCCATTCAGGAAGCAATATGATGTAAAAACTGACTTTCCGGTACGCATGAAATATTCATGTCTTGCATTTCCTACTGAATAAAAAGGTTCAATTCATTCCACTGACGAATCCTTTCCTTTTGAAGTGTATGAGGCAGGCAGCTGACAACAATCTCTGCACGTTTTATGTTGTTACTAACATGCATGCATTCAGCCCGGACGGAGACACTATTAGGTTCAATGATCTTGAGGTATGAAATAACATATTGATACCTTCTTTTCAATTTCTATACGTGTTCAAGGACTAATTCTTTCGATTCTTCAAATGTAGCGCTCGAAACTACACACAAAAGCATTACAACCTGCAGAAATACATGCCCTTCAAGAACAGATCGCCGGGTTCTTCTTAGAACATATTATCAACCCAAACGGCGAGTTTCATCAACCGATCTTGCCATCCATGGATCACAGATCTTCAGATGACACCATTCCTTCTAGTAGAGAGTATGCAATAAGGAGGAAGGCTACCAAGGGGCTTGACAACGTATTATATTTTGCCAAATGACACAATATTAATGTATGTCATTAATTACTATTTATTAATGAATGAATGAATTACTATGTATGATGCAAAGTTGGTATCGACGGGATGGCCTTCCAATGATGATGTGAAGGAGGAGCAAGAAGCAGCAGCCAGGAAGCATGCCTAGGAGCAGGATGAGAGGCTGGCCCGTCAGGTGTGTGCTTCGGAGGAGCAAGAAGCTGCATCCCATAAGCGTGCCCAGGAGGAGGAGGGATGAGAGGGTAGTCCATCAGTGTGCTGCAGAGGAGGCCAAAGGCTCAAACCGTAGAGGCGTTCAGGCGTCAGACTTCGATGTCTTTGACATGCCGGCGAGCCTGGAGCTTAGGCGACGCTGCTGTCAATCAGGCGTGGCCGGGTCCAACGCTCCACCACCACCGGCCCCCCTCCCCCGCGTCCCCAGATGTACACATGCCAACAGTCGACAGTGCGGAGATGCGTTCCTCATTGCGGGAGAGGTAGAGGTAGAGGTAGAGAGATACTGGACTGGCTGAAGTTGACTGACTTTTCAGGGGGTGACCTTTGACTATTATGTATATATGTGTGTTTGTCGATGCCTATGACTTGAAATATGTGTTCATTACTATATATTAATGAAGGTGCTTTTATTATTGATTTACATTAAATATATGTATCATTTTATGCATGTATTGAGAGAGAGACGGAGAGATCGAGGAGTGAGAGGGAGTACAAAGAGGACAAAGAGAGGGAGGAGGGGAGGGAGGATAGGCAAAACACTGCCGGCTGAATCCTTCAGCCGATAGTGATTTCAGGTTTATCACTGCCGGCTGAAGGATTTAGCAGGCAGAGATACCTTAGGTATCACTACCGGCTGAATCCTTGAGCAGGCAGTGATAAGGCCCTTTACTGTTGGTCACTGCTGGTTCCAAAACCAGCAGTGAAGGTGGTTTTGGAGCCGACAGTGAAGGGGGTTTCTACAGTAGTGATCTAGCATTGGAAGCTACCCTGCTCTCTGTAGTCAAAGTTCGTAGATAGTGCTTTCTCCGAGAAACATGCATGTATCAAGGCATCAAGCTTAGAAAGACTTCTAATGAGTTACAACATCTTAATTTTGTATTAAAGGGTAAATAATGACATAATTATGCACATTAGATTCTTCATTTCGTGTTATCACCATGCAAAAGAAATTTCCATGTTTCCAATTCTTTGAAACTATAAAAACAGTTATGGACTTTTGTGTAAATTCATATATGTGGGAATAGGATAGGAATTAATAAGTTTAGTCATTTGATTTGGCGATAAATAGCATGTGCCTCCATGTCTGCACTTACATGTATATTTGAAGAGGAACATATATATATATATATATATATATATATATATAGAGAGAGAGAGAGAGAGAGAGAGAGTGAGAACAACACAAATCAAACATTGTTGCTCTAAAGTGCTTCAAACGCAAACGGAACACCAAAGGCAGAGTAACTCTAACCCTTGAGAAGCTCATGGCCCCTAGGCAAACAGAACCCCCTGCCAACGGGCTTAGCATCCTCTCTGTTGATGAAGATGAACACCACGCCAACCACATGAGGTCCATGCTCCCTCAGTTCAACTATCATGGTAAGTGTCCTATATTCTCTTTGAAATCCGCTGAAAAAGTAATATATATGATCCCTTGGAGAAATAGGTGTAGCAATATATTACTAGTATTACTTTTCTAGTACTAATGATCTATTTCTATAAATTTCATGTAAATTTGTCATGTTCCAAATAGGCCCCGAGCTTCTCTTTATTGTTTCAGTGAGAGTGCATACAAGTCTCATAAGCATGCTCAACTTTCTCAAGGATCATGCCCAAGATGTTGATTTCGTGTTGGTTGCAGTGAGAATGGAAGAGATGTCTGGTTATTAGTTCCTTGACATTGCTACAAATATGCATAGAAACATCCAAGTGATTAGTAAGTGTGTAGTTTCTTACTGAAAGGATTCAACTTCTTATTTATGCATGCATCTTCCTGGATTAATCGGATTAAATAGTTTTTTAAAATCATTATGATGATGAGTCTTATTCTTATAACTAGTCATGTCAACTGAGATGACACTAGACATACTAAAGACATCGGTTGATCTTGGTGCACATTTTCTCATGAAGAAACCTCTTGATGACAATACCATGCGTAGTATGTGGCAGCATCTTGAGCTAACTATGGCTCAAAGGACAAAGAGAATTCAACATTTACTTCGAGGTTGTGATCTTTGGGAATGCTAGTCAATTTTTTTTATATAATGATAAAAGTTTTCAACTTGGATCAAATAAGATGAGTCACCATGGCGTGACCCAAAAATCACCGGTGCAAATTCACATAAGTAAGAAAATGAATGACCTTCAATTTTGTGTGTATGCATACATGTAGGTTGTACTGGAGAACAAAGTGGTAGTAAAAGTGGTGTCACAGACTCATCTGGTGAACAAGATGCTGCTAAAATAGAGTTCATGAACAAGGGTAGTTCTGATGTTCAAGCCCCCATTGCATGTAACATCGCGGCCCAGAGCATTGTCAACTATCCAGACTCTAAAGGTGCTGAAATGGTGGAAAATGGCCGTGAGGGAGACAAAGACTATGAAGCTGGCACTCCTCCAAACAACTGAAGATGGCACCAGGGTTCTGGGGCAATGTGAAGAAGCATGGGTTTGGAGATATAGCCATATAGGGTCCAACCATGCTTGTGATCTGAAATAAAGTTGTGTAATTGATGTCTGCCAAAGGTATATGTTCATGTACTTGTATCGTCATGTAAAATAAGGTCTCATGTTTACGAGAACTATCAAACATAATGCAATGCCCTTCTTATGTTGCAAGATAGTATGACATTTAATCTTGATACTTCTCCTTCTACTTTGGGTATGCAAAATGTGTGCTTTTTTAGAGATGTTTAACTAGCATCTTGACTAGTCTTATACAAGCCGATCACTAAAAGATACACACTGATAAACCAGCTAGGTTGCAAGGACAAATTGCTTTCATGCCAAATAAGCATGTGTAGTGGACAATAAACTTGGGATATTTCTAAAGCATGTTAACAACTTTGTTTCGTTTTTGAAAAAACCCACCAGACATTTGAAAAATTATCAAAAAATGAGTGAGGTCGGTCAGGTAGGGTGACCAGACCTGAATGCAACAATTTACGCTGAAGTACCTCTGCTATGCCACATGCATGTCAATAATCCTATGTGAGGAAATTTAAACTTTCCATGTACATCATTAAGTGAGAACCATGGACGGTTGAGAGGATGTAGATGCGATCGACTTCAATGAGTCATCAATGAGTTATAGAGAAAATAAAAATCAACCTAGGTAAGGTAGTTGTACATCAAGATGGCTAGAGGACACAACCCAAATAGGATTCATTATAATCGCTCCAAATCAACTTGTCATGTTTTTAGGATATATATATATATATATATATATATATATATATATGTGTGTGTGTGTGTGTGTGTGTGTGTGTGTGTGTGTGTGTGTGTGTGTGTGTGTGTGTGTGTGTGTGTGTGTGTGTGTGTGTGTGTGTGTGTGTGTGTGTGTGTGTGAGAGAGAGAGAGAGAGAGAGAGAGAGAGAGAGAGAGAGAGAGAGAGAGAGAGAGAGAGAGAGAGAGATATGATCTTATTAGTTAGGTACAGAATATGCTAGCAATATGTATTACTAATATGAGATGAACACATATCATTTATTTAGAATGTCACATCTGTCATCACATCCGCAAGGATGCATATATCTTCGGTGGATACTTGACCGTCGCATTTAGAAGTATGTATAGAGGACCTTTCACATCTCTTTATTTTGTTTGGACACCCTTCTTGTGAAGTAGTGTTGGTAATGACCTCAAGTAAGTAATTTTATCTTTCCATATTATTGCTGCCTACTTTAAACAGTACACTGCACTTTACAAAAGAAGTTTGTAGATATAGTTCTTTCTTCAATAAACATGCAACTATCAAGGCATCAAACTCAACAAAATTAATAATGAACTACTACATTGTAAAGAAATGTGCATCTAAAAAGGCATCATGATTAGCAAAATTTGTAATAAGCTACAATTTTATAGTATTGTACTGTAGGGAAATATTATGTCCACTCAGGGGTTGAGCCATACCCCATGAATCTTGGGCTGCAGCCAAGGATGTAGGCCCAAAAATCAAAATTTATTATATTGTATTATTGTAGAAAACAAAGTGCCCAGCCCATCATCAGCCCTTCTCATCCCAAGGCTGAGATCCATGCTCTCTCAATTCAACTTCCACGGCAAGTTCTATAAATTCTCTTTTCACCACAAAAATTATATATATAATACATTGAAGAAAATGGATATCAACTTAGCTAATGCTGTGGTATGTCACGATGGCCAGAGGGTGCAGCCCAAACTAGATTCCTTCAATGTGATCCAAATCAATTTGGAAAGAGAGATATGCTCTTATTAGTTTGGTATATGCTAAGAAGTATACAATAACAATTTTAGAGGAGCACCAAAAATTTATTTAGTGTGTCATAGTGCATCATCACATCCACAAGGATGCATATCTCTTAGGTGGATACTCGACGGTCGCATTTAGAATTATGCATAAAGGACCTTCAACACTTTTTTATGTTTTCCAACCCCTTCTTTAGATGTAATATTGGTATAGACCTCACGTAAGTATATTAACTTAATATTTCTTTTGCATCTAGCATTGAACGCTACCCTGCTCTCTGTAGTTAAAGTTTGTAGACAGTGCTTTCTCCGAGAAACATGCATGTATCAAGGCATCAAGCTTAGAAAAGCTTCTAATGAGTTACACCATATTAATTTTGTGTTAAAGGGTAAATAATGACATAATTATGCACATTAGATTCTTCATTTCACGTTATCACCAGGTGAAAGAAATTTTCATGTTTCCAATTCTTTAGAACTTTTAAAATAGTTATGGGCTTTTGTGTAAATTTATATATGGTGTGATCTTCATTGAATAGGATAAGAATTAATAAGTTGGGTCATTTGATTTGATGATAATAGCATTTGCCTCGATGTCTGTGCTTACATGTATGTTTGAAGAGGAAGAGATAGAGACAGAGATAGAGATAGAGATAGATAGATAGAGAGAGAGAGAGAGAGAAAGAACCACACAAATCAAACATTGTTGCTCTATAAATAGCCATTGTTGCTCTGAAGTGCTTCAAATGCAAACAGAACACAAAAGGCAGAGTAACTCTAACCCTTGAGAGACTCATGGCCTCCAGGCAAATAGGACACCCTGCCATTGGGCTTAGTGTCCTCGCCGTTGATGAAGATCAACACCATGCCAACCACATGAGGTCCATGCTCCCTCAGTTCAACTATCATGGTATGTGTCTTACATTCTCTTTAAAAACTGCTGGAAAAATAATATGTATGATCCCTTGAAGAATCAGGTGTAGCCATATATTACTAGTATTACTTTTTCTAGAACGGATGATCTATTTCTATAAATGTTGTGCAAGTTTGTTGTGTTGCAAATAGGCCCTAAACTTCTCTTTATTGTTTCAGTGAGAGTGTATACAAGTCCCATAAGCGCACTCAACTTTCTCAAGGATCATGCCCAAGATGTTGATTTTGTGTTGGTTGCGGTGAGAATGGAAGAGATGTCTGGTTATCAGTTCCTTAACATTGCTACAAATATGCTTAGAAACATCCAAGTGATTAGTAAGTGTGCAGTTTCTTCCTAAAAGATTTCAAGTTCTTATTTATGCATGCATCTCACATATATCTTCCCTGATTAATCTGATTAAATATTTTTAAAAAGCATTATGGTGATGAGTCTTATTCTTATAACTAGTGATGTCAACGGAGATGACACTAGACATTCTGAAGACATCCGTTGATCTTGGTGCACGTTTTCTGGTGAAGAAACCTCTTGATGACAATACAATGCGTACCATGTGGCAACATCTTGAGCTAACTATGGCTCAAAGGACAGAGAGAATTCAGCATTTACTTCGAGGTTGTGATCTTTGCGAATGCTAGTCAATTTTTTTAATATATAATGACAAAAGTGTTCAACTTGGATCAAATAAGATGATTCACCATGGCTCACAACCCACAAATCACCAGTGCAATTCACATAAGTAATAAAATGAATGACCTTCCATTTTGTGTGTATGCATACATGTAGGTCGTACTGGAGAACAAAGTGGTACTGAAAGTGGTGTGACATACTCATCTAGTGAACAAGGTGCTACTAATATAGAGTTCATGAACAAGGGTAGTTCTAATGTGCAAGCCCCCACTGCAAGTGACATCACGGCCCAAAGCATTGTCAACTATCCAGACTCCGAAGATGCTGAAACGGTGGAGAATGGTTGTCATGGAGACAAAAACTATGAAGCAAGCACTCCTCCAAACAACTAAAGATGGCACCAAGGTTCTGGGGCGATGTGAAGAAGCATGGGTTGGAGATATAGCCATATAGGGTCCAACCATAATTATGATCTGAAATAAAGTTGTGTAACGGATGCCTGCTATAGATATATGTTCATTGCAGTGCTTGTATCGTCATGTAAAATAAGGTCTCATGTTGATGAGAAGTATCAAACATAATGCAATACCCTTCTTGTGTTGCAAGACTGTATGAAGTTTAATTTTGATACTTCTCCTTCTACTTTGGGTATGCAAAACATGTGCTCTTTTAGAGATGTTTAACTAGTATATAGACTAGTCTTAGACATGCCAATCACCAAAAGAGACCTACTGAGAGATCAGGTAGGTTGCAGGGACAAACTACTTTCATGGCAAATAACCATGTGTAGTGAACAATACTTAGGATATTTCTGAAGCATGTTAAGAACTTTGTTTCTTTTTTGAAAAATCCCACCAGACATTTGCAAAATTATCAAAAGCTGAGTGAGGATGGTCAGGTTGGGTGATCAGACCTGAATGCAACAATTGACGCCGAAGTAGCTCTGCTATGCCACATGCATGTCAATAATCCTGCATGAGGAAATCCAAAATTTCCATGTACATCATTAAGTGAGAACCATGGATGGTTGAGAGGTTGTAGATACAATCGACTTGAATGAGTCATCAATAAGTTATAAAGAAAAGAGAAATCAACCTAGTTAAGGCGGTTGCATGTCACAATGGCTAGAGGGCGCATCCCAAACTAGATTCATTTTAATCGCTCCAAATCAACTTTTCATGTTTTTTAGGATTAATTTATCTCTATATAGCTGGGAGATATGATCTTATTAGTTAGGTATAGAATATGCTAGCAATATGCATTACTAATATGAGATGAGGACATATCATTTATTTAGTATGTCACATGTGTCATCACATCCGCAAGATGCATATATCTTGGGCGGATACTTGACCATCGCATTTAGTTGTATGCATAGAGGACCTTTCATGTCTCTTTATTTTGTTTGGAAACTCTTACTTAGAAGTAATGTTGGTAATGACCTCAAGTAAGTTATTTTAACTTAACATATTTTTGGCTCCTACTTTGAACAGTGCCCTACACTCTGCAGTAGAAGTTTGTAGGTATAGTGTTTTCTTCAAGAAATGTGCATCTCGGTATAGTGTTTTCTTCAAGAAACATGCATCTATCAAGGCATCAAACTCAGCAAAATTTGTAATGAACTTCAACATTGTAAAGAAACATGCATCTATGTCAAGCTCAGCAAAATTTGTAATGAACTACAACATTGTATTATTATATTGAAGGAAAATACTATGCCCACTCAGGGGCTGAGCCACACTGTAGGCATCTTGGGCTCCTGCCAAGAGTGTAGGCCTAAAAATCAAAAGTTATTATATAATATTGTAGAAAACAATGTATCCGGCCCATGGTCAGCCCTTCTCATTGCAAGGCTGAGATCCATGCATTCTCAATTCAACTTCCACAGTAAGTTCACTGTAAATTCTCACTTCACTGCAAGAACTATATATATGATACCTCAAAGAAAATAGTGTTACAATATACAACCACTTTACTTTTCAGTGATATGAACTGTTTTCACGTGCTTATGAACTATTTTTGGTAAATTGAGTGTAAAATTTGATCGATGTGTGTTCCAAATAGTAATTAAGTTTATCTTGCTTTTTTCAGTGACAGCATATATAGTATAGAAGTCCACATGTTCAATTTTTTTCTTGAGGATATATAATGCACAAGATGTTTATTTGCTGTTGGTGGTAGTGTGCATGGTAGATATGCACAAGATGTTTATTTCCTGTTGGTGGCAGCGTGCTCAATTTTTTTGCGTTCATTTCAGTTCCTTGACACTGCCACAAAGACGATTCCAAGTCCTACATCCATCCCCTTTTAGTTTCCTGATTAATCTGATCAAAGTTGTTCATAAATGATTAAGCAAACGAGTCTTCAATTTCCTTTTCTATAGTTGACAAGAAAAAAAAAGTCGCCACAAAAATAAAATCCTATGTGTTCATCAAAGCTCACAACCCTCAAGTCACCCGTGTAAATTCACATAAGTAGCCCATAATTTGACTCGTAGTCATGAGCCAGGGAACCTTTGTTCTACTTTTGTTTGGCTATCCAACATTCGGCCGAACAAAAAAAATTTGCATATTGCAACAGTCCATTCATAGTTTGTCCACTATTATATTTTTCAATGTTTAGATTCTCCAAAATTAATTTTACATTAACATAATTTCGTAAAAGGAAGATTTGCATGTCATAGTTTCTTAACATTTTAGTAGCATAGCATGGTATCTTTCGATAGTCCAAGTTATAATGCACCATGTCAACTTGAAAAGGAAAACAGTGCCCCTTTGGATTGAGTTGTGTCACAAGTAAGAAAATGGATGACCTTTATACTGTGTGTATGCATACATAAAGGTCCTACTAACAAAACACGTGGTGCAAAGTTTCAAGGTGTCCTTTATATGTTTAAAGAATAAGGTGCTAATAATGGAAAGTAGCGCCACAGAGCCATCTGCTGATCAAACTGCTGCTGAAATAGAGTCCATGAACAAGAGTAGTTCTGACGTGCAAACCTCCATTGGAAGTAACACAGTTTCCCAAAGCCTTGTGGACCATGTAGACTCTCTCAGGACAATGAAATGGTTGTGAGAGAGACCAAGACTCTGAAGTTGGTAAATCTCCAAGCAACTAAAGATGGCATTTGGATTCTAGGACAATGTGAAATAAACTGAACGACTCTTCCCAAGCATAGATGTTCATGACAGTGCTTGTATCATCATGTAAAATAAGATCTCATGTTGAAAGTCCCAAACATAATACAATGCCCATCTTTTGCGTATGTATTGCAAGTTCCTTGTAACATTCTGTCCCCAATCTTGATTCTTCCATGTACTTTGAAAATGCAAAATATGTGCCCTCCTGGAAATGTTTAACCAACATCTAGACTTGCCTTTGACAAGCTGATCCCTAAAAGAAACCTGCTGATAAATTGATTAGATTGCAGGACAAACAGCGCCTTTCATGCCAAAAAAGGTATATAGAGGGAAGAAAATATTTTATACATTTAAAAAACAAATTAACAACTTCAGTTTTTTTTTTTTTAGAAAAGCCCACAAACCATTTGCAGAACTGACCAAATTGAGTGAGGCCAGTCAGGTAGGGTCACAACATCTAAATGGACCATTGAGACCGAACAAAGTGCCTCTGCTATGCCACATGTCAATAAGCATGCATGAGTGAATCTACAATCGTCCACGTAGAATGTAGAATATAGATCACTAAGTGAGAACCATAGACGATTGAGAGGTTGCAAATGAGATTGACTTCATTGAGTCATCAATGAACTACAGAGAAATGACATATCCACCTTGTTAAGGCGGTGGCACGTCACGATGGCCGAGGGCACAGCCCAAACTAGATTCATTCTAATCGATCCAAATCAACTCGTCATGTGTGTTAGGTTTTCTTTATATAGGTGGGAGATATGATCTTTTTAGTTAGGAATTGAATATGCTATAAATATACATTACCGATATGAGAGGAGTGCATATCATTTATTTAGTAAGATGCAGCCTGTGTGCATCAGCACACCCACAATGATGCATATATCTTTGACAGATATTCGATTGTCGAATGTAGAAGTATGCATGTAGGATTTTTTGACATCTCTTTATTTTCTTTGAAAAACCTTATTCAAGAGTCGTGTTGGTAAGGACCTTCAGATAAGCTTGCATTGAACACTACCCTGCACTCTTCAGTCAAAGTATGTCCACATAGTGCTTTCTTCAAGAAACATGCATGTATTGAGGCACGAGCTCGGGAAAATTTGAAATGAGTTATATCATTGAGATGTTGTATTGGTAAAGATTATATTATTATGATATTAGATTTTATCATTTCGTGTTAACACAGTGTAAAACACATTTACATATTTTTAGTTCTTCACATTCTTTAAAACTTTTATGGATAATTATGGACTTTTTTGTGTAAATTCATATATGTGGTGATCCTTTATGAATGAATTTAAAAGTTTGGTCATTTGATGTGGTGATAATTAGCAGTTGCCTCCATGTCGGCACATACATGGACATTGGTAAGAAGTTTCAACTTGCACAGTAGAAAGTGACAACATAGTATTAACACTGAGAAAGAGAAAACAACACTAACCAAATGTTTTTCTTCTATGAGCAGGCATTGATGCTCCCAAATGATTCTAATTCGAAAGAAACACAAAAGGTAGAGCAACTCTAAACTTGAGAAAATCTTGGCCCAAAGGCCAACAGGACGCTCTGCCATTGGGCTTAGACGCTAAGTGCCCTCACCATTGATTTTAGATAAATACTATGTGAAGGTCCATGATCTATCCATTCAACTTTCATGGTAAGTTCCATAAATTCTCTTTCCGCCAAAAAATATGCATATGATCCCTTGAAGAAACATTTGTTACAATATACAACCATTATTACTTTTCTGACACATACGAATTGTTGTTTTTTTTTGTAAAATTTTGTATAAATTTGTTGTGTTCCAAATAGGCCTTAAGTTTGTCTTGCTTGTTTCAGTGGCAGTGTATACAAGTCCATAAACGCGCTCGATTTTCTTGAGAATCATGCATGAAATGTTGATTTCCTATATGTAGTAGTGTGCATCGAAAAGATGACTATTTTTCACTAAGACATTGCCACATAGATGCATAAAAAGCATCCAAGTAGTGGTTAGTGGGTATGCATTCTTGTATAACCATGCATCCCCTTTAATTTCCCTTATTAATGTGATTAAAGACTTTAAGATGACTAAGCATATGAGTCTTATTTTTTAACCAGTGGTGTCAACTAAGATGACGCTGGTAATGAAGAGATGTATTGAACTTGTGGTTTTGGGTTGGCTTGCCTTTCCTTCGCTGCGAGCTTTTGAAATCCAAACAATGAAAACTCCTTATCCAAGAACACCCCTCGACGCCCCAAAAATTCATCCGTAATGGCAGAGTCATGTGACATTCTCCACAGGGACATCTTCAATTCATTTGGTGCCGTCATATCACAAATTCAATTCCACCTAAAGACGAGCTTGTATCCCTGACAGCTCCATGATCCCAGATTATAATCCCTAATTTGTAAGTACAACCCACGGAGCATTGTTAGTACATTTACCGTGAACATGCCTTTAGGATCAAAGTGCCATGCAACAGTGTCATACATCTGCTCACATATAATAGGAATTCAAGAATTTGCTTAGGATTTTCATCACCAAAAAAAAGCGACATGCACCAAATCCATACTCCATTGCCCGGTTCCAGGATCAATGCCTCACCTCTATTTGAAGTAGCATGTACCCAGCCCACTCTTGCAGTCTTGCTCACTGTCCATTCGGTTAGCCAATGTCCCCTTTTAGCATTTTCTCCAACTAGATAATAGTGCAATCACAAAGTCCAAATATGCACAAAATGCGAAAAAGAATCAAATATGCACAATATACAAGTATGTATGAAACTCGAATATATTTTGAGAGAACAACCCCATTGAAATATCAAGAACCTTAGCATTTGGTCAATGTGATTTTGATGATTAATTTCAACATAGTCAATGAGACTAATATTATTTTCCAATATGCAAGGTTTAGTCTTATGGATGCTATATGATGGACTTAGGGTTCCTTACAACTCAAAGGGATAGTCATCAAGGTAAAAGAAAAGCTTTATGAAAATATAAGGACCTATTGTTTAGACAAGTGATCATGCTATTGAGAGCATCACTTATGTAGATGGGTTTATTTTTTTTTGTCAGTACTATGAAGAGGGGTTTGGGTTTAATATAATGTTTTTAGGTTAGTTACCTAGTAGGTGATGCACGCTAGATTTGACTAGCTCTAATAGACCATAGGAAGGCCCAGTGCCACAAAGACCCAAACTTGAGTTGGATTGAATTGGACAAGTCCCTCTGGAAAATAGATCACTGTATAATATGGTGTGGTCACCATACAATACAGTTGGGTCACCGTACAATACAATCAAGGGAGAAAGAAGACAAACAGAGTTTCTAGAATCACCATACAATACAGTAGGAATCACCATATAATACGATGGGGGCACCATATAGTTATACATAAAGCTTGTCAAATGGTGCCTCAGAAGATTAGTCACCGTATAATATGGTGTCGATCACCATACAATATGGTGAATATAGAAAACACTCCAACAGTAAAATTTCTGACCGTTGGAAAGGGATCACCGTACAATACAGTGCTAGTAACCGTACACTATGGTGAGGTCACCATACAATATGGTGACTAGGAATCCTCGATAGACTCCTCCCAACAACTAGTTTTTTGGGGTGAAGTTGTAAATACCTCTTGGCCGGCCATTTGAGGTTGCTCACTCCCACCACAAGGCATACACATATGTTAGAGAGGGTTTGAGTCACATTTAGTTAAAGTTGAATATCAATAATTTAGCACAAAATTAAGGACTTGATTAGTGTTAGTTTAGGCCTAGTGTGCATCTAGCTAGGTGATTAGCCTAGAGTTGTATCAAGTGAGTGTTCCACACTCATTACTCTTAGTATTTGCCTATACCTAGATGGCTTGGTGGTGATGAATCTTATGAGACTCTCCAACCGAGTTTTTGGAGCGAACACAAGCGTTGTGAGCGAAAGGAGTGGTCCGTGCAACAGTGACGAAGCACTACCTTAGTGAAAATGGTAGTGAGTATCCTAGTGCGTCTAGTATGAGAACCACTAGTGTGTAAGGAGCTCTAACAGCTAGAGTTGTGGAGTTATCTGACCTATTGCAAACTGATGATCATCAAGAACTACCATTGGCAATTGTTCCTGCCTATTCGAGCAGGCTATTCATCCTGTATACATAAAGACGAGATTAATGGAAAAATTAGTTGATTGATCTACAATTGAGAGTGTTCATAACTCGCATTCAACACGTTATCCGCAAGCTCTACACCAATTGCTAATCGGCCACACAGGACGAATAGAGAGAAGAAGGCAAAGGAGAGTGATTGACCAATTGATGGAAAGGTAAGAGAGATGGAAGACGAGCTATGTGCCTTTCCCATGTCATTGGAGACGGCTTTCCTCCTTGTTCTTTCTTTGTACCGCAGGCCTCCAAGCCCATTCAGGCACCGGTGTCGCCACCGTCGTCATCACCAACATTGATGACATCCTTCGGCTCCTCGATCGCTCACCAGATGTGAGCGGCGCCTCACCATGGCCACAGTACTGACCCCTAGAGCTCACCGTTGGTGTTGCCCTTGGGGCCGCCTAATGTCCCTCCTCCTTGGCAAACCTCATGCTCCCATGGGCGATGTCGTCCACATGGTGGGCGGTGATGGCGGACACCACCATAGGGCATGCCTTCTTCATCCCAATGGTTGGCCCCAACTATATGGAATGGCTCGTCCTCTAGGGGTGATGTATCAGTGAGAACCCACTGCTACCCCTCCACTGGCTCGGCCCCCCATATTGCACTTCTTGTCATCGGATGACATCGCCGATTGTGAGGAACCGTCCAAATAGTATTCTAATTAATTATTAGGAAGATCATTATTCACAATCACAACCTCAGTGATTAAGCAGAATACCATTCCGGTAGTCCCGACACGTGTTTTATGCCCAAGATCGGAACACATGCCTTTCCAACATGCATATCACAACATAGCCTAAGAAAGAGCAAGTAATTAAAGTTATATTACAAGTTCTTAAGCATGCAACCATTTGCAACAGTTTACATAAATGGAAACTATGCAACGAAAAATAAAACCTTAACAACAACAAAAGGAGAGTGGAACTATATGCCCTTAGGCTCCACCTCAAAAGCTACGCCTCACCAGAGTAGGATGTATTACTCTTGCCCACCACCTGCATCGGCAGGCACGAAGTAGCCAAACAACGCATCACCCTCACCAGTAGAACCTGAAAGCGCAGGCATGAGTACGAAGGTACTCGCAAGACTTAATCCATATAGAGCACATATACTTAGCTCGACTCCAAGGATTATGCATTGAGCTGTTAGCAAGAGTAGGCCACAAGGTTAAGTAAAACAAATGCGGTAAGCAACCTAGACACATATGTGTGATCATCTATACTTAACTCAAAAAAAAACTACCTTTCTACCATGTAGTATCCACAACTTGAACATGTATGTATAGTAACCATAGTATCTCATCAACAAACCACCAACCAAAACCATCACACCATAACCTTATTCCACATTCGTAAACTCTACGACCGATACAAATAAAACAATAGCATGCTCATGACCAAGAGCGCGGCAATTCAAATTGTTCTTACACTCTGCAGGGAGGTACAACTTTACCCACACGACTTGAGGACCATTTGGCTTGTGCTACTCACGAAAGTACACACAAGGGGGGTACTCGAGTCAACCTTTCTCATACTCAGAACCACCCACTTGAAATGCCCCTATGGCACCGGGGTTACCGCGAGCGTGTCCCGGACACCTCCGGCTCCCTGCCACCTTGCTTCTCCTTTTCTTTTTCTCTTACACGTCATAGAGTCACAAGGCAAGTGTCAGCACGACATAAGATAATCAGTTTACCTTATCATTAGATTAGCATGTGGTGAGTACAGTAAGTGCTAGAGCCAACTGTACCGACGGACGACCTTAAACGATGCAAGCGGTCTATGGCATCTGGGTTCCTCTCCCGAACTGCCCAAAGGACTCCTCCTGGGCAGAAGATACCCCTAACACTGCCCGCATCTCGTCTCAATCTCACACCTCAACCATTCATCTCAACCTCATCTTTGTATCTGTAAATAGTAATTGAGCCCTAAGTTCGCGAACAACGGCAACACCGTCGCTCGACTTCTACTGAGGATCTAAGCATTGCTAAGCATTTCGAATAAACCTTGAAGCTAGACACAACTATATCATCAAGGCTACAAGGATAAGGATTCATCAACAAGTCAAAGCAGAGATAATGCATCAACATAAGTTCTACCCATACCAGCCCGACACTGGACTCAACACATGCAAACATACATAAAGCATAATTTATCAATTTTAGACTCCATTTAAATCGAGTAAGGGTGCAGTATGCTTAGATGCTTGCCTTTCTGCTTTGGGGTTTGCCTGATACTTCCTGAACAGAACTTGCAGAAGTGGTGTGCCTCGGTGTCACCCTCGATCACACTCGCGTCACACTCCGATTTTTCGTTCACTACTGAAGAATATATGCAATGATGAGCACGAATGACATGCAATGGCAGATGCTCCATAGTGCATGACAAGGTAAAGATGCAGTGCATCATGACATGAGTTTCAAAGCCTCAATTTTCTTAATTAAGATTAATGTTAAGCTACATTTTCCTGGATTAATTAAGCTTAACCCTAAATAGGAACTTAATCATGTCTAACATGAGGGTGATTACTTTTAATGAGCAGGGAATCAATTAATAAGGTTTACAAAATTGAATTAATCAATTTTGGAGTTACCAATATTTAATTATGGATTAATAAAGCTCAAACCTATTTTTATTAACCCATGCAATTTAAGTACACATTTCATAGCTCCTAGTATTTTTAACATGTAGATCATTATCGTATAAACCTAACAAAATTGGTTTCATGGTTTTTGGAGCTACATACAATTTTATATGCATTTTACAAACTCCAACCAATTTAATATTGAACAAATATTCTATTTCGCATTTTCTGGAATTCTCGATTATTAAAAACCCTGGAAAACTTTTTGCACTCCCAGTCGGCTAGCCACTAAGCCTGACAGTGGGCCCGACCGATTTAACACGGGTCAAAATTGAACCCCGCCCAGGCCAGTCATGGCGGGCGGCGCTGGCGCGGTTCGCCGGCGAACGGCACAACGGCGGTGGTCGGGGAGGACAGCAACGCGATTAGTTGAGGCGCGCGAACTTGACTATTGCACATGTCATCGACAGCGATGGTCGGAAGGCAACGAGCAGCGGCACACGGCGGAAACAGCACGGCGGCGACGTGGTTCGACGAGCCAACGGCTAAACGATGACGCAATCGAGCCAGACAAGCACCCCTACAGCATCTACACAAGAATGTGGACTCAACGGTGTGCTCATCGGCTACTGGGCTCCGATCGGTCCCAGCGGCCGATGAGCACGGCCGGCGACGTGCGGCCATGGGCGGCGGCGCTTGGTCGCGCGTGGAGGTGCGCACCAGCAACGGGCTAAAGGAAATCGGACGCGCGCAAAAAGAAGAGGTGAGCGAGGAGAAGCTCACCACATGATTGGTCGGGGCGGAGAAGCTTCGGACCAGCGGTTTCGATGATGAGGGGCGGAGCCACTTGGCCTGCGCCATGGAAGACGACGCCCGCACGGTGATTCCGATCGGAGAAAGGTGGAATTCGCGTGAGAGGCGATCGATGATGCTCCCTGGGTTCTCTCTCTTGCTTCTTGCAGCTCGGGCTCAACGGATTCATGCTCGGGCGCAGTGGATTTGGACGACAGCGTGGTGCTGCACTCTGCCCTGCTCTGTGCGTGTGGCTGAGTAAGAGACAGAGCAGAGAGAGACCGAGGGGAAGGAGATAAAGGCGACACCAGCACCACGAGAAGGAGCACGGTGCCATGCTCGACTTGACCGGCGACGTGGCTGGCCTCCAAAGTCAAGGAAATCGGCGGCCACCCCTGGAAGCAGCTCGGCTAAGAGAGGAGGTGACCCATAATGCCTAAGCCAAATTTAAACTAAATTCTCCAAACATGCAACCTTTTTTAATAGTGGTAATTTTTATGCCTTCAAAACCATCCCCAAAAATTTGGGAAAATTCATTTATACCACATGACAGGGACTAATTTCTAAAATTATTTCCAACACTATGTTGTATAGCAATATTGTGAGTTGCTTAACAATGCACCAATTAACATCGATTTTCACAATCTATGTTTAATTGAAAAAGCATGTTCATAATTCACCAAAACAATTAAACATGATGCCAATGATGTTTATGATGCTTAATGACATTCTTAAGCCATCTGGGCTATTACAAAACTCCCCCCCTTAAAAGAATCTCGTCCCGAGATTCGGGTGAAGTGCGCGGAATTGAGCGAGGAAAAGGAGTTTCCAGGACTGGGACAACAACGGCATCCCTAGGTGATACAACAGTGTTGCACGGCACATTTCCCGGACCTCGAGAAAAGTCCTAGGTTTATGAGTGCCACATTCACCTAGACAAGTTAATCTTATAACCAGGGTATCACAAGATAACCAGGTAGGTGTCAGGTGAGTGACGGTAGGGTCATCTACTTTTCTCATCTCAGTTCCTACTAACCCACGGATAGTGTGGGCAGAATGACGGAACTTTCATCTATACCATGGTGAAAGCATTTCAACATCATGTAGGGTGTTTCATGACGTTTTCATTACCATAGCACCATTTACATGCAGTGAGGAATAGAAACTAGTGCAACCCTCACAATTTGGAGAAAAACTCAGGATAATCGGCATGAAGCCGATCCTCATGTTCCCACGTCACTTCACCTTCAAAGTGATTACTCCATTGAACCTTGAGAAACTTAATTGACTTGCGTCGTGTCTTCCGTTCGGCTTCCTCAAGAATACGAATCGGATGTTCACAATAGGAGAGATCTGGCTGCAATTCTTGGTTTGCAACTTCAATGACTTCGGTTGGGATTCGAAGACATTTCTTCAATTGAGATACATGGAAGACGTTGTGCACGGCGGAGAGGAACGGAGGCAAGTCCAACTGATAGGCCACCTCGCCACGTCGAGCAACGATTTGAAATGGACCAACATAGTGAGGTGCTAGCTTCCCTCTGACTTGAAAGCGTTGAACCCCTTTAAGAGGTGACACCTTAAGATAGACAAAATCCCCAATCTCAAACACAAGATCTCGTCGGCAGTAATCCGCATAGCTCTTTTGTCGGGATTGAGCCGTAAGGAGACTCTTGCGAATCGTCAGAACGTGTTCTTCTGCCTCCTTGACCAAATCTGGGTCGAGAAAGGCCCTTTCACCAGATTCGGGCCAATTCAACGGCGTTCGGCATCGTCGGCCATACAAAGCTTCGAACGGTGACATCTCAATGCTCGCTTGGTAACTGTTGTTGTAGGAGAACTCTGCAAATGGTAAGCAGATTTCCCACTTCTTCCCATATGTTAGGACACAATCCCTCAACATATCTTCTAAGACTCGATTCACCCTCTTGGTTTGATCATCGGTCTGAGGATGATATGCAGTACTATGGAAAAGCTCGGTTCCCATAGCTTCATGAAGGCCCTTTTAGAAATGGGAAGTGAATTGAGTGCCTCGATCAGAAATGATCTTCTTCGGAATCCCAGGGAGGCAAACAATCCGAATGAGGTACAACTCCGCGTACTGCTTGACTGAAAAGGTGGTCTTGACAGGCAAGAAATGAGCGTACTTCATCAACCGATCCACAATGACCCAAATTGAGTCATACCCATGAGAGGTCTTCGGCAATCCGGTAATAAAATCCATATCGATCTCCTCCCACTTTCAGGATGGAATAGGCAAGGGCTGAAGCGTACCTGCCGGCTTAAGATACTTGGCCTTCACTCTTCGGGAGATGTCACACTCAACTACATATCGAGCGATCTCTCACTTCATGCGAGTCCACCAAAATCTGGGCTTGAGATCCTGGTACATCTTGGTACTCCCTGGATGAATGGATAGTAAGGAATCATGAGCTTCATCCAGGATCTTCTTTCTCAAATCCAGAACTTTAGGGACCACTAATCTCTTTTCAAAACACAAGACACCCTCGTCATCCAGGGTAAAGCACTTGGCTTGCCCCTCCTTGATCTTATCACGAATCCTTTCCATGCCCTTGTCCTTCTTCTGAGCTTCCTTAATTTGGTCGATGAGAACGGATTTCACCTCCAAGTTGGAAAGGTAACCCTCCGAAACCATCTCAAGACCAAGTCTTCGAAAATCATCACAGAGGGTGGAATCCTTGGGCGAGACCACAAGACAATGTCAATGAGTGTTTCGACTTAGGGCATTGGCGACCACATTCGCTTTGCCGGGATGATAATGTACTTCCAGCACATAATCCTTGATTAACTCAAGCCATCTTCTCTGCCTCATATTCAGATCGGCTTGAGTAAAAATGTACTTGAGACTTTTGTGATCCGTATAGATACGATAGAGATTTCCCAATAAATAATGGTGCCAGATCTTCAAGGCATGGACAACTACCGCGAGCTCTAAATCCTGGGTGGGTAGTTCTCCTCATGGCGCTTCAATTGTGGGGAGGCATAAGCGACAACTCGGCTTTCTTACATGAGGACACATCCGAGGCCTATGCGGGAAGCATCGCAATAGACATCAAAACCCTTGTTCACTTCAGGTTGAGTGAGAACGGGAGTGGTTGTGAGCAGTTCTTTCAAGGTTTGGAAAGCTAACTCACATCCACTGGACCACTCGAAAATGATGCCTTTCTTCAACAGCTCCGTCATGGGCTTGGCAATTTTGGAGAAATTCTCGATGAATCGACGGTAATAGCCTGCGAGTCCGAGAAAACTCCGGATGTCGGTGACATTCTTGGGTTGAACCCAATTGAGTACATCTTGCACCTTGCTCGGGTCAATTGCAACTCCATTCTTTGACAGCACATGACCCAGGAAAATGACATCCTTGAGCCAGAACTCACATTTATTGAACTTAGCATAGAGTTGATGATCTCAAAGTTAGCTAAGAACAACACCAAGGTGTTCTGAATGTTCTTCCTCAGTCTTGGAGTATATAAGGATGTCGTCGATGAAAACCACGACAAACCTATCCAGTTCCTTCATGAACACCGTGTTCATCAAATACATGAAGAATGCCGGTGCATTGGTCAAGCCAAAGGACATGACGGTGAACTCGTAAAGCTCGTAGTGGGTGGAGAAAGCTGTCTTCGGAATATCCTCCGGTCAGACCTTTATTTGATGGTAGCCCAATCTCAAGTCAATCTTAGAGAAGACTCAAGCACCGGTCAACTAATCGAATAGAATATCGATTCTAGGAAGCGGATACTTATTCTTGACAGTGACCTCATTCAGAGGACGGTAATCCACACACATCTGCAGAGTGCCATCCTTCTTCTTGACAAAGAGCGCTGGGCATCCCCAGGGTGAGGAGCTCGGACAAATGAAGCCATTCGCAAGCAATTCCTGTATTTGCTTCTTCTATTCCGCTAACTCATTTGGCGGCATCTTATATGACCTTTTCGAAATTGGGGCCGTACCGGGAACAAGATCAATATAGAATTCTACTGCTCTGTCGGGTGGCATTCCTGGCAGTTCTTCTGGGAAGACATCAGGAAATTCACTAACCATAGGAATATTCAGAAGATCCGTGGCTGTGGCTACCTTCAAAACATATAGGTGGAAGCCTCCCTCTCCAACGTGAAGAGAAACATGTTCACCCCTTGGACTTCTGAGAGAAATGACTCTCTTGGCACAATCAAGTCAAGCACTATATTGTGCTAACCAATTCATTCCTAAAATTACGTCCATTCCTCTAGTGTCCAACAAGATCAAATTTGCAGAAAACTGAACTCCCTCAATGAGAATCTTGGCCTTAGGAACAACCCGATTGGTTATTAACTTAGTCCCGGGTGCATCAATATGGTAGGCGGAAGGCAGGGTCTCGATAGCTATATGGTGTCTCAAAGCAAAAGCCTCCTTGATGAATGAATGGGATGCACCATAATCAAAAAGAATAACTGCGGGATGAGAATTCACGAGTAGCGTACCAATGAGCACGCTGTCGTCCTCCTGAGCCCCTTCATTGGTGATGTGGCGCACTTGGCCACGCTTGGGGACGTGCGTAGCCTGGGAGGCTTGTGGAGTAGATTGAGCGGGTGGTGGCCTTGGAGCAGTCGCCACGGCTCCCAACTTGGGGTAAGGGCAATCACGTGCATAGTGCCCAACACGTCGATAGTTGTAGCACGGGCCGCCAGGGCCACCTGTCACACTCACTTGGGATCCTGCGGGTCTTGGAGGTTGTCCTTGCGGAGTGGAGGGGGATGGGCGTCGTACTACCCACATCGGTCGTGGAGCAGTCGAGGCCGACATGTGAGATGGTGGAGGTTTAACATCCGTGCGAGTACGTTGAGAGGTCCCGCCCACAGAAGGCGACGGAACCCTCTTGCATTTCTTCTCCTCTTGATGGCCCTTCATCATGAACTCAATGGTGAGGGAGGTGCTCACCAACCTGTTGAAGTCGGTGAACTCATGAGCCGACAAGCGGTCTTGCATCTTGAGAGAGAGGTCATTCACAAAGAGGTATTGCTTTTGCTCGTCAGTGTTGACCTCGTCTAGCGCATATTGTGCAAGGTGGTTGAATACCTGCATATACTCCATAACAGATCGTCCTCGTTGTTGAAGATCCAGGAACTCCCGCTTCTTTATTTCCATTATCCCCTTGGGAATATGAAAATCATGGAACGCCTGATGAAACTCTGCCCAAGACACCCGGTGGTTGGCGGGGTGCATGGCCAAATAGTTGAACCACCACATGCCTGTCGCACCATGAAGTTGATGGGCGGCAAAAAAGTGTCTTCTCGTGGTCTTCACATCTAAGAAGAGCGAGCTTCTGCTCGATAGTCCTAAGCCAATGGTCTGCATCGAGAGGATCCTCAATACACGTGAAGGTGGGTGGCTAAGTCCTAAGGAAATCCAAGAAGTCGTCTCGGCGTCCCGCTCCACCTCCTCCTTGAGGGGCCGTGTTACACACGAGAGCTTTGAGGAGTGCCGTCTGAGCCTGACGGTTTTGTTCAATTTGCATAAGCACCTCCGCCATGCTCAGCGGTGGAGGCGGCGGATGGTTTTTCTCGTTAGAACCCTCAGGAAGGTCTTTGATACTATGGCGGGTTCTCATCCTGTTGCAATGACAAGACACAGAGGGGAAAGTCAAACTCCGACACAGCCTAAAAGCATTCGCCAGATATCGTTTGCTTGGACCCTTAATACCTGATATAAGGAAACATGTATGCATATGACCAATAGTGAACAATGGATGCATGCTCGATTCCTATTTACCATTTCTTTCTCGAGTGCGTCACAATGCGAAAACAAACAACTCAAGCATCACTCGTATCCACGGTTTATACTTAGGGCATAATATAGCAGGTTCATACATATTTGCAGGAAGAGGCACAAGTAAGCTTTAGTGAGTTGCTTAGTGAGGTGACATACTTACTAAACAACGTCTTAAGTATTTTAGGCTACTTCATTAAACCAGACTCTAATACTAAGCTTTGAGGAACTGTTCAAATAGTATTATAATTAATCATCAAGAGGATCATTATTCATAATCACAACCTCAGCGATTAACCAGAATACCATTCTGGTAGTCCCGACACGTGTTTTATGCCCAAGATTGGAACACATGCCTTTCCAACATGCATATCACAACATAGCTTAAGAAAAAGCGAGTAATTAAAGCTATATTACAAGTTCTTAAGCATGCAACCATTTGCAACAGTTTACACAAATGGAAACTACGCGGCGGAAAATAAAACCTTAACAACAACAAAAGGAGAGTGGAACTATATGCCCTTAGGCTCCACCTCAAAAGCTATGCCTCACCAGAGTAGGATGCACTACTCTTGCCCACCACCTGCATTGGCGGGCACGAAGTAGCCAAACAACGCATCACCCTCACCAGCAGAACCTAAAAACGCAAGCATGAGTACGAAGGTACTCGCAGGACTTAATCCATATAGAGCACATATACTTAGCTCGACTCCAAGGATTATGCATTGAGCTGTTAGCAAGAGTAGGCCACAAGGTTAAGTAAAACATATGCGGTAAGCAACCTAGACACATATGTGTGAGCATCTATACTTAACTCAAAAACAATTACCTTTCTACATTGTAGTATCCACAACTTGAACATGTATGTATAGTAACCATAGTACCTCATCAATAAACCACCAACCAAAACCATCACACCATAACCTTATTCCACATTCGTAAACTCTACGACCGATACAAATGAAACAATAGCATGCTCATGACCGTGAGCGTGGCAATTCAAATTGTTCTTACACCCTGCAGTGGGGTATAACTTTACCCACACGACTTGAGGACCATTCGTCTTGTGCTACTCATGAAAGTACACACAAGGGGGTACTCAAGTCAACCTTTCTCATACTCGGAACCACCCACTTGCAGTACCCATATAGCACCGGGGTTACCGCGAGTGTGTCCCGGACACCTCCGACTCCCCGCCACCTTGCTTCTCCTTTTCTTTTTCTCTTACGTGCGATAGAGCCGCAAGGCAAGTGTCGGCACAGCATAAATTGAGCAAGGGTGCAGTATGCTTAGAAGCTTGTGTTTCTGCTCTGGGGTTTGCTTGATACTTCTTGAATAGAACTCGCAAAACTAGTGTGCCTCGGTGTCACCCTCGATCACACTCGCGTCACGCTCCGATTCTTCATTCACTACTGAAGAACACATGCAATGATGAGCATGAATGACATGTAATGACAAATGCTCCATAGTGCATGACAAGGTGGAGATGCAGTGCATCATGACATGAGTTTCAAAACCTCACAATTTTCTTAATTAAGATTAATGTTAAGCATCTACTCATTTTCCAGGATTAATTAAGCTTAACCCAAAGCTTAACCCTAAATAGGAATTTAATCATGTCTAATATGAGGGTGATTAGCAGGGAATCAATTAATAAGGTTTACAAAATTGAATTCATCAATTTTGGAGTTACCAATATTTAATTATGGATTAATAAAGCTCAAACCTATTTTTATTAACCCATGCAATATAAATATACATTTCATAGCTCCCAGTATTTTTAACATGTAGATCATTATCATATAAACCTAACAAAATTGGTTTCATGATTTTTGGAGCTACATACAATTTTATATGCATTTTACAAACTCCAGCCGATTTAATATTGAACAAATATTCTATTTCGCATTTTCCGGGATTCTCAATTATTAAAAAGCCCAGAAAAATTTTTGCACTCCCGGTCGGCTAGCCACTAAGGCTGACAGTGGGCCCGACCGGTTTGACACGGGTTAAAATTAAACCCCGCCCGGGCTAGCTACGGCGGGCGGTGCTGGCACGGTTCGCCGGCAGCGAACGGCACAATGGTGGTGGCCGGGGAGGACAACAACGCGATCAGTAGAGGCGCGTGAACTCGACTGGTGCACATGTCGTCGACGATGATGGTCGAAAGGCAACGAGCAGCGGCGCACAGCTGAAACAGCACGGCGGCGACGCGGTTCAACGAGCCAACGGCTAAACGACGACGCAATCGAGCCGGACATGCACCCCTACAGCATCTACACAAGCATGTGGACTCAACGGTGTGCTCATCGGCCGCTGGGCCCGATCGGAGCATGGCCGGCGACGTGAGGCCATGGGCGGCGGTGCTCGGTCGCGCGAGGAGGAGCACGCCGGCAACGGGCTAAAGGAAATCGGACGCGCACAAAAGGAAGAGCTGAGCGAGGAGAAGCTCACCGTATGATTGGTCGGGGCGGAGAAGCTTCGGACCGGCGGTTTCGACGATGTGGGGCGGAGCCACTTGGCCTGCGCCAAGGAAGACGACACCTGCGCGATGATTCCAAATTTAAACTAAAATTCTCCAAACATGCAACCTTTTTTAAATTTTGGTAATTTTTATTCCTTCAAAACCATACCCAAAAATTTGGGAAAATTTGGTGAATTATGAACATGCTTTTTCAATTAAACATAGATTGTGAAAATCGATGTTAATTGGTGCATTGTTAAGCTACTCACAATATTGCTATACAACATAGTGTTGGAAACAATTTTAGAATGATGTTTGTGATGCTTAATGACATTCTTAAGCCATCAGGGCTGTTACACCGATGGATTCACTCACGATCCCCACGACGTCATCACCGGAGCCAGCGCCGGATCTAAGCAAGGAGCAGTCATATCTAGCTAATCCTGAGTCGTGGCTTCCTCCCTCTTGCCAAATCTAGCGCTGGCCACTATGACAATGACGGAGATGACGGTGCATTCGGTCTTCATCCCCTAAGGCATCACTGGAAGGTGCCCCATCCACCAAACGGTAACAACGGCAGAAAACCATCATCCAGGACTCTGCCAATCGAAGGCTGAGGCATTGATGGCTGCTGCACGCAGTGGCGATGGTGGCCAGCCCTAACGGCGGTGCTGCCAAGAAGGCATAAGAGGGGCGGAGTGAGGGAAGGATAACCCTAACCCCCTGCAGGGGAATGGGCAGGCTATGCTAGCCTAAAACAAAACACAATTCTATCGCATTCACCCAGGAAATCATGCTAGTAGGAGATCATAGATTTTTACCGCTTGACGCGCAGTGCAGCGGAAGAAGAGTTGGAGTATACTGATCCAAAGTCGTGTGCATCAAACTCCTCGAGCATCTTCTCGATCAGATCCACGACCAGTCCCACGCAGGTGGTCATGCTCATTGACCAACTCTGAGCAGGTGGTCGCGCTCCTTGACCAACCCTGAGCAGGTGGTCATGCTTCTCAACTAAAATCTGAGCAGGTGGTCGTGCTCCTCGACCAACTCCCATTCAACTCGCTGAGAAGATCAGCGCCATAATAGCAGCAGTGCCTCTACGGTATCCACACGTACTGCGCAGAAATGCCGAGCGCTAATGTGCTAGCGCCGCACGCATGGCTAGAGTTTTGGGAGATCGTGTGGAGGGTTGCGGCTAGGGTTTCAGAGTGGCTCAACCTTGGCACACCCTACCCACGCCTCTCCTTATATATAGAGCTCGCCAATGGGCTCCCACGTTGAAAGCCCTTTAAGACTCTAACTTCTCATGGATCACAATCCAATCAAAACCCATATACAAATCCAATTCGCATATTTTGTTCCAACCCATTAAGTGTGTGACCCGTTAGATTAATGTACAAACAGCTACGACTCGGAAACCCTTTCCAAACCGAAATCAATAGCGGTCCCTAGCAGGACATGTTGACTCCTGAGTATACATAAAAGATTATATCTGCTGAACCTTGATATATACATGCACTGATCCCTTTGCCTCACAATACCAGTAAAGCTCAAGGCGAGATATGTGCCACCCTTATGATAGCCCGACCATTCAATCGATCAAACCCTTGTCATACCCCACGACATGTTTTATGACAAACCAAAAAACTACCTTTATGACTACCCAGTTACGAAATAGTGTTTAGCAGCCTCAAAGTATGCCACTACACCATTTGAGATAACAACTGATGACACATCATAAATAATAATTCCAATAGTATCTCAAGGTGGGTCTATCCAACATCATGTTCTCTAACATAAATGTCCACATTATTGACCCGGTATCTCTATATCTATGATCTATGAAATATGATCATCAATCAATGCATATGCTGGTCTTGTGTATCATCACAATGATATGAGACCAGAGATCAACTAAGAATAAGATCATGATATAAATAAAGAGTTACATGAACAAGTCACATACTTGCCAATCAATGTAAATGATAGTCATTCTTGGAATAACATATTATTCGGTAGTACATAAACATAGACGTATGATACAGTCATCTCTATGATTGTCTCTAGGTCATATCACCTTCATCCCCCACCCTACCCTGTCAGCCCTTATATATGCCAAGCACAATGGGCAGGTGGAAGAATGGGCCACATTGTGCCGACGACCCAACCCTAGTCCGCGTTGGATTTTTTTTACAAAAAGACCATCGGGTTTTACATTAGTTAAGCGTCAGCGTTAAAAAAATGTACAAAAACATCAGCTTATTTTTATGTTTAAGTCCTCAGATTTAATGTTAATTGTGTTATGTTCTGTTAACATAATGTAACTTTGCAATTTGGACCCTTGGGTCTTTAGGAATTGCATTGTTTTGTGTATTACTGGAATTTTTATGTATTACCTTAGTAATACCCCATGATTTCATATAATTGCAGTTTATTACACATTTTTTGTTGGTTTCCTGCAATTATATCATTTCAAATTTCTGCAATTCAATATTTATTTAAGCCTTAGCTTAAATTATTTGTAAATAATTATGCAAAATTGCGGTGATTACCTTATTATTTAATTGGCACAAACACAAGGTAGTAGAGACTATAATATTGGCTACTACTGTAGTATCATCCACCTTTAATTGGATCGTGTTCATGCTATAGCACTGAGTTTCTAGCCTACTGTTGTGAGCTCTACATCAAATGGTTATTACCTTCAATGTGTTTTCCAATATTTTACATGCTCAAAGCCTATGTATTTGATAGTGACTACATGCCACCCACTTCATTAAAAGTAGAGATCACTACATTAGCAGCGAATATTTCACCTGTCATGAAAGCCTACACCAATAATTATTCAATACTTATATTGAATTTTAATATTGCATTTATACAATATTTCCATGATATTTAATTTAATTTCATAGTAAATTAATTCAATTCATCGTATTCCATGTAGGACATGGCTCATACCTCCAACAGAGGTTTTCATGAACTTGCGTTAGATAGTAGCAACTATCTAACTTGGGCTATGAATGTCAAAATTTCTATGACATCCTGAGATATAAATCAAGCAATAATTGACCCTATACCTGATGCCTCGGCAGTACCTGAGACAACCAAACATGGACACTTTTATTTTTTAAGGCATCATCTCCATCCAAATATGAAGAATGAGTATCTGATGGAAGAAGATCCACATGCCCTTTGGATATTGTTGGGGGGAAATACCCTAGCCCGTAGACATCACTAAAAGGTCACCACCAGGAGCTTTGTTGGAACCCTTGGGTTTCAACTCCACAGAAGAAATCTCGCCTTCCGGAGGTCGTGGGTCCCTCCAGAAGCTACCCCTGAGATGGGAGAAGCCGTCCTCTAGGGGAGGGTGGGGGTCATCTCTAGGGACCCTCAACACCCTCAGAGACACAGCCTCTTAGATCCCCTATCTCCTAGAGACCTCGATGCAACTGGAGCCACAGCCTCCCAGAGCCCCTGTCTCCCGAAGCCCCCAATGCCCCCGAAGGCACAGCCTCTCAGAGCCCCTGTTCTAGAGCCCATGACAGCCCCGAAGCCATGGCCTTCCTGAGCCCCTGTCTCTCGAAGCCTGGGTAGGCTCCCCCAGAACCCAGAGCGAGGGGCCATCTGATCTTGGAGAAAGATCAACCAGAGGGGTCCCACCAGCTATCTTGCTCCAGTAAGGAAGTGATCGGTATTCAATGCGATGCATGTGGGAGCCATCCTGACATCCCAAGTGCAAGTGGGAGTCGGACTGACACCTTGGACAGTGCAGCGTCACAATAGGCGATCAGCTGGGCGCCACATCCCTTGGGCCACTTGCACTACTGTATTGCCATGGTAGATAATATCTTCTGGTTAGGGGTAAAATACATTCCACTTAGACCCATGCCGAGTGATTCGACTGGTCCTAGGTCCCTACGAGATAGCAATGGTTTGTATCGCCATCTCTATAAGGGTATATTTTTACATTTATATCATGCATGGCACTATAAATACAGACCCTTAGCCATTAGATCAAGGGACCAATTCTTCTTGACCATCACATATCTAGTGTTCCTCCCTCTCCACTTCTTCTCCAATCTTGAGCGCACTCCTGTGAGTGTCCTCTTGCCGCATTTGTTCGTGCAAGACATATTCTTGCGCCAATAGCATGCCGTTCGTGGGGAGCTGAACATAGAAGTACCAGGGGACGTAGGACACCATCAAAAAACACCAAGGCGCTAACCATAGCGACCGTTCTTCACTACTGCACCTATGCAAAAATACAAATGGCAGCTGTGACCAACCATACCATGTGCCCCGCTAGCTTCGAAGCTAGGCGAAACATTGACTCTCCAGACAACGCCAACCCAATAGCTTTGGTTGGGATGGAGCTCCAGGCTGACGCGGAGCTCTTCCAGCAGTGGCATAGTGAGGACCTCGCTGCACCCTAGGAGGTTACGCTCGAGGCCACAGCCATGCAAACTGCCGTCAAATGGTTCTAGGCGCTTGAGCCCAGGGCACCCACGCCTTGGCACAGCCCCAAGGAATCTCTTGTGATGAGGCCCAAAGCACCTTTGTCGAGCTAACATCTTCAGAGAGTCTGGTTGCCCCACAACCTCCTTGGCCCCCTCTAGCGGAACGAGGCTCCGAGGAGACCCAAGATCCCAGGGTGCATAGACCTCGCCTGTGCCGTCGACGTGGTGGTCCTAACATTGACCGCGTGCAAGGGGCTCTGAATCTGCCATGGTCACGAAGGAATAACCAGGACCACTCAGGCTCTGGGGGTTTGGTCGCTCAGTAGTCGCATTGCCAGGGGGACCATGGGTTCCAGTACGTGCAGCCCGTGCTAGCGCCCACGATGCCAACCACAGGCTCTAGCACCATCAGAGGGTACCAATGCATTTTGCACAGGGCCAAACGTGGCCACAACTCAGATGGTTGTCGAATCCTCATAGCTTTCTGGCAGGAATACCTCGAGAGACAGGAAAGATACTTGATGGGGAAAAGTCGGTAATGGGCGGCCCAAGGGTCATGAAACTGGAGCAGGCCACAGGTTAGGTCTTTGGGCCTTCTTGAGCCCCCCTCGGTCAGCTATGCCACCACCGGCTCCATCGTCAATACAATACCCCAGCGATGAGGACTGAGTCACACCAACGGTCCGGCCTCAGTGGAACCTGACGGGTCTCCCACATGGGGAGCCCCGCCCTCAACTCCGGATGATCGAAGCCCTCGGTGATCCTTCCCATGTCAACGTCGGTGAGGGCAGAGTTGGTTATGGTAAGAGGATGTTAGGCCCTGGCAGGAGGGTCCGGGGTGCTCTGGAGATCTGCAAGCCAAAATCCTCTGGGGGCCGACCTTGGCCTCTGAAGCCTAATGGGCTCCGGAGGCTTCATAGGCTGGAAGGATCAGCCCTTCCCCCGCTACGGGCTATTAGAATCTCTGGGCCTCTGACTCCACCAAGGAGGCCTCATTTTGGCAAAGGTACGCCTATAATCCCCCTAGTAATAGTTTGCCTAGCTGACTAATCTTTCATACAGTAAGATCAATGCACATAGAAGGTAGCAAGACTAGTTGTTGAAGGCTCTTACAGACGATAATTGCCAGGTGAAACCCATCGACAGTAAAACCTAAGTTATATCAAAGGTCGACAGTAGTGTATTAAACTTGGTTCGAATTGTGCCCTTGCTCACAAACGCCATGTAGCACACAGCCGACAGGGCCCTCCAACAAGTCGAAGGCATATGCCTCGATGCGAGAGGTACATAAACTTAACTTAAAGATATATCTCTAATCAGTAGTAGACAACAAGACTTAAGGTATATCTTAGTTTGGCATGTGCTAGGAATAGTCGTCCGACCTAGCAATAACTTATGCTGTAACTAGCTTTTCATTGACAACAAGCTATATCATTTCTCAAATAGTACATAGCACTGGAGACGCCCACGTACCCATAGGCATAGCATGCCTAGATCACCTGGAAGGCATCGAGCCTAGGTTTCCTAGAAGGCATAGCATATCCTCGGTAGGTAGTGGAGCACTGTAGACAACCCCACATACCTATAGCCATAGCATGCCTAGTTCACCTGGAAGGCATCGAGGCTAGGTCTCCTAGAAGGTATTGCATAGCCTCGGTAGGCAGTGGAGCCTACACACCTACAGGCAATGTGTTTAAGTTGGCTATCTCGATGGATTTGAGCTTACGAAAGAGCTCATCACAAGTCAATGTGTCGTAACTTGATGACTCTTCAATGCTAGAGATCTTCACTTCCCATATGCTATGGTCAAGAGCATACAGAAGCTTGATCTTCACTTCCCATATGACCCCCAATTTTCTAGCTTTTTCCCAAAATACCCCTCTTGTAGTACACTTCTAACTACCACCGAGGGCATTTTAATCCATTTTCTTCTCCATTCATTGAACATTTGTGGTGCCTTTATGACTTAGCTTCGCCTCGATGCAAGCTTCATGATGGAGCCATATACTCCTCTAGTCCTCCCATGGTTTTGAGGCCAAACCATGAAATCCTAACATGCTGCTCAAAGCGTGACTAGCCGCCACTTGCTTCCACCTGAAGCAAGCGCTCTGATGATGACGCGTGTCCTCCGTCTTGTGATCTTGACTGCTGATAAGTCTCTCCCACTTCTGACCTCTCGGGCTATCTTGTCACTTACACCGTCATCCCTTTCGCTTAACTTTGTTAATACGTCATCTTCATCCTCCGTTTCATGCTTTGCTTGACCCTCATATGTACAGTTAGGATCACCCTTGACTCCACCCGACCCTCCTTGATCGTCTGGCACCAAGCACCCACCTGTTGTACCTGCCAAGTTGTACCCGCCACCTGCTGTCAGGACCCCAAACCCAGGTTCCCCAGTGCCTCCTGTATCAGTCATTGGATCAAGTAGCTGATACGCACAGAATTCAATAGAATGATATCAAATACATACTTCAAATACAAATAAGTAAAATAAATACCTGAAAAGCGAAAAGATGGTCTGGTGGACAAGAATCCACAGCAGACCAGCCAGACAGAAGAGCCTATAGCATAGCGGAGCGAAACGACGATGCAACCCAATGCCACAGGCAACATGGGTGCGGACGTGACCTTAGACTTCTTCTCTTTGACTTCATCTGGGTTGAGGTTGATCTCCATCTTAACAATCTGAAAGCAACAAAACTGAGTACAAAAGGTACTCAACAAGTCCTATAGTACTTCAAGGGGTTGATAGATGCATAATGGATATTTCAAGGATAAGGCTTTACGGCATAGTTTTGAGCGTAAAGCGGGTTTTATGCAAGTGTCCAGTTATATTCTCCATTGTTAACCTTTTGAATTAAATATAACAAAGCTTTTGAAAACAACCACAGGCATCTTCTGTTGGTACTGAGTATCACCTAAAGTCCCCAACGTATTAGAAGGTAACCTGGTAACAAGCTATCAAACGGTTTTAAAAGTAACAATTGCAGGCATCTTCTATTGGTACTGAGTATCACCTCAAGTCTCCAACGTATTAGAAGGTGACTTGGCAGCAAAGCTGTCGAAACGGTTTGAAAACCGAAACTAGGGTAACAAGTTATATTTGTGGGTTTTCGGTCCTTGGAGGGGCTATACCTCACTCCGCAGTCCCTTTTATCACATCTGGTATACCTATAGTACCACACGGCTTCTGGCGGAGTGAGCCAGGAACCTCATCACACGGACATCTAGTCCACATACTCACTCATCAAGACTCACACACCCGGAGTCTATTCAAGCGTGACCATGCCTTCGCACGTCCATGACCATGGACATGGCTATTCGAATAGATTTACACTCTGCAGAGGTTATACAGCTTTACCCACGTGATATGCTCAGCCTCCATCCATATCTAGCGGAGGAGTGAATCATACCGAGACTCTCCCAGCACCTTTCCTACCGAGCTTTTCCACGAGGCACGCTAAGTCCCAGAGCTGCATTTTCCGAAGGCCAGCATCCCTTTTTAAGCCTAAGCTGGTTCCTAAAACCTCCAAACAGCGGGATAGATGGACCCTTGGCTGCTCGTTGCTCTCAGCCTCCTGGTATGATGTCCAACTCAGTCCAGTGAAAGAAAAGTCAAGTCCTACCCATACAGGACGCATGGTTACACGGGGTGGCTAAGCATGACAGCGTAAGACTTGGTCCCTAAGCGGTCGGGCTAGGCATCTTCTTCATGAGCAATGAATACCATCATGTAACTCAAGCCCCCAACAGCATCCTCCCCGGAGGATCAGTCTACCTGCCCGCGCCAAAACAGTTTTCACCCATTTTTACACATCACCCTCCATATCCCACATAACATCAAGGATTTCACAACCATCACGGAATTCACAACCATCAAGGATTCATGGTATATGAGTTGTCATTGATAACAGTAAATCTTGTCTCCGAGGAGAAGTGTTTTAGAAGTGACATCCCCGAGGAGACGTATTCAATCCTAAGCATGCTAGATAACATGGCGTTGTCCGACGTTAATATAGATAACGACAGGTCATACTAGGGTGATCTGTATTCTGGATCATAATATTCAAGACATGGCATGTGTTTGATAGGATTAACTATTACAAGTAGTTTTGTAAAAGTGTAATACATAGCACATGTGATAATAAGTCCGATTTTAGTGGATCATGTATATTATTTGAAAACATAGGTTCAATATGATCAAGGAGAGAGGAGAGACATCTGGCGGTGACAGAAAAGGGGAAGGTGGCCGGCCAGAGAGGACAGGCCAAGCTGCGGTGGTGCATGGTGGAAGCTCACGCAGTGGACTGGGCGACCGGGCCGCGTGGTGGTTGCGGCTGCGTACGTGGAGATGGCGCACCAGCGGGAAGCACGGCACGGAGATGCAAAGGGGCTACGGCATAGAGGACGCGCGACCACGCTGCTGTACGGGCTGGGCATGTGCGAGCGATGGTGCGACGGCAGCTGCACGAGCCGAGCAACGGCGCGACATGATAGCGTGACCGGCTGAGCTGAGCAAAGGGAGAGGGCGAGCACAGCAGGGAGCTCACCATGGACGAATGGCGATGGCATGGTTGGGTCAGTGCATCGAGCAGAGGAAGGCCGGCGGCGCAGAGCACCACCAGGGTGGCCGAGACAGTGCGCACGATGGCACGTACGGCGGCAGTGCGGAGGAGCTATGGGTCAGCTATGTTGCTGCTGCTGCAAGGTGCTCTGTGTGTATGTGAATGCTTGTGTGTATGTATGGATGGCGTGACGGTGATGGCAAGACGGCGCCATGGCGGAGGAATGTGCGGGCGCGGAGGAAGGGAGCTCGGTGGGGGTGCCTGTGTGTGTATGTGGTTGTGTTTGTGAAGGAAGAGGAGAGCAGAGGAGCTGCTGCTGTGTATATGGCGTGGGGGAGGATGCTTGCAGGTGAAGGCAGTGAGGAGAAGAGGAAATTGTTTTTGCCTGCTTGTGAGAAAGATCAGAGAGAGAGATAGAGCACAGAGGGAGGGGATGGGCTGGTGCTACTGATCAGAGAGAGAGAGCAGGGCATGGGAGAGAATGTAGAGAGATGTGAGAGGGTGAGAGGACTTTTGTGCCATGGTGAACAGAGAGAGAGTGCTCAGAGGGAGACAGAACAGAGAGAGATGAGAGAGGACAGAGAGATATTTCAATTGTGTGTAATAGAGATTGTAATAGGATGTTCGATAATTCAAATTGAATAATTTGAATTGGTAATTGTAATTGGGTGATTCAATTGAATGATTTGAATTAGGAGTTGATCTTGGAATGGATAAATCAATGAATGGCTTGGATTCGAATTGATTTAGAATGAGGTTTCAAAATACGAGAATCAAACTTGAACCAAGATCCGAACCGACTGAATTGAGTCGCGAAGCGATTGAACTAGAAGAATTGAATATATCTCGGATGATCGAATTTGCATTCGAATATGAAATCGGTGATGATTCAAAAGAATGACTTGGAATGGAATTGGCTTTGGATAAATCATTGAATGAATTGAGAAGCATTCAATTCATATCGCCACGCAAAGAACCATAAGAGCAAACAAAGCACAAAGGCATATGATCAATTCAATGCAACGATTTATTTAGAAATTAATTTAGTGCTCTTTGGAATACTTAGCCAAAATAATATATTTGAATATATACATATGAGTATATATACATCCAATATATACTTCCTTGATTTTATACTAGTTTAATAATTAGAAAAAGTTTTAATTTAGAGCGAATTTTGCTATTTTCTAAAATGCTAAAACTCAGGGTGTTACGCCTGCACACCATGAAACAAACAAACATATTTCTCCACACTCCAAAATATCTCCAGGTTAGCACAAAATCAAAAACTTCAACTCAGAGCACATCCTGAAGAAAACGTGAACACCGGATGTTCTGATCTGTTCTGCTCCTGAACACCAGACCATCTGGTGAGTGTAACATTATCTATTCCAGGAAACTTCTGCGCTCTGCAAGAAAAGGTCTGGTGAAAGCTTCCAGTGATCTCATATCCATCACCGGATAATCTGTTGTGTGCTAATCCACTGAACCACCCTTCTGCAACCTCTCTACTGAAAATACTCCAACGCTCTCAAAGTCCATCACCGAACCATCTAGTGTTTGCTTTCATTACTACTTCAGCACTGAAAATGCTCCGGTGATACCCTCCAGTGTAGCGACCCTACCCACCGGACCTTCTAGTGTATTGATCTCTAATTTCACCCGGAAAATTGCTCTCTGCAAGAAATAGTCCGGCGAGTATACACTGCCCACACAGAAACTTCCTGTGAACACCGGAACATCCGATGATCATACCAGAGCTTCTGGTGTGTGTAATTTTTTTACGTATAGAGAAGAATTCGCCAATTCCAAACACCGCCAACTCAAGTTAGACATGAACAAGAACAAGCATCTACAAACACACGCTAATCAAGTCCAAGATACATCAACTGTTATCAATTCCTCATCACATGCAAACCAAAGCACTTCTCCACTTGGTTTCTCACCACTGCAATTGCAAAGAACGCCCCATTGCCCTCTCCGTACAAAACCCCAAGCTGCACGGCTAGCCACAAGATGCCCTCGACCAGCCTTGGGTACTCAAACCTCACTGCCCTCAGATCAAAACCTAACCCCTCATGGTCCTCCCCTTTCCGCGGCTACTCCAGCAAGCACCCGGCTTGTGCTGTCGTGGTTTTCAGGCAGAGATGCACCAGCACCCAGACGTAGCCCTACACCCTTGTGTCGATCACAACCACATACCTCGGTGAGCTCGCCAGCATCCACCGCCGTAGCTCGACCTCCCACTGCAGTGTCACACCGAAGTGGAAAGCAGCCGCCATCCAGGTTACAGCGTAGGAGTAGGACCCCAGAGAGGGTGGACTCCCATGCCCAAGAGTCCAGATCCTGGCGCAACAGATAGAGCTCTGACGGGAGGATGCGGATGCAGGGTGGCGGAGAGGAGGGAGGTGGAGGCAGTAGTGGAGGAGGAGGAGGAGAAGTCTGCGCACTCCATGGCGAAGAAGGCGGGGAGGTAGGTGGAGGCGAGGGGTGCAGCTGGGGTGACGCAAACAACGGCAAGGCAATCGGAGTAAGGGGGCGGAGCGGTCGGAAGATGGAGGGGGATGATGGAGGCGGGTGATGGGAGTGGGGCGGTGGTAGTGGCGGTTGACGAAGGTGAGGGGGTGGTGGTGGAGTGGGGGAGGAGAGGGTGGGGAGGGCTGCGAGGGTGGCGGAGGCAACCGAGAGGAGAGAGTGAAGGTGAGGTAGGAGGTGGAGGCGACGATGGATGAGAAGGTAGAGGGGGAGGAGGAAAAGGCGGTAGCGGTTCCATCCGGGAGGAGAGGAGAGGATCCGCAGCGGAGGAGGGTTTCGAAGCAGAGTGTTGATAACAGAAAATGGCATTGCTAAATTTCTTTTTAACCCCAGATGTTTCGATACTTAAGGCCGGGTTATCGCTGGAATATCTGGCAAGTTTAAGTCTAGCTTTTGATTTTTATTCTGTTGAACTCACTAGATGTTTCGCTGTTCAGAGTTTTGTTCTCATTGGACCATCCGATGTTCAATCTTGTAGCTGGAAGTTTTAACGAATTGGAACAACCAATGTTTGAATCGAAATATCCGGTTAAATATTTTCAGCCAAACTGAGAGTCCTGCACTTTGAAAATCGAACCTTCTGATCACATCGGAACATCCGATTAAATATTTTTGTCCAAATCGAGAGGTCTATATTTTGAAAAGTCAAACCTTCCAACTGGATCAGAACATCAAATCAGAGAGTCAGAACTTTCGATTAAATATTTTTAATCAAAACCGAGAACTCGAAGTTTGAGAAAATCGGATATTCTGACATGATCGGAACTTCCGATCAGGAGAATCATAACTTCTGATCCCAATCAGATCGGGATATTTGGAAAGAGATAGAGTCGGATTTGAAGATGTTTTTTGATGGATTCCGACTCAAAACGGAACAAGACCAACCCTCCATATAAATATAAAGGATCATGGTCGATTGAGAATCCAACATCCAATCGAACTAATACAATTTACTTTTACCTTTTCGTTTTATCATTTTTGCCCTAAATCACTTTTCCAACCTCAATTGCTTCTCGTTTTTTATCTCAACGAACAAGAATAAGTCATCGACCATCTACACACTGATAGGATCCCTCCCGAGCGTAGGTGACAATGAAGGTCTAACAGTGCGACGCCATGACTAGGGTTTCCTAGGTGCTGCCAGCGGTATACACAGAACGAGACTTTCGATCAGCCAATCGGAACATCAGATCCACCTTGGAATTTTCAATGGTGCTCGGTGTTTGACGTGACACTTTTTCACATCAATAGGGAGGTGCGGCAGCTGTCGCTGGTCCGATGACAAGACTAAACAGGTGGGAAGTGGTCGGGAATGTGTTAGTTGGCACGCGTCGATCAGAAATCTATAGTGGATCGATCTCATAAGAAATAGACTTTTATTTAGTAAAACAATGAGGTGATATGGCTAACAAGTTAAACAATAGTGCAACTCCATGTATTAATATTTAATACAGTTTCCTAGCTTTAAGGTGACAGAGATCTTGCAAACATCTCAAGCACCAAAATTTGAATAGGATTTCACAAGAATTTGGATGTCAAGGTTGGGGATTTGGGGTTAAGATTGGAGATTTAGAGATTAGGGTGAAGATTTACGTGACTGCGGCGGATTTCACTGACTGCGTCGATAAGGTTAAAACGGAGCCGAATGGTTAGATCTAGATCCAACGGTCCAAAAAAATGACAGATAAATGCAAGATCTCTAGCGCTCAGCAAAGAAACTGTTGCGGCTCAAGTAAACAGGGAACCTAAACATCACGAGAACACAACCACAGCAGGTGAAAAATCTCGCTTCTTTGAAGGTTCTTTTAAGCTAGAGTTGATTCATTTTTAGAAAATAGGCGTCTTCAGTAGGTCTGCAAGCATGACATAGAAGCACTTGGACGACTAACAAAATCCAGTAGAAAAATAGGCCACCCTTCAAGCTAAGAGAAGGCTCTAAGCTGCAGCGCCCTTGCCCTTCTTCCTCTGGAGCTTCTTCATGTAGAACTCGAGCTCTTTACCCTCAAGAATGTACCTGTCATGCAAAAAGGACATTGTAAGTAGGTGCCAGCAACGATAGCATGTGAATTTCAGGTGCCAGCTTTGTTGTAACGCTACTTCAAATATAGAATGATCGAAATAGTGACAGCATGACAAAATACAGCTGCTTAATAGATCTCAATGGTCTAATTTTAGAGTTATTCCATGGATTTTGTGCATATAATCCAGGATCAAATAAACCAAAACAATGGTATAATTAACTCCAGAATTCATGTGACTAAGAAAAAACCCAAACATAATTCCAGTATTCCTTACCCATCAGCACGGCCACACTGGCCAGGGCGGGAAGCAATGCAAGCCAATAACCTTCCACTGCCAAATTGCTCTTCAATGTGCAGGTCAAGTGTGCGGCCCTGCTGACGCTTTTCAAGCTTCCTCTGGACATGGTTACTCTTCTTTGTTTCCTCAGCTGCGGCCTCACCTTCTTGTCCCTGCACATATGGATATCAAATGATTATCCATTAAGGAAGCGTAACAACATAAGAGCAAAAGGAAAAGGAATTTCGTACTCTTGGTTTTCTGCAAAAAGATTAGTCAGATTGTCTCAAAAACTAAAGGTGCTTTCTACCAAATTTACCTATACTAGTCAAATGCCAGTGCGTTGCAACAGAAACCGAAAATTTACACATGATAACATCATGCAAGATGGCGTCACAAGGCATGTGGCGTGAGGAATTGTTTCATGGACCATATGTGCGCACACGCTATGGTATAAAAGGAAAAAGAATAAAGTAAGAGGGAGCTACATGCAGGTGGCTGAGGAGCTCATGTATGTGTATGTATAGCTGTTGATGTACTGCTAAAATGTTGTTCGGACAGGAGAAGAAAATGCAAGGCTGTTGTGTTGGAATCGGCCTTGGCCCAATGTAGCCTGGCGCGTGGGGCGAGAGGCTCACGCAACCCAGTTGTTCAGTGCATGGCCCATGCGGTCACAAGGCGGCCTGGCAGCTACTGCACGTGGTCCATATGGGGGCGGCCCAGGTGGGGGTGCTAGCCCATGCTGGAGAAGGCGGCCCATGTGGGGACGTTGGCCCATGCAGGATTTAGGTGGTAAGTTCAGATGTCCTGCCTCTCTTGGAACGACCACTGCATATTTTTGTGAGTAGTAGAGAAAAGAGCATTGGAAGAAATAATAGTTGTATCAAAAAACTAAAAGTGATTCCTACCAAATTTACTACAAGGAAGCATTGCAAGGAATTCAGTCATCTCATGAAAGCAGAAATAAGCTACGTGAATACACAAAGTTTAGAAGAAAAGGATTAGGTCTATTGCAATCTATCAACCGTAGATGCAGTACTGCTTAGGAGTAAGCAGTATGTACATGTTTAGAAGATTGCAGTAGAGTCAGATCTCACTAATCAACAGAATGGGTTGCTGTTTTCCAACAAAATACTGTGTATTAAGTAAAAAGACATTCCCCTCCAAATGACACAACCGGCAATAAAACTTTGGTTGCAAAGAATAATACCTCAGCAGCATCCTTCTTGGCACCAGGGGCCTTCTTCTTCCTACCAATGTCCACTCCATAGTGAGTAAGGTACCACTGCTTGAACGGGGCAGCATCAACTTGCACAATAGCGTTCTTCACAAGGGTCTGAGTCCTTACAAGCTCATTGTTTGATGCATTGTAGACCACATCAAGGATACGGGTTTTACGGGTAACAGCCTCACTTCCCCATGAGTAGTTACCAGTATCCAGACGGAGAGCCCTCCACTTCACATTACCGCCTCGGACACGGACCCTCCTCACTGTCTTGTTGCTTGACAGTTTTGTGTTAGCAGGCTGACGGCCGAGCTCATACCTTCAAGACAAATGAGAAAGGCCAGATTAAACTCTGAACAGAAAAAAAAATGCAAGTCTATAACCAAATCATTACAGATCACAGCCATCATGTTCTAGTACTTCTACAATAAGATGACAACATTTATTCACACTACCAAATCCTCAGCACTAAATCCGTTTTACAACCACTCCTGCTTCAAACACATCACATAATACTGTATAAAGTACTAATCAATAAATTGAAGCTTCACATGCAGGATGAGATATAATTCTATATTTAAATAGCAACACCAACATATTTAAAAACACAATTGAAAAGGAAAAACACTTATTCAGCAAAGACATTCTAAAAGCAATTCCCAGAGAAGTTATCAGACTTCGGGTTACTGAAAACAACAACCAAACATCCACAACCAAAAAAAACTCAAATTGAACTTCTTTGACGCCACAGTAAGAGCCACCATAACATTAGAACTATAACAGTTCATAGAGGCCACCGTACAATTAGAACCATCACAGTTCACAGCCAATTTAATGGACAAGAGACAGGTCAATTTAACAATGCCCTAAGCCCGTAACCAAGATCACCTAAAAGCGTAAACCGCAAAAATGACGGCAGCAAATGATCTAGTGAACAAAACATTCGAATCACCAGTCAGATCAATAACTAGAGCGACGAAACGATTCCATCAAGAGATCTAAATGCAAAACTACTAGGCCCTCGACAACTGATCTAATCAATCACTCGTCTGACCTACAAATCCACATCACATCCACAGTAACCGAAAATAAACAAAGGGAGAGAAAAAGGCATTACTTTCGCTTCTTCCTCCACGCCTTCTGCTTGCCACCGGTGGCCCGGCGCTTGTGCATCGAATCACGCGAGATACCTGCACAACCACAGCCACAGGAACAACCAACGCCGCCATTAGCATCGGTCAAACATAGCAACCTCTGCGGTCACGGGAGCAGCGAAAGGAAGGAGAAAACTGGAGGAGCGGAGAGCGGCGAGGTCATACCCATGGTGGCGGCGGTGGCTTGGCTCGGCTGCTGCTCCGCCTCCTCCTCGTCCGCCTGCGCCGCCGCCGCTGTGGTTTGGGCTCGCAGAAGAGGCGATCGAAACCCTAGGGGCTCGGGTTAAATAGGAGGGCTGCCGCGGCTTAGGGTTTACTTCCCGGTGGTGATGGGCTTATCCGACGTTGGAGATGAGGCTGGCAGCCATTCTTTAGAAGATGCGGCCCAGTTAGACCCGTATAATTAGCCAGGCCCAAATGAGTAGTGGCGGTTGTTTTGCAGGAGCAAGTGACCACCATTGCAAACTGACCATATCGATTATGGAGTTTAAAAAATGTATATAATGCAACATGGAGTTCAGTTTTATCGAATACCTAATTATAGTGTATATACATATACGGAATATATTATATACGGATAGAGTACATCGCACGCATACTTAATAATTCCGGATATTGTAAAACCGAATCTAAAGTATCTAATACATCATGGAAATCTAGAAGGTGTATAATAAGAATATCTCGATTGGTTATCCAACTAGAGTACGGCTAGTATCTCAGCTGGATCTATTTGCTTTGTCTTGATGGATAAAATGAAAGACTCCCTATCGATTACGGCTAGATAGGAGGTGGTACATCAACCCTATATAAAGTAGGATCCAGACTCCCGAAGGGAGAGGACGACCGCAACTCAAGGCATACACATCTCAACACGAGCACCAAGATCATAGGAGATAATCGGTGACTTCATCTCTAGTTTAGTTTAGATTCGATCAACTCCTTAAAATAGGTCTAGCTTCATTGCTTGTACTCGAGATAATACATATACATCAATATATATACAAGACATAGGGTGTTACTCTAATCGAATGTCCGAACCTGTCTTCATCGTGTCTCTCATTTCTTACTCGATCCCTGATCAACGAAGGTAACTCCGTTATTTATGGACACATTATCGGGAACAAATCTTTGACAGTGGCGCACCAGGTAGGGGCCTTCTTCTGCTCTTTAAGATTGATTATGTCTCGAGTGCACGTTTGCACCGGATTCTCCGACGCTGGCTTCTATGACCACTTCGAGTCAGCGAAGGTCATCTACGCATCGCCTCTAGTCGGATCAGAGATCACATTTGGAAATATGGTTTTCTGCTAAGACGATCAGGGTGGACTGATCCACACTGGTATTCTTGGGTCAAGCCCATTGGATGCATACCGTGAGGTGGGACACCTCGAGTAGGACACCATGGAATCCAACGTTCTGCAATTCATGGACACCAATAGCAACGGTGAAAGTCACGAGAGTGGCAACAACGGCAACATCGACAGCCAGAGTAGTCGAATAAATTGATTCATGTTCATGGTCGGAGGAGTCACTGACGCACCCAGACCCAAGCACGAAAGATCTAAACACCGTGGTAAATGATGGTGCCAGAACTCCCAAGGATCCAGCAGCAGCAGCCGCTGCCCACTATACCGGCGTTGCTAGAAATATACCACCAGAGACGTCTGTGGCTGGGGCCTTGTGTGCCTGGACACAACCCTTCATCGACGAATTACAGGAGGCCAGGTGCCTCCTGACCTTCAATGACGACTCCCAATGGGCACACCCACACCAGCAGTAGTCCCAAAATCGATGAACGAACTCCCTTAGGAAAACCATCACGGGGCTTCATCGGCTTGAGTGCAGCCAAGCCTCAACAATGATGTTTTCAGTACTTCAAAGGCTAATATCCAAGGAGCTCGTCTGATTTTAAGATCCCTTTATAAGTTGGATCCGATGAATCTCTTAACCCCTATGATTAACCACGTCAAGACTTTGCTCAATGCGGCTCAGATCCAAGCTATTCGAGTAAACAATCCTATTGACTCTAGGCACCACAGCCGGCAAGGTGATGGTTCAAGGAGCCACATACATGGAGGGGTCGCAAGTAGGAAGCTCGGGAGGTCGACCTCGAGTACAACCTTGCTAGTCGAACTGTAACTGCCCCTCCATTGGCGTAAGAATCAGGAAGACTTAAGGAATCGTATTCCTCACGATCGCCAGAGAGTGATAGACAATCTTAGTTAGGATCTCAACAATACGAAGCAATAGGTTGGTTATTAGTTAGTGTATGTAGGTAGCATAAGATGTATAATAAATAAGAACGTCATGAGGATGATCAACATTACAATGAACATTGATCTCCAGGACAGAACGATTGATGTGACCCCTTGTTTAAAGGGATAGGCATGACAGTCTGCCCCTGTCTCCTCCTAAAAATTCGACGGAGGCTGTGAAGCTTTCGTACATGAGCTTCAATCGATATGGTGGCCCAAAAAGTTCAAAGTAGGCCTGATACAGAAGTATGACGTGAAGCTCAACCCTAACGAGGTTATAGATCTATACCACTGTTATTCGAGTAGCCGGTGGTGACAACAATGTGATGGTCAATTATCTATTAACTGCCCTCGATGGACATGCGAGGTTCTAGTTGTTTAACCTGCCGCCCAACTCAATTCGTTCATGAGCTGAGCTGAAGGCTCAATTCATTGCAAACTTTCAGGGTACGTTCGAGCACCCAAGGACTGAAGACGATCTTCATCAACTGACTCAGCGTAGGGATGAATCCTTTTAAAACTTCATTCGTAGGTTCAACAACAGGCGTGATACGATCCCAGACATCTTCGACCAGTCAGTCATCATCTCCTTCAAGCGAGGCTTTAAAGGCACGGATTTGGTTGGGAAGCTAGCTACCTGGAAGATTCATACAGTTAAGGAGATTTTTGAGTTGGCCGATAAGTACGCAAAGCATGCCGAAACCCAGGTACACGCTAATAATCCTCAATCTGGCAAGGACAAGCCTGAGTCATCAAAGAATGAGGGTAAGAAGAATAAAACTGTTGACAAGTGCAACGGTCTAGACATGACTATAGTTGTGGCCGATAGAAGCAAGTTGCATAACACCGGGGATAACAAAGGCCTGAGCTGAGGTGGTGGAAAGTGGTGTCTTGTCTATCGGGCCAACCAACACAACATTGACGAATGCCGCATCATTAAAAAGAAAGTTGATGATAAGCTCAAGGCCGCTGTTGCTGAGTATCACAACAAACATGCCAAACCAAACGCTAAAGGTGATGAGCCCGAATGATTCTACATGGCTTGCGAATCACGTCCTCATCAAGAAGGCCAATGGCAAGTGGAGAATGTGTGTCGACTTTACCATCCTCAACAAAGTCTATCCCAAGGATTCTTTTCCCTTTCCTCATATCGACAAGATCATCGACTCTATAGCGGGTTGTGCATTGCTGTGTTTTCTAGATGCCTATTCGGGGTATCACCAAATTAGCATGGGGGTAGAGGAGAAGGAGAAAACAACTTTTGTTACTCCGTTTGGTGTATTTTGTTATGTAAAGATGCCTTTCGGTTCAAAGAATTATTGTGCTACTTATCAACGGTGTATTCAAAAGCTGCTTACAGCCCCAGATCTGGTGCAATGTTGAAACTTATGTCGATGATATTGTAGTCAAATCTAGAACTGAAGATATATTGAATAACTTCAAGGAAATATTCAACAACCTCAGAAAGTATCGTATGATGCTTAACTCTAAGAAGTGCACGTTCAGCATTCCGTTTGGCAAGCTTTTTGGCTTTCTGGTGTCAAGTCGAGGCATTGAGGTCAACTCACACAAAATTGAGGCTCTCGAACACATGCAGCCACCTCTAACACTAAAATAAGTTCAATTAATAGGATACATAGCAGCCCTTAGTCAATTCATCTCCTGGATGGGCAAGCGAGGGATGTCTTTCTTCAAGCTACTGAAGAAACACGACCAGTTCGAGTGGACAGAAGAAGTGGAGAACGCATTCTAGGATTTAAAAAGGTATTTATCGTCTCAGTTAATTATAACACTGCCTAATGAAAAAGAGAAGTTGTTTTTGTACATTGTAGTAACCCCAAAAGTTGTAAGCACGGTCCTACTGGTCGAGCAGGAATGTCCCGAGAAAAAGGCCAAGGTCGAGAAACATGTTTACTACGTGAGCAAAGTCATATACAACGTTAAGCTACGGTACCCGCAAGTGCAGAAGTTGCTATATGTACTCTTGATATCTTCCTAGAAGCTATGACACTATTTTTAGGAGCATAAGATCACTGTTGTGGCAACATATCCGCTGAAGGATGTCATACACAACAGGGAGGCTACTGGACGAATCATGCAATGGGCAGTCGAGCTCAATGACTTCGACATACACTATGCACCGCGGACAAGCGTTAAGTCAGGAGTACTAGCGGAATTCATCATCGAATGGACAAGCATTGAAGAAACAAGGCCAAGTGTGGTTGTGAAAGTGCATCTAGCCCCTATGTGTGGTTTTGGTTATTAATGACAATACCTATGGACTAACAATGGTGTTGAGTTTGTTAGTAGGTTGTTCCATAGATGATGCATGGATGAGAGATATGCATGAGCTCTAGGTGAATGGGAAGATTGAAAATGCATCAAGATGAATGAGCTCTAGTGATGCTCGGGTAAGTGATGACAATGCCTATAGACTAACAATCATATTGAGAATTACTATTAGGTTATTCCATAGGAGATGCATAAATGATGAAGCATGGATTCTTTGAGAAATGCCATGAGTTCAAAGAATTGCATCAAAAGTTATTGAGATTTTAGTGATGCTCATAAGAAGAAGAAGAAGTTCAATAAGATTGGCAATAAGCTTGAAGGCTAAGTTACTTGTGGAGATCAAGTAACTAAAGGTATGATGCTGTCAATAGAGTTTTATGGACTAACCCGTATGCTATGTGTTTAAGAATAAATAGGGTTATGTTCTATATAAAGATTGACAATAAGCATGAAGACTAATAAGTTACTTATGGAGATCAAGTGACTTAAGGTATAAATATTGTCATTTAGGTTTTATGAACTAACCCATGTGCCTTGTGCTTGAGAGTGAGTTAGGGTTAGGATCCATAAGAAGGCATAAGTTGAATTGAAATCATACATGCCAAGAGTGAAAAATATGAGTGGACTCCATATTTGATAAAATGTATTCCTTGAAGATGTCAAATACAAAGTGGTTTTCTTTGGCAAGACGGTGAAGGGCAAGCAAGACTCGGCTACAATGGACCATCCGTGGTGAAGGGTAAGCAAATGGCTTGGCGCCAAAGGACCAAGACAGTGGTGAAGAGCGAGTGAAGGCTTTGCGCCAATGGACCGTGCGAGACCATGGGAAGCTATGGATGATTCACATCAATTATATGAAGAATCAAAAAGAGATGGCGTGAAGAATATATGAAAGTTGGCAAGGTTTAAAATAAAGAAGCGGTACTTGAAAGTTTTCATATGCTCAAAGTGGTTCAAACGAGTTTTATATTTGAATTTGAGTATAGGTATACCGCACTATTAAGAGGGATGCAACGTGAGCTAATTGTCATATCTCAGTGCTCAAGAGTTTCTAACCAAACCCATAGTGAGAGTTCTTTTTAGAAATTTGGAGCGGAAAGTGTGAAGTGCTCGAAGTGGGTTTCGGAGTGTTCCTAATTTGATCCTATATGTTTTAGGTCATGAATTCAGTTGGGATGTGTAGCCCTCTGAATAAGCTTTTCATAGAGTCCAAAATCGTCGAAATTGGACTCCGGGATCAAAAATTATCGTCGTTTTCCAGAGGTCAGCTGCTCCGGGTTGTCCGGAGTTTCCGGGTGAGACTCCGGCAGAGAGTTTCGGTTTGGGCTATTTCAGTCGACCCGGATACTCCGGAGTACCCCGAATACTCCGGGTTAGGCCAGAAAAGTCTCCAACGGCTAGTTTTTTGGAGGTGGGTATTTATACCCCCTCAATCCCCCTCCTTCCCACTCCATTTTAGTGAGAGATTTGAGAAAAAAAATGAGTTGGGTTGTGAGATTGGAAGATTGAATGCAAGTGAGTTAAATCCAATCTTTAGCACTTGAGTTCATCGGCAAGAAGTTTGTGAAGCATTTGTTACTCTTGGAGGTGAAGCCTCCTAGCCGGCTAGATGTTGCCCGGCGAGCTCCCGTGTTTGTGGTGAGCCGCGGAAAAGTTTGTGAAGGTTTCGATTTTACCTCCGCAAGGGAAGAAATCAAGAGTGGATCGAGGAAAACGGTTGAAAGAGACCCGGCTCGTTGGAGCTTCCTCAACGGAGACATAGGATTCACCGTGGTGAATCCGAACTTCGGGAAACAAATCTTTGTATCCCATCTCTTGTTCCTTTACTTTTAAGTTCTTGTTCAAATCTTTGTGCATATTGCTCGATCTACTTGTTTGTGTGTATTTGAGTGTAGGTTCTCCGTGGATCTATTTGGAATTATTTCTTGGAACATACGACATCACTTGGTTTGAGCTAGAACTCTTTAGACATCCTTTTATTTCAGTTTCGAGCTCTGTTCTATACAGATTCCGGAGATTCTGGATTTACCCAGAGACTCCAGACCTGTACAACTCGGAGTATCCAGACTACCCCGGATACTCCGGATGAACAGTGATTTCAGCATTTTTCAAATTAAGTTTTATTGCATATCTCTTGCTAGATTAGAGTAATTCTTATCACCCTAGGATTGTAACTTTCACACTTATTTAGGGTGATTGTGCACTAGTTGAGCCTAGGATATTTAGATTTTTCACTTGTGAAAAATCCATTAGTTTATATTCCGTTGCAAGTTTAGACCAACAGTAAAAGGGGACAATTTTTTGCAAAATCGCCTATTCACCCCTCTCTAGGTGACATCATTGTCCTTTCAAGTTGAAGACCACTAGACGCTCTTCTTCAATGGATCGCTCACATTTCAAGGCTTGGGGGTTGGTATTGTACTCAAATCTCTAACGGGCGACGAACTCAGGTTCGTTGTTCAATTAGATTTTAAAGTTTTCAATAATGTTGTAGAATATAGGAGACTAGTAATTGGGCTCTGTATAGCTGCGTCACTTGGCATCAGCGTAGCAAACCCATGGACACGGATGCTACACTACTCGAACGCGAGCCAACTTGGATGACTCCATTCCAAGCCTATGTCGAAGGTTGAGAGATCCCTAATGATGATGCGTCAGCAGAGAAAATTGCTCGTAAATCCAAGCCATACAGTTTGGTAGACAGCAAGCTCTTCCAAAAGGGGAGTAATGGAATCTTGATGAAATGCATCACTCAGGAAGAGGGCAATAAAATATTGCTCAATATCCATAGAGGCATGTGTGGTAATCATGCGTCATACCACGTATTGGTTGGAAAAACTTTTCACTAAGGATTCTATTAGTCGACTACCTTCTAGGATGCTTCCGAGCTAGTCAAAAAGTGTGAGAGCTCCAATTTTTTGGAAGGCAGACCAGTCGACTAGCCTAAGCTATGCAAACAATTCATCTTTCTTGGTATTTCTCCGTCTGGGGCTTGGATATCCTGGGATCGTTCCCAAGGACCTAAGGCAGTTATAAGTTCCTATTTGTGGCTATCGATATGTTCACTAAGTGTATCGAGGCCGAACCCTTAGGAAAAATCACCACAGAAGCAGCCAAGAAGTTCATGTGGAGCATAATTACTCGATACGGCATTCTACATCGTGTAATTACATATAATGGTAGCTAGTTCAAAAGAGGGCCCTTTATTGCATTCTGCGAAGAATTTGGCATTAAAACTTGTTTCACTTTAGAAGCTAACCCTTAGAGCAATGGTCAGGTGGAATGCGAAAATAGTACAGTCTTGCAGGGTATTAAGACTCTGGTCTTCAACAGGTTGAAATCCTACTTGAAATGTTGGATGAAAGAACTTCCCTCGATACTATGGGTCGTTCGCACCTCAACTAATAGGGCCACCGGTGAAACTCCTTTCTTCTTAGTCTACGGAGCAGAAGGAATGCTCGTGACCAAGTTGAAGTATAGATCGCCTCGAGTGGAAAGATACTCGGAAGAAGGGCAAGAGCAATTATGAGTGAACGATATCAATTTACTCGAGGAGTATCGTGATCGAGCATCCAGTCGAGCGGCTACGTATCAATAAGCGTTGCGTAGATATCACAGTCAGAAAGTCCAGCCTAGGAAACTTACTGCTGGGGACCTTGTTTTACGAAAGGTGCATAAGTAGGCTCAACACCATAAGTTATCACCTAAAGTGGAAGGACCCTACATAGTAGTCTAAGTTACTCGACCTAGATCAGTGCGGCTATCTGTAGGATCAAGGATACTGACTAGAAGGGGGGGGGGGGAGGGGTGAATAGGCGGTTTTAAAACTAATTGACACGTGATCAAGAAAACTTATGAAATTAAACTAATGATCACTAGCAATAAAAAGGGACAACTAAGAGCTATGTTGAAGGTTTGCAAACTAGGGTGACATGCAACAACTTAAAGATTAGGAAAATAAATTGCTTGAAGTAAATTACATGAAAGATAAATAGCTCAACAATAAAGTAAATTCTAAAGGAAACACAAAGGATTTTTCCCGTGGTATCGGTGATTTGCTGATCACCCCTAATCCACGTTGAGGTGAGTTCAATCTACAATCCGCTTCTCTATCAAGTATTCAATTCTCCAAGGAGAAAGGACTCTCACCGAGCAACTTGATCTTAAGTCGGAATTGACAAGAACTACACAAATCTTGATTCCACTAGTGATGCACTTTGCCACTCCGGCAAGGCGTGCTCAAGCCTCTCACAACCACCACCGCGGCTTCTTCACAATCTCCTTGAAGAGCCCGACGATGCCACAATCTCCAAGCCGTCTAGGAGGCGGCAACCTCTAAGAATAAAAAGCCGATGTCTGTTGCTTGAAGAATCACTAGTGCCCAAATGCTCAAACTCTTGAAATTATGCACTAGATGCTCTCAAACCTCTCAAAGATGCAACACTAAATCAAGAGAGGGAGAGGAGGAAGTCAAGAGCTCCAAGTATGTGTATTGAATGGGTAGAGTGCAAGAGAGAGCTCACAAGGACCAGCCAACCTCATATTTATAGCCTTCACATTAAATTTGACCATTACTGCCGTTCTGACACACGAGCAACCCTGGCGGTCTGACCGTAGGCAACCTGCCGGTCAGACCGCCGTCTTTCCAACGGCTATGTTGACTTCAGGCACAGGGTGGCGGTCGGACCGCAGACCCTCTCGGTCGGACCGCAGACCACCACGGTCAGACCGCGGACCAGATCAGTTAGACCGTCACAGCCCAAAACCTTCTGCGCCAGGACAGTTGGACCGAGCTATCGGCCGGTCAGACCACCAAGTAGGAAATGCTGTCAATGCTATACAACGGTCAGACTGGCTGGAGGCCCGGTCAGACCGCCATACTGAGATACAGCATTCAGACCGCCTTCAGGCAGGTCAGACCGCCAATAACCAGAAACCCAGAGGCAACCATTTCATAGGGTTCTTAGAAGCTAAGATTTTCCCATCTCTATATGAATGCAAGTTTGAGCAAATTGGCACTATAGAGATCTCAAGTAAACATACACCAACCCCTCTTTATAGTACGGCATTTATCCTATCAATCCAGTCATTTTCTTCTCTAAACACCTTTGACGGGCAAAAATAAAATGCCCTACGAAACTACCTTTGCCTTGAGCTACCCTTTGCATGCCTTCTACTCATGTACTTTTCTAGCTCCGCAACATCTTCGTAACTAATCTTTTACAACTCAATTAACCAAGTTAGTCCACAAAGATATATTGTCATTAATTACCAAAACACAATTTAGAGGCCTAGATGCTTTCAATCTCCCCCTTTTTGGTAATTGATGACAATAATTCAAAGAAGTGTTGTATATAGAGTTTTGAGTCTACTTTTAACATAAGCCATCAAGAAGACTCGAGGGTGAGTTTCTATAGCAAGAATTTCAAGGAAGTGAAATTTAAAGGAAATTACATGCTATTAAAACTCATGTAAGGTAAGCTCCCCTACATATGTGCACATAAAAGAAAAGGACAATAAATGGCACATGACATAGATTGAAAAGAAATTTTGGCGGAGTTTACCGTGCTATCTTGAATCTGAGGAAGAGAATATAACCAATATAACCAAGATATGTCCAATGAAAGTCATTTCAAATCATTCTTCCACAAAATAACCAAAGACCAATAACGTAGAACATATGACAATAGACATAGTTTAAAAGTTCATCACATATTACAATAAACATAGTTTAAACATAGTATTCATGCAACACAAATAAATAAAGATGTAATGCAACACATAGTTTATCACATAAGGTCCCCATACATAGATGACACTTCTGCATATCTTCCTTCTCCCCCTTTGTCATCAAATACCAAAAAGAGCTAGCCATCCTGTGGAGGAGGTGGAGGAGGCCTTGGATAGATATTATAGAAGTCATGGGAGAAGGAGTCAAAGCGACTAGAGAAACTGTCAAACTATCGCTGTAGATTCCGCTGCTCAAGAGATATACTAGTAAACATCTCAGTCAATTCTTGGTTCTGAGCTGCAATGTCTTCTCTAGCAATAGCAATAGCACTCTGATTTGCTTGAATGACCGGGTGAAAGAAGGATGGAGGAGGATTTGCCTGAAAATCTGTAAAGTGCTGATGAAGCCCTGCAAACTATTGCTGAATAGTAGCCATATATGGGTCAAACCACCCTGCTGGTGGTGTCCACTGTGGAGGTACTACCCCTGGAGGTGCCTGTGCTAGAGGAGGGACATAATGTTGAGGCTCATCATTGTGTTGTCCTTGAGCTGCACCCTGACCTTCCAGACCTCTGCACAAGATACTTGGATTCACTTTGAAGGGTTGATATCCCAAATGCTTGCAAGTACAAGATGATCGTCGAAAATTTGTCTTCATAAGCACAAGAGACATAATGTATGGAGCAAAATAGAGATTGGGCAGGATGCTCACTGTAACATAATCAATTTCTTTTAAAATGAACCTGGCAATATCAATTCGGCGTCTATTCATAACATGATGAATGATGTTCCAATAGACATCCCGAGCAACGTCATTGTTGCCACTCTTAGGGGCAAAAGTGGCTCGTACAATCTTATTGATAGTAGCAGGCAACACTTTCAGACCTATCACTATTCCAAGAGTAACTCTAGAAACAACCTCTACTGGTTCATAGAAAGAGCTCCACACATTTTCACCCAAATATTCTTCATCGTGCACATTTATAGATCCAAAAACATCACCAAAAGGAATTCTAAGAGCATTGGAAAAATCCATAAAGGAAGCCTCATACCTCCTTGTCCCAGTTATCCATGCAATTTTTCTATTTTCATGAGATATTTCGACAGTTGCATAAAATTGTCTAATGACTCCTTCATCCCAATCACATTTGAGATTCATAAATTCATAAAGACCCAGCACTTGAAAGATATCAGCTAACTCAGTCATGCTAGGTTGATTTCGGACATAAGCCCAATCAATCCATTTGTGTTTAAATATAGGCTTATTCACAATATGCCCGAAGAATGCATCTTGTTGTGTCATAATGTAACACCCCAGGGCCGCCAGAATCCTGGGATGTCACTAAACTACGCAACCTACAACTTGTCATAATAATTAAAAAAATGGCAGCATCTTCTCTATAAAAATAAGTATCGCGGAAGCATTAACACAGATAAACAAGATATGTAGAATATCACAATAACGGATAAAAACATCCTAACATGAACCAAAAGGGAAATATTAAGTTTAACTTCACCACCACACTTAAAACTTCAAACGTACGACTCTAAGGACTAAACTTTATTTATTATTACAGCACAATGAAAAAAAAATATAGACATGAAGTGCAAAATGTGCTGCTACATTCTCATCCCTTCACGACATACATCAAATGCCTGGAAAGAGTAATGCAAGGGTGAGATATAAATCCCAGCAAGCAAACTTATTTTGTCAAGTTATTTAAACCACAAGTTGATTAAGCATCGATTTAATACAGTTTTCTCAAGACATAAGACATGTTAGGATAGTATTAACAACATTAAAGAATAACTTCAAATAAAGATCACAACCACATGTGTAACTTCATATCTACAATAACATATAAATGTTATTAATTTCCAAGAATGCATATGAATGCAATGATATGTCTTCTTTTACATCGCACCCCTCCTCGGGCAACGTATGATGCGTACCGGTACAGTCGTGATCTTTACAACATAACTTCCAATGCATATGCAAATGCAAGTGCACATGGTAAGAATATGCTGTAATTGCATTAAAGTATACTACCAATAATACTTCAACTTCATCCTCAAGTCAAATAACAATATAGCTCACAAGAATTGTAGCAACGTAAGGACAGATATAAGTCAATGATTAAACATGCTTAAACATAAAGCATAACATAAAGTTCAAATCACAATTAAATTATCATGGTTCTGAAATAAAGGTGTAGGTGATGAAAATAACAAGTCAAAACGGTAGCAACAATATAGCTATGTTTACTTGCCTTCTACCGACGATAATGGCCAACTTCAAGTATGAGACGAAGAACCACCACCTAAACATAACCATAACTCAGCACCAATACTCCTCATAACATGCAAATACATAAAACAAAGTGCTCCTACGCCCGAAACCCTCAATCAAGACATATCGACCAAAAATAGCACACACGCATTAGTTTGATAGGAGCAGCAGTACTTATCTTTTTCGTATCTATTTTTCTACCACAGATATAATAGCAAATGAATACATTTTCAGAAACTATAGAACAAGGCTACAACTTTCGTTGTAACGACACAATTTTCTCATGCCTCTAAGGTCTCCTAAATGACATAGCAAAACAGCTCTAGAAACCTGTCGTCAAATTCAGACAGCAGCCACCCAAACCTGTTTATCTCCAGAAATACGCAACGAAAAATTCTAAAATTTTGTGGACATGTAGAACATAACACAAGCTTCAACTTTTGTATCATTCAGATCTACATAAAACATCTGTAACAAGGCCTAATCAAGTTTTGAACTTCGACAACGAAATCTATCAACCATTAATTGCAGAAAAGTTCAGAACAGCGTAACTAGAGCTACAACCAATGAAAAATTGCATTGTCACACCATTGGAAAGCTTAATGAATCCTCTACAACCTTCTAGCATTCTAAAAAATTGGCTCGGCAACTAAGATGCCCAAAAACAGAATAGATCCAACACTGACAGAAATTCGACAAAGGTACAACAGTCAAATTCAGACAGCAATATCTCCTAAACCACATAGCCAAAAAAATCTGAAATTTCACTGTTAGCTAGGTTTCGAAGTTAGCTACAACTTTCTAGTTGATCACTTCCACAGGAAAAATCATCTAGGTCGCTGAAACATCAAGAACACGAACACTGCTCAATCTGCATGCGCGCAGAACACTCAGTTCGACCCCAAACCACTAATTCCCCTAACCAAAACCTTTCAAACCAAGATCTACCGGCCATAATCATCAACCAAAACATGAAGAATAGCAGAGGAATTGTTACCTTAGGGCACCACAGCAAGAAAACCCCAAAATTCCTAGCTCCAAACCCCCTCTTCCCCTCTTCTCCTTGCTTTCCTTGCTGCCCTTCCCTTCCCCTTCTTCTCCTCTTCTTGGCCAAATCCCAGCAGCAGCAGCCACCTTCAGCATGGCAGAGCAGGGAGTAGGGGCGCCACCAAGGGGAGGGAGAGGGGCGGCACAAGGGAGAAGGCAAGCTAGGGCTGTCGGGTGGAGGCAAAAAAAAAAAATAGATCGGGTGGAGGGTCTTTGGCTGGTTGGAGGAGGAAGAGAGAAGGAAAAGAAAAAAAAGGGCGCATGGGCCTAGAGCAAGGGGTTGGGCTGAACGGCCCAAGCCCAGGTTGGCTCAGCCCACTTCCTGGTTAAAGCTTCTCTATTTTAAAAGAAATACACTGCTGCAATTTGCTTCAATTTCTTCTCTTTTCTTTCCCGGTGAGAGCGATTCAATACCAAAAAACCAAAAACGACGACTTCCAATTTCTTTCCAAAATTTTAGGGCATTACACATAGTATGAAATTGAGGTAGAGTTGCATCATAATCTAAATCATACTGATACAAATTTTTGGCCCTTGGGTAGACCGAGATGCTGAGGAGGAGGAGTCCGAGGGTAGATTGGAGAAACTCGCTGTTAGACCGAGGACCAAAGATTTGGAGTTCTTGAGTTTCTCACGGTGAGGGATTTTGTGTAGAGAGAGAGAGAGAGAGAGAGAGAGAGAGAGAGAGAGGATGCTCGAATATGGAGATGGGGATCGAAGAGGATAGGGCTCGGTCAGACTTATCTTTACGTGGTGATTAGACTAACGCCTTATGCGGTCAGACCGTGGGAACTCAAAGAGGTTTCTCCTCTGGCGGTCAGACTGGCACCACACACGGTCAGACCGTTGGAACTCAGAGAGGTTTCTCCTCTGGCGGTCAGACCGAAGTATTTCTGGCGGTCAGACCAAAGTATTTCTGGCGGTCAGACCACTGCCACTTGACTTTGCTGAGAAAGAAAATTGAGCAGGGAAACGATATTTGATATAGCACATAAACTTAATACATGATATGTGTGATAAAATCATATGCAAAAAAAGGTATAAGCAAGTTCATTATAGATATAACCTTGAATTTAAATAACAACAAATTTAAACATACAAAAGGGAATAATCAAGGACAAAAATAAGCATGAGAGGCATTGTAAATAAGATACTTCAACATGTTAATGCCCAATTTTCATGTGTCCAATGTTTCAAGCAACATTTGAGAAGTCGATGATGTTAAGCTCATTTCGCAATTTGCAAAAATGACTCTCATCTAGAGGTTTGGTAAAGATATCCGCTAATTGGTCTTCGGTCTGAACACTATCAACTAGAATATTGCATTTGCTAACATGATCTCTGAGAAAATGATGGCGAATATCTATATGCTTGGTTCTAGAGTGTTGGACCGGATTTGTGGCTATTTTCACGGCACTCTCATTGTCACATAAAAGAGGCACTATTTTGAAAACATAACCATAATCTAGCAAAGTTTGCCTCATCCATAGCAATTGAGCACAACAACTACCCGTGGAAACATATTTCGCTTCAGCAATAGAAAGTGCTACAGAGTTTTGTTTCTTAGATGACCATGAAACTACCGATCTACCAAGGAATTGGCAACTGCCGGAGGTGCTCTTCCTATCAACTTTGCAACCCGCATAATCGGAATCCGAATATCCGATTAGCTCAAATTTAGCACCTTTAGGATACCAAAGCCCTATACTAGGAGAGAATTTTTAATATCTCAAAATGTGCTTAACGTCCATCAAATGACATCCTTTAGGGGATGCTTGAAACCTTACACACATGCAAACACTAAACATGATATCGAGCCTAGATGCTGTAAGATAAAGCAAACTACCTATCATTGATCTATAAAGCTTTAAATTTACTGGTTTACCTCCCTCATCAAGATCAAGATGACCATTTGTTGCCATATGAGTCTTGATAGGTTTTACATCTTCCATACCAAACTTCTTCAATAAATCCTTCAAATATTTTGGTTGACTAATAAAAGTCCTAGCTTTGAGTTGCTTGATTTGTAGTCCGAGAAAGAAACTTAATTCACCAATCATGGACATTTCAAATTCCCTTGACATCATTTCTCCAAATTCATCGCAAAAATCTTTATTGGTGGATCCAAATATAATGTCATCAACATAAATTTGACAAATAAAGATATCATTGCCAATAGATTTAGTGAGCAACGTAGTGTCAACTTTCCCAATATTGAAACCCTTTGAAACAAGAAAATTTCTAAGTCTCTCATACCACGCACGTGGAGCTTGTTTAAGGCCATAGAGAGCTTTAGAGAGTTTATAAACATGATTGGGTTTCTTAGGATCTAGAAAACCAGGAGATTGTTCAACAAATATGAGTTCGCTAATTTTACTATTCAAAAAGACACTTTTAACATCTATTTGATATAACTTGATATTATGAGATGAAGTAAAAGTAAGTAAGATTCTAATAGCCTCAAGTCTAGCTACGGGAGCAAAAGTTTCTCCGAAATCCAAACCTTCGACTTGAGTATATCCTTGTGCAACCAATCTTGCTTTGTTTCTCACAACAATTCCATCTTCATCTTGCTTATTCCGAAAAACCTATTTAGTGCCAATAACATTATGATCCCTTGGTCTCTCCACTAATTCCCATACATCATTGCGGGTGAAATTATTTAATTCCTCATGCATTGCATTCACACAATCCGGATCACTTAGAGCTTCTTCTACATGATTAGGTTTAATAGAGGAAACAAAAGAATAGTGCTCACAAAATGAAGCAATGCGAGAACGAGTTTGAACACCCTTACTAAGATCACCAATAATTTGATCAATAGGATGATCTTTGGCAATAGTATGATGAACCCTTGGATGAACTACCGGCTCTTGAGATGGAGTTGATGAAGTTGTAGCTTTTTGTAATTGATCATCTAAGTCTTCCACATTTTGATCTAGAGCTTGATCATTTGTAGAAGAAGATGGAATAGCTTGAATAGGAATTGATGGATCATCCTCTTGTTCATCTTCTTCTTTTGGCTTGATGTCACCAATAGATATATTTTTGATAGCACTTCTCAAGCCTTCATTACCTACATCATCCAAATTTTCTTGCTCTTCTTGAGAGCCACTAGTTTCATCAAATTCAACATCACGTGTCTCTTCAATCAAACCAGACTTTTGGTTATAGACACGATAAGCTTTACTATTAGAACAATAACCAAGTAAGAAACCTTCATCACATTTTTTTTGAAATTTTTATAAACAAGTACCTTTCTTTAGAATATAGCACTTACATCCGCATACCCGAAAATATGAAATATTTGGTTTCCTTCCAATAAGAAGTTCATATGGAGTCTTCTTCAATAACTGGTGACAATATAATCGATTAGATGAATGGCAAGCCGTATTAATAGCTTCGGCCCAAAAATTATCCGAAACATCATATTTCGAAAGCATTGATCTTGCCATATCAACGAGAGTCCGATTCTTCCTCTCAACTACTCCATTTTACTCTGGAGTATATTTGGTCGAGAATTCATGTTTGATACCATTATCATCACAAAAGTCCTCAACCTTCGTCTTCTTGAACTCGGATCCATTATGACTTCTCACTTTCTTGACTTTGAACTCAAACTCATTTTCGTCCCTTTTTGTAAAACTTTTGAAGATGTTAAACACATTGGACTTATCATGCAAAAAGAATACCCAAGTATATCGAGAGAAGTCATCGACAATGACAAGACAATAGCTATTACCTCCGATACCTACATACGTAGTAGGACCAAATAAATCCATATGCAATAATTCCAATGGTCTTGAGGTTGACATAGAGCTCTTATGAGGATGAGAATTTCCCACTTGTTTTCCAGCTTGACAAGCACTACATAGCTTATTCTTCTAAAATTTCACATCCTTTAAACCAACTACAAGATCATGCTTCAACAAACGGTTTAGTTGATTCATACCAACATAACCGAGCCTTCTATGCCAAAGCCTTCCTTTAGATGTCTTTGTCAACAGACATGTACTAAGGCTTGCATCAACTAAATAAAGATTATCATATCTAATACCTTTGAAAATAACACTATTGTCCTTCATGCTAGATATAATCACATAATTTGGAGAAAATGTGCATGTAAGATCAAGATCACATAGTTGAGCAACGGATAGTAAGTTGAAATTCAAAGATTCAACTAGTAAGACATTTGAGATAGACAAATCATTTGAGATTGCAATTTTACCTAACCCTTTTACCTTTCCTTTGCTATTATCACCAAATGTAATTTTGTCATATTCCGATCCATCATTGCTCATAGAAGAGAACATCCTTTGATTTCCTGTCATATGTTGAGTTCAACCACTATCTAGCACCCAATGTCCTCCACCGGCCTTGTAGTTCACCTACAAAACAAAGTTAAGTTCTTTTAGGTATCCAAACTTGTTTAGGTCCTTGGATGTTAGTCACCAAGGCATTAGGCATCCAAATGGCATTCTTTTTAGCACCGATTCCAGGAGTGCCAACAAATCTAGCTTTGACTATGCCATTAGAACATCTTTTAAGAACATAGCATGAGTCAAAAGAAGCATATGAATTATCCTTAACATTTTTGCACTCTTTTTCAACATGTCCGATTTTCTTGCACTTCATGCAATAACCGCTATCTTTCACAAAAATAGTTTTATGATGCACAAATGCTTTCTTACCCTTTTTGGGAATATACCCAAGGCCTTCCTTCTTGATGGAGAACCTTTGACTATCCAAAACTTGTCTAATTTTAGATTCTCCAACATAACATCTTGCAAGATCATGAGTTAGTTTTTCAACCTTTTCTTTCAACATGGTGTTCTCATCAATAATCAAAGCATCATTGCAAGAAATAACTTTAGGCAAGATAAGTAAATCATCATGCATGGTAGACGATCTCATAAAAGACAAGGTTGATGCATCATCAAGAATATACAAGACGTGCTCATATCTACTTTTATTTTGTTGATTTCATGAGCAATAAGAGAGTCATGAGCTTCCTTAAGAAACTCATGAGTTTCTTTTAGACCCTCATGAGTCGTCTTTAGCTCCTCATAGGATTCTTGAAGAGATGTGTGCCTTTTCTTCAATTCCTTAAACGTAGCTCTTTCTTTGCCGATGAAATCATCAAAACCATTTATAAGTTCAACAAGATCATCATATGAATATTCATCTTTATCATTTAATACCTTTGAATCACCTTTTGCCATGAGGCAATGCGAAGTGGAGAAGAGCGAAGGTGCTTCCTTGATGGCAACACCGGCAAGACCCTTTTGAGATGGCTTCTCATCTTCGGTGTCGGAGCTTGAGCTTGCATCCGAGTCCCACTCAACATAGCAAGCTTGGCCATCTTTCTTCTCTTTGTAGTATTTCTTGAATACCTTCTTGCCATCACCTTCCTTCTTCTTCTTGGAATGCTTTTGTTCCTTGTTCTTGCAATTTGTGACAATGTGACCCTTTTCGCCACATTCAAAGCATCTTCTTTCTTCAAAGGGATTCCCTTTGGATGATTATCCCTTCTTGTTAAATCCACCTTGATATTTCTTCTTCTTCATGAATCTCTTGAATCTTCTCACAAAGAGAGCCATTTCTTGATCACTTTCGTCATCATCATCGCTCTCTTCATGATCATTCTTGTCTTTTGATGCTTGAGCCTTGAATGCTACATTTTTCTTCTTGGCATCAATAGCATCATCATGAAGGTCCTCTTGAGACATATTGAAGATATCATGAGTGAGATTTCACTCAAGATTTGCATTGGAGTTGTATCCTTCAAGTTGGACCTCACAAGCAAAATAACAATTGTATCATATTTGATAGGCAAAGCTCTAAGAAACTTGTGAGAGAAATCAACATTGAAAACATCCATGCCAAGCCCCTTGAGCTCGTTTATTATGTTGTTTAAACGATTGAACATTTCTTCAATACTTTCGTTTTGCAACATAGTAAATTTCTCAAGTTGCACTTTATAAACAAAAAGTTTTGCATCTTTAACCATGGTTGTGCCCTCATGAATCTCTTTAAGCCTTTCCCAAATTTCATGAGCGATCTCAAGCTTGCAAATGCGATTAAACTCATTAAGGTCTAAAGCACTATAAAGAAACATTCATAGCTTGAGCATTTGCAAGAGTATTCTCCCTATCTTCATCAGTAGGATTAGTGGGATCAATAATTGCAAATTGAAAAGAGGCCGAATTGTTGTGCTGGCACTCGGAGGGCCGCAAGCAAGATGGAAAGCTAAGGCACCCTACCGATTCTCCCTAGTGGAGAAACATCGACATGATCTTTGATGATTTTGGTGCAGAACCAAGGAATATAAGGTTTGCTTTGAGCACGGACGGGATGAATCCTTTTGGGAACATGATCAGCAGGCACAACACTTGGCCAGTTGTTCTCAGTATTTACAACCTACTTCCTTGGTTATGTATGAAGTGGAAGTACTTGATGATGACACTACTTATCCAAGGCCCGAAACAATATGTGAACGATATTGATGTATACCTAAGACCATTGGTGGAAGATCTAAAAACATTGTGGAACGAAGGAGCGCAAGTATCGGATGCATACAAAAGGGAGAATTTCACGCTACGCGCCATGTTGTTCTGCACGATCAATGATTTTCCTGCACTACGTAACTTTTTGGGCCAGAGTACACAAGCAGACACAGCGTGCCCTCATTGCTTAGATTGTACTGCGAGTATGTGGCTGCCCAACTCGCGCAAAACGGTGTTCATGCGCCACCATAGGTTCCTTAACAGGTATCATCCGTACCGCGGCATGAAGGAACAATTCGATGGAACGAGGGAGAGAGATTTATGTCCAAGGCACTACAGTGGTCAAGAGGTGCACAATATGGTTAAAGATATCGATGTTGTGTTTGGAAAGGGGAGTAAAGAATCTAAGGGTACCGGTGGCATGTGGAAGAAGAGATCGATATTGTGGGAGCTACCGTATTAGAAGCACCTTGAAGTTCGCCACTGCATCGACGTCATGCATGTAGAGAAGAACGTGTGAGAAAGCTTGGTTGGTCTTTTACTGAATATTCCAGGTAAGACGAAGGACGACCTCAACGCAAGGCTTGACTTGGTTGATTTGAATATCAGGCCCGAGTTGGCACCTGAGCCCTCCGAAAAAGGTATAACGAGGCTTCCTCCAGCCTGCAATAATCTGAAAAAGGCCGAGAGAACCGAACTATGCCGGTGCTTGCATGGTGTCAAAGTTCTGTCCGGTTACTCTGCCAACATCTCGAAACTTGTTTCGATGCAAGATTTGAAATTGGTTGGCATGAAGTTCCATGATTGCCACGTGTTGATGACACAGATTCTTCCTGTTGCAATCCGAAATATCCAGCCGACCTATCTCCGAGACACAATCACCAAGTTGTGTTACTTCTTCAACACAATTCTCAGAAGGTCATCGATCCCAAAGTACTTGATGTTTTACAAGACGATGTGGTGAAGACACTGTGTCATCTTGAGATGTACTTTCCTTTGTCGTTTTTTGATATCATGGTACATGTTATCGTTCACCTTGTGAGAGAGATAAAGATATGTGACCCAGTATTTCTACGTCAGATGTACCCATTTTAGAGGTACATGGGAATTCTTAAGAACTATGTACGGAATCGATCTCGTCCGGAGGGCAGCATTGTCCAAGGTTACATAACCGAAGAGGTAGTCGAGTTCTGTATCGATTATATGGAGCAGCTCAAACCAATTGGTGTGCCCATGTGTCGCCATGAGGGGAGACTAGATGGCAAGGGGACCATAGGTAGGAAATCAATCATTGCTGACTTTGTCGCATTATCTAAAGCCCATTTCACGATCTTGCAACACATGACTGAAGTAGCCCTGCATATCGAAGTGCATAAGGATGTGCTATGCAGAGAGAATCTAGGCCATACGGAGGTTTGTATCACAAAACAGCACAACCGTAGCTTCAATAACTGGTTGGCAGCGCGATTCAATAATAATAGTTCAACAGAGGACAATATTAGCTGGTTGGCAAGATGGCCAAGTCACACAGTCGTGATATTTGAAGCATACGACATAAATGGGTACGTTTTTTATATACCAGAGCACGGGATAGTAAGAGCACGGTTCAGAACAACGATGTGTGCATAGATGCCTTCCAGGACAAACGTCATGGGGTCTGTGCATACTATGGGTACATAGAAGATATTTGGAACTCGACTATGTACGTTTCAAGGTCCCCCTCTTTTGGTGCCGTTGGGTCGCACTCTCAAGTGTTAAGGTAGACAAGTATGGAATGACTACTGTCGACCTCGAACATGCCGCATACAAAGATGAACCATTTGTACTTGCCAAGCAAGTTGTCCAGGTCTTTTATGTGCAAGATTCGGCAAATCCAAAGCTTAACATAGTCCTTCAAGTAAAAAGAAGGATTGTCGGAGTTGAGAATGTCATGGACGAAGAAGAGTACAATCAATTTCATGAGTACCCTCTTAGAGATGGCATCGCCATTAATGAAGAACAACTTCCGACCGGGGCTTCTTGCTATCTACACGTCGATCATCAAGAAGGGCTTATTGTTAATGCTGTATGATGTTACTCGATTATTATGTACCTATATATTGCAGTGTAATATATAACAATGAATTAGTTATGATTTTACTTAAAAATTTCATCTCATTAATTTGGATAGTACAGATAGTACAGATTTAATCATAAATTTACATATAAATTTCTTCTCATTTGGATTTTTATGGATTATTTATGATTTTTGCAAGCTTCAATGTTTTGCTGGAAAATTAATATTACAGACGGCTTGTAGTTATGACCCGCCTGTACTAATGGTAGTAGTACAGACGGCTTTTATAAAAAACCGTCTATACTACTACCATTATTACAGACGACTCAAAGTTGTAAGCCGTCTGTACTATTTTTACAGACGGATTTATTAAAAAGCCATCTGTACTAATGCTAATAGTACAGATAGCTTGTATTTATGACCCGTCTGTACAAATGTGGCTATAAATAGTGTTTCGTCCAACCCACGCCGCACCAAGTGGAACCCTAGCCGCTCGTCTCCCTCACCAGTGACTCCTCCTTGGTGGCTCCCTCCCGACGGCTCCCTCCCGGCGACCTCCATTCCCGGTGGCCCCCTCCTGACTGCCTCTATTCCCCTGCGGCCCCCTCCCGGCGGCCCCCTCCTGACGACCTCCATCCTCGTTGCCCTCGTCCCTCCGTCGTAGCTCCTCTCGGGCGACCTCGCCCTCCACGTCCGGTGTCCGGAGCACGTCGCTGAGGCTCGCCTGGTTCCACGCCACCTCCACGCGACGCTCCTCGTCGAAACCCCGATATCTATGCTGATATGATTGAGGTGTCCCTACTGGTTCATCTGCAAATTGATGGTGGTGACCAGATGCGAAAGTGCTGAGATGTATGGAAATTGATGGTGGTTCTAGTTGCTATCATCTTGCTAGTTGGTTAGCCATTAGCCAAATATTGCTAGTGCATTCTGGTCACCACTTTCGCATCTCGTCCGAAGATATATTTATGCCTGTGTGCTTTGAGCAATATTGTTGGTTATGCTTGTGTGCTCGATGATGATGACTGAAAACTGGTTATTTAGTTTAAGTACAATAGTCAGAACTTGTAAACTTCTCTGTTGCATTGCTATCTCAGGCAGGTTGGAAGGTGCTGTGTTGAGACTCTTTGTGCAGTCTCTGTGTATTGAGTTCTTTAGCTTGGTTGCATTCTTTTTCTCTATCTAGGAACCTGCAGTTCTGGATTTGTAGCTATTGTGATTGATGGAGCTGTAGAATTGATAGTATACTCTGTTTCATTTTTGTACTTCTGAATCTGAACAATAGCTCTATCTAGAAACCTTTACTTAGCTTCAGAGAATGTATGACAAGTTCAGTTTCTAGGTGTGATCTTAGTTATATGCCCAGTTCTTGATGAGTAATGTTGGCCTGATCTTCTGATAGGTAGCGATAAGTCGGTGGGTGGAGAACTCGACGTTGATGATCCAAAGACTTCGACCCGAACAGATCGTCTCCCTTGCAATCACTACACCACAGCTCCGTTGGTTATCAACCGTGTCGCGCGGTTGACCTCACCAAGAAGGCTCAATCCCTGCAAGCGTACCGAGAACACAAGCAAGAACGTAGAAGATACAATCTGAAACGACTTCAAGCACTCGAAGTTGGGGTTCTACAAACACTTGCGGCGGCCTAGTCGGTCCGGAACAAAAGCGAAAATCTCACAATCTATGTGTAGATCAATATCTAAGCAAAATCCAACCCTAATTAGGGCGGCAACTACTGTATATAAAAGACTAGGGTCAGCCAAGGACCCCTGGACGCGTCCCTAATGGACTCCAACACGTTACACGGCCCAACGGCCCAAAAGATGGTGGCGCAGCACCCTGACAGATTCTGGATGTCCACTTGTTTCGACGATTTCTGTTGACTCAGAAAGAATTTGGACATGGGACCAGTCCCGTTGGAAACCTTATCTCCTTAGCTTTCCAACCATGTGTAGAACGTTGAAAACGGAGTCCGTATGCGTCCTGGGCGACGATTTTAGTGCAGGCTGGTCCTGGACTCCGAAATGGACTCGAACTTGATTGGACCTCCACCTTGGCTTGGGCGCCCTTGCTGTTCTTCTCCCGTGTTCCTAAGTAGCAATACATCACAATTATTCAGTAGCATCCCATCCTTATCAAAATATAAAAGAACACTAAGGAACGAGCTCACCTCATGATTTAGTTGACGTGCACGAGCTCGTGTCAATGGACATATTGTTGGAGGAATACTCGGTGTGTGTGTATCCGAAAGAGTGATGTCCTCATCAGTTCTTGATGTCTTTTGTGATCAGCTTGGGAGCAGAGCTTTTAGTTCTGGAGCCAGTTGTATAGATCAATCTGAGAACAATTTTTTTCACTCTATCCAGAAACCTTTACTTAGCTTTAGAGAATGTATGGCAAGTTCTGTTTCTAGGTGTGATCTTAGCTATATGCCCAGTTCTTGATGTGTTTTGTGATCAGCTTGGGAGTAGAGCAATTTTTTTCACTCTACCAACATACTGTTCAGTACTGTATTTTTACATACATGATGAATGATCTTACTGTTTATGCACTTATGGTTCATTATTGCAAGTTCATATATATACTTTATGTTATGCTGGGCTCTTAACATGTTATGTATTTTTACATACATGATGAATGATCTTGCTCAGTGAAGTTTAGTTTTGTATTATCTATTTCATTTTTGTTCTTCTGAATTTGAACAATAGCTCTATCCAGAAACCTTTACTTAGCTTCAGCGACTGTATTTACTTCTAAATCTGAACAATAGCTCTTTCCTTTTCTTTCCTCTATTTCTGTGAATAATCTTCTACCATTATAACAAGTTTCTAATAAGCATGTGAATTATTCTATTTTCAAGATGGTGTCTGGAGATGAACGCGAGCTACCTCCGGCATCTTCTCCTCAACAACAAGAGGGGGTCACTGCTCAACGAGATGTTGATGCCACTTCTCAGGAGCAAACAGAAGAAACTCAGACGCAAAAGTAAAAGCGAGGTGGCCGAGGCAAAAACCAAATGCCCACATGTCACTACACCGTAACTCACGTCAATGAGGCAGGCATGCCAACACAGCCTCAGCAAGCTCAGGCGGCATTCCGTAGAGCATGCGCCTCACTCGGACGGACAAGGGTCAGGATAATCTACCCAAACTGGAAGGCCGTGCCGCAGAGCGACAAAAGCTTCTTGTGGGAAACAATTAAAGCCCAATTTAACTTCCCTGAAGGGTGCTCCTTGGAGAAAGTGGAAAGATGGGCAAGGCATGGAAGACCTTCAAGAGCGAGCTGTATAATACATATGTGAAGTAGGATCTGGTTCCCAATAATATTGCTTATGGGTACTTGCCGGATCAATGGGCAGAGTTTGTGGAGAGGTGCTAGTCTGAGGAATTTTAGCAGCAGAGTCAGGCTAACAAGACACGCCAGTCACGCAAGACGCACCACCACAGGCTTGGCACTGGTGGGTACGCACGCAAGGAGTTGGATTGGGACAAGGAGGATGAGCAGGCAGCTCGGGAGAACTGCTCCACACCATTTTCACAGATCCCAGAGAGGCAGGCCTGGATCTGGTTCCAAGGAAGGGCCGTACGCTCGACCGATGGTTCCGTCACCTTCAGGAAGCCAGAAACAGAGCAAGTGGCTCAAAGGATCCTGCAACTTTCAGAAGAATCCACTCAAGGATCATTCCAACCATATCGAGAAAAAGACATACTAACCTCGACTCTGGGGAACAAAGAGCACCCGGGTCGCACGCGTGGTATAGGTGTTTCCATTCCATGGAAGATGGGATTCCCTGACGACGCCGATTCATATAGGAGCCGAAGGAGAAACAAAGCTGAGCGCAATGCAGCCGAACATGAACGGATGAGAATGGACATTGTCGCTGAGGTCGAAGCAAGGATGAAAGAACAGATGGATATGCTTGCAGAAAGGATGGAACAACGGGTTGAGGAGCGAGTACGAGCAATGAGGTAGCCGAATGCAGCCATGACACTTGAATCTCCACCGGCTCGACACCGAAGCAGCCGTGCATCTGCACCAGGCAACGATCCAGATAACATGCTCGATCAACAGGACTTCCCTATCAGCGGATTTGAAGGTAACACCTCCGACGACGACATTCCAAAATAGGTCCCTGGCGAGAGATACCCCGTCGACGACATAGAGGCGACCACCAAGTGCAAGCTCATACTGCCAACAATTGTTAGCGCTGATAATATCATTGAGGTTGGCACGGGCTTGACGTTCCCATGTGGCGGGGATCAGACGATCCACGGACTACCGCTAAAGCCTGGTTACGCTAGGGTGTCAGTGGACTTGATACACAAGAATTGCATGTCCCTCCCAGTTCCTATTCCCCCAGAGGATGACGTCAGGACACTTGGGGAGGCCATCCACTCCTTCATCCAGTGGCCGAAGAAGTTCATAACACTGGTTGCACTTCGACCACATCCGCGGCCTCTGTCTCCAGTACGCGACGGTAGCGACTTCTCTTTTTGTGCTCCGTGGAAGGGCAAATCTCTTCTGCACCACATGAGCAACAACAAGTGTCCAGCAAAACTGGCCAACAGTCCGCAAAACGGCACCTCCCGGAAAGCACAGAGCCAACAAACAGAAGGACAAGAGCAAGGATGTAGAAGAAGAACATCTGTCAAACACCTATGTGCCAGGTGAGCCATTAGTGAGAAAGAAAGCGTTAGAGCAATTGGACTGGGAAAGTACGATTCTGCATGACCTATACCTTAAGAGGTTCCATCAGGAAAAACATCTTTCTCCTTATTTTAGCGCCAAGTACCAGCGGCAACATTTCTTGCAACCAGCTGGACACTTCATCGTGACTTTCGATGATTTATTCCTCCTCTACCATCTTGATAAGCTGGACGTCGGTCTATTGAGATGCTAGACATTATAAGTGTTACTAATTGCGGTCTATGCTTAATGAACCGCCTAACTCATTGATACGTTCATTCATCTATATTACTCTTATGTGTAGACTTATGATTCAAGAAGCTAGGGGAGAGAATCCGAGAATTAGATTCCTCAACCCATAGGTAGTATGTGTGTCAACAATCACTTCGTCTCCGGGGGAGGTCCAGAAATACATCACGGAGTCCATGGTCGTCTTCTGTGGATCGAAGGACCTAATTCTTCTACCGTACAACTATAGAGACCATTGGATACTAGTTTGTATCTTTACACACAATCAACACTGCATATACCTCGACTCGATGTACTATGACAAAGAGAGGTATTCAGATCTGCAGATTTGTTGACAAGGGCGTTCGCGAAGTATGTTTCGATGGACGGGATTGTACGCAAAGATAAACCCTCAGCGAGCCACCAACATAAGTTTCCGGTAATAATTCCTCCGTCGCATATCAAGTTACCGTTATAATATGCATTCCGTACAACTAAATGTATCATGGATAAATTTCTGCAGTGTCACAGGCAGTCGTAGGGCACCAACCTCTGTGGGTTCTATGTGTCCAGTATATGATGCAAATCGTTTGCTCTAGTCCACCAATATATTCGCCGGTTAGTGTAATTATAGTATATTAAAATGCATTTTTCATCGTTGTGTCTAACTATTTTAAGTTTCTTCTACAGACATATAAATTTCCTACAAATAATCTTCCTACAAATAATGGTTGGTCTTTGTATATTAAAAAAGGCTCATCAGTTTCATACTTGGGGAGATCACAAAGGAGACCGGCAAATTTTATGATCTCGAAAACTTTATTAGCCAAGGTTTGTAATCTCAACAGAAGCCGGTCAGTTCAATATATTGAAAATGAAGCAAATGAACTCATTACTTTCTTTTAATTCATTGTGCTATAGCTAATTTGTTGGTTTATATATTGTCAGGCACGGGGTTCATGGAAGAATGAAGAGTGAAGAATGCTACGCAAATGTTGTGAGGCTATGTAATATTGACTTTGTGACTTTGTAATGTAGCGAGGCTTTCTAAATGTGTGACTATGTGATATATATGGATTACATTTAGTAATATATTGATTCTATATTGTATTTTGTAATGTTGTTGAGCCTTTGTAATACTGCTGTGTTTTTGTTGTTGATATGTTAGTTACATCTGGTAATGTATGGATTCTGTACTGTATAAACAAAAGTACAGACGGTTTTAGGAATACAACCGTCTGTACAAATGTTTTTTATAACGGCCTCTATTGTATAGTTCAGACGGTCCAAATTTTAACCGTCTGTACTGTTTAATATCACAGATGGTTTAAAACTACGAGTCGTCTGTGATATTCTATATTACAAACGGCTAGTAATTGGAGCCGTCTGTAAAAAAGATTTGTACAGACGGTTCAAAACCCGTATGTACAAATCTGATTTGTACATACTCTTTCACATAGGGTTTTCGAACTGTTTGTAAAAATGATTTGTGTAGTAGTGTATGCCTATTTTCTTGATCTATTAGCGTCAGATCAAGCCTTTCTCTTGTCTGCAAATGGCGCAAGACCAAAGCTCACCACCATGGTCAGACACTCAGACCTCACGCTAGAGCTCGTCGGCTTGGTGTTCCTCCACCTCCCTACGTGTGCCGACCACACCTTCTTACCGGCTGTTTGCCGCCGATGGCTCTCCGGCACGCGGCAGTGTCACCTGCCCCAATGTCGTGGCATATGCTTCCAGTCGGCAACGTTGTCATCTTCCCTCATGGTGAAAACCTTCCAGTTATCTAAAGGAACCTGCTACCACAACTCTTGCGGATAGTGAATTCTGTCGTCACGTGATGACGGCATGAGCTTCTTGATGAACCCATTCACCAATGCTCCCATGCCGCTTCTAGCCTGTCTTCATACAGCAGTTCGCAGGGAAAAGAGGCAAGATTTCCCGTCTCCATTTTATTGATGCTGGATGCAAAACTTGTTGTCTTTTGTGGTATTAAGCCTAGATCTACTGCCATAGCTCTCTCACCCCTCTCTTTTTACATTGTATGTAGGGTTGCAATCCGTTGATTTGTGTTCTTTCTGCTCCAAGGTAAAAAGGTAAAAAATTCCTCCATGGATTTCGATTTGTACATGATTCTTGTCATTTTCCTCATATGGATGTTAAATTCGATCCTGTGATGATTTTGTTCATCGTGTTTCCCTGCCCCGAATGCCATTCTTGTGTTACGCATGATTTACTATGTTGTATTAAAATGCCGAATTTCTTTGGTTTATAGTGCTTTTATGTCATGGTTTTCATATGATACTGAGCTGCCCTAATTTAATAATCTGAAATGGCAATATAATCTAAGCATTGCCAAAGATGTCCTAGTTTTATTCTTAGCATATGTCTATGCTAATGATGTTTTAATTTTAGTCTTCATTAATTATTAGTATTTATCTAGGTAGAATGTATTTTTTCATGTCTTTTGTCTATTTTCATCTATATGTGTTTATGTTGGTGGCATTATACTTGTGGTAGCAGATTCTAAATTAGAAACTAGTGAAAAATTTAGTACGCAGTAATTAGCACTTCTTGCTGCATTCCTGGGTCTGCTACTGCACAGGTGTGCGCAACAGCACAATTGGCGAACGTGTGAGAGGCTGCCGGCCGAGTTACCTTTCCACTACTCGGAATTGCTGGTGCAAGTAATAATGTGAGCACCAAAGATGTTGGGAAAATGTGTGTATGACACACTAAGACTTCGTGATTTTGTGTCATCACAAACTCGCTATTTATATGTGCGCCATTAGAATTTGTGTGGAAAGTTGGACACACAATAATTCCACCTCGAGGACAGTGGCACACACAAAAAACCAATGACAAACACACAAATAATAAGTCTGGGATACTACGTGAGCAAAAACTACAAACTCTTGCTGGCATAGACAGAAATTACACAGGACGTTATTGGTTTACGTCAACTATCAAGGAAGGACAAATAAATGAATATGTGCAGTAGGTTCATTGACTTCATTCTTTAAACATTATCGAATATCAGTCTGCGCGTTAATCTTTCCTCTTTCATCAAACAGCCGCTCCACTGTTCTGCTCTTGATATGCATTAAGTAGCTAGGCTTCACCAATAGTGCACCATCAAATGATGCATTATCTCCACTCCTCTCCATCGGACAAATATCACCACAATCATGTATTGCATTAGAACCAAAGGTTTGAAGCAGACAAATGGTATCAACCAACACACAATTGATTGTGTTACTGTTGCTCTTCATGTCATGGAGCCAAACGTTGATCTGCTACCCCTTGAGATAGACGAGATAAAAACATGGAATTATGCATCCGAGACAGCTCAAGCTTTTATGTGACAATCATACTTGGCCTCACCTTAAAATAGGGTGTATCAATGTATGTCTTACCCTAGATTCCAGAGTGATAGCGTTTTCAACCAAAACCTTAGAGTGGCATAATATTTTCTCCATTAGGAAAGACGCAACAAGGAAGCAAGGATCGGAAGCGATGTGAAGCTAGAGTTTGCATACAAAAGTGACGCAGATGAGTGAGGTTAGGAGGGTCAGGTGAAGGAGCACCACGTCCCATAGCAGGTTGTCATTGCTAATTAAGCACTTGTGTGGTCACAATGACTGCCTTTGGACACAATGGAGGCCCACCGAGGCGCACTTCCTCTTCTTGGACATTGATCATTTGGGGTGGAGACTGAGCAACTAATCAGGAGGCTTGGTGTGATTTGGACATACAATTCTGTAGGACAACAAGGAGGGGAACATAAGAGCTCACATATGTCACAAGACTGAAAATTTTCAACCATCGGTCAATATTTTTTATTGTAGGATCTGCTCATGATTTGTGTCCAAGCTGCGACACCGTATCCTTCCTTTTCAACGGCTCTCCAGTGACGTTATGGCTAGAGTTAGGAGCTCCATTGGTGCCCCCAGCCCCTCTCAACCCCATCCTCTCATCACCCCCAAGGCAGTCTAAAGTGAGGCTGGTGTGGAAGAGGCAATCCAGTAGGTGTGGCACTGCAGATCAAGGGTTAGTTCGAGGATTAGGTATGTTGTGATGGCATTGGGATTTAATATCTGGTGGACACTACGTAACAAACCATTAAAAGGAGATATGTCATTAGTGACGGCTCCTCAGCAGCCGTCACTAGTACACTATTAGTGATAGGTCCAGTACTGACCCGTTACTAATGTGTGGCTCAGGTCAGGACCCAGCGACGACCCGTCACTAATAAGGGTTCATTAGTGCAGCGAGTGAACGGCCCATCACTAAAAATATTAGTGACGGTTACATTAATATCTGTCACTAATAATTTAGTTATTAGTGGTAGATATATGGGGCACACATTACTAAATGTAGCCTACTCATTCGTGACGGGTCGTTATGAGATCCGTCACTAATATTAAAGTAGTTAGTGATGGATTGTAGTTGTTACCGTCACTAATGACTGACTCATTAATGACGGGTGTCCTTATAACTAGTCACTAATTTCTGTCACTCCTATTTGCTCGACCACTCTTATCTGCACATTTCTCTTTCTCGAACACTCTCATCTCCGCTCACGTCCGCTCACCTCCTCCTCCCGCCGTCGTCGCCGTTCGCACATCGCCGCCGATGCTACTGCCATCCTCCCCCCTCCACCACAACATGACATACACCGCCGGCCCCCTCTACCCACTAGGGTTAGGGTGATGGATCAAGATAGTGGCGGGGTCCATTGCCGTCGCCGTAGTGGACTTAGATGGATCCTTTGACAACTCCTCCACTGGCTTACACACCAGGCGTACACTACCTTCCAAGTGTTCCCCATTGGCCACGATCGAGACCAATCATAGTAATATCTTTTCTTTTTCTCCCTCATTGTTAGGCTCATATTAACACTCATTAGGACACAACAATTTAATTTACTTTATAGTACATTAGGCTCAATTCATATCATCATATCATGTAGGTGTTGAAACCGATCCTATAGTTTAAAAAGGTAATCCCTGCGATAGGTGGTATTGTACCTTTCACTACTACAGAACTGGTTTTATATGTCGGCCCATCACTGCTGGTTCATAAACCGCGCGGTAAGAATCAACCATCGTGGTTTATGAACTGGCAGTGATAAAGGTCATCACTGCCGGCCGATGGATTGAGCCGACAATGATGCCCTGCTCCCTCATCACCGCCGACTTAATCCACCGACCGGCAGTGATAGCATAACATTACTGTCGGCTGGTTAAATGAGCTGGCAGTGATGTCCCGCCTATATAAAAGTTGCCCTCTCCTTCTGCAAGCTCGAGCACAACAGAGAGGAGCTCTGTTCTTGCTCGGCAGCGACCATTTTTGCTCACCAGGATCTTGGTGGCTTCAAAATTTTGAGGAATCCTCATACCCTAGGTGTTCCAAGGTGTGTAACATCCTCTCCAATCCATTTGTATTTGAATTTTATTTGCTAAATTGCTCTAGATTTTGAAATGATGGAGATGAACCTATGGTCATGATATTTTGAGACAATGTATATGCAATTATACCTCATTTATGATATCAAAGCTTCAATTCTTGTGGAAAGTGTCTTTATTATTGATTTACATTAGCTATATGTATGATCATATTTATTTTTGGTTTTTAATGAATTAGAAAATTTAGCCATGATATTAAGGTATACAACAAACTCCAATTATTATTTTTATACTTTAATTAATTAGCAAGCTCCAATGTAGAAACTTTAGGTATGAGCATATTTATGGTTGATTTTTAGTGAATTAGAAAAATTAGCCATGATATTTAGGTATTTAGAAAGCTCTAATTATATTTTTCTATTTTAATTAATTAGCATGTTCAAAATATGGAAACTTTAGGTATGAGATTACCTGTTCTACGATATGCCATCGGTGTGTCAATGACATGTGGGACCAGGTCCCACTTGTCATCCTCACAATGGATGGCGTATCGTAGAACCAGCACTTATTCAGTTGTAAATCGTAGATTTCTCCATTTATTAATGAATTATATGAATTACTATGTATGATGCGAAGTTGGTATCGTCGGACGATTCTTGGACACAATGACCTTCCAACGATGATGCGAAGGAGGAGCAAGAAGCGGCGTCTCGTAAACGTGCCCAAGAGGAGGAGGATGAGAGGCTAGCCTATGAGCTGTGCATTGTGGAGGAGCAAGAAGCAATATCCCGTCCATGAGGAGGAGGATGAGAGGGTGGCCCATCAGTGTACTGCGGAGGAGGCCGAAGGATAAAATCCTATTGGCGTTCAGGCATCAGACTTCGATGTCTTTGACACACCGGCGAGCCTAGAGCATGGGCAACGCTGCGGTCGATCAGGCGTTCCCGGGTCCTCCGTTCCATCACCATCGGCCCCCCAGTGTCCCTAGACGTATTCACGCCATCAATCGTCAATGCAGGGACGCAATCCTCGTTGTGGGAGAGGTAGAGGGATACCGGACTGGCTCAACTCAACTGACTTTTTCAGGAGGTGACTTGTAATATTGTGTGTTTGTCGATGCCTAATATGTGTTCATTACTATATATTAATGAGGGTGCTTTTATTATTGATTTACAGTAAATTATATCACTATATGCATGTATTGAGAGAGAGACAGAGAGATTGAGGGGAGAGAGAGAGTACAAAGGGGACAAAGAGGAGGACCGTGGAGGGGAGAGAGGGAAAACATTGCTGGCTCAAACCTTCGGCCGGCATTGATACCCAAGGCATCACTGCCGGCCAAAGGATACAATCGGCAGTGATGCCAGAGAATCACTGCTGGCTGAATCCTTCGGCCGGTAGTGATAACCCCCTTCACTGCCGGTCCACCGAGCCGACAGTGATAGTCCTTGACTATCATTGCCCATTGCCCACTGCCGGCTCCAAAACCAGCAGTGAACAGGGTTTTGGAGCCGGCAATGAAGGGGTTTTCTATAGTAGTGTTTGGTGCAATCCACTCTAGATGGAAGGAATTTTGTGAAGTTATCTATCTCTTTTGACATACGTTCAAGGGGATAAAGTAGTGGGTATATCACTATTAGGGCATATGGCAGGCATCACCGATTTTGTTGCATTCCAAAAAACCGCCGTTGAAGGGTGCCTGAATGTGCTTGAGGAGCATAGGTTCTTTTTGCCTGACTACAACTATTTTCGAATAAAAGTGCTTGAGGAGGGTGAAGAGGATTTGGCTTCGATCAGTGAGAGGCTTGCTCAGTTCGATGAATATGATATAGTATAGTAAATGTAATCCGGTTGTTTTGATATACAAGATTGTTAGTGTGCATTATTTTCATAATTTTATTTTCTTTGCTTGTAGGATATTTTTGGTGACACCTTTGCGGGGTGAAGTCTTTCTTGACTGTTGCGGTGGCGGATATGGAAGGTCAGGGCAAAACGACAATTTGGTGTCCATGCTGTGATTGCAAGAATGAGAAGAAGTTTCCAAAACCTGACAATGTGTACGATCACTTGTTAAGACATGGATTCAAAGAGACATATCACGTTTGGAACAAATATGATGAGGAAGGCCTTAACGAAGGGGAAATGGATTAGGTCCTCCCAGAAGGCAGTACGTATCAAGGACTCCTGCCAGCCGGTGACATGGATGATTATCTCAGGGACGTAGACATATTAGGATTCAATGGTGACTACGTGGATTTCATAGATAATGTGGACCAAATGGTGCATGATGCTGAGGAGCATGACGAGTATAGTGATGGTGAGTTTGCCAAATTCCAGGAGCTGGTGTGAGACTCGACGACACCATTTTATCCTAGCTGTAAGGAGAAATACACGCTGTTGTTTGTGGTGGTTACACTTCTGCAATTGAAGGCAGCCCATCGTTGGTCCGATAGGAGTTTCAAAGCATTGTTGCATCTACTAAAGGACATGCTACCAAAGGGGAACAAGGTGCCCAAGAGCGTCTACGATGCGAAGAAGATAGTTTGTCCTTTGGGATTGGAGGTAGAAAAAAATACATGCATGTAAGGAGGATTGTATCCTGTATCATGGAGAGTATGCAGACCCGGATCAATTTCCTTTTTGTGAAACCCATTGATACAACCATACAAATGGCGGTGGCGACGTGGAGGAAGGCAACCGGAGAAAAGGGCCTCCTAGAAAGGTGATGTGGTATTTCCCTGTAATTCCCCATTTGTTCCAGAACAAAAAGGAGTCCAAATTGTTGTGGTGGCACAAGGAGGGTCTTAAGAACGACGCAATGATACGACACCCCTTAGATTCAGCTCAGTGGAGAATCAACATATGCAAAGGTTCAACACTTGGTTTCGAGATCGTCTATCAATCGAGTACTCCTACAAGTGATTTGGTCAGGAAACTAGCAGCATGCGCTATATACACAATTACAACATATCAAAGGTACGATATAAACAGTTACACATTTTATAGGGTTGTCCAAGATCAGAAAAGCACATACCAGAACAACGGTTTTCGTATAGATGCTTATGATAACAATATGCACAAGAGCGCATACTACAGTCAAATAGAGGACATCTGAGAACTGGATTACTTGGGATTCAAGGTACCCCTGCTTTGGTGCCGTTGGGTACACGGGACAAAGGCGTTACGAACGATAAGTATGGATTCACTAGCGTTAATCTCAAACTTGTCAGATATAAGGATGAACCTTCCGTACTCGCTAAACAAGTTGCCCACGTGTTTTATGCGACTGACATGGCAGGTAAGAAGTTTCATGTTGTTCTCGCTAGGAAAAGACGGATCATTGGAGTTGAAAACGTGATTGATGAGGATGAGTATAATCAATTTGATGGAAACCCCCTTTCCGCTACTGCAATCATGCCACAAGTTGCACAAAACGAGAAAACTCCATACCTACGTTTCGACCATAACGAAAGGATCCATGTGAAGAAAGCACGAAAACGACTGCAACATGCCAAATGATACATGAATCAATGTAACCTAAAATTGTAATATTTGTAATATTCAGTTAAGTCTGAATTTCAATGTAACCACAAATTTGTAACATTCAGTTAAGTTTAAATTTCAATGTAATCTCAAATTTGTAATATATGTAATATTCAGTTAAGTATGAATTTCAATGTAACCTCAAATTTGTGATATGTTTGCAGGAAAAGATAGCTGCCAAATCCTGACTTTGCTTCAGGATGCAGCTAGTATACATGTAAATCCCTTAGAGGGATGAGCACATTAGTGACGGGTGAGAACTTCACGTGTTAGTAAAGATATAGATAGTGACGGGTTAATCTACGACCTATCACTAATGATCGAATCCCAGGATGGAGAGACTCGGTCATTAGTGACGGATCGTATCTATAACCCATCATTAATTATACATTTTATAAATAATGGGTCTGGGAACCCTAGCCTCCGATCTACACATCCTAAGCTTCCTCCTCACCGTCGCACCCACCACCATGCTCCTCTAATCCAGTGCCATCTATGGCCATCGTCCTCAGTGCCAGCCCCCAATGATGAATACATCGATTGGGACCTCTTGAAGGTGGAGGCAGAGGAGGAGTATGATAAGGAGAAAGTGATTGCTAACGATGAGGTGATTGCTTGCACCGTTTCATGAGGTGGAACTCATCAGCGAAGCCGAGGGAACGGCGGAGGCCATCATCAGTGACAAAGCCATTGCACACCTCTTGGCTGAGGAGGTGGAGATGGGCGGCGACTCGAACATCGACGACGGTGAGGAGGAGGAGGATGATGAGGAGATGGGCGGCGACTCTAACATTGATGACGACGACGAGGAGGAGGAGATGGGCAGCGAATCTGACATAACCGACAACGAGGAGGAGGAGGAGGAGGAGGAGGAGGAGGAGGATGAGGAGATGGACGAATCGTAGTCCATTAGTTATTAGGTTTATGGTGGTAATCCAAATTTAGCAATTTAGATTTAGCACCCTTATCCTATAGTCTGGATGGGTATTTTTTTTTGTGTAATCTGAACCTTCTTTTGTAGTGATGAACTTACTTATCCTAAATTAATGGAAAAGTGTGTTAAATTGAGAATGCAAGTGAGACAACTAATTGAGTACATTTTTCTCATCATCGGATTATCCTGTTGCCAAATCCTGACTTTGCTTCAGGGGACAGGTGATAACATCACACGTCACTAAAGAGGTCATTAGTGATGGGTGAATTTTACCACCCATCACTAATTACCAAGTCCTAGTGATGGGGTGGTAAATCCACCCGTCACTGTGACCCGATCATTAGTGACAGGTTGTAAATTCAGCCGTTACTAATAATATGTTTATAAATAAAAGGCGTAGGAACCCTAGCCTCCAATTTTTCCTAAGTCTCGCTGCGCCTGCCGCCCATTCCTCCTCTCCTCCTTCTCCCGATCGTCCCTGAGGCTACCGCCGTGTCCCTACCATCCCCATCTCCCTCCCCAATGCTGCCTTCCCCTGCACCTTTGTCACAGACTACCTTGACGATGAGGAGCCCACAGTGCCGTCGCCTCCTCCCCGACGAGCACCCTGACACCGAGGAGCCAGTGCCACCATGCTTTGCACCACCATCGTCGTCATCCATCAAGTTAGGCCTCCCGCCGTCCCCTCCTCACCGACGCCTACCGCCATCATCCTCATCCGCCATTGTGAGTTATTTCTATGGATTCTGCAATACTTTGTGTGCTAGGGGTGAATGCAATTGGTATGTCGGATTATATTACTCGATGATGATAGCGGCTAAGTGAGGTTGTGTGTGACAGCGTAGTCTATAATATGAACTTAGCAGTTTAGCACAGATGAATTAGGCGCGCTGTTATCTTACCCATTTAACACTTACTATTTTATACTTAAACTCCATGTGTTCCTAATGTTAACCCTTGAGTTGCGATTTCTATGTAGTATCGATGTCATGAATTGACTTTTGAAGCAGGTGACTTCATATGTCTATGAGTTACGCTGATTAGAGGTTTTTGTAGATTTAAAGTCAAAGAAAAACTTGCACCCAGGTTTATGGAGCCTTTTAAGATGTTGGAAAAACATGGAGAAGTTGCATATCAATTAGGGCTACCGCCTCAGCTAGTAGATGTTCACGATGTCTTCCACGTCTCATAGTTGAAGAAATGCCTACAAGTCCCTAAGAGCAAATACCCTTAGAGGATATAGAAGTTGGAGAAGATCTCACCTACATGGAGTATCCTATCAAGATTCTAGAGACATGAGAACGAATCACCAGGAAACAAAGAATCCGTATGTGCAAGGTGCAGTGGAGACACCATTATGAAGAAGTAGTGACATGGGAAAGAGAATCTGATATGAAAGTCGAGTTTCCATAGCTCTTCTTCGATCCTTCCGAATCTCGAGGTCGAGATTCATTCTAAGGGGGGTAGGTTTGTAGCACCCTAGTTTTTATAATTCGCTAAAATTTTCTTAGAATTTAATTAGGGTTTAAATAAATAGAGTAGGTTAAAAACCTATTTTCTAAAATAAATTCAATTTGACATAGGTTATGTCTTGGTTGAAGGGCATTCATGCTGAAGTAGATGCATTAGAGTTTTATGGTGTGGAAAAAGAATTTTTGAAAACCTCAAGGCATGCCGTTTGAATTACGGAAAATTTTGAAAAATGCTTTTATAAAAGAAAATCTCTTTTCTCGTCCCTTGGGCCTAATTTCTCCTTCCCTCTTCTCTTTTTCTCCTTTTTCTTCCCAGTGGCCCACATTCCTTTTCTCTCAAGCCAGCCCATTCTCTCCCTCTCCTTTCTCTCCCACTCGCCTTGGCTGCACTCCAGCCTATCTCCACGCTCGCCTTCCCCCTTGGGCCATGCCCGGCCCAGCTCTCACATGCGCCTGCAGCCCAGTTGGCGCCTCCCGAGTGCCCTCCTCCTCTCACCCTCTGAAGCGTGGACCCCACCTCGTCTCCAATCCGAGCCGGGCTGGAGTTTGTTGGGATCTACCCAACCACCTCGACACTAAAGCGGGATCAATCCCAAACCCTAGGTGTTTAAATCGCCTGCTCAACCCTATCTGACAAACCATCACCATTGAAGCCCAAACTCCTCGTCCACACCACCTTCGCCTATAAAAAGGATCCCGAGACACCCTAGCTCAGTTTCGCAATTCATCCACCACTCTCTACCCTCACTCCCCTGCCCTAGCACCGCAGACGTCGAATTCTTCCTCGGCTCCGGTGAGTAGCGCCGTCACTCCTATTTGCCACCTCTGATGTTGCTCCGCCCTCACTAGCCTTCTACAGCATCACATAAGCATTAGGACCCCGCCACAACTCTTCCCGCTGTCAATCTGCAGCCACAACCACCTATCTAACATTCACCATCACCTCCGTCCATCATCTTCCACCACCAACCGTCTTCCAGTCCTTCTCCATCGCCCGCGACCCCACAAGTGAGTTCCTCGTGTGCCATCCTCGCTTTTTTGCCACTTGTCGTCAACCCTAGCCCATTGGAGTGCAAATCTGGCCGAACTCCGGCCAGTCGTCGCCGCACCTGAGTCGCCGCTGCCGTCCAAAGCTACTGCCGGTGATCAAACCCAACCAAAACCCTCCTCCACCGTTGGATATAAAATCGACATTTGAGATTAGATCTAAAACATACCCCCTTGTTGGCGAATGGAAATTCACCACGTGTCATGTATAAACCTAGTCAACACAAGTACCACCTCATCCTACCCCGTCAGCAACCACCTCAGTCGAAGCGCTGACGTGTCAAGCCACATCAGCAAGCCCATTTACCGAGTCAACCAAATTTATTTTTAATTTAGGAAAATGGTCACTTTTGCAAATTAGCCCCTGAACTTCTCTATTTTTAACAAAAAAACCTTGTCTTTTTACACTTTAGTCCTTAAACTTTCCTATATTTACAAATAAGTCCCTCAGTTTTTACAAGAAGGTCCATATCCTTTTTTTTATTAAAACTAGGTCCTTTTTTTTCAGATTTAACCTTAAACTTGTTTTTAGCAAAACTTTCCCATTTTAGCTCCGATTTAGACTATTTTCTCGCTCACGTGTTCGTAGTAGCGTGTACTATCTTTTAGTACCTTTTCCATAGATGTTAGCTTTTGTTTGGTATATTGTTCTTCTTTGGTTTTTTTGTGCTTTTCTGCTGTGTTTCGAGAGAAGACGAGGAGCAGTTCGAGAAACTCTAAGACCAAGTCTTTGAAGAGTCTTGATGAGCCCATGGCTCCTTCAGATATGATGAATACCACTAATAATCCTCAAATCATACAAGGTCCAATTACAAGAGCACGTGCACGATAATTAGACCACCAGGTGAACTCTTTTTTCGTTGTTCATGCTTCCTTGGATGGATTACTACTAAATTCTTGTAATATTTTATTGCTTAGAAATGTGAGAGAAACACCACAACCTTACCCAGACATCACCCTTCGAAGGCCAAATCTACTTGGAGTCGTGGTCGTGATCGAGTCTCAAGATAGTACATTAGTAAAACGATCATACCTCTCTCATACAAAGTCTGTTTTAGGCGATCTTGGACACTCTGGAAAGCTTACGATGAGTCATTTCCAATGGATATGAGCTTCACCAAATACTCCTTATGGTTTAGTCAGAGTCAAAAAAATAATGTGTTGTGCTACCATCTTGGATCTAGTTGGGTCTTGTAATCGTGTCGGGGTCGGAGTCCAGGTTGTGTACGCCTCTTTCTACGGCTGCACAACCCCTGGTCGATCTCCTCATGTCCCTCTATAAATATACATTATCCTTCATAGTTTAGGCTTGAGTTTAGCTTATATTATTCTGTTTTAGACAGTTTCACCATTTATCGGTTTGTTGAACCTCAACCCGAGTACTTCATTGGTAATCAGTAATATTCAGATTGCATCTACCTATTATTGCTTGTGTTCTTGATTTGCTGGCAGGAAAAACCTTCTTCGCAAGGTCAACCAAGTTTTGTTGGTGATGGTGTTTAGAGTTATGTTGTTGTTTTGGCATCTGCTCAAGTGACCTAAGTAAGGACCGATTCGTTTACATTCTATTTGGTCTTAAAATTGGGTATGACAGAAGTGGTATCAGAGCTATGTTGACCATAGAACACAAGCCTAGCTAGAAATGGACACGTGTTAAGGGTTTAATTTATAAAAACTATATTTATAAATTTTTGCTTACCCTTGAGCTTTCTTTTTATAGTTTTTTGAAAATGTTTTACTGATACTCTCTTGTTTTTCCTTAGTTAAGAAATGGTTGAATTCTCAGAGGTTAAAGGACATCTGTTGCACATCTTTCCTTTTGAAAAACTACTTTTTTGTAGCTTCAGGCAAAAATTAGCTTTTATGCAAATTGAACCCTATAGGATAGAAAATCTTGGTTTAAGCCTCCATATCATACTTTCCCCTATTTGCTGAGTATTGGAAATACTCATGCTTGCTTTTTAGAAGGTGAAGTTTTTGGAGAATATCCTAAAGATGGTGCAGAGTTCTAAGCTTGTGGAGCTTCCGGTCGATTGTCTGAGGAGTGGGCATTGCGCTATTATTTATTTCCGCTGCTATGTTTTTTTCTTTAGATTGTGTGGTCATTTTGTAATAAATAACATTGTAATAATGAGCACTGTGTCTGTTTTCACTAATGACGTCGCTATATGTATGTGTAAACTGATCCTGTCATACATATAGTTTACATTCGATTTGGTCTTAAAACCGAGTGTGACAATGACATGCTGAACTAAAGTTTTACTTGGTATCCAGTGATTCATGTAGCTTTTGCCAAAACCTAGAGGTGAACTGGCTTCCTCTGTCAGACACAATATATCCTCTTGGGTACTTAATGCAAACACACGATTTTGGCAATATACAACTCAGCAAGTCTAGGTCATGTGTATGTGGTCTTGATTGGAATAAAATGAGCCACTTTTGTCAAACGATCCACTATAACCCAAACAAAATCATATCTAGATTAAGTTCAGGGCAATCCATGATAAAATCCATACTAATTTCTTCCCACTTCCACTCTGGTATCTTCAAAGGTTGACGCAGTCTAACGGGTCTCTGATGTTCAGCTTTTACTCTCTCACATATATCACATATTGGTACATACTCTGCATTCTCTCTCTTCATACCATACCACCAATATCGACCCCTAAGATCTTGGTACATCTTGGTGCTTCCAGGATGAATAGAATATGCTGACTCATGTGCTTTTTGAAGTATAGTTTCTCAAACCATACTGTTATGTTTTCATCCTCGGTAAAACCTGGGGCATTACCCTCCTTAATACGCTGCTTGATTTCCATAATCTTCTCATCCTCGAGTTGTCCTTTACGAATTTCTTGTTCCAAAATCATATCAACTTCCATTACCATGACTTCTACATTGTTTACCAATCTGAGATTGAGCCTTTCAAACTCTTCGCATAACTCGGGTCATCTATTTTGCATGGTCATCACTTTGAGTTGAGCCTTTCTCTTAAAGCATCAACAACTACATTCATCTTTCCAGGATGATAATTAATTCCCAAGTCATAATCCATGATAAGATCTACCCATCTACGCTGCCTGAGGTTGAGATCTGGCTGAGTAAAGATATATTTCAAACTCTTATGATCCGAATAGATCTCACACCTTTTTCCAATCTAGTAGTGTCTACATACCTTGAGTGCATGTACCACATCGGCTAACTCTAAATTATGTGTTGGGTAGTGTTCCTCATGCTTCCTCAATTGCCTAGATGCATAGGCTATAACATGGCCTTCTTCCATAAGAACACATCCTAATCCTTGACGAGAGGTGTCACGATAGATGGAGAATAGCTTCTGTGTATCTGGCATGACTAATACTGGCACAGATGTTAATCTTTTCTTCAACTCTTTAAAACTTGCCTCCCAAGTAGGGGTCCATTTAAACATTTGACCTGTCTCAAGTAACTTTCTGATGGGCTTTCCAATCTTGGAGAAACCTTCTATGAACCGATGGTAGTAACCTACCAATGCAAGGAAACTACAGATCTCAGAGACATTCTAGGGAGGCATCCAATTCAAAACATTTTTCACCTTTCTGGGATCAACTGCTATTCCTCCAATGGAGGTTATATGACCAAGAAAGAAACTTGATCTAGCAAAAACTAGGATGTCATCAATAAAGACTACCACAAACTTATCCAAGTACTCTATAAACACCTTGTTCATCAGATTCATGAAGTAGGCAAGGGCGTTGGTCAACCCAAAAGACATGAAAGTATACTCATAGAGTCCATAACGAGTAATGAAAGCGGTTTTAGGGATGTCTCATGCTCGAATCTTCAACTGATGATATCCTGAGTGAAGATCGATCTTGGAGAACACACATGCTCCTTTAAGCTAATCAAATAAGTCATCGATCCTAGGAAGGGGGTACTTATTCTTGATGGTCACCTCATTCAAGGCTCTATAATCTATACACATTCTTTGAATACCATCCTTCTTGGGTACGAATATTACTGGTGCACCCCATGGTGACGAACTAGGTTAGATATAACCTTTGTCTAACAACTCTTGTAATTGTTCCTTAAGTTCTACTAGCTGATTAGCAGCCATTCTATACAGCCTTTTAGATATATGAGCCGTACCAGGTACTAGTTCTATAACAAATTCTATGTCATGGTCAGGTGGCATACCTACAAATCTTTTGGAAAAAGGTCTAGATATTCACAAACAACTGGAATGCTCTTAATTGGGATTCCATCAGTTTGATTGATTGTTCCTTTGACTACTGGCGATACTTCTACAACGTATTCCACTTCATTTCCTTCCTTAGCAGTCAGACGAACAACTTTTCTTGCACAGTTGATAATTCCATTGAATTTGGTTAACCAATCCATTCCCAGTATGATATCTATCCCTTCGGATTCCAAAATGATAAGGCTTGCAGAAAAATCTACACCCCTTATTTTAATACTAAGGTTAGGGCATACATGCCTTGCTTTCATTTCTCCACCTGTGGAGCTAACAATCATTCTATGCTCCATAAGAGATATAGGTAAATTGTATCTTGCGACATACTTGGTTGCTATAAAAGAATGCAATGCTCTAGAATCAAATAACGTTGTAGCGGGGTTGGAGTTGATAAGAAACATACCGATCACGACATCTGATGCATCTTGAGCTTCATCAATTGCCACATGGTTCACACGGCCTCTAGCAATATTTTGCTTTGCTTGACTATGGGGCTAATTCCCATTGTAGTTCTATTGATTTGCACCTTGGGCGGATGGCTGACTTTGACGTCTCTGAGGACACTGGTAGGCAAAGTGTCCCTCTACTCTACATTGCTAACAAGGTTTTCCTTTGGTGGAGGCTTGATTATTGATGCAAGCGTTATTGTTCCCTTGAGGGGTCTGATTTGAAGTTTGGGGCGCTTGAAAGTTGGAGCACTGGTACTGTCCTACATTCCTGGAGTAGATTTGATTTGTAGACTGGGTCCTAGGCTAGACTGGGTCCTAGGCTAACTGTACTGATGATCAGAACGATTCATAGATTCAGACTGAGAAGAGTCATAACAGGGCCTGGTGTTGCTACATGACTAATCTGGGTGATCCATTTTGCGCTTGCGCTCAATCTTGTTTCTCTTGTGCTCTAAGCTAAGAGCATGATCTACAAGGGCCTGGAAGTTCTTGAAGTCACAAGAAGCTCGAGAATATTGCAGTCCATCATTCAGTCCTTCTAAGAAACAATCTTGCTTCTTCTCATCGTATCCACATCTTCTGGTGCATACCGGGACAGCTAAGTGAATCTAGTGACATACTCACTCACAATCATTCCTCCTTGCTTAAGTGCTAGGAATTCATTTCTCTTGATCTTGATCGCTCCTTGGGGTACATGTTGAACACAAAACACATTCTTGAGCTCCTACCAGTTGATGCTATCAGGTTCTTCATGAGCAACAACATAGCCATCCCACCAGTCTAAGGTAGGTGCCATCAGCTGGTGTGAAGCTAACAAAACTTTCTTCCTGATGATGCACTGATTGACTGAAATCTTCTTCTCGATAGCCTTGAGCCAGTCATCGGTGTCCATAGGTTCAACAGCATAAGAGAAGGTGGGTGGCTTAGTCCTTTGGAACCCTTCGAGCTTGTCACGGGGTTGCTGTGGCGGTGTAGGGGCAGTGACAAGGGGATTCTGCTTCATTTGGGCCATTGTTTGGGCCACTCCCTATAGAATCTATGTCTGCACTGCTAGAAGCTGCTCAAGGGAAGGCTGTGGTGGTGGAGGCATATTGTCATTGCCTTGTCCATCACAAGCATTGCCATTAGTGTTGGCGTAATTTCTTAGGTTCACCATCTGACATAGAGACGAGAAGATGACGAGGAGAGGAAGAAGGTAGGACAACAACTGCAAGAACAGACAAAGATAAACTAATATAGATACCCAAACTGACTAATACATTAATATAATTATAAGGATGCATTCATGAAGAAGCTCTTCACAATACATCACACACTCAAACAAAGATCCAAATCATTACGTAGCACACAACAAAACTCAACAAGCTCACTATCTAGCACATGATTCTAACGACCCATAACATCTAAAGGGGTAACCTCCTAACAGACACATAACTCTGCAGAAGCCTCAGGGTACTGGTGCTGGGAAACGATGGGCCTCGAGGCAGGGCGGAGAACATGGAGTCTCTTACTCAGACTTGGAGTCAGAAGAAGAAGATTCCCAATAGTATGGGTTGTGGCGCTTTGAGAGGAACTGTCCAAATATTATTCGAGGTAATCATTAGGATGATCATTTTCCATAATCACACCCACAATGATTAACTAGAATACCATTATGGTAGTCCTAGCATGTGTTTACTATCAGGATTGGAACACATTCCTTTACAACAAGCACATCATCACAAGACATAATAAAGAGCGAGTAATTAAATTAAGTTACAAGTCTTTAAGTAGATTAAACTTTACAACAAAATATATAACCTGAACATTTGTCAGATTAATTATGTAGTGGAATAAGTTACATGATGGCAAAAGATAGGTAGCACTGTTTGCCTAAGGATGCCACCCCAAAATAACAACACACGAATATAATGGCATTACTCCTACCCATCACCAACATCGGCGGGCGTAAAGTAGCCAAATACTAGTTTTTCCTCACTTGAAAAGCAAACAAAGCATGCGAGGACAAAGGTACTCACAAGACTTAATTCATAATGGGCACTTAAAAATAGCCTGACTCCAAGGAGAATGCATATGGGTAATTAGCATGGACTCGGCCACAAAGTTTAAGTAACTTCACATGCAAATGATTTGGACTCAAGTGTAAGCATCTACACCTAACCAAAACACCCTTGTATCCTGAGACCATCAACATAACAAAGCTGTAACTTATACCTTATCAAATCTTCATCAACATTTCCAGCTATGTCCCAACATTCCATTACAACATCGCAATAATGAAACTTTATGATTGATGTAAATGGACAGAAGCATGCTCATAACCAAGAGCATGGCGATTCGAATTCATCTTCTTTACCCAAACAACACGAGGACTATTCTGCTTGTGTCACCCGCTAAAGTGCACACAAGGGGGTACCCGTGTCAACCTTTTCCAATTGAGCCCCGACCATATGAACATGCACCTATAGGTGCGGAGGTCCACTAGGTCTACTCCTGCAGCACCCTAGTTACACCTAAAGGTGTGGAGGTAACTGGAACTACTCATCGAGTAAACTAGATACCTCTACAAGCCTATTATGCCCACAACACCTTTACAACGCTACCTCTACAAGCCTATTATGCCCACACCATAGGTCCACAAGCCAAAAGGTCACATCTACAAAATGTATTCCACTTATGTACCATTATATTGACATGTGGTAAGTACGAAAAGTGCTAAAGCCAATTACAACAACGGATGGTGCTTAATCGATTCAAGCGAGCCTATAGCATCCGAGACTCCCTTCTGGAGCCATCCCTATTACCCGCCCAAATCTCGTCTCATCCTCACTGAGTTACACATCCCATCATCATCATTATTATATTTGTGAAATGAGAGTAAGCCCTAAGCTCGCGAACGATAGTGCAAACCACCGATCGACTTCTACTGATGACCTAAGTGTTGCTAAGCATGATGTACTCATTTTAAGTTAGACCATTGAGTGTTATACCAAGGTTACAATGGATCAAGAGATAACAATACCAAGGAAGGGTAATGCAACAATTAGTATCTACTCCCAAAACCCGATATTTAACTAGCGATCATGCAAGACATACATACAACACAATTTATCAATTTGGCACAACATATGATCCAAAGTAATGGGATGAGTATACTTAGATGCTTGCCTTGGTGCTCAGCTTGATCACAACTCACAGCAATGAAATTCGGTTCACCCTCAATCACGCCCGCATCTCCCTCCAGTCCTTTATTCACTAAAGAAGAACACATGCAATGATGAGCATGAAAGAGATGCAATGAAATGTGCTACATGATGCATAATAGTAGTGGATGTATCATAACATCAAGCTAACAGTGCAAGAAATATAAAGGAACAACGAAAGTTTGGGAAACAACTACATTGGAAGTTCTGTCAGGCATCCGGATAATCCAGGTATAGCCGAAACCTCTGGGTTTGGACCTTCCGGATTGGGCCGGAACCTCCTGGTAACGTTCTGAGTGGGGTTCTCGGTTAATCCTAAATGACTTAACCTGGAACATTCGGGTTATACCCAGAACATCTGGGTTGCCAGAATATTTTGATTTTCACTCCAAGCGAGGTGCTCAGTTAATTTTTAAAACGAGTTACCTGGAACCTCCGATTGGTACTCGGATAGTTCGGGTTCTGGCAGACTAGAACTACGCGGCGATTTCCTCGGTCGATTCAACGTGCATGTAACAACCTATCCCACCTAAACATGTATAAGGACCAATGTAGGGATTCTAAACCCAATTTACACGCTAAACAACCCGAAAACTCGAGTAGATTTTAAATGGCTCAACTAGAACCTTTGTGTTTATCTCGGAACCTCTAGGTTCCTGCAGAACTCGAGTTCACAATGATTCATAGATCAATTTGACTTGCATGTTGAAATCTAAACCACATAAACATGCAATGGCACTAAGGCATTAGTTCTAAACCTAATTTACTCACTCTACACACTCGATTCACTAGCTATCTCATCCAACTCCTCCTACCATATCCATTTCATCAAGAACATAAGGTGTGTTGCAACCGCAGATTTGGAGCCCCTAAACTCGAATTCATCCGTCCTAAAACATGCATTCGCACCAAAGAAACCTAGGAGAACTCACCCAAGGTTCTTGTTGTAGTTGGAGACCTTCGGTGCGGAAGAAAACAAAGGGAAATGCTTGGAGAAGAGAAAACCCCGCTGCTGAAATTTCAGTGAGGAAACGTGATGAATTTGAGTTGTCAAACCTTCAAATCTTCATGCATGTGAACAAGAGTTAGATGGATGGGAAGGTAAGGATGAGAGGAATGCAGTGGTATAACATGCAAACCATGAATCCTTGTTCTTGAGTGGGATTTTAGTGAAGAAAGGAGAAGTTTGAGGGAGGGAGAAGGAGCAGCAGCCCTGCTGCTGTGTTGGCCGGTTGAAGTGAGGGGGGGGGGGAGTGAGTGAGGGTGAGAGAGGGAGGTGGGGCTGCTGGTGGGGAAGGAGAGGGAAGGTGGGGTCAGCCCAATGTGGGTCCCATGAGCTAGAGAGACAAGCTAAAATTGCTGCTAAACTATTATAAAAACATGTGCAACGATTATAACTTCCAAGCGAGACTCAACTAAAAACAATTCTATCATCGGTTATTTTCAAAAAGCAAAGAAATTAACAAGCACCACATGAAATAACAAACAATCCATAATGCTCAACAATTAAACATGATGCCTATGATGCTTAATGATGCATGATTAGGCTTAATGTCCTAATTAAGGCATCGAGGTGTGACACGTTTCTTGTTGTGTCGCTCACTCTTTGCCTGAGCTAGCTTGCCTCTGACATACTGCAACTCCTCGGTGGTATGATCTAGCTCACGACTCAGCTACAAAGCCAGGGCAGTCTGCTCTTCAAGCTTGGTAGTGCCTTATGCGATGACGAGATGAGCGGTGATGTCGGTGAAGCCACTGATATGATGAGTGTAGTGGATGAACTGAGTGAAGATCAGGTCGTCGTTGTAGTGGTGGTAGAGGACCAGAAATGCTTGGCATGCAGCATCACAGATTCCAGCCTCGATGGTGATATGGCATGGTCGACGCTCGTCACTTAGTAGACTCCACGCTATGGTAGCGACCATAGATCACCACTTCGACTTTCCACTCAGGAGGAGCATCAACATACTCAGTCTTTACTCCTGCGTACTCAGGTGCCTTCTCGGATCCCAGACTGTGAAGTATCCCTCAAAGCTTAGCGGGAAATCATCCTGCGCGGCATCCATCGAAGTGGTTGACACAGCTCTAACGCTGAACACGGGGTGGTTACAATCTTGCAAAAGCCATAGCATGGGTCGGGTACAACGACCAAGTAGGGCTTGTGCTCTTGCATGCAGTCAGGCAGGTACGGGCCATGTACAACATTTTGAAAAGGACAAGAAGAGTCAGTAATAGGGTTTAAGCAGAGTAAGCCAAGAAAAGCATAAAAAAGCCAAGACAAAGTTTTCAAAAAAGTTTTCTTAACCAAATTAATACTTAAGACTCAACCATTCTAAGGCCCTGTTTGTTTTCCCTTGGATTATGGATTCTAGATTGTGGATTGTGGATTGTAGAAGCTCACCTTGAGTGGATTGTAGATTGTGCTAAAATTCAGGCATATATTTGCATAATCCACTTCCAGAATCTGGCCGTTTGTTTACAGAATTCACAATCCACAATCCAGGAGCAAACAAACAAGACCTAACTAGGCTCACGTTCTACGGTTAACACGGCTCTGATACCACCTCTATCACACCTATTTTTATAAAGGGGTAAAATCAGATGTAAGTCACATGTATGCCAAGATCAAGTTCATACATTCAACGACTTCATCAGTGTATCACACACAGTACCATTATCACAATATTTAACTTAAATAAGATAGAAAGACATCAAAGTCTTTAACTAAAGCACACTAGCAAAACATAGCGAAGCTTCCATCTTCCACAGGTAATCGATCGTGGGATCCACCAGCCTAACAATCTTTATCTTCATCGATGTAGTAGTTTGGTTCTCCTTCACTCTCTGAGTATAATTTGATGTACATTTGGATGGAAATAGCAAGTGTGAGTACATGTAATACTCCGCAAGTGTGGGAAATAAATGACATGCATGCTTAAATAAAGGAGCAAGCTATAATAGGTTAAATTTGCATAAATGCAAACTATGTTATCATGGAGTTATAAAGTATACTACTTAACTATGTGATTCATCACTAAACTTTCAACTCCTAGAAACATCTCCACATGTTTCCCAACTACTTGAAAACCACATTAGGTTCCCAAACCAAACCCATCCAAATAATCATGTGAGGATCCAAGTCTCTCATGACCATGAGCACAGCTGATATATCAGATTTTACACTCTGTAGATGTTGTCCAGCTTTCCCCACAAGTCATAATTTCCTTGTTGCCATGTTTGCAATACACTTAACACACGCCTATGGTGTGTCGCCTGGAGATAACTATAAGGTCGTTGCAAAGTTTCATCTAGTATGTGCACGCCCGCTAGGTTTCACCGCTGTCAAAGTGGCTTTTACACCACCTACAAGCCCCCTTTTACACCTTGTAGCTCCAGAAAGATTTACTCTTCCCTTCTACTAGACATCCCATACTACTGACCAAATGGTTTTGGTCTTAGCCGTTCCCACACATCCACTCTTACGATTTGGCACAAACAAAACTGGAATCCATTAATTAATAGGCCAGGCCTATCCCATACCAAACCTCATGTTTGGTACGAAACTTCTTGGGTTGTAGGTCCATGAACTGGTCCTTACTGAGGTCACTTGACCAGATGCCAAACAAACAACATAACTCTAGACACCATCACCAGCACCTCTTTGCTCAAGGCATAAGGTTCCATGTTGTTGTACCATTACCATAATTTCTCAACTCATAGTTGCATAGTTCATTAGTCATGTCTAACTAACTACCCATCCATACCCTTATGCAAAGCTAAGCATAAGCTACCCAACATAACCACTGCTGACAACTAGACGACAAGGAATATACGGAACAAGGTACTATAAGTAAATAGGATTCAGATTTGATAGCATGAATGTTTGAAATAAAAGAACGCATTTAAAAAACTAGGATCAGAATGTTCCAGGTCACTTGCCTCTTCCAACTTTCTCCTAAGACTCTTCAAAGACTTGGTCCTAAGGATTTTCGAACTGCTCCTCGTCTGCTCTCAAAACACACCAGAAAAGCACACAATAAAACTAACTAAGAATAGTATATCAAATAAAAACTAACATCTATGAAACAGGTACTAAAAGATACACACTACTACGAACACATGAGCGAGAAAATCATCTAAATTGGAGCTAAACCGAGAAAGTTATGCTAAAAATAACTTTAGGGGTAAATCTGAAAAAGAAAAGGACCTATTTTTAATAAAAATAGAAAGTGCATGGAACTTTTTGTAAAAATAGAGGGACTTATTTGTAAATAGATGAAATTTTAAGGAGTTAACTGTGAAAAGACAAGGGTTTTTGGTAAAAATAGAGAAGTTTGGGGCTAATTTGCAAATTGACAATTTTTCTGAATTAAAAATAAATCCGGTTGACTGGGTAAATGGGCTTGTTGATGTGGCTTGACACATCAGCGCTTCAGCTAAGGTGGCTGCTGACGAGGCAGGCTGAGGTGGCACTTGTGCTGACTAGGTTTCTACATGGCACGTGGCGAATTTCCATTAGACAATGAAGGGGTATGTTTTAGATCTAATCTCAAACGTCGGTTTTATGTCCAATGGTGGAGGAGGGTTCCGGTTGGGTTTGATCACAGGTGGCGGCTCTGGATAGTAGCTGCAGCTAGGGTGCAGCGGTGACTCACCGAAGTTTGGCCGGGTTTACGCTCCAGTGGGCTAGGGTCGATGACAAGCAGCGAAAAAGCGAGTGTGGCACACGAGGAACTCACCTGCGGGGTCGCGAGTGACGGAGAAGGACCGAAAGACGGTTAGTGGTGGAGGATGGCAGATGGAGGCGATGGTGAACATCTGAGAGGTGGTTGCGGCTACGGATTGATGGCGGGAAGAGTTGTAGCGGGATCCTAATGCTCTTGCGATGCCATAGAAGGTATTAGGGTGGGCGGAGCGACGTCAGAGGTGGCAAACAGGAGTGGCGGCACTAGGGCATGGGAGCGAGGGCAAAGAGTGGCGGATGAATTGCGGAACTGAGCTAGGGTGCCTCGGGCTCCTTTTTATAGGGGAAGCTCGCGTGGACGAGGGGTTTGGGCTTCAATGGCAATGGCTCACCAGATAGGGTTGAGCTCGTAATTTAAATGCCTAGGGTTTTTAATCCCAATTTGGTGTGGAGGTGGTTGGGGAGATCCCAACGAACTCTAGCACGGCTCGAATTGGAGCGGGACTCAGTGAAGGAGGCAGCGGTCATGGCCGACTTAGACTCGAATTGGGCGGCGCTAGGAAAGAGTCGGGGTGGGGTCCGCGCATCAGAGGGTGCGAGGAGACGGGCGCTCGGGAGGTGCCAATCGGGCAGCTAGCGCATGTGAGAGCTGGGCTGGGTACGGCACAAGAGGGAAGGAGGGCGTGGAGACAGGTCGAAGTGCAGCCCAGGTAGAAGGGAGAGAAAGGAGAGGGAGAGAATGGGCTGGCCCGAGAGAAAAGGAAGGTGGGCCACCAGAAAGAAAAGGAGAAAAGGAGAAGAGGGAAGGGGAAATTAGACCCAAGGGAGGACAAAAGAGATTTTCTTTTATAAAAGCATTTTTCAAACTTTTCTAAAATTTAAAAGGCATGCCTTGAGGTTTTCAAAAATTCTTTTTCCACACCATAAAACTCTAATTCATCTACTTCAGCATGAATGCACTTCAAGCAAGATATAACCTATGTCAAATTAAATTTGTTTTAGAAAATAGGTTTTTAACCTATTCTATTTTTTTAGCCCTCATTAAACTCTATGAAAATTTTAGAGAATTATAAAAACCAAGGTGTTACACTTCTATACACTCTCACTGAAACAACAAAGAGAAGGTTAGGGCCTATCTAGAACACGGCAAATTTAGACAAATTTATAGACATAGATCATCCATGCCCGAAAAGTAAGACTAGAAGTATAGGGCAACATATGTTGGAGTGGTATTGATCTTCATCAACGGTGAGGACATTAAGCCCACTTGCAGGGTGTCTTGCTTGCCTAGGGGCCATGAGTTTCTCTGCCTTTGGTGTTTCATTTGCGTTTGAGACACTTCTGATAAAAAATGGAGCAACGATGTTTGATTTGTGTTTTCTCTCTATCTCTATCTCTACATCTTCAAACATACAGGTAAGTGCAGACATGGAGTCACATGCTAGTTATTTCCATATCAAATGACCCAACTTATTAGTTCATATCCTATTCAATGAAGATCACCACATATATGAATGTACAAAGAAGTCTATACATGTTTCTAAAGTGTCAAAGTACTAGAAACATGGAAATGTCTTCGCGTGGTGATAACGTGAGATGAAACATCTAATGTGCATAATTATATACTTATTTACCCTTCAATACAATATTAAGGTGATGCCATTAGAAATTTTGCTAAGCTTGATGCCTTAATACATGCATGTTTCTATGAGAAAGCATGGTCTACAAACTTTGACTGTAGAGAGCAGAGTAGCGTTCAATGCTAGATGCAAAAGAAATGTTAAGTTAATATACTTACCAGAGACCCATACCAACATTACATCCAAAAAAGGGGTTGGAAAAAATAAAAATATGTCAAAGGTCCTTTATGCATAATTCTAAATGCGACCATAGAGTATCCACCCAAGAGACATGCATCCTTGCGGATGTGATGATGCACTGTGACACACTAAATAAATGATAGGTGCCCTTCTCAAATAGGCAATGTTAGCCTTCTTAGCATATACTAAACTAATAAGAGCATATCTCTCACCTATATAGAGACAAAGCCGCATTAAGATGTTTTCTGCCTACTTACCGGCCCCACTTAATTTGGTCAGTTCTACCAATTGCCTTGGGCTGTTAATGTCATTTGCTTGACATATTTAATTTTACTTTGAATTATGTTACAGTGTACATGTTCGTTTGGTTTGCTTATGCTCATGTACGTGCTTAAGTTTTTATACATAATTAAGAAACTTGAAGTTCCACCTATACAGCATTTCAACTAATGAACCTGTAGCATCTCCGTTGTTCAAATTATTATTAGCAATTACGAGCAACGACTTGAGCCATCTAGTAGCTTATCCTCAGTCCTCTCGAGGGCTTGTGGATTGTTCTGTCGTGCACGCTCGGCGGCGCAGAGAAGGAAACGACCAAGACAAAGCAAGCAAGCACGGCACATGCATGTTGGGCCAAGCACGTTGTGTGGGTCTTTTAGAGAGGGGAAGTTTGTGTGTATGGCAATCAAAGTTTGTGGTATTGCTTGTGTTTCATCTTAAACTTGTTATTTGTGTGTATGGCACTGGAATGTTTGTGTGTCACTACTTACTACCCATGATGTACATGGAATTTGTGTGTATGACACTCAGAATTCGTGGATTTGCTCGTGTTTCATGTGAAACTTGTTATTTATGTGTATGCCACTGGAATGTGTGTGTGCCACTACCCTTGATGTACATATAATTTGTTTGTGTGTCACTTTCATGTGGCACACGCAAAATTCCAATGTTATTCATACAGTAGGGAGTTTGGGACATGATATTTATGTTTTTTTAGAGACATAAATCATAGACAAGAAAAGCTCAAGAAAGGCACAAAATTGGTGGATGCATCACCCTCTTATGTGGGCCCTTCCATATTAAGTTGGTTGAATTTTTTTGGATATTTTGGGCCCAATGAATCTAGGTCATATCACACCACTCACATCCTCATGCGATAGAAGAACCTCTCCCCATACCCAAACCTCCAATCCCACTCTCCATCCATTGCCACCGTCCCTTCTTCTTCCCCACACGCTTGAAATCAATCATCTCTTCCACCAGATATTGAATCCTAGCACCGTCACAACACACCTTATTCCTCAAACCCTTGATCGGCAGTGCTAAAGCCACCTACTGCATTGCCTCTTCCACACTAGCCTCACTTTAGACTGCCCAAGGGATGAGGAGAGGATAGGGTTGAGAGGGGCCGGGTGCACCAATGGAGCCCCTAAGCCCTAACACTAGCCATAACCTCACTGGAGAGCCATTGAAAAGGAAGGATATGGTGTCGACTTGAGCATGAGTCATGAGCAAATCCTGTGATAAGAAATATTGATCGATGGGTTAAAATTTTCAGTCGTGTGATGTGAGCTCTTATGTTCCCTCCTTGTTGTCCTATACAATTGTATGTCCAAATCACACCAAGCCTCCTGATCAATTGTTTAGTCTCCTCCCCGAATGGTGAAAGCCCAAGGAGAGGAAGAGCATCTCAGTTGGCCTGCATTGTGTCCAAAGGTAGCCATTGTGACCACACAAGTGCTTAGCAATGATGACCTTCTATGGGAGGTGCTCCTCCACCTGACCTCCTATCCTCACCCATCCCTATCAGTCGGGTCTGCAAACTCTAGCTTCACATCACTTCAGATCCTAGCTTGCTTCTTTCCTCTTTCCTATGGGAGAAAATATTATGCCACTGTAAGGTTTAGATTGAAAAACTTTGTAACTCTAGAATCTAGGATAGGACACACATCGATCCACCCCTCACACATAACAAGAATTAATAGTTAGAGCACACAGTATAGGGCCAATCCATCCTGCACCCAAACTATTTATGTGTATGGCACTCCAGGAATGTGTGGGTATGTGTGTGCCACTACTGTTGATGAATATGGAATTTATGTGTCTGCCACTTTCATGGCACACACAAAATTCCAATGTTATTCATACAATTAGGTAGTTTGGGACATGCTATGTATGTTTTTGAGAGACATAAATCAATGACGAGAAAAGCTCGAGAAGGCACCAAATTGGTGAATCCATCACACTCTTATATGGCCCCTTCTATATTAGGTTGCTTGAAATTTTTGGAAATTTTGGTCCCAATGAATCTTGGTCATATCACCCCACCCACATCTTCGTGCTATATAAAAGCACGTCCCCATACCCAAACCCCTAATCCCACTGCCTAGCCATCATTACCACCCCTCTTCTTCCCCGTGCACTGCAACCCATCATCTCTTCCCACTACGCGATAACAACACATTAGTGATGGATGATAACCATCATTAGTGACGGTTACGGCACCCATCACTCTTATTGCGTCACTAATGATAAAACATTAGTAAAGGGTTGAGACTCTTCACTAAGACTATGCCTAAGGGATTCCTGTTAGGGGCGAAAATCCCATCGTGAAGGGATTTTCGTTCCCTTCAGCGCTCCAACGGTTTCCCTTCACGGTTCTCATCACGAAGGGATTCCCAGGGTCATTCCCTTCAGGATAGGATTCTCTCTCCTTTCCCTTCCCGATTCCCCTTGAAGGGAAGCTGTTGGAGATGAGAGAAAATAAAGGGAATGGGAACAGGGAAGGGAATCGGGAAGGGAACCAAATGAAGGGAATATGGTTGGAGATGGTCTAATGATAATCACCAGTGACGGGTCATAATTGAGACTCGTCACTAAAATGCATCTCATATAACCTGAGTAGGCATGTTGCCCATCACTGTGGCTGTCATTAGTGACAGGTGTATGTACCACCCGTCACTAAGTATTGATCCCCAGTGACGGATAGCTTTCTAACCCGTCTCTCGGGCTCGGTCATTAGTGGCAGGTGTTAACTACAAACCATCACTACTGACCACCAGTCATTGGTTACCGAGTCATTAGTGACGGGTAGATTTCGAATCTGTCTCTAGGACTTGGTCATTAGTGACGGGTGATAAAAACAACCCGTCACTAGTGACCAAGTCATTAGTGACGGGTGTATTTACCACCCGTCACTAATTAACTAGAACCAGTGACAAGTAACTAGAACCCGTCACTGGTGTTATGAGTCATTAGTGACGTGTATTGTTTCAACCCGTCTCTAATGACTGAGTTCCAGAGACGGGTTGGAAAACTACTCGTCACTAGGACTCGGTCATCATTGATGGGTGAATTTACACCCGTCACGAATAGTCTAATCCCCCAAAGGGATTTACCTTTTTCCTGGCTGCATCTTGAAGCAATGTCAGGATTTGGGAACTGTCTTCTCCTGCAAATAAGACACATCCAGATACATTCATGCCATAGTCACGAGATATGCAATCACAAATTATATAATCAAAATTCCTCAAAAATGTACAACGACACAAGTCCACATCAAGAGCTCGAATTAAATAAGTTGAAAGTGCAACCTCGAATTACATAAGTCGAAAGTGCAACCACAAATTACATCAAGATAGTTACAAATTACATAAGTCAAAACTGCAACCACAAATTACATAAGTCAGAGCTCTGCCTCCCTACAATAGAACTCACCTTTCGAAGAGACGACTTCAGTCATTAAGAATGAGCCGATCCGTGCTCGAATGTTGGAGAGTACAGAATCTACGATGTTGCTATCCGGTAAGCTGAATTCCTGCTGGATATTTGTAATGAATAAAAGCAGCTATGAAAAGACTATGCAATTATCTTACATCTGGAGATTTCATATCCTTTAATGCCATGAATAGCAGCAAGTGACACGCAATGTAGAATCCACAGGAATTGCCTGGTGTTTGTTGGTGACACTGGAGAGGGAAAAAACTGTTAGTTTGATAGGAAAAAATGTAGTAGTAGAGTATTTGCAAATATGTCTGCTTGCACTTATCGTGAAGGTGGTCTTATGTGTTAGTGTGTGGGGCTCCTTCAAATCGTACTTTGGATCACAGCGCATATAAATGTCAAAAGCCCTACATGTGAAGAGGGATCCAATAATCAACATTTGGTGTAAGTTTGGTTCAATATGTAACCTAAGTCATGAAGAGCTTACTCATCGAGGATTTGTTTGATGAAAGTATAGTCACGTTAGGTCCCACCATTGGTCTTGATGAATCAAGGTACCAGACCAAGTTCCAGTTGGTGGTAATGACCAATAAGATCCAATGGTCACCCGTGTTGTAGGCAGCCATCAAGTATTCCCTCTTCAAAAAGTGGCTCATTGCCCTAGCCACATATTCCACAACGAAATTCCTTTGTTTTTCCATCAAAGAAATCGTCAAATTTTGGGGCTCAAGGAATCCGAAGTACTCCTTCTTCCTCATTTCTTGTATCAAGTGTCTATAGATAAGAAATTAGTTAGATTGAAGAATTTAGTGGTAATAAATAATAAACATCTAGTTTGAAAGGGTTTACAATGTAAAGCATCGCAATAACCCCACATCCAGGGCATCAAGGTTGAAGAGGTCCTATAATTCATTGAAGCCCACGAGGAAGTAGTCTTCCCCAGTCAAGAAGTGATGATTTTGGTAATATAAGACAATGGAAACCTTCTTCTCTCTATAACCTTGCAGGTAGTAATTATGCAACTCAACACAAGGTTGTCCCGCCCGCCGAAGTGGATCTGTCGGCAGCAAGGGCTTCCCAATCTTGAATTTTGGGTTTTTCTTAGTCCAAGCTTCCCCTATCCAACGCTTCTCAATGATTGAGTCCTTACTAGAGGACTTGGATTTCTTCAGTAGCTGCTTCTTGGACCCTGTACTAGACTTTTTCTTCTTCTTTGGGCTGCCCTCAGTTCTTACTTGTAGGTTGCGGAGTGGGCAAAGGCTTCTTCTTCTTCTCTGGGCTGCCCTCAGGTTGCTTAACTATAGATGGCAGAGTGGGCAAAGGCGACACAACTAGTGCATCTCGATGCTGAGGTTGGGGTAGAGAACTTGAACATCCAGGTGGATCGTTCTTAGATACCGTGTGCTCCACGATGTCCCCCCTCTTCCATTTGATCCATTGAAGACGAGCTTGACTCAGTTTTTTATCTCATCATTGGGGGGAACGGGCAAATCTGTGTCCATGGCATTGGTATGTACAAAATCCATGAAGACCACAGCATAGTCAGGACGTATCGGGACCGTACGTAACACCTGGATATTTGGATGCACCTGGCCTTTTGCAATCTCAATATAGTAGCCTCTAGGTCTTATGACCAGCGAGCACAGTGTAGGCCCATCGAGAAGGTCTATGGTATCGGGCTCCATAGATGGAGAGAAGACAAGTTGTTGAACCTCACTGGAGGCTTGACTACTCTTGTGTCCAACAATGGGGCTATCACCCACTGACTCCCTATGCCGCAAACCTTTGCATGACGTCTTGATAAACGATCTCCCTGATTGACTGGGTCAATGCTTCCACATCTATTGGGACTAACCCCTTCTTCTTCTTATACATCCCGACGTGTTTGGGGAAACCTAACTTCCAGCCCTAGGAACTGGACACACCTCGAACGCGACCTGGGTGCTCAAGGATTCCCAACGCAGTGGAGAGCATATCATGTTCCCTGACCCCGGTGAATGAACCTTTAGAGGAGTAGGTTTCTATTTCTTTCACCTTTTGAGTGACTGTCTCGCTTTTGCTAGATTTGAGGTGATTTCTCTATTATCTGATAGCGTACACCTCGCGTGCAAATACGATTGCGATCGTCCCGGGAATTACAACCAAGGATTCTCGCGGCTTTCGTTGGCTAACTTTGCATCCTCTGCCTGCCATGTATCCCTTTTCCCCACGTACCCGCATGTGCCTAGCTTGTGATTCTTCTTGTTCTTTGCCCAAAGCTGCTTCTTTGCTGAATTCTCTGTTTGGAACGTCTCAGAGCTCTTCAATGCCACAAAAGCTTCCCAATCCTCTCTTTTAATATATGGGTACTTGCTAAAGGGCTCCAACTCTTTTGCCATACTCGTTCACAACCTTGCTCTTGTGGCTTCTTCCAAGTTTGGCGATCATTTTCATAGCAGCCCTGCAAGCCTTTGCCTTCATGTTCTCCGGGAACTCCAGAAATGTATTGACACCATCATTGAACAAGACGTTCTTTTGATCCACAGTGAGGTCATTGACTTCTGAAGGGTCAATGGCACCCTCTCTCGAGCATTAAGGTCAGCGAGCTTCCGCAATATCTACAGGGCCTTCTTCTCCTTAGGCACGCCATCATCATCGATTTCCATGATGGTAATCTTTTCAGTCAGCCACTTTGCCTGTTCCCTTGCCTTTCGTACCATTGCTCCACTAGGACCTAATTGCGTAAACGTCTGACTTGGAGCTTGTTCTTCGTCAGAGGATCCCGATGACTCATTGGTAGACATCTAGTAGATCCAAATAGGCAGATATAATTGTATAAACTTAGTAACTATATTCACTTTTATACGAATTTATGAAAATCTAATGTATTTCTTATCTAAAGAGAAGGATCCTACCTAATTTCTAACAGGCAAAGATAGGTCCTAATCACATTCGAGGATATGTGGTCTGAGTAGATTTTCATGCTCTTGTACGGTTCTGGAGAAAATTTTGATAGCATCTCCCCGCTGTTCTCCAAATACACATCTCAACAATGAGCTGAGAGCGTGTGTATCCGAGGAACAACAGGGAGACGCCACCAAAATTTTCTCTAGAACCATACAAGAGCACAGAAACCTACTACTCGGGTCACATATCCTCGAACTATCCAAAGTGCGTGGATAATTCAGGAGCATCTTCTTATAAATATGATGAGTTGCAAGTCATATTTATAATCAAACACTCCCGAACGGGAGACTATGTAATAGGTTACGCAACCTAAATTCATTTTTGGGATTTTCTTACAAAGAAAATTTTAACCATCATGAACTTGTTGTGCAATACGTTTACATTAGTGATAAGAATATACAGCAGCAGATAAACAAGAATAAGAATTAATGTGTGCTGTCACGACTGAACATAAGCAAGAATAAAAATAGGTAAACATGGAAATTGCATATGCCAATCATATAAACATCAAGAACATGTTTATGTTATCAAGTCTTAGTCTCATAAAGCGGGTTATGACTGATGTCGCCATCCAAACGCCAAATTGGCTATCTCATATCATCGGTATGTGTGACAACGCACTCTTAATTCTCAGATCATTCCCAAGAATACCATGCACTGTAGCCTCCATATTTATGCATATTGAAAAGCAAAAATTTAACATGGTTGTGCCAAACTGCTAACCATTGATTCACATTTTCCCTGATTGGTTGTGCTTGCCTTTCTGCTTCTCTCAGAATTTCTTGGCCAAACATTTGACTTTCGCCAGTCATATTCTAGAATAACGGTGTTCTACATTTCCTTCCATACAAGGCTTCAAACGGTGATATCTTCAAACTAGCCTGATAGTTATTGTTGTATAAGAACTCTTCATAGGGAAGATTTTTATCCCAACTAGTCTTGTTTTTCAAGGCACAAGCTCTCAACATAACTTCCAGAATTTGGTTTACTCTCTTAGTTTGACCATCGGTCAGCAGATGATTGTAACACCTTAATTTTTGGCTTTGTCAATTTTTAAAATTTTGCCCACAAATTAGCTGATAGCATCACCACAAGCATAGGAATAAAATAGTATTTTCATAAATCAAATCAATAACTTATGTTATATTTTGATCTGTTGCATTGATGTTGGCTCTGTAGTCACAGTAGACCCCTTTTTCTCCCTCTCTCAATTTTTTGGGTTAAAATTATTTCAAAAACTTGTTTGAATTTGATTTAGATTTGGAAATAGAAAGGAAATAAAAAGAGAAACAAAAGAAATGCAACCTAGACCAAAACTCCTTTAAAATCTGGCCCAAAATCCCTCTCCCCTCTCCCTCTCTTTCCTGGGCCGAGGCTCCACCATCCCTCTCTTTCTCTTGGTTTGGGCCGAGCTGATCCGGCCGAGCCGGACTCTCCAAGCCAGCTGCTGCCCCACCCTCTCTGTTTTGCTGTCCCAGCTCAAGCCATCGAGTCGCTGCCTAGCCACTGAGCTGAGCTGAGCTCTAACTCATCTTCTTCCTCCGGCCGCTCGCCTCTCTGCTCCTGCACCATCGCCGCTGCCATTTCCAATTAGAGCCATCTCCTTTCTTCTCCCCACCCGAGCACCGAACTACCACGCACACACGCCCTTTCCCCTCCCTTCCCCTCTTCAATCACGCAAAACGATCATCCATTTCCATTTCTACCCGCGCGGGTTTATCTGCAGCGATGAAGTTTGGCCCGACCATGCGTGTCTCACTCTCCCTTCCCCTCTATAAATTCTATGCCACCGAGTTCGTCATTCTTTCGCTCACCCCGTCAAACCTTTCCACCCTCGCTCCTCACCCAGTCTCTGGTGAGTTGTGCTACCACCGCCGCCATTTTGCGCCGCCATGTCGTCTTTGGCCTCACGAACTGCCCCTTCAGCTTCGTAGGGAACTCTGGAGGCAAGTTCGAAGGTCCTTGTCCCCGATTGGCCACCAGAACCTTCTCCCCGGTGCACTCTGACCATCTTTGCCACTTGTCCTCATCGTCTGGCCACCTCACCGCCGCTCCGACCCCATCTACATTCGGGGTAAGTTCGCCGGCCCTCCCTTTCTATTTTCTGCCACTCGTCGGTAAAACTTGGCCATTGGAGCCCCCATTCAAGCCAAATTCAGCCACTCTCCGCCGCATAGCGCCGCCACCAGCGGCTCCGGTCCACCATGTACCCGTGGACCGAAGCCACTTCTCGGTCCACGGCCATATAGACCCAGTCCACACCTTTTTCCCTTTTAAAATAATTTTTTTTATTTATGACATCAGAACCAGTGCCTTGCAAAATAATTAGTTTTCAGTATAAAAATAACTCTAAAATTTAGTAGTTTTGCATAAAAGCCCTTAGAATTCCAATGCTCATAACTTTTGGCTCGTAACTCCGATTTATGCGACCTTTGTGCTCAAATTTTGGTAGCTATGTGTAGAATCTTTTTATAGGGCTTGTATCAAGATTTAGTACTATTTGGTGTACTATTCTTATATTTGATTGTGTGCTCATGTAGACGAATCAGTTCAAGAGCAGTTCAAGAATTTCCATGAAGAAGACTTTGAAGGAACCGTGCATCACCTTAACAAAGGCAAGTGTCTTGACCATGTTGTGAGCCTAGTTTTCATTTAAAATCAGTTTCACAAAACATGCATGCTGTTTTGTGAAATGGGTAGTATAGCAAAAACTAGCTTTATATACAGGTTTTACACTTGTAGATGCCTATTTTCTCAATAATGTCATGTTTTGGCTTAGCCATGCTTTTAAATGAATATGTAGCATGTAGGTGATGAATTATGAGCTATGAAATTAGAAGTTCAGATAAAAGTAGGTTATGATATTTGTTGTTGTTAAGGGAATTAGCAACAAGAAATCTAGGGTTTAGACAAGAAGGGAATGTTGGTGTGTGCCTGTTGATGTGTTGCAGGCATGGTTATCCATGGATGGATATTTTTTGGTGATTACCCTTGTTAGATGGTTGGCGCTCTTGCCCAGACAATGTTAAGGATTGGTTCGTGGAGCGACCACCCATGACAACAGTACAACGATGAGACCTACATGGTACGACTTAGCTAAGTAACTAGATGTTCTCCCAGTGATGTATGAGTCAGTTAGATGTGTAGAGAAGGAAGGGGTACTTCCCGATTCTACCTGGCACAAGAGGGGGCATATGGGATTGAGGGTTACTCCACTTATGTACAACGGTGAAACCTCAGTGGGCAAGTGCATACTGGAAACTCTTTGGAAAAGCCTCATAGTGATCTCTTGGCGCACACCCTGGAAGTGTGTAAGGTACTGACGGGTACCGGCAAAAGAGTTAGTGATGACTCGTGGGTAAAGTGTATAACCTCTGCAGAGTGTTAAATTGAATATTCAGCTATGCTCATGGTTATGAGTGGCATGGACCCTCACATGATTAGTTGGGTGGATGTTTTTCCTTGGTTAAGAAGTGGTTGAATTTTTGGATGTTAAAGGAGATCTGTTGCACATCTTTCCTTTTGAAAACTGCTTCTCCGTAGCTTTAGGCAAAAAATAGCTTTTATGCAAATTGAACCCTAGAGGATAGGAAATCTTGGTTTAAGCCTCCATGTCATACTTTCCCCATTTGCTGAGTATTGGAAATACTCACGTTTGCTTTTCAGAAGGTGAAATTTTTGAAGAATATCCTAAAGACGATGCAGAGTTCTAGGCTTGTGGAGCTTCCGGTCGACTACCTGAGAAGTGGGCATTGCGCTATTATTTATTTTCGCTGCTATGTATTTTTTTCTTTAGATCGTGTGGTCATTTTGTAATAAATAACTTTGTAATAATGAGAAATGTGTATGTTTTCAACTTGTTATAGCTTTGTCCTATATTTAAGTCTGCATGTCATTTATTTTCCACACTTACGGAGTACAACATGTACTCACACTTGCTATTTCCATCCAAATATACATCAAACGCTGCTCAGATAATGAAGGAAAACCAGACTAGTACATTGATGAAGATGAAGATCGCTAGGCTGGTGGATCCCCTTGTCGATTGCGTGTACAATATGGGAGCTTCACTGTGTTTTGCTAGTGTTCTTTAGTTAAAGACTTTGAGGTCTTTCTATCTTGTTTAAGTTAAACATTGTAATAATGGCACTGTATGTAATACACTAATGAAGTCATTGCATGTATAAATTTGATCCTAGCATACATGTGGTTTACATCTAATTTTGTCTCTTTATAAAACCGGGTGTGACAAGAAGTCTCATAAGCGCAGTCAAGTTTCTAAATGGTGATGCCCAAGATGTTGATTTCGTGTTGGTTGCGGTGATGATGGAAGAGATGTCTTGTTATCAGGTCCTTGACATTGCTACAAATATGCATAGAAACGTCTAAGTGATTAGTAAGTGTGAAGTTTCCTACTGAAAGGATTCGAGTTCTTATTTATGCATGCATCCCTCTATATACCTTCCTTGATTAATTTGATTACATATTTTTTAAAATTATTATGCTAATGAGTATTATTGTTTTAACCAGTGATGTCAACTGAGACAACACTAGACATTCTGAAGACATCCGTTGATCTTGGTGCACATTTTCTGGTGAAGAAACCTCTTGATAATAATACTATGTGTAGCATGTGGAAACATCTTGAGCTAACTATGGCTCAAAGAATGGAGTGAATTCAGCATTTAGTTCGTGGTTGTGATCTTTGCAAATGCTTGTTATTTATTTTTTATATAATGACAAAAGTTTTCTTAACATAGTGCATTTTCAACTTGGATCAAATAAGATGAGTCACCATGGCTCACAACCCACAAATCACCAACGTAGATTCACATAAGTAAGAAAATGCATGACCTTCTATATATTTTGTGTGTATGGATACATATAGGTCATACTAGAGAACAAAGTGGTACTAAAAGTGGTGTCACAGACTCATCTGGTGTACAAAGTGCTGCTGAAATAGAGTCCATGAACATGGGTAGTTCTGATATGCATGCCTCCACTGCAAGTAACATCGAAGCCTAGAGCATTGTCAACTATCCAGACTCTAATGATGGTGAAACAGTGGATAATGGTTGTGAGGGAGGCAAAGACTACAGAGATGGCACTCCTCCAAACAACTAAATGGCACCAGAGTTCTAGGGTGATGTCGAGAAGCATGGGTTTGGAGATATAGCCATATAGGGTCCAACCATGTTTTTAATAAAGTTGTGTGATTGATGCTAGACATTGATATATGTTTATGGTAGTGCATGTATCATCATGTAAAATAAGATCTCATGTTGATGAGAACTCTCAAACATAATGGAATGCTCGTCTTGTGTTGCAAGTAACTTATGACATTTAATTTTGATACTTCCACCTACTTTGGCTAAGCAAAATGTGTGCTCTTTTAGAAATGTTTAACCAGCATCTAGACTAGTCTTAGACAAGCCAATTTCCCAAACAAACCTACTGATAAACTAGTTAGGTTGTAGGGACAAATTGCTTCCATGCCAAATAAGCATATGTAGTGAACAATAAATTTGGGATATTTCTAAAACAAGTTAACAACTTTTTTGTTTTTCTTGAAAAGCTCACCAGACATTTGCAGAATTATCAAAAACTTAGTGAGGAAGTACCTCTACTATGCCACATGCATGCCAATAAACCTGCATGAAAAAAATCCAAAATTTCATGTAGATCATTAAATGAGAATTATGGATGGTTGAGAGGTTGAAGGCATGATCGACTTGAATGAGTCATCAATGAATTATAGAGAAAAGAGAAATCAACCTAGTTAAGGTAGTCACACGTCATGATGGCTACAGGGTGCAACACAAACTGGATTCATTATAATCGCTTCAATCAACTTGTCATTATTATTAGGATTTATCTCTATAAAGGTTAGATACATGATCTTATTAGTTAGGTGCAGAATATGCTATGCAATATGCAATACTAATATGAAATGAGCACATATGATTAATTTAGTATGCCACATGCGTCAGCACATCCGGGAGGATGCATATATCTTGGGCAGATATTTGACCATCACATTTAGATGTAAGGACCGTTCATATCTCTTTATTTTGTTTTGGAAACCCTTCTTTAGAAGTAGTGTTGGTAATGATGTCACGCAAGTTATTTCAACTTACCATATTTTGCCTCGTACTTTGAATAGTACCCTACACTCTGCAAACAAGTTTGTAGATTTATTGTTTTCTTCAAGAAATATGATCTATCAAGGAATCAAGCTCAACAAAATTCGTAATGAACTACAGCATTGTAAATAAACATGCATCTATCAAGGCATAAAGCTCATCAAAATTTGTAATCAAGGTGGGCCTACATGGTGGCATGGGTGTACAGACCTACACCCAATTTTTTTTTTTGCAAAAAGTTGATTAGTTTGTTGGCAGTTTTCAACTTTTGAATTGGAACTTGGCACCTGCATAATCCTTTGCTAATCTGATTTTACTCCATAAGCACTTTGTTTCTTGAGAGCCACCTTGTAATGGCACATGAGCTAGACCGCAATTCGTGTGTGTAAACACAAGACTCAAGACATCAACTACTCCATTCTACTCAATGCATTTTCTAAAATTTACATGTTGTTCAGCCCAACACCAAAATGTGCAAAGCTCCTAGTGGCTTAACCTAACTCCTATAGAACTAGCTCCCGGTGGCCCAACACCAAAACCTGCCCTCCTGGAGACCTGAAGGCACGCACACAAGTCATGACGCTCAGTGGAGTGGAGGTGGCGCTCAATGGTAGGGCAGAGAGCAATGGCACGATCGTGACAGGGTGAGGCTACAGGACCAAGTTGGGGTGGGACGGCGCGACCGAGGGGGAGCATGGTGGTACGAACGCGGCAAGATAGGGTGGCACAATTGAGGTGGGGCAAGGTGGTGTGGCCGTGGTGGGGTTAGGCGGGGCGAGGCTGTGCGACCACTGTGAGTATCAGTTTCCTAAATGCTTGTTTTAATTTGGAAAATGAATGCTATGCAAATTGTAGAAAACTCAAAAATTAAGAGAAAGGCCACTGATTCCAAAAGATGAAGAACCGTAAAGTTGTATTGTAATTTCAATTTTTGTTTTGTAGTTCTGTTATATTAGTTGAGATATTGTCATTGTTATGAACAATTTGTGCATTGCATCTTGTTATTGTTATCGAACAATTTTTTTAGCTATGTATACCAATTGTTAAAATACTGGACCCGCCATTGTTTGTAATGAGTTAGGTAGTATTGTATTGTAGGAAAATACTAAGCTCACTCAAGGACTGAGCCACACCCAGGCTAGGCTCCATCTAAGGGTGTAGGCTAAAATATCAAAATTTCTTGTATAATACTGTAGAAAACAATGTACCCGGCCCATGGTCAGCCCTTCTTATCCCAAGGCTGAGATCCATGCTCTCTCAATTCAACTTTGATAGTAAGTTCCGTAAACTCTCTTTTCACCACAAAAACTATATATATGATACCTAGTAGAAAATTGTGTTACAATATACAACTACTATTACTTTTCAGTGATATGAACTGTTTTCGCACGTTTATGAACTGTTTTTGTAAATTTTGTGCAAATCTATTGTGTATTCCAAATAATCATCAAGCTTCGTCTAGGTCATCTCAACCAAGGTTATGTTCTTTCTCTCAAACACCCCATTTTTCTGCAGAAAAGCTGGGGCAAAACACTGGTGCTTAATCCCATTCTCATCAAATAAAGCTCTAAATAGAGAAATCTTGAACTTTGTACTATTATCACTGTGAATTTCTTGAAGAGGACCATGGAGTTCCTTTAGAAAGTGTCACAGCTAAGCTCTGAAAGTGTTCAAACACTTCATACTTGCTTGTAAGAAAGTAGACCCAAGAGTATCAAGAAAAATCATCCACAATCACAATAGCATACCACTTACCACCCGCCGAATGAACCAGGGAGGGCACTACAGTTTCCATATAGAGTAATTCCTCTGGGTGCTCAGCTACCACCAGGTTAACTTGTGAGTGAGACCGGCAATCATCTTACCATACTGACAAGAAGTACAAACAAAAAATTTCTCAAACTTTAGCTTAGGCAATCTCGGAACAAGTCTAGACTACTCAACCAAGTGAGCAAATCAAAACTCATGTGGCCTAGTCTCCAATGCCATATCCAAAAATCAAAAGATGGCATAGTGATCAAAACACTTAGAAGAACCACAAAAACTAGATAAATCAGCTCAAAACTCACTGTATGTATTGTTGTTAAAACTCACTGTATGGACGAGGTTGTGAGTTCTCATGCCTCATGCCTCATGCAGGCATGCATCACGCATTAGACAATATTAACTTACTTCTTTACCTTTTTTTTACAACGCACGAATCTAGTGGGTGGGCACACACACAAATAACGAGTTTGGGATGGCACAAGTGTAAAACAGCAGACTCTCAATGGCATGCACACAAATGTCTCAACTTGGAATTGTTTGCTCGAGGCAGCTGAATTTTTGTGTGATAATCATACTCAACCTCCACTTCATCTCGTAGTATGAGGTAGAATAAGCTCGTGGCCACCAAATCCAACAGAAGCATATACCTTAGCTTCCTTACACAACATACATAGAACTTGTCTTGAGCAGGCAAACACCGCTTCGGACAACAACACCATGGTGTTGGAGCTCTGTTGTTGTCAATGCACCGTGATCACCCCTAACCATGGCTTGACAATGAAGAAGACTAGCTTGACTGATGGATCGCTGGGCATTACCCACTCACCCCAAAGTAGGATAGGCCATCACCACCATCCTCTGAGAGGAAGAACTCAAATCTATCGAATTCGACTTGGATGGGGTGGTATGGGGCAACCAGTCTTGAAGGGTGGAAGGAGTGGTGCCGCACACCGGGTTCAAGGGAAAATTGAGTCTTCTCATCATGATCATCATCCATGATGTGAGCATGCGGCCATTGGCAGGTACAAGGTCTTGGTACTTCAAACTGGAACCATAACAAAAGTAGCATCGGGTAGCCCATGATGTTGAATGAGCTTGAGAAAGTCAAGGTTTTTGGGGAAGTAACCGAGTAGGTGATTCGGGTGGACTCGGGCTCGGGCACTACGGATGGCTAGGTGCGGATGGGGCCGTGGGGGTTAGGGGGTGGCCGCCTGGCTAGGTGACAGAGTGGGCCGCTTGGGCCGTTGGGCATGGAGCCTCGAAGGAGTGGGCTGATGTCACACCCTAAAATTCCAATTTTGGGTTGAAGCATTTTAAAACAATAAAATAATATATTTTTCTAAAATTTAAAAGCTTTTTCAAAAAAATTAGAGTTTAAAAAAAATTATTTTGTGTGATGAAAAATGTATTTATAAAATATTAGAATAGGTTAAGGAATTTCAAGGTTGGATAAATCCTTATTTTATTTTTCCCATATCATCCAAAAATCCTCCATGGACAATCTCATCTTAGGTCCATTTGATCCAACCCAACGTGCACAGTCTTTTCAAAATGTTTTTCTCTCTAGTCTATTACTCCAAACCAGCAGCATGCCATAAACCTTGCATCACGTTGGATTGCTAGCAGGATGGCCCACATGTGTTCTAAAACAAGCAAAACCGGCTCATTTCCATGTGCATGTATCTGATCATTTCCATCCACCACCAAATGGCATCGTCCCTTCGCATGGTAGCCTTGGCCAGTCAACTAAGCTCGAGTAAGTGCTCAATCAAAACGCATTGACATCCATCAAGTAAGAAAAACCAGTGACCACTCTATCCTCTAGCAATACAGAGTGGAAACCGCCACTTTAATAGCAATAATGGCAATTGAAGTCGACCGCCGTTACTACTCGTCGCCAGCCTCATTTTCTCACGCAGTTTTGGAGTTGAATATAGCCTTAAATGCAAATCTTGACAATACCGAAGTGGTAGGTCTCATTGAGAGCTTCGATTTGTACCTATGGAAGTCTCCATTTGGATAATTGATCTAGGAGTTATTGCCCCCGAGATTAGTGCTGCACAGATAAGGCTGAATTCAAACGGTTTATCTTGTGACACATTTTTAGAAATCAAGATGGTGTTTCTAGAAGTTCCAATGAATACCAAAATTGTAGATCTTTTCGAGTACTACTATATAGAGTCTGGAAAATTCCAATTTGGTGTTCGGACAGTGGAGATATCATCCTCAAACCTGAGCCATCTGTTTCATCTTCCATCCAGTCCATTTCATCTTCCACCTTCAGTCGTTTCCCCTTCACATTTCATGGCCAGCCACACCCAAGCTATCAATAGGAGATCCACACCCTCCCTTGCCCCTTCGCATTCCTCCCAAATCATAGACATTGCTACTGCCCTACCCATGCGCCGCCGCCACCATTCGTTGTCGTGACGACAAGTCTTCGCCAAGGAGGAGCTGCCACGTCGCCCCACCACCGTCGACGATGTATCTATGCTACAGCATGTCCTCTCAGTACCCCTACTCGCTGGACTACACTGTCGTGTCACCGGTGTCATCGCCGCTGATGTTGTCGTCGTCTCTGTGGTTTTTTTGTCACCGATCGTTCCAGCAAGGTGAGGACCTGAACTAGCCCATTTACCTCCTCTTTTCCCCTATATGGATGCCATTTGTGAGTCCTAATTGAACCCCCAGCCTAGCCAAAGTCCTCGCTGAGTTGTCACGGCCATCACTGTCGCAGACAGCTGTGCGGCCACCGATTGGCATTGGCGTTCCCCGGACAATTAGAGGTCGGATCACCATACCCTTTGACCAGCACGTGCCCCTGGATATCCTACATTCCCTCACTGAACCAATTGGCCGTTAGAGCCCTAAAGCCACTGGGATTATGATCGCCATGCCACTGTACCAGTTTGGAGTTCTGCGCATGCAGCACAGGTTCATATCGCATTCTCAGGTGAACTAGCACTCTAATCCATGAGTCCTTTTGTAGAGACGTGCCTTTGCTAGTCTTGTACATCATGCCAAATTGGTTTGTCCATAGCTGCAACAGAGCCCCATTCTTGACATTGCAATCCCTGCTGCCCAGTGCCTGCACACGTCCTGCAAACCTAGAACGTCAGCCGCATTCCCCAGTAGACCGGAGCTCGAATCACTAATCCCTTTCACCGAGATGTGCCCCTAGTCATCCCCAAAAACCCTAGAAGCAGTTCAGCCAGAAGAGCATCGACGCTAATGATGTTGTGGTCGCTGTGCCGCTGCCCCCATGTATAGGTGTGTTTCGCGCGTCCACCCGGAATTCATTCGCGTTCAGGTCAATCAATAGTGGTTTTGATGCACTAACTGTGTCACGTTGTGTTACATCACATTGTCTATGTAGACTTGTGAGGGTTCCCTCAGATCTACAGTGATGCCACAAGGAACGCAATCCCAACTTCCAATGTCGTTTCATAATCTTGGCCGAAAGTTGCAACCAATTGACCTCCTTTTCAGGTGAATTTCTATCCAAACATCCACCCTAGCATTGTGTTCCTTATATATATGAAGCTCTGTGTTCAAGTACTTGCGTTGAATTCAAATTTATCTCTGGGAACTCGAGCATATTCTTCGCTATGTTTGTGCGCAGCCACCACCGAACCTGGGAATGTTTGTCGCTATTTTTCTGTTACCTCAGAACTCCTCTGCCAAGACCAACCAAAGAACCAAGCTTGCCTTCTCGCGTTCTACACCATGCTCTCCTCAATTTATTGAAACTCACTTCTGCCCGACGTCAACGTCAGTGACCGCCACCGCCGTCGCCTGTGTCCTCCATCACCAGCAACACCGAGAGCCCACCACTGGCCATCGCTTTGTTCCACTCTGCTCCAATTGTCAGTTAGGGTTTAATAAGATCTCACATGCCATCTTGATCGGACATCCTTTTTGTTTCCTATTCGGTACGACCCTAAAATTCCAACACGCCATCACCATATCATCATTGCATGCACCGAGCCATTCATTCTTTTCCCAGCCAATATCATGCCATCGCCATAGGGTTTTCCTTCGACAAATAATTGGTCGAGAATATTTTCAAGAAATATTCTGGCTCCTTTTTCTTCAACCCTAATTTAATCTTCCGAGAACAGGTTCTCCTCCATCTAATCTCTGATTTGAGCAGTTCTTGTACCAAAATTCTTCTAAAATCATATCATATCCAACCATAGTGTTTTTATGATGTGTTGTCTCTTTTTGTTGTATTGTTTCTTAGTTCTTTTGTGCTTTCTCTTTTGTCAGTAGATCTTGAGAGAAGAATATGGCATTTCTAGAGATTCGATGAGCTACACAGTCGAGACTATGAGATATGCCCAAACCGAGTTTATGAAGATAACTAAGCAACAGCTAAGCAAGTGTCCTTGAACATCTTGTACCTATTTTAGGATTTATATGCTAGATGTTTATCCTTCATGCATGCTTGTCTAAATTGGAATCCCATGATTAGGTATACTAGCAATTGTCTAAATATCTTTGTCCCTGTTGATTGAGTCATGGGAAATAAAGGGCAGATATGCTAGTCACTGTCTTGGTTGGGGTAGATGTTAAACTTGACTGATGTTTATGCAACATGAATCAGGTATGGTAATCTTTCGTAGCAACATGGATAGGGATCCTAACAACATGGTTGGTATGTGGATGATGCACGAAGGTGCATGTGTTGTGCTGCACGGTGGGAATGTGTCTATTCCTGTGTGGGGTCCTAAGGACCGGTTCCTGAAGCATGTAACCCAGCTAAACAGCGCAACCACGAGGCCTATATGGGTACGGCCTAGCTAATTAATTAGCCACCCCTCTGGTTCTGTGAGCACCATTGGATGGTTGAGTGTCACAAGAGGAGGCTTCTGTAGTGATGGAACCACTGTTAGCCGTGAAACCTCAGTGGGTGCTTGCAGGTCGGCTAGAGCTTTTTAAAGGCCATGTAGTGATCTCCTGGTGCACACTACGGAAGTGTGTAAGTGCTTGGCCAGCATTGCAACATGGAGACTGTCACCTGGTATTGTGGGTGATAAAATCATAACTCATGGGTAAAGTGTGCAAACTCTGAAGAGTATAAAACTAATCGATCAGCCGTGCTCACGATCAAGAGCGGCTTGGAGTTCTTCTTAATTAGTTGGGATCAGGGTTCTGGTATGGATAGTCGGGTAGCCAGGTAATGGGATTACCTGGTGAGTTATGGTATTTGAATATGGAATATCTAGTGAGTTTGGTAGTCGGATGGAATCCGATAAGTTGTTCCTCTTGTTTGCGTTGTGCCTTCACACTTAGTAAATAGGATGTCTGATTCTTGGAGTTATGGATTAAGGTTGCTTAGTGCAGTAAAACAGTATCTAACCTTTTTCTTGACTTAAGCCCCATGTCATGCTTTTTCACACTTGTGGAGTACATTATGTACTCACACTTGATATTTCCAATAATAAATGCTGCTCAGTAGGAGAAGACTACAAGGAGATCAAGGAAGCTGAAGGTTATAATGAAGACGGAGTGTCCTAGGTCGCGTTGCCCCAGTCGATTGCCTGTGGTGCGCCCTGAAGCTTTCGTTGGAGTTCCCTCTTGTTCTTCTGCTGTTGTTTAAAAACTCTAGTATCTATTTCAATATAATTGTTTTCTTTGATATAGAACTGTATATCACTTATTATGTCACCGCATGTATGATAAAATTGATCCTAGCATACATGTGGAATACACCTAGTTATTCTTTTGAAAAACCAGGTGTGACAGCTGAGAAGTGTGACATCGCTAGATCAATGTGATGAGGAATCGTTCGGGTGTTCAGTTTTTGCCAACTGACAACCAAACCGAGCACCGACCCCCAAATAGCATGAAAACAAGAACCAAACCGACCACCGAACACCGAAAAACCAACAATATCGGTGGTTCGGTTACAGTTCGGTTTGGTTCTTCAGTTCTAGGTTTTTTTGCCTAGACCTAGTGCTTAAGCTAACATTGTCTCCTTTCTCTTTGATGCCTCTCCGACAAGGTATGGCCTTGGGAAGTCAAGATCTAGTGGAATTTGGAGGCGACTAGTACAAGAAGAGTTCTTTATATAGTGATGTGAGTAGAATGATTGGATCTAGATTCATTGCCTAAAAGAAAAGACATAAAATGTCCAAGTTTTCAAGCAACCTATAAGAGGGAGACAGATTCATTATCCGGTGTCTTGTCGAGCTTTTCTTTCATTGATTCATGTTTTTTTTCCTTAATTCATGTATTTCACAAAAACTCTGACATATGAAATGAGAGTTCAAGTGTAGCAAAGTTTAGTAGAAAATTGTCGTTGTCTCCTCTACGCCCGCAGGTGCAGAGGTGGACCCACAGCCTGTATTAGGGCGACGTCTCGGTCTTGGTCAGCATTCCAACGGCCAGATTCCCTCTGCAAGCATTGCCACTCAACGCATCCCATCTGGATCCCAAGAACTAGCAGCTTCCTGTCAGCGCGCCAGATCCTCTAGTAGGAACCAAACATGCTTGCTTCTCCTCTAGCAGGCAAGGGTGGGCAAAGGAACCAAACATACCTTGAACTGAGTAGACACTAATACAGAACCCTCATCACTATTTTACTGCTAGTTTTTTTGCTAGTAATGATTAAGCGGCAGTTATAATCTAAGATTATTACTCTCGACTCTGGAACTGGCAGTAATAGTAAGTATCACTACCAGTTCATGTAATAAACCGATGGTGTTGACCCCCCCCCCCCCTTAAATCTGACTATTGTCAACAACATTACACATGACATATTCAGAAAATAGCACATATACACAAATATATATACATACAAAATTCATCACAAATCTTTCTAGATCGACAAATATTCATAAATCACATACACACACAATTCACATGTCATTCAGAATAGTTTTACATCAAGCTCGGAAAAAGAATCTTCAAGAACGATAAATAGTTCAAGCTCTCTTGCTACCTGAAGCTGTCAAACTCGAGTGCTTATTGAAGGTTGTGCTATATATGTCGGTCATATCACTTCATTATTGGCGGACCCGATGAGTTGTTCTTGAATTGCGTTGATGTGATGTTGCAGGAGTTAACTTGTCTTCAACTTGATTACATGTCATTAGAAGAATTGAAGAAATCAATCCTTGAACACATATAGAAACTGAGAACTAGGCATCAATATGTATTTACATACCTCAGCATCATCTTGGACCACCTTGTCTCCAGTGAATCCATGCATGAACTCACATACATAGAAGGCACATAAATTGTTGTCCGATTCCTGACTGTTACATTAACAAAAGATATAAAACACCAATGGCATGGAATGAGTCATTTAGCAGGAATCGGAGACATGAATATTCCATACGTACCGGAAAGTTGGTTCGAATATCAAACTCCTTCATGTATGGATCGTATTGAACACTCTTCTTACAATATCATGTGTATGCGTGTTCGTGATTAATTATGAATAGTATTATTGGACTTAGATTCAATTGAATGGAAGATTACTGAGCGAATAATGAAATGATCGACTTTACCTATTCTCCACTTCGTATCCCAATAGGCATACAACTTGCTTGGCCTGATACGTGGTTTCAGGAAGCACATTCCCTTCTTGTAGCAAGTCACCCAAGAATCATAACAACTCATTGAAGTTATTATCGAACCAACCATTGCTAGCCTTCAATTGCAGCAATGTCAGCAGTGTATGCAGCTTTGTGTGCTCATCCTTATAGTTCGGAAATAAGGGTGTTTTAGAGTCCTCTATCATACGCTAAAACTTTTGATGTTGTCACTCACTAGTGAAGTCCCCATCACGCAACATCTGATCTGTCATCTTCATCATCGTGGACCAAAATATCTTCAAACACTAGCATATCATTGTCTTCGTCAGCCATCATATCATTTCATGTGTCTTCTACGACAGTGAGTTGGCCTTCATGTTCAAATGTTCAATATCCTCATCTTCACCCTGTTTGGTCCAATGAGTATAGCAAGGCTAGAAACCCTTCTGAAGAAAGTGTGCACAGATATAATCTATGCTTGAAAACTGCTTCTCATTCTTGCAATCAGTGCATGAACAACATATATAGTTATCACAATTATTTGACTTGTACATTGTGGCAACGCTCAAACAAGCTTCCATGCCGTTAAAGAACCATGGATCTCTACAGACAATATCATATATCCATATTCGGTCCATCTGCAATTTTATCAATTATTATAAATCATTAAATTAATATGAAAGAACTATCCATTTAATTAATTATTGTCAACAAAATAGAATATAATGTTAAATAATGACAAATAAATTTGTACCTAGAATATGTATACCTAAAATCGAGTATCTTAAATTCACTAAGTCAATTGGAGCTCTAGGTCGTTCAAAATTCATCATCATGGAACAAGCACCTATTTTCAAAATCTAGAGCAATATAATAAGTAAATCTAAGTACAATTGAAATGTAGATGAACGTACTAACCTAGATCATTTGTACCTAAAATAAATTATCTTAAATTCACTAAGTCAATTAGAGCTCTAGCTCCTTCAAAATTCATCATCATGGAACAAGCACCTATTTTCAAAATCTAGAGCAATCTAGCTAGTAAATATAAGTACAAATGAAATGTAAATGAACTTACTAACCTAGGAGCACACACGCATGGATTCCTCCAAATTTTGAAGCCTCCCCGTGCAAGATCGCCACAAAGAGCCACCACCGAGTATAACAGAGCTCCTCTCTATTCTGCTAGGTCTTGGAAGTCAAGGGATTATGTACTGTGACAAATAACTGTTGGTTCTAGACACCAACCGATAGTGACAGCGGGTATCCGTCACACCCCAAAAACCCTAACCTAGTCACCAAGCACGCACATGCATCACGACATCATGCTTCATGCTTATGGTTTTGTTTTAAGTGTTCCAAAAACTTTTTGAACATGTTACATTGGTAAATTACTTGCATTTCCACCATATGTTTATGTGTGGGAATTTTTTGAAGGTAGTTTATATAGCCAAAAACCATTTAGGAAGGATAAGGAAAAGAATTGTTTGAAACAGGGAAAACAAAGAGGACTTTTTGCATGTGGGCCTAGCCCGTGGTCTGACTGAGGTTACCTACGGTCTGATCACCAAAGCTCAGAGCACAACTTAAGACCCCCCCCCCTCGACTCTCTCACTCACTCTCTCACTCATTTCCTTCTTCCACCCAAAACCGACAGAGACAGGAGAGCTCCACCTCGACCACCATGATGGCTGGAGATTGACAAAGAAGGCTTCCCTAAGCTTCCCAAAGATTACCCCGAGCTCCCTCATGCCATCTTCCTCATAGGAGAAGCCTCCCCATGTCTTCTTCCACCTCAAGGCCAACCACCACCACGGAACCTAATCTTCGAATTGAAGCCTCCCTATAGTCGGCCAACCCTCTAGAAAGTTTCCCCACACCAAGTTAAGACTTCTCTCTGACCATTTCCCCATCATCCCTGAGCTCAAATCGATCCCCATTAGCTTAGACCTGAGCTCCACCCCTAGTCATGGACATCATCCATGGAGTCATCGAGTTTGGCCCCGTGCATGTAACCCAAACCTCCTAAAATGAACTCCCCTAGCCTTGTAGAGTGTTTTGGTATGACTCTTGGATGAAGGCGTCGCTGGAGCCTTCATCGTTGACATCGCCGAGTTGCTACTGTCAAGGCCCAGCGGTCTAACCACCACCTGGGTCAGTCTGATTGCAAGGATGTAACTTGGCCGGTTAGACTCCTTTTCAAACTATATAGTCAAGAGTCACACTACCATCGTGGCTAGTCTGATAGCCAGACTCCACGGTCTAACCGCCATAGGCCTAGTCAGGCTAGGTCTGACCATCAGGTTTACTCAATACCATTTTATTCTCTATTTGACCCCCATGTTTTGACCGCCACCCATCCCGGTCTATCCTTCAGCCACTCAGAACCCATTGAGTTTAGATTGCCTTATGCCATGTTTAAATCTTTTATAGTCCAATAGTTTAAGCATTCTTTTGTAAATGTTTTTATAAAATGTCATATTTCATCTTGTTCCTGATCATGGTCATAAAGTATATCTCTTAGATTGTTCTTTTATTTATTCGATGCATATCCCATTGATTAGAGAGTGACATGTCAACGGTTCAAGAAGTCGAGATCGACATCGAACTGGAGGTGTACATGAACGAAGCACCAAAAAACCAAGGCAAGCATCTATCATATTGCACCCTTATTTTACAATGGTAATGTGAATTAACTTGCTACTATTGTTTGGGTTAGTTGCATTAAGTTTGAGTTATACAAGTCAAATGGATAGATCCTATATTGTTGCATTACCTTCTTTGTGATTGATGTTACTATTTCCTTGTAACCTTGGGTAACAAACAGAATCAAGTCTAGTGATCGCAATAAATGCTTAGCTATTCTTGGAGTATCGGTAGAAGTCGAGTGGTGAATGTCGCCATCATTCGCAAGTTGTAGGACATGTAATACAAACTCTATGATGATTGTTAAGTCAATGTGGTAAGTATGTTGGTTATGAGACTTGAGCGGGTGGTAGGGACATATGAGATATACGGTACTGATAGCCTCTCGTAAGTTACAATATTATTTCCAAGCTCACTACATCACCATACCATCAATATTCCCATTGGGTGAGAACCTACATAATAGAGATGCAATCGGTCGAATTGCCAAGTGGTCAGTTGAACTTGGAGAATTCGATGTCCATTTCGTACCTCGAACAAGAATCTAGTCGCAAGCACTTCTTGACTTCGTGGCCGAATAGATAGAACCAGATCAACCCTAGGATGACAACGACAACCTATTAGATGTATAGACTTTATTCTTCGATAGATCACTCACGCTTCAAGGCATGGGGGCTGGGATTATATTAATCACTCCAACAAGAGAAAGTCTATAATACGCTTTATAGATCGATTTTGGCTATGAATAATGTAGCATATATGAGGGTCTGCTCACTGAACTCCGAGTAGCTTCTTCTCTTGGCATCTGACGCCTGCTTGTGAAAGGGTCTTCACAGTTAGTGGTGAAGCAAGCTAGCAAGGACTATAAAACCTATGATAAGAGGGTTTGTAATACACTTTACAGATCGATTTTTTGCAAAGAATAACATTGCTGAATATGAGGGTCTGCTCGCCAGGCTCGGAGTAGTTTCTGCACTTGCCGTTAACCGCCTGCTTGTGAAAGGGGATTCATAGTTGGTGGTGAAGCAAGTTTGTAATGAGTATCAAACCTTGGATAAGACCATGACATACTACCTTGCAAAGGTTAGGAACTTGGAAAAGAAATTTGTCGAACTGGAGGTCAAGTATATCCCAAGAAAGGACAACTTCCATGCTGATAATCTTGCCCGCATGGCATCCTCATGTTCTCTAGGACAACCAATAATTTTTATAGAGAAAATCTGAAAGCCATATGTGAAATCATTAGAGGACGCAACCGAGGGAGCGGTGGTCTAGAAGACCTATAACTAGCTCAGAGGCGCTCACCAAGGATTGACGCTGCTAAAGGAGTCACGGGGAACTCGTGGCTCTACTCGAAAGAGACGTTTCATGGATGACCACAATTGACAAGTACTTTCAAGATCTAGTTGTGCCTGACAATGATGTACTGACTGAGCAAATTTCCCATCAATCTAAGATGTATACCTTGGTGGATGGCGTTCTTTATCGAAAAGGCACTCGTGGAGTACACATGAAATGCATCTCTTAGAAGCAACATAGAGAACTACTCATAGAAATCCAAGGAGGGATGTGTGAAGCTCACACTTCATTTCGAACCCTAGTCGCAAAGGCATTCAGACAAGATTTCAATTGGCCTATGGCTCTCCACAATACGAGTGGGTTGGTAAAAAAGTGCAGAAGCTGTCAATTTAACAACAGAAGAGTGCATCAACCCGCTCATGCCTTACAGATAGTCCCTTTGTCGTGGCCATTCATGACTTGGGGGCTGAATATTCTAGGGCCCTTCCTGGTAGCACCCGGATGCTTCAAGTTTCTACTCGTTTCAATTGACACCTTCACCAAGTGGATTGAAGTTGAACCAGTCAAAAAAATCATGTCAGTGGTCACCAAGAAATTCATCATGAAAAGCATCATGACAAGATTCGACATCCTGAGTAGGATCATCATCGACAACGGTACACAATTCTCTAGTGCAGCGTTCATCAATTACTGCGAGGAACTTGGACTACAGTCTGCTTTGTGTCTATGGCACATGCACAAAGCAATGAACAGGCTAGACTAGCAAATAGCCTAGTACTTCAGGGAATTAGAACCTGCATCTTCAACCGCTTATCTGCCTATGCTAAAGCCTGGGCTTCCGAGTTGCCTAACGTACTCTGGGCACTTCGAACGACGTCCAGCAAGGCAACGGGTGAAACATCTTTCTTCCTAGTCTATGGGGCCAAAGCAATGCTTCCCTATGAACTAAAGATCAAATCTCCCCGAGTTGAACTATACGCCGATAATGACAAAATCCTGAGAAGACAGGATGACCATAATGTTCTCGAGGAAAAAAGGACACAAGTGTTGATAGGATCATCGTAGTAGCAGCAAGCTCTACGATGCTACCACACCTAGAACATCTGTAGAAGATCTTTTCAACCCAAAGATCTGGTTCTGTGACTCGTACAAAGCCAGAAAAACAACAACAAACTATCCCTGAAGTGGGAAGGTCCCTATAGGGTGGTTGAATCCAATCGACCCGGGTTATATAGGTTAGCTATGGAAGATGGTAAAGTTCTTAAAAATTCTTGGAATGTCAATTAGCTTCGTAAGTTCTATGTGTCAGTGCTTAGAATATATTTCGTAATATTCATTATCATATTATTAATATGCATATTTTTGCCTATCATCGAATGAATACCTTCAAAAAAATTGAGATAAGATGCAATTCAGGAACTTATACCCACGCGCGCACTTTGGTTTTTGGATTGCCCATCTAGGGATCCTTCACCAATAGCTAGTCAGGGCTTCATGTATACTAGGAATGTAGAACTTGTCATGCATATGTTTTTTCTAATGAGAAGGGAAGACATTTTGTTTCAGGGACTGCATGAAAACTCAGACGTTTTCCACTTAGAGTCGAGCCTAAGGATATCACGACAAATATCTCAACATCAAAACCATTTGAAAGAAATGTTGAAAACTTGTTAAAACTTTCTTGTATTCAAAAGAAGGTTCACAATCATACACAGATATTCTAGTAGAAATAGGAATATTCCATTTAACAACAATTTTTTAGCTCTTTTATAGATAAGCTAATGGAGAGATGATTACAAAAAGTCCTAAAAGAGCTACCCGGTGAAGAGGATGGAGAGACTATCCTAACTCTCCTACCTAATGAGAGGACAAGGTCAGCAGCGCCCTAACTCCTGGCTGAACTCAATGGTGTTGCAACCTGAGATCATCAACATCTCCGACGATGATGATCCGGGAGAGGTATTGACTCCCTACCACTGGTTGCTACTCCATGACAATGGTTTGGGGGAGGTATTGGCTCCCACCTGCCATCATCAGGGCCGTCATTGGCTACTCCCTCCGGCCATCCTCGTCGAAATAACACGAGGATGGAGAGGATCAAACATCGGGTATCTTGCCATATTTAATGGAGATGATGTTGGATGCTTCCTTCTTCTCTGCCTTAGTCGCCACTTCTTCCTCCTGTATTTCCACATCCAAAAGGTCCCAGTCCAGCTCATCTTGGACTTGAGGCACTGGGGGCTTGCCATCTTTAATAGGGACGTAGTGAGCTATAGCCTTTTTTTTAGCCTCCTCTTTGGAGGAGACATCAATGACCTCCACCACTGAACCACATTCACTGGGAGACGATAGAGGGGTGTGGGGTGTGTACTCGGGGGAAGTAGTTGAGTAGTCAGAAGAAGAGGTCGTGTACTCGGGAGAAGGTGGAGAATCCATAATTGAACTCAAGTTTGGTGTGGTTGAGATCCAGCACCCAAAGGTTTATATAGACCAACAGGTCAGGAGGCGAGATGCTTCACCTCCCAAACATTATTCTGGTCGAGGCTATATTATGAGTCATGGACACCCAAGCGATGCTTGGTCATCAACGCTACATCTTTTTAGCTGACCAACATAGACAAATAGGTGGACTTTGGTGCAGTCATTTACCCACTGGGTTTTCCGGTGCATGAGGGCAGTCGAGAAAATGGAACGATGATCCCTTCACATTCACAATAGAGAATGTTTTTCAACACCACACAAACTTTTCGCTGCTACAGTTCAACTTTTGAGCCTAGCCAGCAACCTATCCTATCTCTCTTGTACTTGGCAAGGACGGGATAATTTTTTGGGCCGACTAGAAAACCTACCCGGATGAGATAAAGAATTAAGTACACTCTTGAGAACTCAAAGGCATTTAGAATCCTGAGTCAATGATCTTAGAACCCAGGGAACTTGGTTAGATGCTTCATCCTAATCATAAATCCAAGTCTACTTGATGACATAGTCAGATAAAAGATTATCTTTGCTAGCTATGTATTTGAACCGTTGAAGCCTCATTTCATGTACTGATGGGGGCCTTGACCATATTAGGATACCCCAGGGTTTCCTGTAATTCTCGGGGCATATCTTTATCTATGGGAAGGGGATCCCTGAAAGAAAGAAAACTACACATAGATACCCAAGGCATTCGGCAATCGGGAAGGTCTATGTCGAAGAATAGTAAGGAGGAGTCCTGAGGACATACAACACTGCCATATATATATGGAGCCAAGGCCCTGTAGAAGAAAAATAGGCACCACGAGATATAAAAGCAAGACAAGCCAATAGAAGCCAAAGAGGAAGTCGCCGACTAGGTTTAGATCCATCTAGGCTAGCCACACCCTCTTATAACATGCTCAAATCAATACAAGATAAACATGGCATAGGGTTATTATCTTCTGTGAGGCTTGAACCTGTCTAAAACCCCAATATGTTCCCCTTGTGATTCACCTTCTCAAAGCATCCCCCAATTCTTCAACAAATTCGTTAGATTGGCGGTTCACTAATCATCGATAGTACCCATAATGAATAAGTCTTGTGAGTATCTTCATACTCATGATGCTATTGTTGAAGTTTTGTAGGTAATGATGATTTAGTTTATGGCTAGTTCGTACCCACTGATGACGGTAATAGGCAAGAATAATAATTTGCTACTCGTGGTGTTCCGGTGACATCTTTGGGCATATGGTGTCACTTCTTTTGCTATTTTTAGATGATATATCCACTGTGCAGAAATGCTCATGTGCTAGGTTATAAACTTGATGTATTTTGCTTAGCCAAGCACTTAAATTGTTGTATGTTGAGAGCTTAAACTTGTTAATTGGCTCTCATCTTTTAAATTTCAGCAAGTAGTACTTTGAAATTGTGGAACCTGTAATCACTTTAAAGACTTGTAATATATTTAATCTACTTGCTCTTTATTTTATGTTGTTGTGATGAGGCTTGTTGTATAGGTTTGTGTTCCAATCTTGAGCATAAAATACATACCATGACTACTAGAATTGCATTCTCTTTAAGCATTTGCATTGCGATTGTGGCTTTGAGATGTGGGTTAGCACGTGTTTAGGACCAAGAACGGTGACTAGAGGGGGTTGAATAGGTGCCTAAACAAAATTCTTACGAAATAGATGACCTTCTCCTATTCTTGAACCCAACGCACCTCAAAGCCATATGCCGAAGCAAGAAATACAAGAACATATAACAAGACTTTCAAAACCAATGCTCCTCTTCGATGGATGAGAACTCTAGGTTCCATTTAAGGCCATATCAAGATTCATAGCACAAGAAAGCAATCAACTAGAAGAAAAGCTTCTAAAACAATAGAACTAACAACCGGGAAAAGAGATTCCTCAAGTTGATGGATCCAGAGGACTGGGATGGTTCAAGACCAACTCATATGAGAAGGTTAACTCTCTAGCAACAGGAAGAAAACCTCTTACAAAACTCAAAAGGAGCAGCTCTCAAGGAAAAAGAAAATCAACAAGAAAACACTAAAAACTTGCACCAAAACATGGAAGCCAAAAGCAGTAGACTAGAAGGAGATGAACTAAGCATATGCAAAAACACTTTCTTCATTAAGCTTAGAGAAACGCCCTCTTTTGGCAGATTATAAAGTGTTTTTCTCACAAAAGCTTTCACCTAAATATAGGCTAAGTACTCCTCTCTCCTTCTCCACACAACACAAATGGAAGACTCTCAAAAATCTCCAATAACTTTCAAAAGCTCACCACCAACCACTAGCCATACCCCTCTATTTATAGGTACAAGGGGGCTTGCTTAATCCTTAAGCAATCATGTCCCTAAACTACCCTTCATGACTTAGTACCTTCCACTAGGGGTAGTTTCATCCAAATTATCCTCTGTCCATCAGATGGCCATGGCGCCTTCATGACTTAGCCTTGCCACGACACAAGCTTCACAATGATGCCTTGTTCCCTCCATCCTTCCACGGTTTTAAGGCAAAATCACGAAACTGTCTTGCACTCTTCTCAAAGCGTGACTCACTATTGCTTTCTTTGACCTCAAGCAAGAATCCCGATATTGACACGTGTACTCTATTTTGCGATCTTGACCGCTAGCAAGTCTCTCTCTCTCCTGATCCATCGGGCCGCCTTGTCAATTGCATCGGCATTCCCTGTGCTTGACATTGTCCACACGCCATCTTCATCCATCTTTGCATGGATTTCTTGACCTCCATGTGCACAACTAGGTTCACTCTTGACTCTGCCTAACCCCCTCGATCGTCAGCACCAAGCACCCTGCTTGGCACTGATCATCCCGTCGTCGACCGCCAAGTTGCATCTATCACCTGCACAACATGAGACAAGCAAACATGTACTTACAACACTATTTAACTCCATCACAAGTTAGTCAAAATCAAAATCCCTACAAAAATGACACATCTCTAAAAAATCGTGCCGGATGATTCGGTGTTCACTCCTCCTAAGCGCTGGACCATCCAACGTGTTAAACTCAAGAGACAAGCAGCATAAAATCCTCTCTGCAAGAAATAGCCTGACTTGTATTCATGTCCTTTGTCAGACCATCCAGCATATCCATTTTTGCCGGAATTCATTTTGCACCCCCATTGGAAAAATTACTCCGGGGAAGCATCCGGCGTACACATTGCCGAGTGATAGACCATTTGGTGTATACAAGTCTGGCAGAGCTAGTTTGCAACCTCTCTGCAAGAAAAGCTTTGGCATTCACTGATGTTTAATGCCTGACCATCTGGCATGTACATCAATTTTTGTTTCTTCATTGAAATGCTCCGGCATGTATTGCATATGAACGCCGGATCATCTAGTGACTTCATTTTTTCTCAGCGCTGGATCATCTGGAGTGTACAATTTTCATGGACTCAGAGACAAACATGCCAACTCCATTTTCTCTACAACTTTGGTTAGTTATAATCATAATTGCAGTACATAACCATGCTCATGCAGTTATAAAATCATCAACCAAATCAACAACATATCAATTACTCACCGCATATGAACCAAGGCACATTTCAACTTGGTTTCTTAATGTGGCACGTCGAGAGATGGGCATGTGCTAGCTCTCATCTTATTCAATGAATTGCTGATTTGATTAAATTGAATACAAATTGGATGGTTCTCACCGGTTCGTTGCTTGGTTGGTGTTGAGCTGCCATGTCGAGACTCCGCTTGTGGCAATGGAGACCTGCCTTGGGGCAACCTCGGATGGTGATGGCCCCCTTCAGGTCCCGATATCTTCATGCAGTGATACACGTAATGCGTTGCTTCCTTGAATGTAGGGAGATTAGTGTTGGGGGATGATCCCTAACAATGAATCTAGGGTGTACCGGATGATAGGTGCATTGATCGGTGTTTCTTGTGGTTGGATCAAATGGATGTAATAACGCGGGGATTTGTCCAGGTTCAGGCCTCATGTGGGATAATAGCCCTACATTGTATGTATTTTTTATGGATTAGATGAACTTGTTACAGAATGTTCTTCATTTACAAGCCGAGTCCTCCCCCTTTATATAACATAGGGAAAGGAGAACAAACAAATGGACCATGCCAAGCCCTACAGCAAACCTACTCCTGACAAAGCCAACTACTCCTAGGTCATCATTACGAGGAGTATGCACACCCAACCTGCTCTGGTCGCCCTACAGGCCCTATCACGTCCGTCGAGCGTTGTCACATTTCCTTGCAAGGCTGTCCCATAGTTGTAAATGACGTGGGATGGGTCACTTCAACTTTACGTTTGCCCATGACCATACTCACCGAAAGGAGGTGCCTGGGGATGGAAAATTTTGAGTGGATGACATTTAATATGGTTTGACTGGTTAGGTGAGTACCTGCACTACGACCAGCAGGGGCTGGTCGCAGGGTCTTCTCCTTCGACTAAGCCCTACCCTGGTCGTAGGGTGAAGCCATGGTTTCAAGGATATCAACCGCCAGCTAACATTTGTTAGTGTGGGGCTCGCACAGCAGGGCACCCCCTTACCTATTACAACAACAAGAGCCCTCAAGCTTTATCGCAGATGTGGTGGACTGAGTAGTTTGCCGTAGTGGCATGTGGTCTCTGTGCGTCTTGTGGTCGTGGTTGGGTTTGGTTGCACCACTTGGGCCCTAGGTGAGCGCATGTTCACCTTAGAGAGCTGTCATCGACATGGCTTGCTTTCATGGTTGACTCGGGAAACTGCATCCCGAGGGGAGGTTAAATGTATAGAGAGAGAGAGAGAGAGAGAGAACGTGGGGGAGAAATGAAATGGCACTGGACCCGAGGGAATTTGATTCCCCAAGCATGGCCTCTCAAAATTCAAAAGGATTAGAACCTATGACAGTTGTGATACCACGATGACCCTTTAAATTGGAGTGCCGAGGTCCCTCATGAAACTTTCTGTCATCTCCCGTAGCCTCCAAGCTTTTGCGCCCAGAGCACTTCATTTCTGCCTTCATTCTTGCCACTGAAGCACCTTTCTCCATCGTCCTATGGCGCACACTGGCAGTGAGCCCGCCTTCCCCAAGTCCAAGTGTGATGCAATGAGGAAGCAAATGCATGGCACCAGCTAGCTTACTTGTTGCCTGTCCTCTGGGTACCACTTTATGGAGAGCGCGCGTACTCCCACGATGGGGAGATCATGATGTTCTTCTCTTTCTTCTCGGCTGGCCTCGCGCCACCCTTCTCAGAGTTCTTCACCACCGTTATCTCCTTCGATGACATCTGCCACCTCCATCTCAACCCCAATTCCATTCTCAGGCTGAGCATTTTTGCTCATATGTGTGAGAACTTCATTGGGGTTGAACTATGCCTAGACCTCTTCTGGTTCTTCTACACATGACGGTCAATGACTGGGCTGGCCATCGGAAGCTACGGGTTCCACCTCAGCGATGGTGTTGTGGACTCCTACATCGAGGTGGACCTCAATTCATCATGATCGGGTTGAAGAGAGGAGTGGTTCTACCTCACAGAAGACAACTCCTTGGACAACCTCCGCGTGCTGACCTCACCAGTGTAGGTCATCGACAACTAGAGGAGTGCCCCCTCAACAACTCTATAGCTGCTGATACTCACCACACGGTTCAGCTAGCTCTGAGGGGCCGGGCTAACAAGGTTGGATATTGTTCATGACTTTGTGAAGCACCGGTTGTGCCCCTTGTAGAGGCGAGCACATCTGGCATTCCAGTATGCCGGGCCAGACGACGTCACCTAGGAGACCTCCTCAGGTAATATTGTAGCCATTTCCCTGGTGTTTTTTTGTTAGGTGTGCGACCTCTCATATCTCCCCTATTATCCAGATCTTACTGATGAGTCCATCGACTCACGGGTTCGGAGCCTAATGTCGGCTACCCCAAGGAAAGATGGCCCTCCGATCGGCACCCTTCCGCCGTGCGATCTTCCCTCATCGGAAAGAGCACTGCTCTAGAGGCTAAGTTTGGCATTTCCAAAATTTCTACCCCAACCTTTCCCTGGTTAGGGTTTTCCTAGGGTGATAGATTCACCAATTTGGTGCCTCCTTGAGCTTTTCTTGTCCTTGATTTATGTCTCTAAAAAGCATAAATATCATGTCCCAAACTTCCTAATAATTGTATGAATAACATTGGAATTTTGTGTGTACCACATGAACGTGGCACACACACAAATTTTATGTACATAAAGGGTAGTGACACACACACACATATAAGCATAATTCCCTCTCAAATTCGCATAGCTTAAAAACATGAACACATAATGACTGACCTTGATTTTGAGATGCCATTGGTTATGTCTTCCCAGATCGATGTAGAGCCATGACAGGGTACGGTACTTCGGGGAAGACAAGCCATAGATGTAGACGATGCAGGCAGACTGACATCAGAGTAGTTGCCAGTAGCACACTAGTGGTGGTGATGGCTTTCAAGTCTCTACAGCGCCCATAGGGATCGAAATTAGGGTTTTGGGGTGTCGTTGTTAGGCTAGACTTGGGAGCACAAGAGAGGCATCATGTTGGCCGGTTTCCCCAAAAATATAACGGTTCCACCACCGATCATGGGGCGCGTGGTGGGCCCTCATTATCCCCCAAAGACTTGAATGAGTCTATTGTGATCACGCCTAACGATCACCAACTATCAACACATTCTAGTGGTATCACTACTATAGAACAGGCCATAAGTAACGCCCTATCAATGTCAGTTGTGCAAAAACTGCGACTGAAGATGTATCATTATCAGTTCTTAATCTCCTGCTGTCGGAGGATTAACTCCTGTCGCAGGGATCCTGAGAGACCCCTTTTTAGAGATTCGGCCGGGGGGATGATCCTGAATAAGTTCGTCGGAGAAATAAATGGAAGTGGAAGTAAATACAACGGCCGGTGGTGGGGGATGATCGACCTAGTGCAAAGGGAAATGAATGCACCGCAATTTAGACAGGTTCGGGCCGCACGAGGGCGTAATACCCTACTCCTGTATGGATGCAATAACTGTCCTGAGGGAGATCCTCAAGGATGTAGCTGGTTACAAGAATATTGTGTCTAACCAAGAGCTTGAGGCCCCTTGTTCTTGGGCAGGGACTACGGTTTTTTGTCCTTGGTGCTTCTGTGCTCGAAGCTTATGGTCTCTTCTTCGTTGGTTGCGGCACGGTTGACTGCTTGGGCTTTTTTCTGATTCTGATTTTGATTGCCTCTTCTCTTCTGTGTGCCGACTCTTTTATGCACTCGCCGGCTGCGACATGCCCCGAACGGGATAGAGGGGGCACAAGTTCCAAGACGCCACGACTGAGAAAAGCGTCATCATTTCCTCTGGGCGAAGTGACCGAGGAGGTGGAAAACGCGGCGCGCATCCGGTCACTTGTCACCATAACGCCCTGGCAACGGGCGCCGTTGAGAGGGCCCACCGAGCAGCCACAGAGCCACCCGGCGTGCCCGCCTTGTCTTGTTCCTCTGCCACGGCAGGGCGGCAGGCAGAATGCCTTGATTCTAGCGATGTTATCCCGAGACACACCGGATAATACAGGACGGGACCCGTGCAATTAATAGCCCCACGCCCCTCTGCCAAAGCATGGCAGGAACTGACGCTGCGGCGGGAGCAGTTGGATATGTCAGGCCACACGCGCTCATTTAATGCGGCCTTGGACCTCTGACGGGCGGACACCTCATCGGTGGGCCCCTCGGGGGCCTCTCTAGGTTGTCGGGGAACCGAGTACTCGAGGGTACTGTTCACCTCCCCGAGCACTCTCTCCCGGGAATGCCTATCTTCGTCTTCGGGGTACCGGGTGCTCGGGGGTACTGTTCACCTCCCCGAGCACTCTCTCCCGGGAATGCCTATCTTCGTCTTCGGGGTACCGGGTGCTCGGGGGTACTGTTCACCTCCCCGAGCACTCTCTCCCGAGAATGCTTATCCTTGTACGAACCTTCGGGGAACCGAGAGCCCGGGGGCTGCCACAGGCAGCCCCGAGCACTCTCTCCCGAGCACTTTCGCACTGGCCCTCGGGGAACCGTGCGCTCGGGGACTGCTGCGCGCAGTCCACGAGCACTCTCTCCCGGAACTTAGCCCTTCTGATCATCGGGGGACTAGGGTGCTCGGGGGTGACCGGGCACCTCCCCGAGCACTTTCTTCCCGTTATCTAGACTCTGCGGGTCATTGGGGAACTGGGGTGCTCGGGGACCAGAGACTGTGGCCCCGAGTACCTTCTCCCAGAATTTGGACTTTCCTCACCTCGCAAGAGGGACCTCGCGGGATGGTGACACGTGGCGGACGGCTGGTCTGGCCTCGGGACTCAGGGACCCCCGGTTCCTGATACACCGACACCTGTGCATAAAAAATGAGTCCGGCACTGATGTGCCGGGACCTAAAATTTGCCTCCAATACAATTTTGGCCCATGTCGGCTCAGTCCTCATGTCCGCAAAGCCTTATCTCTTTCCTCACGTCCTCAGAGCCTTATCTCTTCCTCACCACAAGCCTCACCGAATCGATCCCCTCCTCTCTCTCTCTCTCTCTCTCTCTCTCTCTATATATATATATATATATATATATATATATATATATATATATATATATTAAATTGGATCTCCTCCTCCTCTCTCCTGATTTGGGGGCGCTCTGGTGGCTGGCCACCGCCGCCTCCTCCTCCTTCTAGCGAGAGCGAGCGCCGTGGCCCAGATCCTGCTGTCCAGGAAGGACGGTGTGGTGAGCCTGAACCTGTTCTACACCACCAAGTAGGTGCTGGGACCGACGAGCCTGCTCACCACCAATAGAGAGGAGCATGAGAAGCGGCAGTGGCTCATCGAAGAGCCACTCTCCATCGACGCGCTCAAGAAGTACTTCGATTTCATCAACGAGCTCACCATCCAGACGCTGGACACATGGCTCAGTAGGAGAGTCTTCATGCTAGAAGAGACCTCATCTGTAAGCAGACGCCATATCTTGAAATCTTGCACAAGATTTTCTTCAGATTTTGATTGAGATTTTGGTTTCTGCTCGCCAGTTCATGTTGAAGGTGATCACCATCTTGCTGATGAGCTTGGAGTCAGAGGGGGAGGAGCAAGAGAAGTACTGGAGTTTTGTTTTGATTTTTGGGCTGCAATGTCTCTTGCTTGTGTATGTGGTGCTCGGTGTGGTGAGTTTGAGCTCGGCCGACTAGGAAGAAGGGGGGACGAGGAGGCACGGAGGAGAGTGGTGAGGAAGAAGGGGAGCTCGGCAGTGGCAGCGGCGGAGTAACGGTGGCAATGGCAGTGGGGGAGCAGCATCCGAGCCGTCTCAGAATCGAGCCGGCTCGGATGCTGCTCCGCCGCCAATTTTCTGCTTTTTATTCTTTGAAAATAACAATTGTGCTGGGTAGTTAACCGGCATTGATACTAGTTGAGTAGCAGTGCCGAGTAAAGAGTATCGGTTGAAAAATCGGTAGTGAAGCTATCTTTCAACTATCACTGATATGCCTTTTTTAGTAGTACATACACACAAATAACAAGTTTGAGATGAAACACGAGGAAAACCATAAACTCTGAGTGCCATAGACACAAATTCCATGTACATCAAGGCTAGTGACACACATGCATTCCAGTGGCATATACACAAATAACAAGTGTGAGATGAAACAGGAGCAAAACCACAAACTCTGAGTGCCATACACACAAATTTTCCTTCTCTAAAAGACCCACGCAACGGGCACGGCCGAATTGGACCCTGAAGACCGTGCAGCGCCGCGCCTGCTTGCTCTACTCTGAATGCTTCATCTTGGTCGTTTCCTTGCGCGGCAGCACAATCGACGAGCGCGCGAGAGGACTGAGGAAAAGCAACCGGCCGGCTCAAGTTGTTGCTCGTAATTTCTAATAATAATATGAACAGCGAAGATGCTATAGGTTCATTCGTTGAAATGTTGCACAGTTCTAGTTTCTCAATTATGTATAAAACCTTAAGCACGTACGTCAGCATCAACAACCCAAACGAACACACTCCAGTGTAACATAATTCAAAGTGAATCGTCCATGCATCTGTTAAGCATGAACCGAATTTATTCAATTTGTAGATGCTATTACGTAGAACCCAAAGAAAGCAAGAGCGCAAAACCAGCGACGCACGTCCATGTGCCTGCGCAGGCGCGGTCACTACTACTTCTGGGAAGGCGTGAAGGAGACGAGCTCCTTGGACATGAGCCACGCCCTGACGACCACGACCGCGTCGAACGGCCTGTCGCAGCCGGTGGCTCGGTCCCGCGCGATGACCTTCAGGTAGTACGCCACGCCGGAGACGACCTGCTCCTGCGCCGCGGCCACTGCCCTGAAGGAGAGGAGGACCGAGACGGGGTCGTTGCCGCGGCCGCCGCCGTGACGGAGGCGGCGGTTGTGCTCGGCCACGGCGAACCGGCCCAGGGACTGCACCTCCTTGTTCGAGCCTACGTCCTTGATATCCCTCCGCCCGCCCACCACGGCCGCCGGTGCGGACGCTGCTTCGGCGGCCACGGAGGTGGCGACGATGAGGAGGAGTAGGAGTAGGAGGGAGGTGGCGCCTGTGGTGGAGGTGGCGGTTCTTTCCATTGCTTGTGGTGATACGGTGGAGGGGCAGGCTTGGAGTACGTGTATATGTAAAGTGTAGATCTGAAAGGTGGTGGCTGTCATCGGAGTAGAGAATAATAATGCGCTAGGACAAAAGCATATACAATATATCGCCAATAGCCATTCCATGGAATGATCGATAGGGTTGCCCATTCACGTGACCAATAGCGACAATCGAGCGCTTCGGTGTGCGTAAATTGTGGAGAAAATTCAGCACCTAGCTAGCTAGCTACAATTATGCGATTGTCGGCATTTACGTGCGCTGCATTGCTTCGGAAAAAAAGGAATCGTAAAGTTTTCATCAAGTTTGTTTCGAGCACCTAAAAATACTGAAATTGTTTCCTAAATGTTACTATAAAACATACTTGCAATGGGCATTTGTTCTGTCAGAGAAAGGAAAGGGCAAGTTAGCTCGACTCGACCTGGCTCGATTAAAACGAGCGGATCTATAGGCCCACACCAAACCTTGTTAACTTAGGGGACGTTGGCAGTTCTGTGGCTTTTGATAAGTACATATTTATTTCTACACTCTTCCGACACTTCAACCGCCTGACAATGACGAGGATTTCAGTCGAGGCGGATGGAGGGGTTAGGATTTTGGTTTGAGGTTTTGGTGCTCCAAGAGGTCACCGGGCTTAGAGGGAGGCCCAACACTATGACTGGACTAACGGTGTGTGGCGATGCGGTGGTGAGGTGAGACGGTGGTGACACCATCGGAGCCACGGGTGGCCTGAGGATGGTGAGTGGTGTCGTCTGTGGGGGAGTCGAGGAAACAGTTTGGCAACACCTGGTTAGTGCAGTGGCAGGCGGCACCAGCGGATCCGACAGTAGGAGCGTCACTTGTGACGGGTGAAGGAGGCAGCCCGGGGTGAGCGTAGTTGTAACAGGGACAAGTTGAGAGAAGAGCAGCATGTCTGAGGTTGAAGACAACCTTTGGACTGCCCGATCATGATTGGACGGTTATCTGTCGAGCGAAAACAAACTAATTTTCAGGCAGTTGAAATATAGCACCTCCCTTATTTCTAACTTTTGATGCAATTGTTAGTTCAAAATATTTTTCTAGATCTCTACAAAAAATTCTACTAGAATTGACAAATATTTCTCTAACTAACAATATTACACAGCGCAACATATACCGCAATCACAAACGAACCCTCAACAAGCCAAGTCGAAGTAGTTCAGTTAGCATTACTACAAAATACTACATATGTAGCGTCCTATTAGTGTCAGTTCAACAATAATCAGTATTGAAAATGTATCAGTATCGGTTCTTAAACTCCTGCGCGCAGACAACAGCTGAAAAGATAAGAACCGCCACTGATAGTCACTATCAGTATCGGTTATTGACTGTAACCGGCACTGATACATCAGTACCGGTTCCAACCACTAACCGGCACTGATAGTGACCGTATCAGTGTCGATTATAGCCGCGAACCGCCACTGATTATTGCTACTATCATAGCTCATTTTATAAAATTCATAACTTTTTCACACAAAGTCAGATGGGAAAAAACTTTATATGAAAATTATAGCTCTCAATGAGATCTACAACTTTTTAGTTAAATTTTTTTTAATTTGAGGCCATTTAAATACCTAAATAATTATAATAATGTTGCAGCAGTGGTCGATGACAGCTCACATTAAAAAATGCATAACTTTTTCACACAAAGTCGGATGGTGAAAAGGTTTATATGAAAATTGTAGCTCTTGACGAGATCTACAACTTTGTAGTTGATCGCTTTTTCATTAGAGATCATTTAGATATCCAAATAGCTATTCAAATATTCAGTCAGAAGATATCAAAATGATTTATTTTTCTACTGTACTCACGAACGGACAATAGCTTAGATGGTTAGAGAGGTCATGCGTGCGCACAGGCTGTGAGGTCTTGAGTTTGAGTCTTGGTTACCGCATGCGAGTGAATATCACGTGACTTTGCAAATATTGGACGTGGTCAGGTAGGCAGCATCTGGTTGCGAAAAAGAAAATTTGAAACTTTTTTTAGCCCAAAAAACGTTGAATCGAGACCGACTATCAGTACCGAGTAATTAGTATCCGTTCAAAATCCACTACTGATAAAGATTTTGAATCAACACTGATAAGATGTTTTGGTGTAGCGTAGGTTAAAACTTCGCTAGGCGTAGCTGTCGATAACAATGATGGCCTTTGGTTTAAGTAAGATCGATAGTCTCTTGATGAGGACACTATGGATGTCCTACTCAAAACCGACAATAAGGATAAGCATAGTGTGGCACTACTGTTAGAGGTTACTTGCAAGCCACCCTAAGTAGAACAAGGCCAAAAACAGTCCACACTGCCACCCCTAATAAAAATGGCCGGATCTAAGAGTAAGGCATGATGATCCTTCGTGTGCCCAACCCCCTGTTTCTATGGATTGCACTGCATTATACTGGGAGACAGTGCCTCAGTGGTCGCCCTTCATTTCCTGGAACTATATGTTGTGGGCGATCCAAATGCATTCTCATCTGCACGCAAGTTGAAAGTCATCTTCAATCGGGCGATGCACTACTCTAAGCAGATCTAGTGCATAATGGAACGAGGTATTTCGGTTCCAAGCTAGCTAGCTGATGTACGATTTTGTGTTTTTGAATTTCGACGTAGATATAGCTCGATCTAGTCGTTTTCAAAAAGAAATAGCTACGGTCGTTTCTGCCAAAAAAAAAAAAACTGTGACATTTCATATAAGAAGAAGAATTCATGGTTTCGACAATGTTACATGATTTGTATCTTTCTTCCGTTGGTGATAAGATTACGTGAAGTCTTTGTAAGGTGAAATGCGTGTACCATGTATGTCCGCAGTATGATCCCTTATCAGACTCAGATGCCAACAATATATCGTTTGGGAATGGGGACCCTAGCAGCTCTTCAGGGTTCAGCTCAAACTTCTCAGCCAGACAAAGAACGCGGATTTTTACCAGCTCTCTTTACCACGTGTCCCCCTCTTTCCTCTTAATTGCATGTATCAACCGTTAAATTAGGGAAGAACGACATGAATTAAGGTCTCATAAGGGTTTTTTTATGAAGGATCTCATAAAATTTCCTTCTAGCAAATTTAGACTAACTTACTTACACCCTTGCTGTGCACTAGCTTAAGCAACAAATATGACAATAATAAATTGAGCACCAACTAGCCATCAAAACCTGACTAATTGTATGATTTCTTGAATGAGCCGAAGAAATTTGACCATAAAAATAGACGATTATAGTGCCATCTTCTTCTCTCTCTTTTTCTTTTCTTTTTTTCTTTTTGAGAGAGAGGGGAGCTCCATATATTAAGCTTGAGCAAGAGTACAAACGTTTCTCAGGTCTGCTTGCATAAAAACAGGTCTCCATGACAAGAGACCTGTTTAGCACAAGAATGACTGAATGAGAAACATAATTACAGGGTCATGAAACATATATAACAAAGATTGAAATCTAGAAACCTCATGCGAGGCCCTTTAAATACAAAAGTATAGGGAATATATCTGCCATGTTACTTCATGCGAGGCCACGAATTATATATATCTGTCATATATATATATATGTATATGTATATATATACACATATATATTTATGTATATATATCGTCAAGTAGCAGGGCGGATATATTCCCCATACCTTTGTATTTAAAGGGCCTCCCATGAGGTTTCTAGATTTCAAACTTTGTTATATATGTTTCATTCTTTGTTATATATGTAATTATGTTTCTCATTCAGTCATTCTTGTGCTAATATTAAAAATATGTGTGTCTTGCATATACATATATGTACACACACTTGTCTATTGACTACCGACGTCTGTTCATCGGGCGAGATCAAGATCTTCACCAATAACGGGCGAGACCTTGTAGAGCCCAATAGTCAGAATATATTAAATAGTTTTCCCAGGGTCTTGTCTGCTGAACGATCGAGTTCTTTATTGTTGTGACGTCTACAGGCCCACCTAAAAGATCTCGCCCGAATGTAATCGGAGCGGCCTTGCCGACGTCAGCGCCCCTATTTGATTCGAACTCAGCCGTGAGAGAGAGGATATGAGAGGGGACGGGAGGAAAAAAAATTGCATCGAAGCCCTACCGAAGTAAAGAGGTATGTTTGTTTTCTTTGTATTTTTTTTACAAACCCGGTAGGATAACCACTAGAGGTAAGTTAGAATGTAGATCTAGATTTAGAATTAGGATTAAACATAGTTTAGCAACTAGATCATGTTTCTATGCATATTTTAGCAATTAGATGTAGTATTTAGATATATGTTAGGTATTAGATGTAGGATTTAGACATAGTGTAGTCATAAGCTAGGTAGTAGATGTAGGATTTGGAGGTGTTTGATGTAGTAATCCAGGAATATTTTGTTCCAGTATAGGATACATGTTGGGCCATGTTTGTAATAAATTTTTAATTGTAGATGTAGTTTTACATAATTATTTTTGTTCTGTTGCAATAATGTTAGGGTTTTTATCGATGGTTGCCAAGTATGTCGGATCTATGGCAATTTAGGATTTTTATGAGGATAGTGAAATATTATATGTTCTGAAAGGGGTAGTACTATCTGTATTTTAGTCAATAAACAAGGGTATCTTCAGACCTATGCACAAAAGTGTCAGACACTTGTACGCATGGTTGATGCAGGGTTTCAAAATAGACCTCGAGGTTCAAGAGCTGACCATTAGCATTGTGGAAAATCGAGTGAGAAATGGTTTGTACTGAGAGGTGTACCCACTCAAGGAAGAAGAAATGTGGAAGAGGTACCTGCAGGATGTTGTGCAAAGAGGTTGGCCTCCTATGTTGCTTGTGCAATGGAAGAATAAGGAGGCAGTTAGGGAGATGTAGGGTGAGGGTACGCAGAGGAGGAGGGTGATGAGGATGTTAATCCGGATGGTGCACATTCATCAGATTATCCGACTAAACCGACCAGTGAGGCAGACGATAGGAAACGAATCCCTTATCTAATAGAATAGATGGAGCGGGATAATCTTATGGCTAATGAATCTACTGAGTATGACATCTGACATGATAAGAGCAATGCTCCTGTTCCCACAAACTGGAACAATCCCAACTTTAACAACCTTGTGGAATAATCCCAATTTTAACAACCTTGTGGTCAATGAGCGAAATCAAGTGTCCTGGGAGTATATGCAGAATGAAGTCACTGAGGGTGCTAGGTATCCTACCAGTCAGGCCATGAAGGATATTGTGACTCAATGGTCGACATCGCTTCGACATCAGTTTTATGTTGTCGAGTCAAGCAAGAAGGAATATGATATCAAGTGCATGAAGGAGGGTTGCCCGTGCCGGGTGCACGGCTTCAAGGGGAAGTGGGTTAAGTATTGGAAGTGTTGATTGTGATTGACCACACTTGCACGATGGAAGAACTTGAGTCTAGCCATAGGAATATCACCTCAGCCTTTGTCACCAATGTGATATACGCCTAGATTGTGAATAACCTGAATTACAAACCAGGGTCTATAATCAATTAAATTGAGAAGGAGTACAAGTATACTAGTAGCTACAACAAGGCTCGAAGGTGGCCACACAGTTCACCTATGACCAGGCCCTGCTTAAGGCCCTTATCGACAGGTGGCGTCCTGAGACACACACATTTCACCTCACGTGCGACGAGATGGCACCCACGCTCGAGGACATCTCACTCCTGATGAGCCTGCCTTGCGCAAGTGCCGTTGTTAGGGCTAAAAATGTGGGCGTGGCATAGCGCGCTGAGCTGCTCGGACACTTCTCCGTCGTTCAATGGAGGGACGACCTAGCCCCATTTAGGACTTTTCCAAGGACCGAGAAGCACGGACCAACGATGGCCTTTCTCATTCAATTTGTGGTACGTATGTCTTGTACTGTTTTGTCATCTCCTATACGTTACTAACGGATGAAGATATTTGTAATTGTTCCTTCTTTTGACAGGCGGAGAACATCCACCCACTAGCAGGCGATGAAGATGTGTCCCACCACTTGGAGGCATACCTCATGTGGTTGTTCGGGTGGGTCATGTTCACCAAGACCCATGGATACATGGTCTTAAGGAGCATATCCAGATATTGGTCGCACGTGCCTCGACCTCAACCTGTGCAGAATGTCCCTTTGCAAATAAAAGTTCATGGTCATCTTATAGGTGATGATCTTACCGAGTACTTGACTTGAAGTCATCTTCTTGATTTCATTGTTGTTGTAGATGATGGAGACTATCAATTTTTACTTTGGAAGAAGAGCTTAAAGTATTCTTCTCGCCACTTGATCATCGTCAATTGGCGTCAAACCTAGCCCATTGATCTCATTGACAAGAATATTCAAACGTGAGTACATATCATTAGCACTTTCATGGGGTAGTTGCTTGATGTCATTAAGCTTAGTTACAAGCACATGATATTTCTCATTACGCGTATCCTTTGTGCCTTCATGTATTTCAATAAGACTATTCCAAATATCATGTGCATTGATAAGAGAATAAATATAATTAAATACATCAATATTTAAAGATAATAAAAAGATACTCTTTGCCTTTGTCCACACCTCCTAATTATAACTTTAGTACATCACTTCTAACTCCGGGTTTGTTATCTTACGCCTTGTCGTTTCAAGGAATAGATCGACCTTATCAGGCCTCTATATTGTGGGGGCTGCATTAGAGAGGCTGAAACAAAACATGAGTACGAGATTATGATGGAGGAAGCACGGCTGAGGCAGGAAGCACAGCACGAGCAGCAACAAGAACATCAACGCCGAGAACAAGAACATAAGCAACAGGCCGAGGAACTTTAGAGGCATGAGGAGAAAAATTGTTTCTGTTAGGACATTATAAGGAGGCAAGAGGTCGTACTTCAAAGGCGTGAGGAACACCTACAAAGGTGTGAAACACTCCTACGCTGGCAAGAAGAGGCTGAGCGTGAAGCGGCATGTTAACAGAGGGAAAGACATCCCTGGTCAACCCAGTAGAAGACTTTTTTCTATCCGTATCAATGTAATATTATCTTCAACTTTGTGTTACCTGCACACATCCAACCATGATAATAAAATTGATGGCTTCTACTATAACTGGTCACATTACTAAACATGTACTCCATTTTCAGACCTAGCTTTTTCAGCATTAGCATTCTCATCACTTCCTTTTTCATGCCTAGACTTTTTAGAAGTGGTTTTTTCATCACTAACCTTTTAAGACGTAGCCTTCTTAGACGTAAGCTTTTCAAAATTAGGCTTTTCAGAACTAGCCTTTTCAGATGTAGGCTTTTCAGAACTAGCCTTTTCAAATGTAGGTATTTCAAAAGTAGTCTTTTCAGAAGTGGCGTTTTCAGAAGTAGCCTTTTTAGATATATGCTTTCCAGAAGTAGCCTTTTCAGATGTAGACTTTTTAGAAGTAGCATTTTTAGTTGATATGACCACACCTTACTGCAGAATCATATGTTTTCCAGGGCCGATTTTTGTGGACTTAGTCCATGAGGTAGGACAAATCCATTGTATAAATAGATGACATCCTGCCCACATGTAGAACCACACCAGTAGCCTCAACCTCCAAAACTCGGACGAAAATGGCGTCCGATCCATTCCCGAAGAAATACATACCGGATACTACGCTTGATGGGGTTAAAGTGCCCATGTGCTGGTGTGGAGACCCTTGTAGGGTAATAAAGTCCTCCGAGTTCTCCTACACATACGGAAGGAGGTTTTTCATGTGCCGTAACTATAGTACGATCCACCCTAGTGAAGCACCAATGCTGGCTCTTGTCGCCAGGTAATAACTTTTGGCAAAACTACTCTAGAAACAACTAAGTTTACCACTTAATATTTCGTTCCTCATTGCAGTTGCCACCACCATTATATGACTTCTTACGGTGGCTAGATATTGAGCAGTCCAAAGTGGATATGTTCCTCCTTCACACTAAGCATTGTGCTGCTTGGAGACGCTTCCATAAGATGGAAGTTGACGAGAGGAGGGAGGCTACGCGCAAGCGCATTTAGAAGGAGTAGCAGAAGATGAGGGAGGAACGTAACCGCATCATGGCAGAGGCACGTGAGGGAGAGGAAGTATGAGAGAACACGTTTGGCGTGTGAGGCGGGACCGGAAGTGGCAAGGAAGGGAAAGTACCTATGTTGCCCTCAGTAGATCAAATGTTGTAATCCTGTTGTTTACATTCCCTAAGGTATGTTGGTTTTAGACGCGGTACTGATTTTTATAATGATCGTGTACCATGCATACCAATGCCCATGTATGTCATAGTTCCCATTAAAATCGCCATGTTCAACTTTTCGTTTCCATCAGATCGGGGTATCTAAAATATCACACACACATCTAATGGCATTGGACGATTCGACAAAAAAGAATTGCAGCACACAGACCCCTATTATGCTGCAAATTAAATTAATTCGGCCAAAGTAAAGTGTTGCCTATTCATTTGGGGACACCTTGCTATTGCCTTATCAACGGGTGAGATAAAGGTGTTGCCTATTCATTGAGCGACAGCAAGATCTTACCTGGTGAACGGGCGATACGTGCCACATCAACAGATTTTTTTTATTCTTTGGCAACTAGGACCCACAAGGTGTCGTCCGTTTATTAGGCAAGACTTTGATCTCGCTCAATGAATGGGCGACGGTGACCTATTGTTGCAATTTTTTAAATGACCGTGTAATTTTACAAATATATATACATACATGGTAGTATTATTATACACATATAAGTATAGAATACTGTTCTACATCATAGACCTAACCCAACCAACTAGATGGATGGCTCCGACCGTGCTCTCGTCTTCACTTCTACCCGTGCGCTCCAACCCGATCAAATCTGCCGCCCCAAACTCCAGCACCACCCCCTGATGACTGCCTACCAGACTGCACCTCCAGCCCGTGGGTGCCCTCCCGTGCCAGCGCGCCCCAATCCGCGCCTCCTGCCAGCACAACAACGCCCCTGGCTGCCTCCCTTGAGAAGACTGCACCCCTATCCATGCCCGACAACCTGAATCTTCACCGTGTGGCTCAAAGACGGGAGAAATCGAGATCAGGAATGAGATGCCTAGGGTTGAGGGGAACTCGTTTTGGAGGTTCGGTGGACGGGATTTTGCAAGAGATCCTGCTAGCGTTGGTGGGGCACAGTGGTGTCGGGAGGAGCTCTCAGAGAGGTTGCTCACATGCACTGTGGTGGAGGCTTGGGGTCGCTTTGAGAATTAGCCAATTAAGACTACACCTTCAATTAGGCTTGCTTCAATTCTTCTTCAACTTTTTGCCATGAATTAGAATTATTAAATCTAGGACTTGGTTTTACTAGGACTTGGATGCTAAAAAGATAGTACAATTTTCAGGCGTCCAAGTTATAGAAAAATTCTTCGGTAATATATTTCTTCAGTAATCTGAAATGTCGGTAGTCAGTTTCAAGGACTAATAAAGCATGAAGAGAGAGTACTACCAAAATATCGAATCAGGTTTCCATCATTCAGTAGCTCCAAGTCATAACAAAAACTCACACTAAACTTAATTCATAGGCTTCCAAAACATGGTAAAAGTACTTCATTACTGGCATGATCTTATATCCAACTACTGACAAGATGATGACATACTGAAGTAAAGGAAACTACTGAAGTTAGTGGAGTTTGCTATGACTTTGAACTATCGAAGAAAAGGTAAAACTACTGGAGAAAAAAGAGGACTATTTAAAGGACAATTGAAGATTACTAAAGAACTACTGAATCTAAGTCATAGCAAAATCTTGGAACTACTGAAGAAAAAATGAAGACTATTGAAAAACTATCGATCCACATAGAAAATTCTTATACTTAGTATAATTTTCAGATGACTTGGATGCTAGAATTACATAATCAATAAAGGGTGTACTGCTGAACCAGAGAAAGGATGAACTACTGAACAAGAAAGTTGCTTGCTTTATAATCATAGGAAAAATCTTTCAGCAGGCGCTTTTGGATCTACTGAAGAATATAAAAAATACTAAAGAAAAAGGAATATTACTGAAGAAAGGTATTAAAGGAAAAAAGGACTACTTATCCAAATTATAGCAAGCAAGTGATGAAAAGAAAAAAATACTGAAGAAAAAGTGAAATTACTGAAGAAGGGTATTGAACAAAAAAGTGCTACTGAATAGCTACTGATCCAAGCAATAGCAAATTCTTATATTGGTACAATTTTCAAGCGTCCAAGTTATAAAAAAAAAATCTTTGGTACTTTAATATATTTCTTCAGTAATTTGAAATTGTCAGTAGTCGGTTTTGAGGACTAATGAAGTATGAAGAGAGAGCACTACCGAAAAATTGAATCAGGTTTCCGTCATTCAATAGTTCCAAGTCATAGCAGAATCTCACACTTAGCTTAATTCATATGCTTCCAAAACACTGTAAAGGTACTTCGTTACTAGCAAATGATCTTATATCCAACTACTGACAAGGAGATGACATATTGAATGACGTGCCATGAATGCATATTACTAAATGTCAGATGGCATAGAACACTCACAATACATAGTTTGATGACGCAACAATTACTAAGACAACGAATATTCATTGAGCTCGCACGAGGTGTATCAAGCTACAATCGCCAGCGAAGAATCATGTGATGAACCTCACTATGCTAGCTGAGGCAACAATCACAAAAAAAAAAAATACACATGACCTGCCACCAAGCAACATTTGGTTCAAGACAAGAACTACAATCTACTAACAAACTATTGACAAACACAACAAATACTGAGGAATCTTGAATGTCAATCCCAAGCTAGTATTTTGACGCCATCAAATTGCGTCATCACCTCCATAGTCACTGATTCGCGCTGCTGCCACTCCATGAAGCTCAATCTATTGAAGAATCTCACAAGAAAATGGGAGCAATATGCCAGGTCATGTGTCACTGCCACTGGGGAGGGGATCGGGGTCGCCTCAATGAAAATGAAGGCTATTGGAGCACCAACAGTGTATGGTGAACCAATTTTTCCCATCAATCGTAGCATCCATGCTTTGTGCTGGTCCACCTTGAACGAGCTTCGCCGGTACATAGCAAGTCAATCTGTAAGTACGATTTAGGCATTTCACAACTCAATTTGATGCCCAGGTGGTCGCTGCATTCTAATTGTCCGTGAGGCGGAGCTCCTGGAGGTCGCATTCTCTGATTCCTATGCAGTCCGGAGTTCGAGGAGGTCTGCCCCCTTCGATTCTATGTGCGCTCGCCATGGCACCACCGCCAGGGTAAGAGAACACGCCACTGTGTATGAAGATCCATCACTTGGAGAGGGGGATCCGCTCCTGGAGGTCGTGACCTAGAAATCACAGCAGCACCGTCAACAACAATGGAGGAATAGGAGCGGGGGAGAAGGTGGAGTTGTGACCTTGCACTTTAGATTGGCTTGCGTTTCATCATGCTCAGATGGTGCATTGCCCTGGAAAGAGGAACGCCGTTTGGATCCAGTCCTGGACCTCCGTCGGGCTCTAATTTTGCGCCCCCACTAGAGAGGAGATCGACCGTCGGGAGAGCAAATTGATCGCATGGGAAGGGAGCGGAGTAGTTGCGGTGGGAAACAGGTACGACACTAGTGGAACGATCGAGTGGGCAGGCGGTGTCTGGTTACTTCGGTGGGGTTAGGCAACATAGTTGGACGTGCGGGATGAGTTGGGTCGAGTTGGGTTGACTGGTGTAGAATAATATTCTACATCTAGGTGTACAATAACATGTATATATATTTTATAGATTTCGATGTCTGATGATGAAAGCTGATGCGATTCAGGTCAATGATTACAGGTCCATAAGCTTGATTCATACTCCAGTTTTGCCAAATTGGCGACGAAAATCTTGGCGCCCCGGTTGCCGTCTTTGGTGCTGTTACTGAGGCCGGCTCGCCAAGACTTCGACTTTTTTATTCAGAGCATCCTGAAGCTGTTCGGTGACGCAACGCCTTCGGGCTGAAGAGCTCGGTTTCACCAATCCAATGCCAAGACAACATTGCTCTGCTGTCTGCTCCAGGCTCTAGTTGAGTATCTCCCATGTTTGGGATCTGGCTGAGGACGTGTCCCTGCAGCCTGAGGTGAATGACGTCCATTTCTGGGCGCACTCGGCTTCAGGGGCGCCATTACCTTGGAACCATGGAAGCATATTTGCAAGTCATGGGCTTCGCGTCGTTGCAACTTTTTCCTTCGGCTAGCTGTGCAGAACCGTTGTTGGAAGAGCAGAATAGGGGAAGCGAAGCAACTCACCGCCGGCAATGCCGCGTAGCTTGGGCATTCAACGGTAGAGCGACCTGCCTACCCTCGAAACCTCGCCGGACGCCCGGTCCCGAGCGGCATCCCAAACCCGCCGCAGTACCTCGCCCCTTGCGCTTGGGCCCTTGGGTTGTCGAGCCGAAACTTCTCCTCAGCCGCCCACATAAATCCCACACACATCAACATTCCCTGATGGCGGATGGCAAAGGAGAAGGGAGGGGTGTTTAATAAAATTATTGTTTATTTTTAGGGTGACAATTGCGCGGAAGTTCACTCCGCTACCACAACACGATGGCTTACTGCTCTATAAGAAACATGATGAAGATATTTCCATGTTCTCTGGACATAATTCTCTAGTTATCCATTCAGCCAATCAAAAGAAAACCAGATCTAACAGTCTCCAAAACGAAAGATTCAGAACATTGACAAAACAGAGTGGTTCATGGCTTGCATCATACAAAAATATCACCAAAGCCACATCATTTGCAAAGACTAGGGAGCTGAGCGAAACGAACAAAAACAAGAAAATAAGTGGTGAAATGAAATGCAGAAGGAACAAACAAAACGTATATACAAAGAGATTAAGACGCATGCTTCGCAGGATGGCTTAGCGGTCAACGCATGTCTAGCAACTGCAAGGTGCACAAAAGAAACCAAGGTGGCTTCGGTTAAAACTAACAAAACTCTTGCACTCAACCATCTGAAATGTCGACAACTTCACCTCTAATTGGAGAATCCAAGTCCAATGGACAAGACACGGCTTCATGGCCAGCTTGATTTCCAGAAACTCCACGAGTACCCACAGCATGATTTGGCAACAACCTTTCTTCAGGTTGAGAACCTGACACAATTACTAATTCGCTATTGTCCCCTGGGTCTAGTGAGCAAGAACTAACACAACCATCTTTTGTTCCATTTACCGTATGAGAAGTTGAGCTGGCACACTCAACACCATTGCTGGATTCCCTGACCAGAGATATTTCATGCCACTTTTGCCGTTTTCTTCTTTCTGTTCTTTTATTGATCAAAGGTACCTCATCTTCATCTGACTCACTAACACAGTAGTAATTCAACCATTCAATTATTACCGAGTAGGATCCATCCCAATTTCTTAGTTTCCTTTTCTGACGTCTGCTGCGCTCTTGGTACTGTACTGCAGCTGTTCTTGGACGTTTTGGTGCTTCCTGAACAGTTTCTGCAGTCTGAAGGTCAAAACTGACATCTTTCGACAATTTGAGCTTCTTTGACCTGTCTCTCGAAGAGGAATCCAGTCCTGAACAGCCAACTGGACTATCAATACGATCAAGGAACTCAGAAGAGGCACCTTCCCGTTCATTTTTATTGCTTAATCCGTTCTTATTGGATGTAGGTGTGGGGTGCCAACTTTTGCAGGCAGGTTCTTCAGCCTTGCCCCCATCGAGAGCTTCTTCAGCTGAAGTTGCCGAGAACAATTAGCAATTTTATTACTGTGTACGAGTTAGTACACTAGAATTTAAAATTTATCTATGCAAGCTCTGCATCGAAAACCAGGCATTTGTAGGGGGAAAATGACCTACTTCATAATCTAATATGATGCCATAGTTTGAACTAGCAGGTTTGAAGCTAAAATTACCTTTTGAAGGTTTTAGTTTCAGACTTCCAAGTGATGATTCTTGAACACTACAATAGCTACCTGAGCACCACTTCTTGTGTCTGTATCAAGACATAGCATGCCAAACATCCAAATACATTAATATATGGAAAATCTGAAACATTCAAACCTTGAATCTGACACATGCTTATTTGGTAAGATTTTCCATCCAAATAGTTACTACGATTCGGATTTGGATATTATCCAATTATAATGGTTGGAATTGAATTTGGATGAGGTACCAAAAGTATTGACAAATTGGGATATCTAAATCACTAACCTGATATTACTATCCTTAAGTCAATAACTACATACATACATAATAACACTTTATTTAGTTACGTTAGAAAGCTGTATCATGTTGCTCATCTTTTACTATTGATTCGGGACGACACTCGAATTCTACCGAATTAAGATCCTAATTGAATTCATATGTCATATCCACTACACATCCAATTCATCCAGTTCATCTTTGAAAACGACTTCAAAAATGGTCTGACAAACTTTTTGATTTGAATTTGACTATTTGTGCCCCTAAAAGTACATCAACAATTGCCTCTTTGCAAGTATAAATCTATGTCAAACATGCGTGCTTGTAGTTGTAGTCCATTAGGCAATACAGATTGGCCCAGCAAAAGGAAATCAAGACAATGATCCCTGCTGAAAAGATTCTCTGTTATCTTACATTTCTATCACCATTCAGATGCACTCTTATTCATACCAAGTAGGCAAGTAAGGGAAAAAAATTGCAGTGAAGTTGTATAGCTAATACCTATGCCAGTGACACTTTGAATTTTGACAAGAGGGGGTGGGACCTGCTGGCATAATGCAGGCTGGAACGTGGTCATTGGCACCAATTCTCTCAATGCAGTCATCATGAGAAGGTCCCCTGATCTTGACTGACTTGACCAAATCTCCACATCTTTCACACTGCAAAAATTGCTAGCTGTTAATGTGAAAATTTAAATTAAAACTTTGCTCATTGCAATCCTGAACCTTACTTTGTAGTGATAATATTTCTTTCTGATCTCATGAAGCACGGTTATGCAATAGCCACCAACTGGACGCTGAATATAATTAATGATGTTAACAAGGAATCTGTAAGCACAGACTGACTGACAACTATAAATGAATTCAACTTACATGGGGATCAGCTACAGAACTCAAATTGATTGTATTCATCAGTTTCTGGAATTTTGCACCATGGTCACTGCTTGATCACCATTTCGAAATTAATCAGAAAGAAATTAGAAATTCAGATGCATATTAAAAAATATAAGCTGCTGTAGAACAAGTACCTATGGTTATTGTTATTGTCTTTGATGCAAATATAGGCGTGAATCATCTCATGAAGCAAAACATTCTTCAGATCAGAGTCATTATGACATTCGTACAAGGACTTGGCAAGAAGTATCATACAGCCACCTCCTTCAGGATAATAATCGCACGTGCATACATCACTGCATGAAGATAAAGAAACAAAAAAATGTTTACGGCAATCATTCTGGTAACATTAGCTGATGAGTACTTCGATGCATACTTCAGGGGGTGGCAAATTACATACAATTAGTTCTAATTCTATAACACGAGTTATACCCCTGCGAAGTTAGTACTTTTCTAGTTTGATTCTATGAATGGGCCAGCACCATTCAGCCTTATTTATTCTGCCTTCTTGACAAATGTTATGCCTTTTATGTGGTGGCTTTAAGGTGAAACTTTCATCTGCAACACAAGGAACACGGGGCAAGCGAAGCAGCAACATTTTGGAAAGAAATGTACAAAGTGTTTAATGTAACCATTATAATTATATTACCAAAGTATGGAAGAAAAAATGGTAAATGATCAATGATCAATGTGCAAGAGAAAGGGAAATGGCCAGTGTTTAATGAGCCTATTAACAGTCTTTCAACACAAATGAATCAATTCATACTATAAAAAGTGATTATTCCTCAACCGCAAACCTGTGGTTCACTCACCAGTCACTATAGTTTATGCACCACAAAGTATGCATTTCCATGTCTCAAAAGAAAATTCGCTGAGCCTTCAAATCTATTTCTGACAGATGAATTCCTGAACTGGCACTGGAGATCCTCAATTGCAAAGCTGTCACTATGCACCATTACAGGACAAAATTCCCACATCAAAGTTTGTAATTATATAAACTTTCGAAGTAAACAAGATAAAAATTCGTCAAAAATCTATGTGTTGGTGCTCATAGCTGTTTCAACTAGTTTCCATGGCTTGGAGCAAACTATCATGATGAATGCAACCACAAAAGCAAAATTGACATCATATAGCAAGCATATCAGAATGTATTGATATTTATATACTGCAGGAAATTGTTCGGCCTTAAACCTTCACCCAAACAATGCCTTCCATGGTTCATACCTTGTGGAACTGTCAGGCACCATTTACTTTGCTGAGCAGCGCTAACTAGCAAAGGTATCAATGTTAATTATGCCCTACATTGGTTTCTCTATCTTCCCTTTCCTCTCATCACAAGCCTAGGCATCGACCGATGCTAGCATGGCAACACTCCAACAACATAATTCGGCAAACAAGAGAATAGCAGAAATCCTCAGAGGCTAGCAATAGAACTTCAGCTCTTGCCAATGTTCAAGGCATGGGGTCAAACCAAGAACTATTACCGATTAGGGAGTGGGTCCTCGGCCCAGGAGACAGCGCACGCGTCGAGGGAGCCACAGAAGTAGAGGGTGTTGTAGTGGCAGAAGAGATTGTAGATGTCCGGTGCGCCTCCGCTCCTATCTGGATCCGGGCCCATCATGGCCTATTAACAATCTTTTGAGACAATTGAATCAATTATTAGCACAATAAGTTATTATTCCTTAACCACAAGTCTGTGGTCAACTTACTAGACACTATAGTTTATGCACCACAAGCATGCATTTCCATATCTCAAGAAAATTCAATGAGCCTTCAAATCTATTTATGACAATTGAATTCCTGAATTGGCATTGGGGATATTACTCAATTGCAAAGCTGTCGCCATACACCATAAAAGGGCAATCTTTTTATACATAACAGGAAACAAATCACTATCTGAACTTATTTTATATGGCCTGGAGCAAACCATCATGATGAATACAACCACAAAAGCCTAATTCAGGTCAGATAGCAAGCACATCAGAATGCATTGATATACACACACACACATGTTGTATGTATATGTATATTCATACCATATACTGTATGCATATTCTGCAGGTATGCTCACTGTAGTTCATGTCTACGTACACCCCACAAGTTGTAACTCACAGTGTTTCGGGTTGTAACTGGCGCAGTGCAAATAACAAGTTGTAAATCATAGTGTTAGCTTCTCGTGTTGCAATTATGCATTTATAGACGTGAAGTTGTAACTGGGAGATATACGCAGTGTGAATAACAAGTTGTAACTCACAGCGTTTAGCTTATCGTGTTGCAATTATGTATTTCTGGACGTGGAGTTGTAACTGGTCTACCTAATAAGTTATAACTCACAGTGTTTTGGATTGTAACTGGGGACGTGCGCAGTACAAATAGCAACTGTGTATAGACGCAGAATAGCCTCGTCGTATATATATATATATATTTATAACTCACAGTGTTTTGGATTGTAACTGGGGACGTGCGCAGTACAAATAGCAACTGTGTATAGACGCAGAATAGCCTCGTCGTATATATATATATATATATATATATATATATATATATATATATAACTAGTATGTACTCCTGGGTATATGTACTCCCACCTCTCATATACCACTTTTACACATGTGTTATACTTCTTTATCACTTTAAATATACTTTATTAGTAATTATAAGATACTACAATACAAATCCCACGAAATTTTTTATGAAATTCCATGGTTTTTATCATAATTTGCGTATATACTTCTTTTATGTATAAAAAAGAGTATATAGCAAAAATGAAAGGCTAACATTGATTTTTTTTTCATACAACTCATATTGGAGTATCTTAGAATTAGTATTAGAGTATACTAAAAATGATAAAAGAGTATAAAGTGTTTGTTTAGGTGGTATATTGCATGTGGGAGTACATACTCCTAGGAGTATAGAATAGGTGTCCTATATATATATATATATGTATATATATATATATGTATATGTATGTATGTATGTATATATGTATGTGTATATGTATGTATATATGTATGTGTATATGTATGTATATATGTATGTATATATGTATATATATATATATATGTATATATATATATATACCCAATGGAACTGTCCAGCACCAGTTACTCTGCTGAGCGGGTATCAATGTCATACTCCCTAGCGGGTATGCCAACATAACACTCTAACAACAAAATTTGGCGAACAAGAGAACACCAGAAATCTTAAGAGACTAGCAATGGAACTCCACCCCTTGCCGATGCACAGGGCATGGAGTCAGTTATGTAACAGGGGCGTAGTGTTGGCATGGATGTTCAGTTGAGCACCCAGTATTTTTTTCTTTTCTTTTCTTTTTGGAAAATTCCGATTTGATTGCCCACCGAAGCAAGTAAGAGATCTATCTCCCAGAACAAGTAAGCAGATCTTAGGGGGGAAATAGGTAACATCCAAGCAATTTAGGGTTCCTTACCACCAACGAATCCTAAGCCACTCCGTGGCAATCGACGCGTCGGCGGGGGGAGTGCGACCGGCTGCCTGCCGTTCTTCTTCTTCTTCGGTGGAAGGAAGCTGGCAGCTGCCGTTCTTCGGCGGAAGGGGGCTGGCGGCGGGTTCCGGGGTTCGGCGGCGACGGAGCGAGCGCATCAAGTGGCAAATGAAAATCCACTGCGGTGTGGTGGTCGAGGCTAAGTTAAAATTTGGCTCTGCCTCAACTATTTGGCTAGTATTTGGTTGGAGGCTAAAGTTTGACTAAGTTTAAAAAGATTTAGCAGTGCTCATCTGCAGTATACGAGGAGCGCTGGCCAGGCTGCGGATTCGCTCGCCTGCATTTTGGCTTGGCCGCATGGCAACAGGAGCTGACGTGCGAGGGTGTAGTTGGGTGCTTTAAATACGATACTTTATGGATTATAAGGATTCAAATGATAATATTCTCTAAATCATGCATCCAATTTCAAATCTCTTTGAACCAAGGTATTCCTTGTAATTAAATATACAAATCAAGGCTCATGTTAACTAAGTTTTGATGGAAAAAAATTATAACATGTGGACCCTACATGTCATATTTATAATTTGAATATTTAAGCATGCTACCCTAACTTTGACTAGGTCATAAGCCAAACACTAGTTTTTAGACCAAAATTTGGTATTGCCCTAACTTCGGCTATGGCCACTTGAGGTACGCAACCAAATAGCTCCTAAGGGCAGACTGATTTTGGATGTGATTGGTTCCCTACTCTTTGCGCAACCACTGTACGGAGATGGATTAATTACTTTTTTGCCACTCTAGTTAATAGCATACTACCAAAAGCCAATCTCTTGAGATAATGTGCTAAAATACCATCTGGACCCCACAACCTTACTTATTTGCCACTTTGAGCTATTTTCCACCATCATGTGGTATTTTTTTTTCTTTTTTTGCACCTACTGACGTGGATTATCACGGAAAATGGCCACTCTACCCTCTCTCTCCTTCTCATTTCCCCCTCATCTTTTGTCTTGGTGGCCGACGGGCACCATATCGGGCGAGTTGGTCGGAGGCACGGAGGCTTCGGGAGAGGGAGCACCATGTCGTCCATCGACCGTTGGGGTGTCATTGAACAGGCAACGAAGTGGGGTCGATCTGGTGGAGCAGGAGCGACGAAGTTGGGATGGACGTGGTGGAAGAGAATGACTCATCGGTCAAACTCGTCATGTCGATTGCTGCTTGGTCGTTCAACAGGCGTGGGTCGGTGGCCTTGAGGCCAATGCTATGGGTGAGACCACAGCTTGGACCAGCGAAGGCGGTGCAGACTATGGCGTGAGCAATCGGATCCAACCATAGCGAGGCGCCTGCACGAGCGACTGAGGGGCATAAACATCTTTTCCCCTTAGTTTCCACGTCAACAGGTGCCAAAAAAAAAAAAAGAAAAATGCCACATGGCGGTGAAAAATAGCTCAAAGTGGCAAATATGCAAGGTTTTGTGGGGCTCGGATAGTATTTTAGCACATCATCTCGAGAGAGTGGCTTTTGAGAGTATGTCATTGGCTACAGTAGCAAAAAGCTAATTAACCCTATGGAGGCTGAGAGAAACAAAGTGAGCGGATGTTGAGAGACGAGAGCTGAGGGGAATCTTTTTTTTTTTAAAGAAGAGTGGGTGGTTGTAACTGTCTGGCTGATCTGAGTTTATATTTTGTTGACCAAATATGTGACTATATGAGCAGATACAAGAGTTGAGATTGTGATTGATTCCTTACATGAAAGTAATTTTGTGATATTGTGGGTCCATATATATGAGCGGATGCAGGAGCCTACATCTATCAGGCTAAGCTACAGGCGTACATTTAGGGTGTGATTGGTTGCCCTCATGGGTTTCCGCATGGACCGTATATACAGGCTAAGGGGAGGCAGACTGAGTGGAGTCATATTTGTTAAAAAAAGAGTGTATGGTTAGTTGTATCTGTCACGTCCCAAAATGCTAATTACGTGATTAGGCGAGCTTAATCGTCATCGCATGTGAATCTGCATGTTTATCTATCAAAAACTGGTTAAACATGTCTCAATCATCTTAGAGATGGTTTAGAACACTTTGGAGAATTCCTATATACCTTAGAGAAGGAAAAGAATAGAATGAGGATGATGAGGGGAGACTTAGGAAAATTTCAGCAAAAGAACCCCTTCACGGTCTAACCGGTGTCACCCACGATCTGATTGGTGTCACCCACGGTCTAATCGCCAGGTGTGCCGCCACGTGCGTTGCCACGTGGATTTACTGTGGTCTGACCGCTCGTGCGGTCTGACCGCCAGCACACAAAGGCTCGGGTTAAGTGGATGGATCACTTCGTTTTGTTCTCTCCCTCTCACTTTTGTTGTGTTCCAAGGCCAGAGATCGGAAGTGGGAACTACCCCAAGTTTTCCCCCTCTTCTCCCTCACCGGAGACTCGTTTATCGACCATAAGCTTCACCACCACTCCCGGAACTAATTCGCGAATCAGAGCCTCCCCAAAGCATTCCAATCCAATAGAAAGCTTCCATAAGCTGAGGTGAGCTATCCCCTACCGTTTCCCTGTTGTTTTCGAGCTTGATTCAACCCTCGTGTCGTTTAGGCCCATGTTCAACCTAGCCTAGATCCAATCCATGGGGTATTTTGAGTTTAGTTCAGTGAATGATGTCCAAATCACTTTAGAAACACTCCACGAGTCCCATAGAGCATTTTTGTACCCTTTGTTGTTGAAGGTCTCGCCGGAATCCTCGCCAATGACCCAGCAAAGGCGTTACCAACAAGGTCTGGCGGTCTAACTGTCGTTAGAGCCGGTCTAACCACCAGTTAGGATAGGAGAATCCAAGTTGAAAACTTATATAGGAGTCTAACTGCCACTTAGACCGGTTTGATCATTGGTGGGCGGTCTGACCGCCACCATGCCTATGGTCAGACCGCTAGAGGCCAAAACTCTCTACTGGCCATCAATCAGACCGCCACCCTAAGGTCGGTCTGACCACCAGCCTGTGAAGGCTAAGGTGAGGCTAGGTTAGCTTATCTGGGGTCTCAAACTTCGAAACCCTATCATTTAGTGATCCTTTGCGGATGTTTTCGAGTCGTAGCACTCTACTATTACTTGAGCATGCATGTTGCATCCTTTTTGCATTGTTCATTTATTTATGCATTGCACCATGTTTCTTTTAGAGAGCATCGATTCAAAAGTTCAAGCAAGTGAAGACAACGCCAGTCTACTATACTTCTATGAGTGTTGTGCGAGAAGTATCAAACAAACCCTATAGTAGCAAGGTAAGCATCTAAGCATATTGCACCATCTGTTCAATTAAAGGGAGTCTAAATTGATAAAACTATGTGTTTATGTATGTTTGCATGTATTAAGTCAAGTGTCGGGCTTATTCGAGTAGAACCTATGTTGAATTGCATATCCTCTACCTTGAGTTGTTGATTATCCTCATCCTTATCTCTTCGGTAATATTGTTGATGTCTAGTTTAAGAGTTGTTCGACATGCTTAGCAATGCATAGGTCCTCGGTAGAAGTTGAGCGATGGTGATGCTGTTGTTCGTGAGCAGAGAGCTCACTTATGGTTTGTGAATACTTTTTGATGTTGAGATGGTTGGATGAGTGGTGAGTATGAGGCGAGATGTGGGCAGTGTTAGGGGTGTTTTCTGCTCAGGAGGAGTCCTCAGGGCAATTCGGGAGAGGAACCCAAACACCGTAGACCGCTTTGCATCATTTAAGTACCGACTATTGGCCACTGTTGGCTTTAGCACTTACCGTACTCACCACATGCTGATCTAATGGTAAGACAAGCTGAATACCTTTGTAGATGTGATCATTTGGGCATTAACATCGATGGTGTGAGAGGGCAGGCTTATAGGGGTATCTAGTTTGCTCCGGGAGTAGTTCTAGATATCCCCGCGCTGAGCGATGCACGGTCTAAATGGTTGGGGCTTATTGAAAAATGTTGTCATGAATACCCTCTTGGATGCACTTTAGCGGGTGACACAAGCCGAATGGTCCTCGTGTCGTGTGGGTAAAGGATTATCCCCCTGCAGGGTGTAAAAATAGTTCAAACTGTCGTGCTCTTGGTCATAAGCATGCCTTCTGTCCATGCGCACCATTGTAGAGTCACGAGTTGTGGATTGTAGCTGGATATGTTGGTCATGGTGATGATGATTCGTGTTACATATATGTTCATGATGGTTCCAGTTACATTTATGTACCCTTGGTTATTGTAGGGTATAATTGTATTATTGTTGGTTGAGTTTAGTTGCTCATACATATGTGCCTAGGTTGCTTACCGCATATGTTTTACTTAACCTTGTGACCGATCCTTGCTAACATACAAATGCATAATCCTTGGAGTTGGATTTTATAAAGTACCCTATATGGATTAAGTCTTACGAGTACCTTCGTACTTAGGTACTCTACAGGTTTTGCAGGTGAGGAAGATGCTGTGTTTGGCTACTTCACACCCACTGATGCTAGCGAGGGAATGAGTAGGCAACTAGTGGGAGGTCGCGCTTTTGAAGTGAAGCCTATGGGCATATGACTTCACCTATCTTTTGCTGTCTTTAGCTTTTGTTTCCACTGCATAGTTTCTCTTTTGGCTAGGAATTGATCAGTTTTAGTATCCTCCTAGATCCCTTTTATTGTAAATTGTTAAACATGTAAATGGTTAAAAACTTGTAATATGATTTAATTATTTGCTCTTTATTAAGCTCGGTTAAGATTGCTTATGTTGGAAAGGCATGTGTTTCAATCTTGGGCACAAAACACGTGCCGGGACTACCGGGATGGTATTCTGATTAATCGTCGAGGTTGTGATTATGAATAATGATCCTCCTAATGATTAATTAGAATATTGTTTGGTCAGTTCCTCACAGCATGGTATCAGAGCTTGGTTTAATTAAGTAGCCTAAATATGACTAAGAAGTTGTTTAGTAAGTGTGTTAACTTCACTAAGCAATTCACTAGAGTTTACGTGTGCCTCTTCTTGCCAATATGTATGAAAATACTATATTATAACCCTAAGTGTAATACATTGATAAGAGCAGCGCTTAAGTGTTGTTTCCGCATTTTGATGCATTTATTGTTTATGTTGCATCAACAAAGGAGGTAAGGAACACCTTCTGATGGCAGTTAATATCGGGGGCTCAACCGGTGCGAGGCAAGGGTCTGGTGTGTTCCGTACGATGAATGTAGGAAAAGTGAATACATTAGCAATAACATATGAATATCCACCATACGATAGTAGATATGGTCATCTACTCATGTGGCATTTACATGTGGTGTCCCGTAAGATGACGGTATGGGACGTGAATACGTTGGCAACAACGTATGTAACAATGCTTGTAATGCTCACACCGTTCGCGCCTCTTATTCTTTCTTGCGCGAAGAGTGATGTTTGTTATGGAGAGATGAACTCGAGAAAGAAACAGTAGATAGGAGTCGAGCATGCATTCATTTTTCCCTGTTGCTCATGTGCATGCATGTTTCTATATACATGGTATTACGGGTCTAAGCAAATCTTATCCGGTGAATGCTTTTAGGCTATGTTGGAATTTGACTTTTCCCTCTTCGTCTTATTGTTGAAATAGATGAGAACCCGTCAAAACTAAGGTGACCTTCCCGAGGGTTCCAATGAGAACAACCCTCCACTGCCTCCACCGCCAAGTATGGCGGACATGCTCATGCAAATTGAGTAGAACCGTCAGGCTCAGTCGGTGCTTCTTGAGGCTCTCGTGCGCAACACGTCCCCTCATGGAGGAGGTGGGGCCTAGCGCTGAGACAAGTTCTTGGATTTCTTGCGGACTCAGCCGCCCACTTTCATGCGGGCTGAGGATCCTCTGGATGCCGACCATTGGCTCCAGACCATTGAGTAGAAGCTCGCTCTCCTCATATGCGAATACCATGGAGTTTAAGCTAAAGAGCCACCAGGAGGAGTAGAAGCGCAAAAGGGTTTCATCACCTTAAAAGGGCGGAAGCTCTCAACACGCCTGCATGGAGAGTCAGCCTCCATCATCTCACGTGTCGGCCTCGACCACTCAACGAATGATGTGGATAGTGCAGCACCCGTCCTTCTCTGCTTCATAGGGATAGCCTCCATGACCTACTGGTTCGCAGGGGAGTGTGACAGGTGGTCCCGGCAGCCCATGTTACAACTGTAGCCGTGTTGGGAACTATGCTTGAGATTACCCCTACCCAAAGCCATGAGCTGTGGTGACCGCTCCAAGGCCACCACTCGCTCAGTCTACTCCACAGGCTTCCCAGGCTATGCACGTCCCCAAGCGTGTCTGAGCTAGCAACACCACCACCGAGGAGGCTCACAAGGGTGACAACGTACTGATGGGTATGCTACTTATGAGTTTTAATTCTATCGTCATTACTGCGGTGGTTCTATTTGATTCCAAAGCTTCTCACTCCTTCATAGCTACAAGTTATACTCAGCGACATGGGCTGAAAGTTAGTGTCACCCCTACACCCTACTCATAGATGCACCAGGAGCCAAGATTCTTATTAATTAGTGTGTGACCAAGGCATCGGTTATTATCAACGAGATACTCTTTGGTGCAAATTTGTTGGTAATGGATTCCAAGGGGATAGATGTCATTTTAGGAATAATCGGATTATCTAGTGCTAAAGGACTTATACTCACCAGACCTTATTTCTGTTTTAAGCAGAAGCTGAATGACCTCATCAGATTGTCCGATGATGGTAAATATGTGCACCAAAGTATTTAACAGAAAAGACATTTTCTGAGGAAAATTGAAGTTAAGTATACCGATTGTCCGGTGTTCATAGAAGACGACCACCGGAGCATTTAATAGAAAGTTGAAATTTTTAGAGGAATTAGAATTCAAGGCACTGGATGGTCCAGTGTTGAGATGTGAAACACACCGGATCATTTTCAGACTTGGTGTCTCAGTGCATGGGAAATGAACTCACTGGTTTATCTAGTGATGTGGTATGAAGAACACCGGAGCTTTTCACGCAACAGCTACTAATAGCTGGTAGGCCAACTTTTGGAAAAGGTTACTCACCGGATTTCTGGTGTGTACAATGGTGTGTGCACCGGACCATCCGGTGTTCACAGAAAGTGTGGGTGGTTGGGCAATAGCTAGATTTGGACCTCTAGCCTATATATAGCCCCTCACTCGATTTCTTTCATCTCTCTTGCAACCAGAGGAGTTCATACGTTGTGTGTGTCATCAAGAAGTAAGGGAGAGCACTTGAGTAGATTTCCAAGTCCCTAGTTGAAGGTTAAGGACTTTATTAGTGCTTCAAGAGTAGCAAGTGTGTATTTAGCTGTTGTTTAGGCTTGATAGGGTTCAAGTGAACCAGTTAGCTTATTATGCTTAGTAGTTGGTAATACCTAGCTAGTCATGGTGATTTGAGGTGTTCTCGGTGAGCTCTTGGAGTTCTTGTGGGAGCCCCAGGAAGAGCTTGTACTTGATTTGATACCCGCTAATCCATAGATGGAGAAGTGGCTATCACTAGTGAACACTTGAGTCTTGGTGACTCAAGGGGGGGGGGCGATATCCTTGTGTGGATGCTCTCACGAGGATTAGGGGAGAGTGCTAACTCTTCGATACCTTAGGAAAAAAATTGGTGTCCTCTTTCCTTACTCTCTTTCTATTCCGAAATTTACTTCTAGCATCTATTTTCATGCAAGTTTCAATTCCGTTATTTACTCTTAAGTTATATGCTTGGATATTTGTTCTCTATGTTCTAGCTTGCTTGCTCAAGTAGTTGCATTTCCTTCTTCTAGGCTAACGCTTCTCCTTGTTCTAGAAATTGATAGTTGTTTTAAGGTTTGATTTGAGCCATATATTCACCCCCCTCTAGGGCCATTAGATCCTTTCAATTGGTATCAGAATCTCATGCTCTTGATAGGCTTAAAATCCTAGAGCAATGGCCCCAAGGAATGGTGGTAGTGTGCCAAAATTTGAGAGAAAGAATTTTGCTTATTTGAAAGTTCGCATAACGAGCTATCTTGAGGCGATTTCCCCTAAAGTTTGTCTTGCCACCTCCATAGGGTTTGATCAACCATTTTCCGAGCAACAAGTTAGGAGGAATGGTAAAGCTAGAAATGACATATTTGAGGGAATTAGTGAAGAGATCTTTTCGAGAGTGAGGAGTAAGGAATTAGCTCATGATATTTGGACTGAACTTTGTAAAATTTATGCAGGGTCTAAGAAAATCCGGGAGAAGAGATATCATGTGCTAATGAACACTCTCAATCAATCCAAGATGTTTCCTAATGAGCTAAGCAGTGACATGTACTCTCGCATGAATATGCTTGTGTAGGGAATCAATTCTCTTGAACTAACTCAATTGTCTCATGGAGACATTATTTGCTAGATATTGATGGTGCTTTCTAAGCCACAATACAATATTGTCATATCTCTTCTTCATGAGCAAGATATCAATGACATGACCATCACCGATGTTGTTAGAAAGATAAGAGCTCATGAGATGTTCTTATTTGGTGATCAAGAAGAATCCTTAACCAAGAATAACATTGCTCTCAAGGAAAAAGGTAACAAGAAGAAGAAGAATATCAAGTTTCCATCATCAAGTGAAAGTGATGAAGAAGAAAAACATGATGATGATGACTCTGACACCGAGCTTGCTCTTCTCATGAGAAAAACTACAGGAATGATCTCCATGTTCAACAAGAAAGACTACAACTAAGATCCAAAGAAGAACAAATTTCTTCCAAAGAAATTTGAAAAGTTCGGTAGTGGAGAGAAGAAGATGTGCTACAATTATGGTGAACTTGGCCACATGTCATATGATTATGCTCATCCCAATAAGAAGAGCAAAAACATGGGCAAGAAGATTGAAGCAAGTGAGGATGAGGACAAGCACAAGAAGAAGAGCCAAGACAAGCACTCAAAGAAGAAGTTTTTCAACAAGAAAGGTGGAGGCCACAAGGTATATATTGTTGGTGAATGGGTCTCCAGCGAAAGCTTAAGCAATGATTCAAGTGATGATGAAGACAATAATATCACAGGCCTCACCTTCACCAATGAAGAACCGCTGCTTTTGCCACCACCTATGTGCCTTATGGCTAAAAGTAACAAGGTGAGTTGTGATGATGATAGTAGTAGCGATGATGATGGTCTATCTCCTAGTGATCTATCTAAACTAATAAATTATTATGCTATTATCATCAAGAAGCAAAAGACTAAGATTAAGTCTCTTGAGAATGTCAATGCCAAGGTTAGCTCTAATCATGATGAATTGCTTACTAAGTACAGTGATTTGCATAAGAAATATGATGAAATAGTTACTTCTAGCAAATCACTTGAGGCTAGCAACAAGAAGCTAAAACTTGAGCATGCGGACTTAAAATGCAAATATCAAGAACTTGAACTTTCTTATGATGCTATTAATAGCAGCTTAAATGAATTGTCCACTATTGAAGTAGTTAAGGTCAATGCATCTACTTCTTGTGATGATCTTCTTGAAATACCATGCTCATCTTCATATGATTATCTATCATCTCTTAAGACTAACCATGCAAGGGAGAAAGACCTTAGGGATGAGATTGCAAGTCCCAACTCATGTGTGGCCCAGTTGACTAGGGGAGAGTACAAGCACAAGAAAATTTTCATGAAGAATGCTATGTACTACAACAAGAGAGGCCTTGGTTGTTTCCCAAACTCAGTGGAAAACATCATCAATTCACTGGACATCAACAAGTGCTTCATCAAGGAAGTTGGCTCCTATTGTCAACATTGTGAAGTCATCAATCACCACATAAGAAAGTGTCCAATTCCTTCCAAACCTCTCCCTACTTTTCCATCTAAATATAAATCCACCTTCAACAATAGCTATTTCTTATTGCATACACTTAAAAATGAAAAAGTAATGGAAATTCATTGGAATTCAAGCTAAGGGAATGCTTCCTAGGCAACTATGCTTGCCAAAAGCTCTTGTGACTCACGTCAAACATACCAAATTTGTTTGGGTGCTTGAACAAAAAGCTTGATCTCATGTGTTAGGTGAACTACAAAGCCGGTGTTAAGCATTGGGTGCTTGATAGTGAATTTACACAACATATGACTAACAATGTAAAGATCTTCACCTCACTAGAAGATGAAGTGGGCAGACATGACAAGGTCACCTTTGGTGATAATTCAAAGGCAAATGCGATAGGTTTAGGTAAGATGGTAATCTCCAATGATTTCTCTAGCTTCAATGTACTTTTAGTTGAGTCTCTTAGTTTTAATTTACTTTCTATAGCCCACCTATGTGTTTTAGGCTTTACATGTCCTTTTAGTGATGTTGATGTTGTCATTACTAGCAAGAAGCATAATGATCTAATCTTTAAAGGACTTAGACATGGACATGTATATTTTGTGGATTTTTTTTAATGAAGCTAGCTTCACAACGTGCTTCTTCACCGAGACATGTTTTGGTTGGCTTTGGCACCATCGACTTGCGCATATTGGAATGAGCCAACTCAAGAAGGCATTCAAGAATGGATTGGTGGTTGGTTTGAAGGACGTGATTTTTCAAGAAGGACAAGTTGTGTAGTGCATGCCAAGCGGGAAAGCACGTTGCAAGCTCACATCCTTACAAGGCGATGATGTCTACATCAAGACCCTTGTAGCTACTACACATAGACCTCTTCGCACCAACCACCTACAAAAGTCTTAGTGGTAATATCTATTACTTTATCATTGTTGTTGATTATACAAGATATACTTGAACTTTCTTTCTAGATGACAAGAGTAAGACCGTTGGGATCTTCAAAAAATTCACAAAGAGGGCTCAAAATGAGTTTGAAGTCACATTAGTGAAAATCCAAAGTGACAACAGGACGGATTCAAAAATACTCAAGTTGAAGAATATTGTGAAGAAAGAGGAATCAAGCATGAGTTTTCATCAACCTACACCCCTCAATAAAATGGCATGGTGGAGAGGAACAACAAGACTTTTAACACACTTGCAAGAGCTATGTTGGATGATTATGGTATGTCGGAGAAGTTTTGGGTGGAAGCAATCAACACGACATGCCATGCTTCAAATGGAGTGTACTTCCAGCAACTATAGAAGAAGACACCATACAAGCTTCTCATTGGGAGGAAATTCAATATCTCTTACTTACATGTGTTTGGTTGTAAGTGCTTTATCTTCAAAAAGAGAGAACACCTAGGAAAGTTTGAGCGTCGTTGTGATATTTGATTTCTTATTGGTTATGCATCTAACTCCAAAGCATATAGAGTATTCAATAATGCCACTGGTTTTATTGAAAAAAATATGTGATGTAGAGTTTGATAAATCTAATGGCTCCCAAGGAGAAGGTATTGCTTGTGATGATGTAGGTGATGAATCCTTGAGAGAAGTGATGAAAAAGATAGTCATTAGGGATATCAAGCCTAAGGAGGATGACAAAGACATACCTTCTTCCTTGGCCTCCCAAGTGGATCAAGATGAAGCAAAGGATGAACAATCTCTTCAAGCACATGATGTACACATCTCTCAAGAGGAAGCTCAAGCTCAAGATATTGGACCACCACAAGACACACCACAAGAACCACAAGTAAAGCAAACGCATATCTCAAAGGATCACCTAATTGATTTGATCATTAGGAGTCCATCAAGGGGAGTAAGAACTTGTCTCATCAATACACTTCATTTTGTGAGCATTTCTCGTTTGTTTCTTGTGTGGAACCCACTCATGTAGATGAAGCCCTCAAGGATCCAGATTGAGTGATGGCAATGCAAGAAGGACTCAATAACTTCACCCGTAATGAAGTTTGGATTCTTGAAGAGATGCATCAAGACAAAAATGTGATTAGAACCAACTGGGTCTTCCGCAACAAACAAGACAAAAATGGTGTGGTGGTTCACAACAAGGTAAGATTGGTCGCTCAAGGTTTCACACAAGTGGAAGGCTTGAATTTCGATGAAATGTTCGCTCCCGTGGTAAGGCTTGAAGACATACATATCCTTCTTGCATTCACTTCGCATCATAATATAAAGCTTTATAAAATGGATGTGAAGAGTGCATTTTTAAATGACTTTATAAATGAACTTGTATATGTTGAATAACCACCCGATTTTGAAGACTATAGATATCCTAATCATGTTCATAGGTTGCATAAGGCACTGTACGGACTCAAGAAGGCCCCAACAGCTTGGTACAAGCACCTACGCGATTTTCTTATCAATCAAGGATTCAAGATTGGGAGGGTGGACACCACATTATTCATAAAGATAATCAACAATGAGATTTTCCTTTGTAAAATTTATATTGATGATATAATCTTTGGTTCAACTAACAAGGAATTTGGGGACTTAATGTCAAGATAGTTCAAAATGTTGATGATTGGCGAGCTCAACTACTTACTTGGATTTCAAATCATGCAATTAAAGGAACGAACTTTCATCCATCAAGAGAAGTACACAAAGGATATTCTCAAGAAATTCAAGAGGATGATTGCAATCCAATCAACATTCCAATGCCTACCAATGGACATCTCAACTTGGATGAATCAGGTAAATCGATTGACCAAAAGCTTTATCATTCTGTTATTGAGTCTCTCCTTTACCTTACTGCATCTAGACCCAATATACTCCCTCCATTTCGTAATGTTTGTCCATAGCCTTGGGAGTATCTGTCTCAAATTATTTGTCCATTGCGGTAACCAAGGATGCTTTATGGTCCATTTTCCTGCTATGCCCTTGAGTGCATGCATGCATGCATTTACTCCAACGTTGGTGAGTTACTTGCTCTCATACTTGCATTGATTAGGGGTAGCATGGTCATCTCACTGTCATTTTTCACTCGATTTCAATATTCCTTGGTTTGTACGCAATGGTGGGCATGGACAAACATTACAAAACGGAGGGAGTAATATTTAGTGCATGCATGTATACTCACTTTCAAGCTAATCCTAAAGAATCTCATCTTAGCGCTGTAAAAAGAATCTTAAGATATCTTAAGCATACACCTAGCATATGCTTATGGTATCCCAAAGGTGTTGGGTTACTCAGATTCGAACTTTGCCGGATGTCGTGTGGATCGTAAGAGTACTTCAGGTGAGTGCCACTTGTTAGGGCGGTCCCTTGTTTCTTGGTCTTCTAAGAAGCAAAATTATGTAGCCTTACCAACTGTGAAAGCTGAATATATAGCTATCAGAACATGTTGTGCTCAAATCCTTTATATGAAGCAAACCTTGTTAGACTTTGGTGTAAATCTAGAGAAGATTCTACTCCTTTGTGACAACGAGAGTGCTGTAAAACTTGCTAATGATCTGGTTCAAGACTCTCGCACAAAGCACATAGATATCTGTTACAACTTTCTTAGAGACTATGTGGCTACAAATAATATATCTCTTAGTGGTGTAAGGTTGGAAGACCAATTGGCGGACATCTTCACTGAACCTCTAGATGAAGCCACATTTAGTAGGTTACGAAGTGAGCTAAACATTCTAGAAGCTTCTAACATAATGTGATGCCCTTGTCATGTAGATACACATCATGATAAGCACTTGTCTAACCTTCTCAAGATAGTGGTGAATATGGGTCTTGCTTGAGTTGGTGGCCACTTTGTTTTGCTCAAGGCATGAAGTTGGTTCAACATGAAAAAGTTTGAGAAGGGAAGTAATATGACAAGATAGTTTATTTTATTGCTATGCATTCACATGTCATATAATTTGCACTCATGTTTAAATTCATGCACTTGTTATGCATTGCATGTGCATTGGCGGTAGAGATCACAAAGAAGAATATCACTCTTTGAGATTGTTGTTTGTTTTCTATGTGAACATACACCTCTATCAGTGTGATTAGACAAATATAAGTGCTTAATGCTATTGAGTCATGTCCTAGAGAATTTAAAGCCTTAATCTTTGAATTCATAGGAAATATGGCTCAAATATTTCCTTGGAGTTTTCTTCCTCCTTTCTTTGGTTTTTTTATTGCCTATTTCAAAATTATTATAAGAGAGTCATTTGTTTATTTGAAAATGAGTGTTTGAGAGAGTAAGATTTCACTCAAACTGATCAAAACATGTGTTTGTGATGAGTGGTTATTTGAAGTTTGGATTCAGTGCGAGATTTTAGTTCAGCTGAATTCTTTCCTTCTCACTGGGTGGTCTAGTGATCTTTAGTTTCCTCTTAACGGACCATCAGGCGCTCCGGTTGTTGGTGTTGCTAAGGTCTTTGAAAATTTGTCTGGTGCTTCCTTAGATTGCTTCACCAGACCTTCTGGTGATTGTGTCAGTGGCAGAGAAATTCAGTTGGTCTGAAATAGTCCAGTGGGTTCAAATTTTTCCTCACCGGACCATCCTATGTGCATAATGGATATTTATGTCAAAAATGGCTCGATGCTCAGTATGCTCAGTCGTTGAACTATCCGGTGTTTACTATTTGAGTTAGAGCAAATTTTTAGACGTTCTGTTAAATGGCGTGGTCCTTTGTCCGGTGCTCACTTGGCCTATCACCTAATCATCTGTGATTGAATTTTCAGCGGGACCCACATGTCATTTAACTACTTCGCTCGGCCGGCTCTCTCCTTCCCAGATCTCTCGCGCCACCGAGTTGCCATTCTAGACACCTCACCATCCACTACCACCGGTCAGCACCTCTGTGCAGCAGCCTCAGAACCACAACCTCGTGCCATCGCCGAGCCTCATCGTTGCTGCCGCTTGCCGCAGCCGGCACCGCCGCAACACCTAGCGCTGCCGCGTCCCAGGAAATAAGCGCTGCTGCTGCCATAGCTTGCCGTCTCCAGCAAGCAAGCTCACCTCCAATCGTCAAATCCACATATTCATTATGGTGAGGCTTCTTCTCCAGTGATTCCTTTAATTTGCAAAACCCTAGCACAAATTTGCTTAGGTTCCATGAAATTTCATTCAAATTCAAGCATATTCAAGTCAAATTGCTTCAATTAAAGTTCAATCATATGCAATTGTTCCTCATTTAGAGTCGCAAACATGAATTCCTAGCATGTTCATCTAAACTCTCCACAAAATCATGCTTAGGACTTAAAATTTGGGTAAAATTCATTCAAAATTCCTAACCCAAAGCTCTCGCTCATCCATATATTCATCTTTGATCTTTTAGATGGGTCATGAGGGCCATGACAAGAGCAAGGCCATTGAGCGGCCCAAGAAAAAGAAGTCAAAGGAGCAGAAGAAGTGGGATCGAGCGATTGCAGCCGCCGATGCCCCTGTCTCTCAGTGAGGACTGCATATTAGAGAACGAGAGGTATCTCCACAGTGTCAATCCACCCACACCCGTTAGGCAACTAGGTTGGGTTCAACTCCATCCAGCCAGGAGAGCCGAAAGAGGGCTCAACAGGAGCCTCAGCTAGAGCCCAAGATAGAGCAGACAGCACAAACAGAGGAGCCTCAGCCTCAAGGGGAGAATCGACTTTTGGACTTGACTTCATACAAGTCCCTGAGGATCAAGAAGCTCTCATTCATTCCGATTGCCGAGTGGTTCACCCCCCATAGAGGGATGAGGGGGTTAGCCCAAAATTCTGGATGATTCTCCAGGAGAGCTTTCATGCGTCATACCTCAAGAGGGAGGTCAGCTTGAGCGTTCATAAGAAGCTCAACTGGCACTATTTGGAGTTGGCAGCTTGAGGTGTGGACATGAGAGCACACTTTGAGGCTATTCCAGGGCTTGCAGAGTTGTTGTCCGGAGTAAGTCATTACATGGAGGATTGGGTGATAGTCTTCTATGCCATGGTCTGGATAGCACCCGAGAGGAACTTCATACAGTTCATGTTCCAGGAAGAGAGTTGGAGACTTTACCAGAACAACATTCTAGAGGCATTAAGTATTTAGGTGAGCTCTCGATCTTTGCACGAGATAGTACACCCTCACACTCAGCCACCCCTTCATTCTCTCGTTGGTGGAGTGTTCCCAACAGACGATGAGATTCAATCGATCTTCAGGCAGCCTTTTGTTCTAGGATCACCCGAGTGCCAGACATGCTAATTCCTAAGGCGAGGTGTTACATATGGCTTTGAGATGCGATCTACTCCCGAGGATTGGATATGGAGAGGCAATCACCAGCTTGCAGCAGTGGATGATTCTATCTATACTCACTCACCAGCACTTTGATGTAGTTGACTTGATCCTGTATGAGATTGAGGATGTGATTGAAGAGGGGATGACCATGACCAGATAGCAGCCATACACTCATTTCATATCTCATTTGCTTGCACATTCAGTTCCCAAAGTTTGTTCAGCATGCCAAGGTCAGCATGCGATGCTCCACGCTCAGGAGCAGGTGCCAGCTGCTGACAGAGAGAGTAGCAGCAGAGGACCAGGCCCTTTCAGAGGCCGAGGCAGAGCTCCTGCATGCTTTTCACCTAAGTTACAAAGACTCGGATTTTTTGAATCTCAAGTATTTCCCACTGGTCACTAGGTCACACAACGCTGAGGCTGGAGGATCATCTCAGGCTATTCCTACAACTACAGTTACTTCAGCACTTGAGACAACACCTTTCATGCCCCCTGTTGCACCTCCGTCGGAGTTCATTCTCATCATTCAGCAGATGCAGCAGCAACAGACAGTCCAGACCGAGCAACAGGCCAAGTTAAAGGCAGACATGCTACACCAACAGGAGCAGCAACATGTGCTGATGCAGTCACTTCAACAGTAGCAGCATGCCACGTTAGCAGCACTTTAGGCTGACAAAAAAAACAATTACCTCATGTTCACATTCATATCTGAATGACTTGGTTCTCTCTTTCAGGCATCAGGCCTTCAGCTGCTAGTAGCTCCTCTGGCACCATCCACAACACCTATTCCTCTCCTGGGCAGTGTTAGTGGTCTTTAGGTACACCAGTGTCAACTTTTCACCTATCACCACTCTTCAGTACTGGTATCTTTTCTCAGCCTACCGAGACGATGCAGAGGCCAGTCTTGCCTTGTCTTTATACTCCGTTGCTTCTAGTGCTCTTCGTTTTGAGGACTCACCATAGCCGACCATACCGTCTCAACAGCCATCAGTTCAGTCTACTTTCGAGGAGCTCGATGTAGCATTACAAGAGATGACTACTCAGGGTACCAGCACTACCAGCTCCAGCTTTAGAGGCCCCAACAGAGATAGTACAGCCTCCTTAGCCCGTTGTTGAGCCCGCTACGATTGAGCTATCAGATTCAGATACAGATTCAGGCTCATAGTTCGAGGTACGAATTCCTCCTCTCCTCCGGTTTTAGATGTCTAGGAGTGTTACTCTTTTTAGTGCTTAGATGCCAAAGGGAGAGAGAGTCTAGGTGATAGGGGGAGTTTTTTTGTGTTGGATAGAGATAGTAGAGTGGATAGTGAGCTTTCTAGTTCGTAGTCTTAGGGGGAGCTTGTGTAGTCTAAGGTCGGAATGTTGGTTCTTCATGGATTTTGATGTAATGACAAACTATTTGGTTCTTAATTAATGTGTTTTGCTTATTGTCGTATTGTGTTTCCTTTCGTGATCAGTTTTATTTTTTATTCTACTAGCATGATAGGTTGCTCTAGTGCTAGGCTTTCTCTTGTTTAATTGTTATATGTCGTTAATTTCCTAGTATGATATGGTGTTCTTCAATTCATATCTTTATAAACACCCAGTTTTAAAGAAACAAAACCAAATACACCACATGTATGCTAGGATCAAGTTTTTGAAGACTTCGAGCAACCCTCAGCTAAAAACAAGTGTCTTTGAACATCTTGCTCCTATTTTAGGATATTTATGTAGTTGTTTGTCCTTCATTGCATGCTTGTCTAAATTGGAATCCCATGTTAGGGTTTACTAGATTATGTATGATTATCCTTGTCGCCGTTGATGAATCATGGGTAATGATGAGTAGTTATGCTAGTGCTGTCGTAGTTGGGTAAATATTAAACTTGATTAATGTCTATGCAACAAGAACCGGGTATGGTAATTTTGTAGCAACATAGTATAGGGATCCTAACAGGATGTTTGTGTGATGATGGTGCAGGAATGCACATGTGTGGGTAATGCATAGTTGGTTTGTGGTTGTTCCTGTGTGAGATCCTAATGACCGGTTCTTGAAGCATGTAACCTGGCAAAACTGCACAACCATGAGGCTTATATGGGTATGGCCTGGCCAATTAATTGGACACCCCTCTGATTCTGTGGGCACTAGTGGACGGTTGTGTGGCACAAGAGGGAGCTTCTGCAGTGTTATAGGTTAATCACTGTTAATGGTGAAACCTCAGTGGGTGCTTGTAAGTTGGTGGGAGCTTTGTAAAGGACTTGTAGTGAGACCCCGACTCCACACCTCGGAAGTGTGAAGTAACACATGAATCATGACTCATGGGAAAAGCTATGCAAACTCTGCAGAGTATCAAATTGATCGATCAGCCATGCTAAATTAGCTCGTTAGGAGCCCATCCAAGATCGTTGTAAACCCAACGAATTAGTAGTTCCCAACAGCGGGTGGAGCTTCATAAGGGACCATTTGAGCTGCAGATCGTAATGCTGTTGGTCCATCTTTTAGGTGAAATTTGGGCTGTGGAGAGCACGGGTGAATTAGATGCGCTGACGGACATGAGTGCACAGGTTTTCGAGGCCGAGGGTGAACTGGCCGGATGAAATTCTATGCCAATAGGAAGAAAAGAAAAAGAGAGTTTCAAACCGGGGATGAGGTATACCTTAAACTAAAACCATACCAGCGCAGAACAGAAAAGAAGGCAGATTTGATGAGTTGTAGGGGTGGACCCACTTCCACTGATTTCGTTCGGGAAGGTTCTCATGGTCAAGAGTAGCTTGGACTTCTTCTTGATTAGCTGGGATCAGGGTTTTGGTATGGATAGTCGAGTAGTTGGGTAATGGAATTACCTGATGAACCTTGGTAGTCGGATGGAATCTGATGAATCATTCCTTTTGTTATAGTTGTGTCTTCACACCTAGTAAATAGGATGCCTGTTGTTGAAGTTATAGGTTAAGGTTGCTTAGTGTAGTAAACCAGTGTCTAACCATTTCTTGACTTAAGCCCCATATCATGCTTTCCTACACTTGATGAGTACATTATTATACTCACACTTGTTCTCTGCTATTCAGAAGCCGTCAATAAAGCTACATCCTTCAATGAAGACGACTTCGACCCGGAGCTCCTGTTCTAGGCTGGTGTGCCCCTGGTTGACGCCTGTGGAAGATAGAAGACCCTCTGGTGTTGTAGTTTACCTTTTCTGTTGTGCTTTTCTTCTAGACCCTCAGGTCCTTTTGTAATAAATTGTGATAATATTATAATCGTGGCACTGTGATGATACACTGATGATGTAACGCATGTATAAAACTTGATCCTGGCATACATGTGGTTGTACCTGATTTTGTTCCTTTAAAACCGCGTGTTACAATATTCCTATTTGTGTTGTCATCAATCATCAAAAAGGAGGGATTGTAGCATCTACGACCCTAGGTAAGTGGTAATTGTTTCGGTGATTAATGACAACCGTATCATTGTGACTAATGTGTATATTTTAAAGGGAATCAAAAACTTAATTCACAATGATTGTATGGGTTTTCTTGGTCCCTCATGAGTTTCTATTGGATGATCAAAGGACATTTACGTCAAAATTAAGGATCTTCTAGTTCTAAGTGTCATAAGGTGACGAAGGACACTTAGAGTAGATGTTCCTTTCTAGTCTTTTGACCATACTATAAATGAGGGCTAAATGTTGTAGCTTGAACTAGTTGAGTCTAGACTTAGTTGGATGCACACATGCGAAAATGTAGCACTAGGTATCTCAAAGAAGCCTATGGGTGAGAAGTCAAGAAGTTAGTGCTCAAAGTCGATTGAATTGGATGAGCCTTATAGTTTTTGGTTCTCATCGAATTGTCCGATGCTGAAGGACTTATACTCACTGGACTTTATTTCTGTTTTGAGCAGAAGCTAAATGACCTCATCGGATTATTCGGTGATGGTAAATATGTGCATTGGAGTATTTAACAGAAGAAACATTTCTGAGGAAAATTGAAGTTAAGTGCATCAGATTGTCCGGTGTTCATAGAAGATGACCACCAGAGCATTTAATAGAATGTTGGAATTTTTAGAGGAATTTGAATTCAAGGCACTAGATGGTCCGGTGTTGAGATGTACAACACACCGGAAAATTTTCAGACTTGGTGTCTCGGTGCATGGGAAATGAACTCACCAAATTGTCCAGTGATATGGTATGAAGAACACCAGAGCTTTTCAGGCAATGGCTACTAACAGCTGGCAGGCTAGCTTTTGGAAAAGGTTACTCACCGAATTATCCGGTGTGTACAATGGTGTGTGCACCAGACCATCCAGTTTTCACAGAAAGTGTGGGTGGTTGGGCAACGACTAAATTTGGACCTCTAGCCTATATACCCCTCACTCGGTTTCATTCATCCTTCTTGCAACCCAGAGGAGTTCATACACTGTGTGTGTCATCAAGAAGCAAGGGAGAGCACTTGAGTGGATTTTCAAGTCCCTAATTGAATGATAAGGACTTCATTAGTGCTTCAAGAGTAGCGAGTGTTCATCTAGCTATTGTTTAGGCTTGGTAGGGATCAAGTGAACCAGTTATCTTATTACGCTTGGTGGTTGGCAACACCTACCCAGTCATGGTGATTGGAGGTGTTCTCGATGAGCTCTTGGAGTTCTTGTGGGAGCCCTGGGAAGAGCTTGTATTTGGTTCGATGCCCGATAATCCAAAGTTGGAGGAGTGGCAATCACTAGTGAGCACTTGAGCCTTGGTGACTCAAGGGGGAGTGATATCTTTGTATTGATGCTCCAACGAGGATTAGAGGAGAGTACCAACTCTTGGATACCTAGGGGAAAAATGGTGTCATCTTTCCCTACTTTTACTTCTAGCATCTACTTTCATGCAAGTTTCAATTCCGCAATTTACTCTCAAGTTATATGCTTGCATGTTTATTCTCTATGTTCTAGCTTGCTTGCTCGAGTATTTGTATTTCCTCTAATTTTAGAAATCAATAGTTGTTTTAAGGTTTGGTTAGAGCCCTATTCACACCCCCCTCTATGGCCATTAGATCATTTCAATCACCTAAAATGTTAGGATCAACTTGCTCTACTTGAGAGCCATTAGTCTCATGAAATGCACATCATGCGCGATTTCAACATAACCGGTGGTTTTGTTGAAAACACGATATGCATAGTCATTTAATCCATATCCAAGCAAGAAACCTTCATTAACTTTAAGCGCAAATTTAGAACTTTTGGCCTTATTATATAGAATAAAACACTTACTACCAAAAATTCTAAAATATGATACATTAGGTTTGTTACTAGTTAGTAGCTCGTATACGGTCTTCTTCAAGATCTTGTGGACGTACAACCGGTTGATGGAATGGCATGAGGTGTTCATAGCCTCCGCCCAAAATTGATTTGATATCTTGTACTCATCAAGCCTCCGCCACATTTGTTACCGCCAATGTTTATGTAGGCGATTGGTCCAAACAAATTCATGTGGAGAAGCTCTAATGGCCTTGTGGTTGTCATCATATTCTTGGCGATGTGAGGAGCTCCAACTTGCTTTTCCACTTGACATGCACTACTAATTATATCTTTATCAAAAGAAACATTTGTTAGTCTTAAGATGTGCTCCCCCTTTAGAAGTTTAGATAAATTTCTCATGCCAACATGTGATATTCGGCGGTGCCATAGCCAACCCATACTAGACTTAACAATCAAACAAGTCTTAGGCCTCACTTCATCCGTTGAAAAATCAACAAGATAAAGCTTGGCCTTCAAGCAACTGGTGAAAGCAAGAGTGTTGTTTTCTAGAGACGGTCACACCCTGATTAGTAAAAAAATAATGTAGCCAATTTCATAAAGTTATGATACAGACAACAAATTGTAGCTAATATATTTAACTAACAAAATATTTGAGATGGAATTGTCATTTAGAATAGCAATTTTACCTAAACCAATTACCTCTCATTTTCTATCATCTCCAAATACAATTTTCTCATGTCAACCTCCATTTTCTTTGAATGATGAGAACATGCTCTTCTCTCCAATTATATGATTGGTGCATCCACTATCAAGCACCCAACTTGATCCACCGGAGAAGTACACCTACAAAACAAATTAGGCTTTTGTTTTAGGTACCCAAATTTGCTTGGGTCTTCTCACGTTAGCCACGAGAACTTTTGGCTCCCACACATTCCTTTTTACAACACGATCCTTTGTACGGACACAACATATAGAGCAACCACTTTACCAAGGTGGTTCCTTTTCAAAACATAAGAGGCATAAAATGTAGCTTGTGGTGCATGGCCTATGGGTAGCTTGGCTTGTGTAGTAGAATCAACTTGCTTGCCTCCTTTGATGAATTTGAGGCACTTCTTGCCATTTACCACCACACTCATTTAGCTTGCTTATATATATATATATATATATAACCCAAGCCCTCTCTTTTGCTTGTTGTTCTTCACCTCCATGGTCTTGTATAGAGCATTCTTGGATTTGTATGTCTTAATACACCCATATTTGATCAAGACATTTAACCTCTCATTTTTCTTTTGTAATGCTTGAAAAGATTGAGCATTAGTGGCACAAGCATTGATATCAACATTATAGCAACGAGAGCAACATTGACTAGTGGAAGCATTAGAGAGCAATGTTGCATTATTAGAGGAGGAAGTTCTATTCCTAAGGGCATCAAATTGCACTTCAAGAGCTTTATGAGCTTTATCCAAACAATTGATATTTTTTTGAAGTGTGGCATTGCTACCCTCTAGACTAGCAATAGATTCATTGGCCAATCTTAATTGTTTGGTCAACTCCTCAACATTCCCCTTCTCTTTAGCAAGGAGCTTCTCGAGTTCAAGGTTTCTCCCCTTTTAAAGGATGAGCAAATCCTCTTGCTTTTTGAGAATCTCCTCTTCACTCTCTATTGTTTCCATTAGTTCTTTTACTTTAGTTATGAAATTTTTACTTAGACCTTTTAACAATGATTCACAACCACTATCACTATCGCTATCACTATCTAGGAGCTTAGGTTGTGATTTTATCTTGCGCCCTTTTGCTATAATACACTTGAGAGTGCCGTCATCGCCGCTCATGTCACTAAAAAGTGAGCTTGTCGGTGGGTGGAGCGGATGGCGATAGTGGTGACCCCTTCATCATTGGAGTCGAAGTCAGAGTTGGAGTCCCACTCCTCTTCGATGTGAGCTTGACCTGAATGGACCATCTTATGGGTCTTGTACTTGTTGTTCTTGCAAGGTTTTCCCTTCTTCTCTTCCTTTTCCTTGTTCATCTTCTTGTTAGGCCACTCGATGATGAAGTGGCCAACCTCGCCACACTCATAGCAATCCCTCTTGGATGGTTTTCTTTTGAACTTGCCTTTTTTGTACTTGCTATAACCACCATTCTTCATGAATTTCTTGAACTTCCTTATAAAAAAAGCAATTTCTTCATCATCGAAGCTCTCATCTTCACTTGAGCTTGATTCTTCACTTTGCTTGATCTTGCTTGCCTTGAATGCAACATCTTTAGTCTTGAAAGTTGAGTTTTGCTTAACAAGGTTCTTTACTTCATTTGTTTCCTCCTCCATAAGCTCATGAGTAAGAATTCTTTCAAGCACATCACTTGGAGTGAGTCTCTTGTAATCCCTTCGTTCGCGGATGAGTATTACCAAGGTGGGATTCCTTGGTGTAAAAGCTCTCAATAATCTTCTGAACACTTTGTGGTTATCTAGCTCTTCACTTCGAAGCTCTCTAATCTTGTTCACTAGCACCATCATGCGATCATACATCGCTTGAGGAGTTTCATCATTTTCCATCACGAATCTTCCTAATTTCCCTTAAAACAACTCTATCTTTGATTCTCTCACACTTATGGTGCCTTAATGTGCGACTTGGAGTGTGTCTCATATCACTTTGGCCTCCTCAAGCACATCCACCTTGTTAAACTCCTTGAGGCTCAATGCACTAAACAACACACTTGCGGCTTGTGCGTTGCGGTAGAGGTTTTGCTCTTGTTTGGGAATGAGCTCTATGTCTTTATCTGGTAGTTCAAAACCTATACACACAGTCTTTCAAATACTTGGGTGAAGATATATTAGATGCAATTTCATTTTGTGCCTCGATATGGCATAATGTGTGCTATCAAAATATGGAGCACGCCTGGACGGCACAGAAATGTAAGAATTAGATGCATTTAATTTATCATAATTAAAACCGATCTCAACTCCTTTGTTCTAGTTGTTGCCCGATGTATCATCCTTAAGACTTTTCAGGCTTCAGACTCTTCTCCCTGGATGTCGACATCTTCAAATTCTCCAAGCGGTGAAGCCTTGTAGGAAATTAAGCTCTGATAGCAATTGAATTTATGAGATATTTCCTAGAGGAGGGGGTGAATAGGCATTCCTAAAAATTAAAAACTTTGCAACAGATTAACAAAATCCGGAACTTTCGGGTACCAGAACTTTTGGTACCCGAACTTCCCAATTCAACTCGGACTGTTCGGCTAAATAGAACAAAATTGAAACGAACAATGCCTAGGTACTTCTAGTTGAATCTAGTTGCTACCACATGTTCCAAAGTAAGTGTAGAGTATTTTCCACCTTTCACCTGCAGCCACAAACTCAAAAACACATAAATCGGGGTAAATTACCCAAAAGTCAACTAGAACAACAAAGAAAACAAAGGAGACAAGAATTTGTTTCCTGAAGTTTGGATCCAACGATCCTACATCTCTATTGAAGTGCTTACAAAGAGTCGGGTCACTTTCAACCCTATTCCTCACCAAGAACCACGAAGATCAAGCTTGGGCTTACTCAAAGTCATCTTTCCTTGCGGAGGAGAGGATGAACCTTCACAAATGTCCCATGACATTCCACAAGCTTGGGTGCTCACGCGGGTGATGCCTAGCCGTCTAGAAGCTCAAAGCTCCAAGAGTAATGAACATGAAATCGATCGGCTTGACAACAAACTCGAGTGCTCAAAGGTTTGAATGGAGCTCACTAGCACTCAATCATTCAACCCAACTCTCAAAACCTTGCAAGATTTAATGCCTATGGGAGTGAGAGAGCTATTTAATGGCTACAAATGCTTTTTCTTTGTGGTTGCTCAGCAGAAAATGAAGGGAGGGGTGAGGGGGTATTTATACCTAACCCCCCAAAACTAGCCGTTATATAGCTTTTCTGCACTAACCCAGAACTTCCGGGTTCAACCCAGAACTTTTGGGTTAGCTCGAGACTTAGTATCCGAGGACCCCTGCTCGGAAAGAATCCGGAGGTTCCGGCACCTGGAACTTTCAGGCCAGCCTAGAACTTCCAGGTTAAGTACTGAGGTCCTAACCGAGTACCCCATCATAGACTCGATCCGAAGGTTTCGGCTTCCTAGAACTTTCGGGTTGGTTTAAAAAGCAAACCGAGCACCCTTGCTCGGAGCTCCACCCAGAGGTTCCGGCTACCCAGAACTTCTAGTTACACAGAGCAACTTTGAAAACTCAGTGTTCGTGGTATGATTTATATCTCTCATCTTTTGGATAAAATGATACTTTGAGCACTAAGACATCCTCAAGAAAATCTAAATGCATCCTCTTGATAGAACGGCGTACCTATACTCAAATTTAAAAATAAAATCAATTAAAACTATTGAGTACCCACGTGCCACATATTTGTTCCTTTTGAGGGATGCCAACGTTGTTTAACATCTTTAACGGGGCTAAAACCTGTTCATAATCTTATTAAACTCATTAGTCTCTTAATCATTTGTCATCAATTATCCAAAACCCACATAGGGGGGCCTAGATACACTTTCGAGTCTTCTAATCATCATCTCCATCCTTAGCGAGTTTGTACTATGTCTCTTTATCTAAAAGTAGCAAGATTGAGTACTCATCCTCTCCATCCTGAGTGAGGTTATACTCCGGTCCAAAAATCCTAACACTATTTCAAGAGGGTTTGATAGATGCATAAGGGTGGTAACTAAGGATAAAATCGTAGGGCTATAGTTTGTGCATAAAGCTAAATTTATATGCAAAGTGAATTAAGTTGTAACACACAATTTAAAGCATTTGAACGAAAGCCAGGTTTGATCAATATTAAGGAGTTTGTTGGCCCTAAGGGAAGCTATTTATTCCCCGCAATTCCCATCTTTTAAACTGATCAACACCCAGTTCCAACAAGTTCAACAATACTCATTCAATTTTCTCCAAAACACAGGTACATAGCCCCACTCACACTATTAGACCTAGTCCAAAGATATCTTATGCCTCATGTATCACTCTCTAGATCAAGTGGCTGATGCACATAGTTACAACATTTATGGCATAACAAACATACATCGTATAGATTGGGGCATAAGTTTTGCATGATTACAAAGTTCTTCAAACCTTATGGTATTTTACAACCATGGTTGATCGGGCAACTCAAAAGAACAACAGAACTACAAAATCAACCCAAAGCCACATGCATCTTGGGTGAGGACGTGACTACTACGACTATACTTCATCCTTGTCTCCAACATCAGCGAAGTCGGCTTCCAACTCATCGTCCAAACAACAGTAAAAATGAGTATGACATGTACTCAACAAGTCATAAAACTACTTTAAGGAATTGATAGATGCATAAATGATATCACAAGGGTTAAGGCTTTACGGCATAGTTTAGGCATAAAGCAATTTTTATGTAGGTGATTAATTGTATCATCTAATTGGTAACCTTGAAACTGTTTAACAGGTTATCAATCTATAATTGAGGGTTTTGGTCCTGGTAGGGGCTATTTTGCACTTTGCAGTCCCTAACAAAGAGACTGGTGTACACTAAGTACCACCCAAGTCTAGGCATTCCAAGCCAGCAATTCCATCACACGACCATCTATCCCACACACTCACCCAACAAGGATATTCACGCCCTAAGTCTAACCAAAGTAAGGTGAAATCTTTTCATGGACATGGCTATTCAAATATATTTACACTTTCCAGAAGTGTTACATTGTACCCACATGATATGCTCAGCTACTAACCATTGCATGCGAAGGAGTGATTCATATCGAGATGTTTCATTCATTCTCCCTTGTCAGACTCCTACCGTGAGACACCTCAAGTGCTATTGGCTTTCATATAGATTGTCATTTTGATATGGACCACTAGCCTCCGCAGAGCACCTGGTCCCGTAAGCCAGCACCTGGTCCCATAAGCCCCACATAGAGCACTTTCTAGCCCCTTGGGTCCTAGCTGCTCTCAGCTGTACTATTAAGGGTAAGCCCGTGGTCTCATAAACTAGCACCTGGTCCCGTAAGCCCCACATAGGGCACTTGCTAGCCCCTTGGGTCCTAGTTACTCTCATTTACACAATTAGGGGTAAGCCCTACCCATATAGTACGTGTAGTTCATGGGGTGGCTTATCATGATGACGCAATGATTCGGTCCTTATATGGCCAAGGCAAGCATCTTCATCGGCAACGAGTATCACGTAGGTGACTTGATCCCTAAGAGTGTCCTCCTTGAGGTCTACTCTACTTGACCCCAACAAAGCAGTTTTCACTTGTTTTGCACACTACCCACCATTTCCCACACATTCACCAAGTACTCCACATTCATCACCATTTGCACGGTAAAAATATATTAATTGATGTTTATCGATTGCACCATCTCTAAAGAGGTGTGTTCAACCTAAGCATGCTACTTGGCATGGCATCATATGGCACTAATATAGTTAATGATATGTTATCCTAGGGCGACATGGAATCATGATATTGACATACAAGGAATGCCATTTGATAGATAGGGTTTAACTATTGCAAGCCGTTCAAAAGTATAGGTATATATCACATGAGATGACAAGTCAGATTTTAAGTTGGTCATTTTAGTTTATTAGAACTTGGGTTCAAAATGGTCAAGGAGATAGGAAAAAATGAATTCGGGTTCTCTTATAGCTCCTCCTTGTAATCTGGGTCCTTCAGGTCCTCCACAAAGTCTTCGGTTTCTGCAAAACAAGACTTATGACTAAAGACGACCTAAGCTATGGAAGAATCAAATAACACCAACTAGAAAATCAAATAGGTCCTGAAAGCTACTATACTAGGGCAGAAATATAGATCTTGAATTAAGATCAAATTACGTGAAAGAATCACTGGAATCAGAGTTCGAACAACAAAAAATACAGCCTTCAGATAATTGGTCTGGGCTTAAATTGAGAAAAGATAAGGGAGAGAATATTCTTGGAATATTTCTCATATTTTAAATTAATCTCAAAAGGTCTACTCTACATGACCCGTGCGTGATGAATTTTGAATGAAACTCCTTTCCATAATCATAGATCCACTTCTCTTTTAAATTTCACAAGTAAAATGTGACTTCATTCCTTACAGATGGCTCATCGATCAGAGTTGTCTTTGTTTTGAAATGGGAAGCGTACCCCACTTCAGGATCTCACCAATACTAGTATCGTTTCCATATATGCTAGCTTGGTTGCCAATGTTAGCATAAGGCCATGCAGAGAAGGATCCCATGATTGTGCTCTATTCTCTTTTCTCAATCTCTTTCAAAATACCGCAAAGGAGGATCCCCAGATTGTGCTATCTTCCCTTCTCTAATTCTCTTTCCAAAATCATACCCCACAATCTCCATCTATTTTGCTATTTACCAATTCCGGCAAGAATATATCTATGTGCAAAAGCTTGAGGGTGCCTTGGCGAGAACAATTCCTAATCTCTACGTCAAAAATACCAGAATTTTCACATCCAGTGCATGCAACAGATGGAAAAGAAAATGAAAATGAGTAATAAGAGTGGGTTTTGTTACCCTTTCCTTGATTAGTGTTAGTTTCCGATTTTAGTGGTATAAATTAGTTTGTTTCCTGTTTCATACACATCGTGCACTCTATTAGCCACCATTTGTTGTGTGAGAGCTGTATAGCATCCATGACGGTAGAGTAGCCTCCTCCAAGAAGATTGAGGTTGGGCATGAACTCTAGCCTCCCATTGGAACTCCTCGAGTCCATGGGAAGTCATGCCTTTGGCCACGATGCAACCTCCTACCGATCTATTTGTGCCCCGTGGTGCGACTTTGTGCCATTTGCGATCTTCATACCACTCCTTCTGCTTTCATTTGGCCCTGACTTGGACATCATCACCTTCTACAATGTCTCAGAGAGAAGGCATTATCCTTGTTGCTCCCGGACATGCGCATTAAGGTGCCATGTCGAGCTCCCATCGACCGACGAGCACATTACAACGGTGTCCTCCTCGACACGCATGTCTAAAGTGGATGGGCAGTGGGTGCTCCATCATGACGATGACTATGGTAACGCGGTTGGTGCAAGTACCATCACACTAGACAAGATGATGCAAATGTTCTTCAATGAGATTGTGCTCTCCACGATGTCTGATGCCGACGGTTGAGAGTGCATGGCCATGGCGGTGCTCATGAGGTCCACGGAGTTCATGCTCTATGGACTCTGTCATAAACTGCAAAGAGAGCTTCTTGGCAATTGACTGCATCAGAGAGATCAACATTGCCACCGATGAAATCCCGACCATGAAGCTAATGCAATCACTGTCGCCACTTGCGCAGCTCAGCCATCATAGCTACCTGGAATTAAATGGTGAGTTGCATATGGTCGGCGCTATGGTGGATATGTTCCATAGGGCACACGCTTTACCTGTAGCAGCGTGACATATAAGCGCAATATCCTGCATCGGATGCCAGAGTGGGGCAGGATGAACGACGTCAATGACCTGACACTATTCATGTTGAAGCATTTTAGTGTCAACTTCAGTGGATTAAGCGTCTCCAAATACAAGAGGAACAACATCTACTTCTATGAGCCTTTGTATGGGGATCAGTACGGTTTGGCCCATCGTTTGGAGATCATTGACATTACTACAGGCATATCGAAAGTGCCAACTTTCCACAAGAAGATGCAGGGTTCCAAGGCTCTAGATTGGATCCGATCGAATCTCTGGGAGTGAGGTACATGAATGTTGTTTGAAGATTTATATAGTAGGGCTAGTTGTTCGAATGTGTTTGGTTCATGGCCGCAAGTGGTGACAAGGTATTGCTACCTGTCACACGATTCCTTCAACTAGTGGTGCTATTTTCATTTGTTGTAATGAGATATTTGATTATCTTATACTTCATAAGTTGTGTTATTACACAACTTGATTTGCTCTTAAGACATGGCCGCAAGTGGTGACAGAGTATTACTACCTGTCACATGATTCCTTTAATTAGTGGTGCTATTTGCATTTGTTGTAATGAGATATTTGATTATCTTATACTTCATAAGTTGTGTTATTACACAATTTGATTTGCTCTCAAAATATGCATCATCATATTCAGTTACTTAATTTATGTTAATTCAGAATATAACATGTGTCCACATAATTCATAAATCATAGATGTACAATAACTCATACGTGTCGCACGTGCACGATTACTATTACACCAAAAAAAACAATCGGATATGAAGATACCGATAGGTCATGTTTGTAGGCCAATGTTTGAGATGAATGAATGTAACAAGATCTGAGCATGGGCCAGGCCAAAGAAAAAACCAGTTGTTTTGGGGCCTAAAATGGCAGGGTAGCAGCAGGGCTGGGCTGGGCTGCCTGATTAGTTTTACAGTTAAAATTTAATAAAAGAAATATTTCGGACAGGGCTCGGCCTAGGTCCGGTTTGATTCGGGTTGTCCATTACTGCCCATGCCCAGTCCAAAGCACCGTCTGGGGCGGTCCGCCGGGCTTCCCCCCCCCCCCCCCCCCCCCCAGGTCCAAAGCAATGGATTGACGTTGCCTCGGCCAGCAGCTTAAGAAAAGAAAAGACACGTATGTGCCAAGCCCAACCTTCCTTGTTGCTCGCTCGCGAAAAGAAAAGACGTCCGCAGCCAGAGTCACATGGGCCCCACACGTGCTTCGCCCGGCCGGCCGAGTTGACTAGTCGCCCAATCCCAATCCCACCCCGCAGACAGACACCACATCCGAGGCCAGATCCCATCCCCATCGCCGTTCGAAAAATTTCAAATCCCCCTCTCCCTCTCTCTGTGTCTCTCTCCTCCTCTTCTCCCCAACGTCTCTCTCTCCTCGCTCTTTCTCCTCGCTCTCTCTCCGCCCGCGGCCTCTGCAGCCATGAGGTCGCTCTTCTCGCGGAACGCGCGCCACCCCACCACGCCCCTGCCCCCCTCCTTCTCCGGCGGCGGCGGCGGCGGCGAGACCCCGCCGCGGCGCCGCACCCCCAAGGAGAACGTTGACCCCGTTTCCTACTCCTCCCCGGCGCACCACCATCACTCCGCCAACGACCACGCCGCCTCCCCCTTCCGCTCCCCGTCCCCCGCCGCCAAGCCGCTCTCCGCCCGCAACCGCCTCCCCCCGCGGCCGCCGTCCTTGAACCCGCTCAAGCGGAAGCTCGACGTCTCCTCCGCGGCGGCGGCGGGCCCGGCGCACGACGCCGCATCCGCACCCGACTCCGGCGTCCAGGTACGGCTAGGGTTTCGTGGTGTTGTTAGGGATTCGGTGGTGGGTCGATAGATCTAGGCTTGACGCGGGGTGGTTCTGCTGGTTTTGCCGTTTTGGTCGCAGGTGGTAGTGAGGATACGGCCGCCGTGCCGGATGGAGGAGGAGGAGGCGGGAGAGGATGGGCAGGAGACTGAGGCCTGCGTGCGCAAGACAGCCGTCAACTCGGTCGCGATCCAGGGACAGGACTTCACGTTCGATGCGGTCGCCGACGCGATCTCCACGCAGGTGAGGTTGGGTGAAATTTCGGGGCGGTTTTGGGGGTAATTTCTGCGCGCTCGGAGTTTCTGTGGCCTCGGTATGGATTACATGTTAGCTCAATTTTTGAGGGATTTCAGTGAGCAGCGCAGGGATTTAAATGCTTGCGGTAAATGGTTTGATGTCCGTCTGGAGTAAGATTTGAGAGAGTTGATACCGGAGTGGTGTTATTAGCTTAGTTTTCAGGCGATGTATGTATCTGCGGGTTGATATAACCTGGATTTTTTTCTCTCCATTTGATGGTTTTAGCATGGTCGTAGTTTTCAGAGGAAGCCTGGTTTTAGTGCAAGTAGGTAATGTTAATTGTCACTGTAGTGCATATTTCCATCGTATTTGCACTTTTACTTAGCAGTTAGATTGATTGTGAGTTTGCTAAACATACAGTTTTGTGTACTTTTGCTGGATTTTGTTACTGGTAGATCATAGTTGTTACTTGATTCCGTTTACTAAGTTTATTAACTTTCTCTTTATCTTTGGTTAGTTTCATTATACAGTTCTTCTAATTTATTGTTTGACTGTGCATTAATTGTTTGGTGTGTCTATATGTGTTTAATTTGTATGGACTGTTATAGGACGATATCTTCAACCTTGTTGGGCTGCCACTTGTTGAAAATTGCTTATCGGGTTTCAACAGCTCGATATTTGCCTACGGACAGGTGTTTTTTATCTTCAGTTTAACATTTAAATCATGCTATGTCTGGTTCCTGGAAACAAATTGATTGATACTCTCCCATTCTTATTATCTCATCTTAAAAGACTGGCAGTGGAAAAACCTACACTATGTGGGGCCCTTTGTCTGCGCTGTCAGAAGATTCAATAAGCAGCGAGAGGGGGCTGACACCTCGCGTATTTGAGCAGTTATTCTCCCGCATTAAAGAAGTAATGTGATGGATTTTTCTGAACTTCCTTTCTGTTAAGAATTTTTCTTAGTCGAAGCTGAAACTTGCTGTCCCATTTGCAGGAACAAGTTAAACATGCGGATACAGAGCTAACTTACAGCTGCATCTGCTCTTTTCTAGAGGCAATTTCTACCCTTAGTACCTAGAACATGTCATAGCCATTCTTGTTTGCCACATGAAATGTGATCCCATTTTATTATAATGTGCAGATCTACAATGAACAGATAACTGATTTGCTAGATCCATCGCAGAAGAATCTTCAGGTGAAAAAGCAAATGGCAAAGTTTAGTTGCATAGTACCATAGCCTCTGCTCATTGTGCTAATATATAACCTATTCCTTTGCAGATTAGAGAGGATGTCAGAACTGCTTGTGTTTATGTTGAATCATTGACAAAACAGTTCGTTTTCACTATGAAGGATGTAACTCAGTTGTTGGTGAAGGTGTGTGTATCTCGGTATTGACATCTAAAAGATTTACTAACATGTATTCAGTCTCATCTATTTGTGCTGATGATATTGATTCTATTTTCCAACAGTGCTATTTGGTAATTATCACTCTGATACGATTCTCAACTATGCATATGATGATTTAATTACTGAACTGGTAGATACTAGATAATACTGTTTCTAGTCATTCTGTCAATTATGTTGAGAGGCTGAAATTTACCTGAGTTTTAACTGTCTTTGAACATAACCATCTTGGAAGATTTTTATGACAATTCTTGATTTACACAAACCGCATAATTCTTGGCTCTCCACAATTTGATCACAGCATGTCAAATTTCTTCAAGATCAATATATTCTAGTAATCCATACAGATACATCCTATTTTTTTCTTCTTAATAATTTTGTGTTGAACTCATTTATTAAAAACGATGCAGGGCCTAGCAAATCGGAGGACTGGGGCAACAAGTGTGAATGCAGATAGCTCACGCTCGCATTGTGTTTTTACATGTGCCATAAAATGTGAATCAAAGGTATTTTTTTTAGTTGGTCTTGCATTACTTTATAGTTTTACTAGTCATGCTAACCCCAACCTTCAACTTTTCTGAGCATGCACATGTTAATTAGAAAAATATAATTGTAATTGTGAGTGCAATTATTTTATGTGTAATAAGTGTTCTTGTCCTTTTGGTAATGATGCTCTGTCTTTTCGCCTTTCTTTGTGCTGATTGTTCTTTAGTTTGGATCATTGCTTCACCTCCAACCTATTTCTATTTTGTTCCATTTTTGCAAAAGCATATGCCAAACAGAGATGCTTGTGTGGACTGATTCAGTAATAGCTTTGACACACACTTGGAACAGTAACTCTGCGAACCATTTCATGCATTTTTGCATTTGATTGCTTATATGTACCTTGCTATAACTGAATCACCTTTAGGCTTTAGCCTTTACATTCTGTGAAAACATAATTCTGAAAGGTGTGGTAATAAAACTACTGTGCTGAATCCTTGCAATCTCTTCTGCTCCAATGAACAAGATGAATCATCATGAGATGCAATATTTTATCATACAGTCCTTTGCTATTTTTATCCTCAGTGGTTAGTTGCTGCTTTTTTAATCATGCAATATTTGGGTTTAAAAGATTTTTAGCTGGTTGTGTTCAATACTGATAGAAACAAGTTGCTTGTTAAAAACAGAAATTTCTTTCTTTGCTTATATGAATAGGATGAATATGCTTCTGCAGTCTTTTCATGTTGGTTTCAGTTTAGATGTATCTATTAGTTATTTACTTTTTTGCGATTGTTCTATAGAACCCAGAGGATGGCTCAAGCAGCACAAGATCAAGCAGGATAAACTTGGTAGATCTTGCTGGATCAGAGCGGCAAAAACTAACACATGCAGCTGGGGATCGACTAAAAGAAGCTGGAAATATAAATCGCTCACTTTCACAGCTTGGGTAAAGTTCTGTGTATACTTTATACTAAAAGCTAAATATTCAAGGATTTATGTCAGATCTTTACTATTTTTTCCAAACATCTGCTAATAGCTGAACTCAGTTAAAGGACTACTGAACTAATGATACAAGTGGTTTTACTGCACCGTTTGATGTACTGAAATTAGAGCTTCATAGCACTTCTCAAGTTACTGAATGATGGCATAAGCTGGTGAACATAAGTTATGGTTATATCCAATGAATGTTTCCTGGAGCTGAAATATTGTCATGCCAGATTGCACATTGCTATCATCAGTTATGTTCCATATATAATGGTTTCCATCATTTGATATTAGAGGAATTATCTCTTGATATTAAAATTTGCATGATGAGCTTCAATGCTAGAGTTTTGTTTGGTTAATCTGTTTATTGCTAGTTGTGTTTTCATTAGTTCTGTAGCCATTCTCACCGTCGCTTATGAAATAAAACCTGTATTTTGTGTAGCATTATATATTTATATTGTTGCTGACTAAGCATGAAGAATTTTGATTGTTCTCGTTCTTGATGTTTTATTATTTGCGTTTTCGTTATGAATATATGTATATATTATTTATATTATATTAGCTGAACTGCTACATACTATTCTCTATGTATGTTCCATATTATATACCATTTTAGCTCTTGACACAATAATTAAGATGTCTGACCAAATTTAACCTTCAATAAGATGTCTAATGTCTTGGGACAATAGAAAGCAAAATATGATGTTGCAGTCAAGCGAAGGGAAGGGTATTAGTAGAATTTGCGCAATTATATGTATATTCGAGGCAAAGTGAGGATGCGGGGAGCCCCTTTCCCCTCCCCACATAAGGTGACTTGTACAAAATTTCTCCATACTAATCCATATGTTACCGGATAGTGGGATCACAATAAACAAAGTGCGGTGGGGGTGGTTTGAGAAAAGTGACTTATGGAGCGACTCGTCTTCCGTTATTTTTTCCATTTACTTGATGTAACTTTATAGTAATTGGATTGGATATAGCTGTGAAATGAAGGTTCTGATATAACTATGTTTTTGGTACTGCAGAAATTTGATTAATATACTGGCCGAAATATCACAATCTGGAAAACAAAGGCACCATGTGCCATATCGTGATTCCAAGTTGACATTTCTATTACAAGAATCCCTAGGAGGCAATGCAAAGCTTGCAATGATTTGCGCTGTTTCGCCATCACAAAGGTACTATCTGAGTTGAACAGCAATTCATTTCTTCTCTTGCCATTTAGCGTTGGTTCCTCACTACACTTACTTTGGTGTTATACAGCTGTAAGAGTGAAACATTAAGCACTCTTAGATTTGCTCAACGTGCTAAAGCTATAAAAAACAATGCTATTGTTAATGAAGAAAAAGTCGAAGATGTAAATGCTCTGCGCGAGCAAATCAGGCAGTTGAAGGTATGATTGAGTTGTCATATGACAACCAAGTTTCTCTATAATGTTTCTTCTGACTCAAGTTTCATCAACAATGTTTCATTTTCCATATCCTATACTGCAGGACGAACTTCACCGAATGAAGTCTAATGGGAGTTTAGAAGGAAACAATGGCAGTTTTTCCACTGGATGGAATGCTAGGCGCAGTTTGCACCTGCTTAAAATGAGCTTGGGTCGTCCTTCAACATTCCAAACTATCAAAGAAGATAGTGACGAGGAAATGGAAATTGATGAAAATGACGTTGAGAAGCCGTACAATCATGAAAATATGGTAATGTCTCCTACTGGAGGTAAAGAATATAAAGGCTTATTGCAAGCTTCAACGGAGATACGTACTGGCCCTTCACATGTTGACGCTCTTGATGGGGATAAGAATTTGGTATCCACAAAAAGGTCCTGCTCCGTTGCTAACAAATTTAGCAGTGGTACTGACGGTGGAGATGGCAGATGCAAGTTGAACCTTGCCGCCAGTATACAGAGGGGACTTCAAGTTATTGAAAGCCATCAAAACAATGGTGCATGGAGGAGAGCATCGGTTGGGTTAAATGCTAGAATCATGGATGTTCAGCCTTGCAAGGTTGATGTAGCAATTCAGACAGATCCTGAAGAATCTGAAGCCAGAGATAATCCTCTAGCTCTAATTCCTAGTTGTCTGCATGAAGCTTCCGCAAATGAGAGTAGGGATCCCAATTCTTGCAGGGATCTACAATTAGTGCCAGCTGATGGGGCAGTACCATCTGATGAACAAAAACAGCAACATGTTCTGAAAGTAGGTTCAAGTTCCATGTGCGAATCTATGCATCAGTTAAACTGCATGCTTATTGATGCATATCTTTTTGTCTATATAGGCTGTGGAGAAGGTCCTGGCTGGAGCTATCAGGCGAGAGATGGCACGCGATGAACAGTGTGTGAAGCAAGCTGCAGAGATTCAACAACTAAATCGTCTGGTGGGTGCTTTCTCTCTATGCATAAAACAAGTAACTATATGTTCTTCTGTGTTAATCATTCTACTTTTGCAGGTGCAACAGTATAAGCATGAACGTGAATGCAATGCTGTAATTGCACAAACACTTGAAGGAAAAATTGCTAGGCTTGAAAGTCTTATGGATGGAACTTTACCAACTGAAGAATTCATGAATGAAGAGTATCTATCACTTGTGAATGAGCACAAGGTGATCTGAATTTTCCATTCCCACTATCCTTATATTAACTTTTTTTTTTATAAGTCAACATTTACTCATCAGCTATTGCCTTCAACTAACAAATGCAGATCCTCAAAATGAAATATGAAAACCATCCTGAACTTTTACGTGTTGAAATTGAGCTAAAGAGACTCCAGGAGGAATTGGGCATAGTTAGGAATTGTGTTGATGAGAAAGAAGTTCTACAGGAGGAGATACAGGATCTGAAAAACCACATGCATTATATGCTTTCATCATCCTCATCAATTCGTAGACTCCGGTTTCCGCTGCGATTGTCTCAGGGAACTACTTCACCTGGAACGAAAGATAAAGATGTTGATACTAATGTTGGGGACGCTCCTGATTGGACTGAAGCTGAGAGTAAATGGATTACACTCACAGAAGAGCTTAGAGTTGAACTCGAAGCAAATAAATCACTTGTTGGAAGGTTGCAGTCAGAATTGGATTCTGAGAAGAAATGCTCAGACGAACTCAAGGAGGTAATACAAACAGCAATGCAGGCACATGCAAGAATCCTGGATCAGTATGCTGAACTTCAAGAGAAGCATATTAGCTTGCTTGCTTTGCATAGGAGGATACGTGAAGATGTTGACGATGTAAAGATGAGAGCAGCAAAAGCTGGTGTCAAGGGTGCTGAATTACGGTTCATCAACTCCCTTTCTGCTGAAATTTCAGTTCTTAGAGCTGGAAATGAAGGCCTGCAGGGTCAGCTAAGGGATACTGCTGAAGCTGTTCAAGCAGCTGGTGAATTACTTGTACGATTGAAGGACGCAGAGGAAGCCGAAAAACTAGCCAAGGTATGGCTTTCCCACATTGCTCAGACCTTACATTTGAACAGACAAAAGAGTAGGATGCTCATACAGTGGTTCATTGTATTTTGTTAGCCAAGCATGTGAAATGTTGTAGTAGTATAGGATTAGATTTTACAGTTCTAATAAAACAAAGCTGTTTTCTGCATTTGTTGCAGAGACGGGCCTTGTTGGCGGAGCAAGAGACGGAGAAAGCCTACCAGGAGATTGACAACTTGAAAAAGAATTATGACCAGGAAATCGTTGCTCTAAACCAGCGTCTTTCAGAGTTATCTCAGCACACTGACGCTGTACAGCCAGCAGAACCTATCGATCTCGAGCCTGCTAGGTATGACACAGCCGGGAGCCCCGGTGACCAGCAGTGGCGGGAGGAGGAATTCAGCACCTTACAACAAGGCAGGTCCTTTGAGGTCTCCAAGAGCACGGACCTCAACTCGTGGTTTTACGGGTACGACAAATGTAACATTTGAGGATGCACTGCTTAATCTGTCCAGTCCTATTTTGTACCATTGAAAGGTGGTTGTAGTAGTATGTTGTAAGAAGGGACCCCTGAAGATGTGTCTCCTCACCGTCTTGTGAGGTGCACGCAGATTCTTCGGATCATCGAAAAAGCTGTATGCTGTCCTGTAAATCTAGATGGACATTTGTTACGTTACAAGAGCGGCGGCGATGTTATGTTACTGTATCTTGCAAGTAAAGCTCAAGTTGTTCGTCATGCCAATGTGTGTGTGTAGCCTTAGTTATGGCTGGCAGCGTCTAGCCAGGTATCTCCTGCGTCTCCCTTTTTGTTTGTGGTGCAGCACTGGAACTGTTATCTGGTCCTGGTAGCATGTGATGAATGAACTTGTTTGATAAATTGTCCTAACGGCTCGAATATAAATATTTTCTAAAGCTTAATGGCTTTTTTTGAAATAATACTGCAAATTTACTATAGTTGGTAAAAGATTTGAAGTTCCTGCACCGTCTCACAAACACCACAGCAGCAGCAAACCGGATCACGCGCTCGGTTGCTGGTTGCGCCATGTGCTAATCACGTCTGAATCATGATCGAGATGCAATGGCGCCTGGGGTTGGGGCCGTGTGAACAGGGCCGGTAGCTAGCGCTGCAGAGGGCGGTGTTTGTGCGCACAGTTATGGCCGGCCGGCCCCCTAACCTTGCCGGCAGACAGCAGACGGTGGAGGCCGTGACGGATCAGAGCCAGTGAATAGGGACGACTCTTTTTTTTCTTCCTTCTTATCATATTTTTCTTCTCTTCTTTTTACTCTTCTATACTGAAAAATTGAAGTGGGGCTTGGATGCTCCGAGATGCGCTCGGGATAGGGGGCTTGAGCCGCCTCTCCCCCTCCCCCGGTGGATCCGCCGCGGAGGTCCTTGCTAGACTCGACATGAAGCTGACGTCGTCCACTTCTCTTAAAAACCGTGCAAGCCGTTTGCACGTTCTCCAAAAAATAGAAGAAATTGATGCCGTGTTAAATAGAAATGTGAGAACTTGGTTGTAGTGGGTGATGGCGGATATATATCTTTGTTGAGGTGTCAGTTTAAGCAGAGATGCAGGTTTAATCTGTGTGTGGGGAAAAAAGTGCAAAATGCAAAGTGAGTTCTAAAACACGGGTTACGGGAGCAGGGGATTCATCAAATACTAATTCGATTGGCCACCTGTGCAAACTGCAAAGACCTGACATGGACAAAGAAGCACGCATGTGTAAAGTGGTCTGAAGAAACTGGGAGCAGATCTCGTTCCGTATTATTATTGTTCTTTCATGCATCTTAGCTGTCGTCTTTGTTAGCTTGTGGTTTGTTTGGACGTCGCTGTACGAGATATCTCGATCGGCACGCAGATGCAGGGGAGGGGACAGCCATCGATCCAGTTCCAACTCCCTTCCCTTCCTTTCCCAGCGGATCGATGGAAGGGCCGGCACTGTGTGCACATACATGCACAGCACAGCACAGATCGGGTTAATGAGACACGCCAACCAACTAATCAAGCCGGAGATGAGAGATCTCCCTTCGGTCCAACAGGCCGGAATGTAGTATAGAGTAGCCCCCAGAATCGACGTGCTGGCAGCTCTGAGATTAGAGTTCAGAGGTGAAAAATATGAGGCTTTTACAATTATGCATGTATATATTATCGCCAGACCTAATTACTGGGAATGAAATCGGGTGTGATTTTGCCGTCTGAAATGATGATTGTGCATGTTTATCTGACAAGTACGTACTAGGAGCCGGCAAGGGCTGACCTGACCACATGGAGGATTTTATGCCAAAGGCAATGCTGAGCTCTTGTGGATGTACCTGCCACTTCATTAAGAATCTTATCTTATGTTGATGATCAATTATAAACCTACAAAACATCAGCTCAAGATTTCTTTTTCTTTCCAAAAGGGACGGCAAGAGGATTGCCGATCTTATTAGAAGGAATAAAATGGAAGAGAAAACAAAAGGTCTCGGGATGTGTCCGACACTTAACAAAGTGAGAGCAACTCCCATTCTACACAGCGGCTACATCCGGTCTTAAGAAACAAAAATGAACGCTAAACGGTGCTTATCAACCTCCTCTTTAATCCGGTAAGCCAACCATGTCGCTGAAAGTTGAATGTTTTTTAAGGTTCTCCGGTTTCTTTCTTTCCAAATATTCCACCAAAAATAGATGACTATGCCGTCAAAAACTTGTAGTAGTTGTTGTTCGATCTTCTTTCGTGCCTGATGCCACTATCTCTTAATTGTCATGTGCTCTCCCAGATCCAGCAAGTTTTGGAGGTTTAGCCATGTGGTGATTTCCTTCCACAATTCTTTCGTAGAGGAGCAACTTTTGCACAGATGGATTGAGGTCTCATTTTCTGCTTTGCATAGCCTACATGTTGGATCATGGGGTCATCCCCTCTTCACAAGATTATTGGCTGTTAAAATTTTCCTGTACAGCAACAGCCATGCAAAAAAAATTGCATTTAGGCTCCATCTTTACCTTCCATATTGGCATCATTTCAGGCCTCCGTATACTTCCTTCAAACTAGGTTGTATGCACATCACAAGATTTCCTCTGAAAAATAAAAAAGAACATCAGCCGATCGATGTTATAAGACAAAAGGATTTGGGATGCTTGAAAGCTACATTTGGCACTGCATGTATATGTACGCACCATTGACGACTGACGAGAAATAAATAATGAATAATTATATATATTTAATAAATAAGGTATATCCTAAGAATGGATACTTACTGAACACGTGTCCTTAACCTGATACAATAGGTTTCACAAACTTCTTGGGGGTAAAGAAGGTATGTGCCGATATTTCAGATAGTTTCATCGTGTTTTATACAGAAATCTGAAATAAAAGAGTCTCCTATATATTTGGAAGTAATACAATTTTAGAAGTTTACTCTCGAAATTTCCATGTGTGGTACAACTCCTCTTCCCCAACTATATAAGGAGAGGGAGTGAGTATGTCAAGGGAGGCACGAACTGAAAAATCAGAGATCCCGAGCTAGAAATCTCAAGACAGATCGAATTCTCAGTGAGGAGCCGGACACGCAATACATAGTAAGCCTAGTCGGATAGGAGCAGAGACAACCCATTAAGATCCACAACTGACTCATACCACAATGAGATTCATCAGACAAGGGCTTCAAGATTTAGATAACGAGAGAATAGTCGAGATCCTTAGGATTAGATCTACATACATCCCCCATTGTAATTGTTTTTTTTCTAGAGATTAATCAAGGTGAAACATGATGTGGGGCTATTATTCTAAGGAAGGTCAGAACCTGCATAAAATCTCATGTCTCTTTCTTCTATACACATAGTTGAGGAACAAGTATCCCTACTTCTTACAAATATTTGCATAATTGACTTTACCAATCATCAATAGTTGGTACCATCCATGAGGATGCGACAAGACATATCTTCATCAACTAGGCGTATCAATCCTTCGGCAATGGGTTACTTCGACAACGGGTTCTACTATGACTTCAGACCCAACATCTACATGAAGCTCGACAAGTTAGCGGAAGTTCCTAGACGAGATGGCGATTTTTTATTAACAAGTCTTAGGGTTTGCTGGTCAAGATGATTACTCACGTAATCATATGGCTTGTGAATTGGAAGACCCGACCACGACTTTGGCCTCAATATAGAGAAGGATATTCTGGAGGATGAACTTCGCTTCTCAGAATTCCATGCATTTACAGATGGAGAAGACATGGAGGATTACGAGACCAATGTGCTCTCTATGATTCTCCAGGAGATCAGGCAGATGCTAGCCCTCAGCATGAAAGTCCCATCACAAAAAGTGATGATATTGCTCCACGAAGGGTTTCGAGTCCATCAAAAACTCCCCTCATCGGCTCACGATAGCAATGGAGATCAACATCATGGGAATCAACAGGTGTTGCCTCGTCATTTAATAGTTTGCCTCTAGTACGGCTCAATACCTCTGATACTCTAGAAGGGACGCATTGGTTGGAAGACATCACTAGGATTGTTACCAACGTGCAACAATGGGTAGAAGCATCAACCTCGGCAAGATCTACTACTCGAACGAGTAGCACATGTCGACACAGTTTAAATTTAGCTTCCCATAGTCCGAGGTGAGAGTCTAGACCAACCTATGAGAAGGCACATGCTCGTGGTCAACGGATACGTAATATCAATTTTCCTATTTTTTAAAATTAAATTAAATCTAGGGAATATATTAGGAATATGGCTCCCCTTTTCTTTTTCCTGATTTAATTTCCCGATCAATATTCTGGAGGCCATAACTTAGTCATTTCAACTCCAATTTTGGTGATTCTTTCACCTAAATCCATATAAAATCATAATCTACTTCCATGTCATGTTTGGTAGTTGTTAGGGTTCATTTGGTGTTATTTGATTCTTCATTAGTATAGATCCGCTTATTGCTGTAAAGTGCACTTTGCAAAAGAAGATGAGTTTGCAGAGAAACCTAATGACCCGGCTTGCGAGGAAGGACAAAAGGACCTTGAAGAAGCGAAGTCATAATTCCTTGACCATGTTGGACCTGAGTTTCATAAACTAAAACATCAAACTTAGGACATGATATAATATTGCATGCCTTATACTATCCTTGATTAAAATACTTGTGTTAGATATAACCTAATTTACCATGCCATGCCTTGAATACTTATTTACCATATTACATAATAGACCTAGTTTACTTCCATCATTAGCTATAATAAAGATGGGTGATACATTGCCAACTAATATACTTAGGAAGGTTACTCTCTAGTCGGAGATGTTCACACATGATCAATGCAAAATGAGTGGAATGAAGGGTGGTGCTTAATGGCGTGTGTACGAAAAAGATGGGATGGTGTGGTGAAAATTATGAAAACCCATTTTGGCGGGGGTGAGTAAGGTCGAGGCTGCCTTATGAATGATTCTACTTTTGTGGTATTCATCGCTATTAAAGATGCTTTCCCCAGCCATATAAGGATTGAATCATTGTGCCGTCATGCTAAGACACCCTAGTGCAACCACGTGTCTCTGATTATAGTAAAGGGCTTGGATCTAACATTTTATGACCTAACTAGATAACTACCTAGAGGATTGAGAGCAATGGGAGACCAGGAGAGACTCAAGTGATATATGTGGTGATTGGGGTATAGTTGGAGACTACTATGTGATGAAATTAAAGTCATGATCCCATGGAGTATTCTGTAGGTGGGGGTCTGGTGAAGAAGGCTTGGTGTTGAGACTTGTTATTTTTGTTCCACCACTTGTAATGGTTGGAGGCTGAGTATATCATGTGAGTAAAGTTATACACCTATGTAGAGTATTAATCTATTCAAATAGTTGTGTCCGAGATATGGACATACGAAGCTTGGCCACACCTTGGTTAGACTTGGAGCATGAGTAATCCTTGATGCGTGAGTGTGTGGGTTGTGACACCATGTTTTGGTAAATGGCGGTTGTGGGTCATAGTCTGGTTGAATCCTATATGTCTACCAACCTAAGAGATGGGAACTATGGAGAATGGAATAACTTCTCCCAAGGCCCAATTCCTTAATTATGACTTAAAATCTTGGATTGGTAGTTACATGTTTCAACTAGATATAAGACTTAATGAACTACATCGAAACCTGCTTTAAGTTCAAAGCTCTGCCATATAGCCTTAAACCTTATTAACCTCTTAAGCATCTATCAACTTCTTGAGTAGCATTAGAGCTTGTTGAGTATCTTTCGTACTTACTCTCGCTTGATGATCAAATAAGGAGCCTGTATTCAGCTTCGCTGAAGATGGAGATGATGTGTAGTAGTTTGAGGTTACTTTCGCACCCAAGTTGCATGTGGCATTAGACCGTTAATTAGTTTCCACTATCTTTTGATTGGCCGGTTGGCCATGAATGTAATAAATCCTATGGATTAAGATATTTGTAATGGCAGATCTTTAAGCTATAATATTAATCGAAGAATGACTATGATGTTATTGTGTTGTAATCTATGCGTATCAGTTACTGATTCAGGAATTGATACATGAGGCATAGGGGAACCCAGGATCTTGGTCCAACTAAGTGCTTTTTTTCGCATTTCCTATTCTCCAGCCGCTAAAAATAGGAGATTTTACATCAACTGCATTTTTTGCCGCCAGCAGGGTTTTGGGGTCTAGGATGTGCTCCATGTGCTTAGGGGATGCCCGGATCTGGCAACAGGGACATCATTGGAAACATAGTAGGTGGGTGGGGAGGAAGAGTGAGTCATGCCAGCGTGTCATTGAAGAACTATGTTGTGGGAAGGCCTGGCTCTTGAGGAAGAAGAAACGGGCGAGCCATTGGATGAAGATTGTGGGGATCAGTTCGTCGACTGTAAAAACAAGAAGATGTGGCTAGAAACTAACTTATATTTTATACAGTAGAGATACATATTTATTTACTTATGATACCAGTGAACAAATCACTACTGCAGAATATCTCATGAGTGTCGGTTCAAAACCCGTCACATGACGGGTTTTGAACCGACACTAATTACTCGACACTGATAGTCAGTGACTATCAGTGTTGGGTATGAAACCGGCACTGAAAATCATTATCTGTCGGTTCTATCCACGAATTGGCACTGATAATGAACTATCAGTGGCATTTCCTTGTTAGAAACCGGCACTGATACTGATTATCAGTGTCTGTTCTAAAATAAAACCGGCACTAATAGATATTCGGCAGCCAAAAAATTTGCACAATCCAAAATACATCACATGCACATGCATCCATTCTTTTAATGTTTAAGTCACGATAAACACTTAATACATTAATTCAAACTACAAGCATTTCTAAAATTACATTAAATACCATTACATGAATAGTTAATATCTAAATTTTCAACTCCAAATATTACATCGAAATGATTCAGTGCATAAATGGGTGCACTAGCTCTTGCTTCAAATGGAAGTTCCATTGAACTTCCATAAATACGAAACTGTTACTATTACACAGAAACTTAAGGTGTGACTGGTACTTTCCTTCCTGAACCTTCCTGCATTGAGGACCAAGTAATATGTACCCCCACTATTGGGCAAGAAGACGTAAGATTGAAGTCAAGCTACGATCCATCTGCAACCGAGTGTTTCAGTAAAAATCCTACAGACAAAGAGCAATAATATAGAGAAAAAATTAATATTATTGAAATAATCCTAGCTACAAACTACAGGTTTATGTCACAAACTGTTTCAGCTGTATGTAACCGCGATAGCCTAGGAGTCATTGCAAGCACATCCTCATTCTACTCAAGCGCGTTCAATTTGAAATACCTATAGTCCAGAAACATATATCCAAGTTGCAGGTTAACTAATTGTAGAAGCGCATAGACAACAGATCTTTCAGCTATAAGTCATTGGTCTGCTTCGTAGCCATTGTAGATGAGGAAGCATCTACATCAATCGGCATGTTAGTTTCTGAATTTGTTAACTACAAGCTACAATATTAACTGACCTTTTTATAATTTATAGCAAAGGAATTTTCACCTCTGAGCATTCAGATGTACCTATGACAAGTCATAGGTATGTCTTCATGCCCAGAGTAAAAACACCAATAATATATCAATCGACACATGTGGATAATCTCATAATTATATCAAATCATCGATTGCAGAACAAAGAAGTACCAAACTAGTTACTCACTGGGAAGAGGTGGTAGCATCTAAAACACAGATATAACGATACACATCTAATATCATGATATACACATCTAATAATAAGCCAACATATTTTGAACTAAAATACATATATAATTTCAGGACCTAAATTGGCAAACTAAAATTTGCTAACTACAATTTGCTAACTATAATTTACTAATTACAATTTGCTAAATACAATTTGCTAACTTGAATTTGAGAACTAACCCAGTGTTTCGTGGCCCTTCCGGGTAGGAAGGGGATACGCTGTTGAGGATTTGGAGGCTGAGAGTACGAGAGTGGTCATCTAGACCTGGGTGGCCGGATAGGATGGAGCGGCCGCCTCCATATTGCCTAAATCTACGTCCTCCACCTCTAGTACCGCTCATGCTTGCCATGGGGACGTCTAGGAGGCGACGAGGAGGCGGCGGTGGGCTGACTCATGACGAGGACGAGGAGGCGGCAGCGGGCCGACGCACGACGAGGATGAGGAGGCGACAGTTGGTGTGCGATGAGAAGGAGGAGGCAACTGGCCGACGCACGACGAGGACGAGGAGGCGATGAGCCGACGCGTGACGAGAAGGCTACAGACGGGGAGGAGGCGGCGGTCGAGGAGAAGGAGTGGTGTCAGGCTCAATGGAGTACATGAGGAAAGCGGCTAAGTACTAGGTATACATATAACAGAGACATCAGTGCCGGTTCTAGTTCTACTGGCACTGATACTTCAGTACCGGTTCTAGCCAAGAACTGATACTAATAGTGACTATCAGTACCGATTCTTAAACTCTCACGCGCGAGCATTAATTGAGGCACCAAGAACCGGCACTGATAGACACTATCAGTATCGATTTGTGACTGGAACCGACACTGAAGTATCAGTGCCGGTTCTTAGCGCCTCAATCATGGTTCACGCGTGGGAGTTTAAGAAATGGTACTAATATATTAATAGTACCGATTACGTTAGAACCGATCCTGATGAGATGCTACTTATGACATATTTTGTAGTAGTGAATATATATAGTTATAGGATGAAAACTACCAAGCGACTTATAATAGAGTTACGGATTCGTCATCTTTTATTTTTAACTGGTTGAATGGTCGTGTATAGTTAAAAAAAGAAAAAAAAAAGAAAAGAAGAAACAACCAGCAAGTCGAGCTGCCACCATCATCACGCAACAAAGGCAATAGTTAAGGTGGTAGATGTCAGAACAATAGAGGTTAGACCGTACATTTACAGTGATAATGAGTAGTATAAAATTACTATATCAGAATATTTAAAAAAAATTATTATTGGAATGGAGAGACAACTTTTTTTATCAGAAAGGAGTAATATCCGAGGGCAGCCCCCTCTTCCCTCGCTCTCTTTATATTCTACCTGTCGCTCAAGAGAAGGTCTAGGTTTATTATTTATGGATAGTAGGGGAGAATTTTTTGGACAGGTTCTTATAGTACTTCAAGCTAGAAAATAGGCAACATGAGACTTTTGCCTCAGCCCATTGTCAAAAGATCTTTTTTTCTAGGATGCTTGCTTGAATCAGGGTATATCTTTATCTCCAAGAAAGATTCCTAGACGTATAAAAACTATCTGTAGATATTAGGATATCTGGTAAATAGAAAAATTTATCTTAAAAATAATAAAAAAGGACTTTAAAAACCTTACAACGATCCCTCTATATATATGGAGCCAGAAAACCTTATGGAAAACAAGCTATTAGAAGTTAATATAACTCCATTGACGTTATTAAGCATGCAGAAGCCCTGCACCTTCGAACCCTCTGCAACTTAAATCTATATTAACTACTCTCCTCGACTATGTATGAGGAAGTCCTTCCTACTAAGTTTATATCTATCTATGCTAGCCAGTCACCCCTTGTAAACAGTCTTAGAGCGCAATACAAGATCAACAAGATATATAGTTATTATCCAAAAGGGATCTGAATCTGTATAAAAACCTTATGTATATTGTGTGTTTCATCTTTACAAAATATTTCCTACTATTCGTACAAATTCATAAAATCAGCTGTTCACCCATAGGCAATATACAGGGACCATATCGTACGTAGCCCCTTGCTCATGTTGCTACATTATTGCACATCCATCTACCCGTGCTGTGTGATGACGTACGGTATGCACCCAGTGGCGGAAGCAGAGGAAGCAAGTAGGGGAAGCTGCTCTTATCTTCCTCCGGCTCTCTCACCTCATTACACTCTTCTTTTATTGTAAAAAGTGAGTGACTTGGGAGGCTCTCAAATGCGCCGTAGAGGCAGGGGGCTTGAGCCCTGCCTCCACAGTAGATCTGCCACTGTATGCAGATACTACTCCAGTATCTTCCACCACACCTAGCTATGAGGGAAGGACCAAAGATTTACTGGCTGACGGAGAATGCGCATTGACCCAGGGCGCGCGAGACCATGGCAGAAGCTAGAAAACGAGCCCGGCCGGCCGGCCGGCCCCGGCCCCGGCCCCGATCAAGAGCACGCACAGTGCGGATAACAGTGCGCGTAACATGACATGCATCGCCGCAGGCAGCGAGAGGAGGAAGACGACGCTGTAACGGTCGTTAATGAAACCACTGTGCATGCATGCATGCAGCGTCCTGTGCTACTCCATCGATCTGATCCGCTATCTAGCTAGTAGTGTTAGTGCAGTACCCTAGCTAAGCTAGAAAGCAGCCGCCTCCGATCCATCCATCGCTATATATGCTATGCATGCTAGCGTGGACCATGATCGTTCGTACGCGTCCATCGTGTGAATTGAATTGACGAAGCACCGATCGGTCGATCAAAAGCTTTTGTTTGTTTGATTCGGTGACAAAATTAATTAGGAAAATTGCTTATATACCACTATTATTTTGGAGCCGGTTTGCAAACATACCACTTCAGCCTTTCGGATTACTCTTTTAGTGCAGCCTAGTTCCACCGTTTTGCCCTGTCTACCACTATGTATGCCACAGATTGAAAAGGAATGACACATCAGACTTGTATCCTCTCCACCGTTTTGCTCAACTAGTTGGTTCTTCTCCGGCGAGCGTCATCCCAGTCCTTGGCCCTCCGGCATGAGCACCTCACCGAGGGCTCCGCCTCCACTCGCGCACGGGCGCGGAGGGCTTTTGCCTTGTCGCTCGCACGGGCGCTCGGCCTTCATAAGCATCGACGGCGAGGCCTGAGAGGGCTGCTCCTAGCTCCACGGCCTTTATTTGGTAGCGCTGCCCCTCCGCCCAACATGGGAGTGCATCAAATGTCGGCTAACACGGGGAGCAGTCAGCATGGAAGGAAAATGAGTAGGGTTGGATGAAAAACTCTAAGCTCACGAGTTAACTTTCGTTGCCGGCTTAACTTAGCTCGGCTCAGTTTGATGTATTTTGTAGCGAGTCGAGCCAATATTTTAGCTCTTCAATTAATGAGCCAGCTTGAGCCAATGCTTTGAGAGCCCACGTTCACGCACGAAATAGTAATCAACTTCTATATGTTTGGTTCTGACATGAAAAACCAGATTAGCCAAAAGGTAGATCTTCTCTAAATTATCACACCACAAGCGTGGAGCCTTTCTTCGCGATACTCCAATCTCACCAAGTAGCGACTGAATCCAGATTACTTATGTAATGACATTGGCCAATGCTTTATATTCAGATTATGTACTAGACCTGGAGACGGTAGCTTGTTTGCGGGAGCTCCAAGAGATGAGATTATCACCAAAATAAATAGCAAAACCACATGTGGAGCGCCTACCATCAGGGAAACCCACCTAGTCATTATTTGAGAAGGCACTTAACAATCTGACTTTGACCTATTGATGGACAATCCCTTCTTTAAAGTTAACTTAATGTACCAAAGGATCCTTTTAATAGCTCTCCAATGAAGTGTTGTTGGTGCAGCAAGAAATTGACAAACCTGATTCACAACAAAGGCAATATAGGGTCTACTCAAAGTAAGATACTGCAATGCCCCCACAATACTTTTATACTTGAAGGCTTGTTCATCAGTTAGAGGCTCACCTTCTTTCTTCATTAGTTTATCTAAGGTAGCCATTGGGATGTGATTGGTTTACACATCTCCATCTTTGCCTTCTTCAACAAATCAGTGGCATATTTTGATTGGATGAGTAGAACTCCTGTCTTTGTATTCTGAACTTCTATTCCCAGGAAGTAGTGTAACTCCCCAAGATCCTTGATGGCAAAGGTTGTCTGAAGCTGATGTAGAAGACCAGGGGGACGCCGTTAAGGATCTAGAGGCTGGGAGTACGAGGGTGATCATCCGGACTCGGACGGCAGGATAGGATGTAGTGGCCGCCTCCACGTTGCCTAGATCTATGCCCTCACCTCCACTGTCGCTACTGCTCGCCATAGGGACCTCGAGGAGGCGACGAGGAGACAGCTGTAGGCCGACGTGCCACGAGGAGGAAGAGGAAGCGACGGGCCGACGCACAATGAGGATGAGGAGCGACGAGCCGATGGGCGATAGGGAGGCTGTGGACAGGGAGGAGGCAACGGTCGGGGAGGAGGAGCGCCGTCAGGCTTAATGGAGTAAACGAGGAGAGCGGCTAAGTGCTGCATATACATATAACATATGCATTAGTGCTGCTTCTAGTTTCTACTGGTACTGATAGTGACTATCAGTGTCGGTTCTTAAACTTCCGTATGCGAGCAATAATTGAGGCGCTATGAACCGGCACTGATAGTGCCTATCAGTGTCGGTTCTTGACGCCTCAATCGTGGTTCGTACACGAAAGTTTAAGTACTTGTACTGATAACGTTAACAGTACCAGTTTACACTCGAACCGATACTGATGAGACACTATTTATGACATGTTCTTTAGTAGTGAGATAAATCTAAGTACATTTGAATATGATTTAAGATAGATTTATTTTGTAAAATTTTTAAAGCTATTAATTTTTAAATATCTTAATTCACATCCTTATACGTTACCGATCCTCATAAATATCAGATACTAGGAGGCGACCGGTGATAGCGCGTAATGCAAGGAGGAGAATAGAGAGCCCCCGACGGTGATGCTCCTGTTGTGCCGTCCGAGGCACTGAGATCACCACTCCAAGGAAGCCTACGACGCTGCCCATGGTAACGAAGATAGGGGTAAAATGGACTTTTTGATGGTTAAATGGAGCCTAAACGGAGGTCAGGTAACGACAATGTATAGAGAAAAGAAATTTGAACTTAGCCGATGGTAAATAGTAAAGATGTGACAATCTGGATGGTATATAATCAAATGATCATTTCTTTTTTCACTTTGCAAAGAGATGCCTTTATTTTGCAGTACATTTGGGCGGTGAGTGGTGGCAAGCACCCACTTAAACTAAGCTTAGATAATTAAGAACTGATCCCCTGAAAGAGGTTAATTAAGCCGAAAGATTTTTTTTTCACACGGAAGAAAACCACTCGGATCGATCTCCAGTTGCAGTGCTTTGGTGTCTATCTGACAAACTGTCTGGTCCTGATAAAGAAGAAGAAAAACATATGATTGTTCAGATAAAGAAGAAAACATAAGAAAGTGCATTGGATCATCACAACTGCTGTCGAGTTGTTCGTCGTCGTCAAAATTAAGGTTCAAGATAGACCGAAATTTGGTAACTAAGTTTTAGGGAGCTCATTAATTGTATAAGCTTCAGCATATGAAGAAATCAAATCAAACTTGGGACAACAGCAAGGAACTGGGCAACGGGTACCAACAGACATAACCATATCTTTTTGTATGATTTGACCGAACCTTCCAAATCTCCCAACCCAGCCTGCTGAGGCAAATCATTTCGGTTCTGACCAGTATTTGATCAGCTTTGCCAGCCTTGCCTTTCCAAGTTTCAACGCACAACACATCATCTCTCTCTTCACTCTACTATTGCCCATTTCCATTATCTCTCTCATTACAGCCGGAGCTGGAGCCGGAGCCGGAGCCGGTACGAGAGTAGGAAGGTTAAAGGACTGGCCGAAGCAGAGCGTAGCCCCCCATTGTCACATCACAGATCACACTAGCTATGACTTGTGGAACAAAAGAAGATTAAAGTCCCCAAAAGCGGCACTTGCTAGGACTAGGAAGTACTGTACCTCTTCTTCCCATGTCAGTGTGGGGCCCACCCGCCAGCTGCGTTCCGAGACAGGCCCTCCTAGGGTCTAGATTCCACACACAGTGACACAAGGAAACTCAGTTTGTGTGATTAAGATATAGCAGCTATGTTCAGTCAAATCAAATAAATCATTGCAGGTTACTGATTAACAAGCTCATGGTTAACAGTCATGATTACTCATCCATTCATACGCAAATTGTGAATCAAAGGCAAGTAACGAGCTCAGCACAAAAGAGCATTGCCGGCCTAGTCTTCAAAAAGAGAAAATAATTCCAACTAATAATGGAGGGTGATGGATCCTTGGTTGCACTCTGCAAAACATTCCACGGCCATTTCCAGGCTATTACCGTACAGTCCTTTCTACAGATAGGCCATGCAGCCACTCATCGTGCACTGTCTCATTTCACACAGAAAGAGGCCTCCCTCCATCCTGCCCTTGCCAATGCAACGCAGCATCTGAAAAAAAAAAAGCCTGGAACGGTGACCTCGGTGGGCCCCACTTGCCATTGCTGCTGGTGGCGCAGAGGAGAGGAGAGAAAAAAATGGGGTGGTACGGTACGGTGGCTGGCGTATGTACAGACGACGACGGCGCACGCACATTTATGGCTCAACCTTCATGTGCTTTACTGTCGCCGCCGTCTGCTGCTGTCCTCCTCCTGCATCATCATCATCAGTTACGACAAACAGGAGCACTCAACAAAACATTGACAAAAACGCTAATCGTAGTATGTTGGTTTTCAAATATTTCATTTCACTTGCCGTAGAAACCGTGGTGAGGGTGCGGCGAAGGCGGCTGGTCGTGACCGTGGCCGTGGCCGGAGGCCATGCTGTGGTGGTGCATGGTGCTCTGGAGGTCCTGTGCCGACTCCCAGCTGAACCATTCGCCGCTGGTGCACGATTCCAGCGCCGGGTGGATGGCGGCGGCGGACGGGTCGGCGTAGGAGAACGCCGGCTGGTCGGAGGGCGTGTATTGCACATCGTTGTTGGAGGGCAGGTATTGCGCATCCAGGTACAGATGAGGATTCATCGTCGCCAGCTTCATCGATAGGAACTGAGCCATTCGATAACCGAACTCAGAAATTAGTTTCTCAAGCAACAAACTTTTTAGGAACAGAAAAAAAGTAAGCGAGTAGGAATGAGAGATTAACCAATTATTATTCTTTTAGGGACAAAAAAAAACAGAGCATGCATTTGATTACCTCGACCTGGCGCTGCAGCGACTGGACATAGTTGATGATCTCGTCCAGCATCAGAGCCTTCCCGGTGATCTGTCCAGCGCCGCACACTCGCATGTGTTAATTGATTAATTAATCATTTAATTAAAATATTTAAAAAAAATCAAAATTTGACCACCGGCGGCAGTAGCACGGTTTCAGACTTTCAGCTCGGCGCCGCAATAATTGGGCCCTAATCCCACCTAAACCTCGAACACCTCGCACTTGATTAATCGGTGGATTAAATTAATCAACCTCGCAAATTAATGTAAGTAGGCTGTTGCTTGGATTGGACCATATGAGCCTTACACGGTCAAAGTTACTGATGTCACTATAAATAACTTTTGGAGCATCAGCCCTTGCAGAAAAGTCTAAGTAGAGAGAAATACTCGCTGCTCCCTCCATTTCATTTATCTACGTCTATCATTATGCACAGACCAAAAAAAAAATCAAAAGTAATATGAAAAGTACAATAAATCATCTAAAATTATGTGACCACTCCTTGGAACACGTAGTCCTACTTTAATTGATCTACATATATTGGTTTTTTCCCTTCAAAATCACACTTTATATTTAAAATATATTAGAAACAAGAGAACAATTATTATCATAAGATGGATAGACCAATATTATAAAATGAAACTCTCGAAAATATGGACAACCACAGCAAAATGGAGGGTGCGAGTAACATTGTGCTAACTAACCCTGCATATTGCCACGGTCCCCTATTGTTTAAGGAGGTAATAATATTATCGGTTTCAGATGATGATAAATAACCTTTCTAGTTTTTACTATACTGACAGTTAAAGTCAGAGAGATCATTAGTAGAATGTAACGTGTGTTTGAAGTTTCCACAGATGGACGAGTAGCAGGAAATTGCTGCTCTAACGTGTTCAGTTCACACGCACCTTGTTGCAGGCTGGCACGAGGTACTGCAGCAGCTTCATCCTCTCGCTTATCTTCTCCCTCCTCACCTACCCATCAACAACAAAATAAAAAGAGTGATTAACTAACAATGTGCAGGAGAGATTAGTTTGCAATAGCTAATAATTAGCGATGAGTTAATATCGATTTGCATAGTGATGGGGGAATGTAATGTAGCTAGGTGCCGTACCCTCTCGGCGAGGCTGTGGCTATCGGTGGCCTGCCCCCTCCGAGCCCTCACATGGATGTAGTCCTTGGTCGGCTCCGGTGCCGCCGCCTTCTTCTCCTCTGCTTCTGCGGCGGCGGCAGTCTCCCCGTTGCCTTTGTCACCGCCGTCCGCGACCTTCCACCGCTTCGGGCTCGCATTGGTTGCCGCCGTCTGCATTTGTGCCAGGAATTTGACTCAAGTTTGCAACACAAATTGGTCGGTGTTTGATTCCAAGATTAATGAGCTAACAGGACAAGAACTGATGGAGCAGTTGGCCGTACCATGGCTGAAGAAGAGGCCTTGCCCTTTGCCGAGGCCATGCGCTTCCGCGCGGCGCCGTCGCCCTTTGCCGGCGAGCCCGGCATTTCGGTGTTACTGCCCATCTTGGGGCAAGTCTCCACCTCAGAGTTCTCCAATGCCGGCGGCGTCGCGACGGGAGCGGCGACGAGCGACTTGCTGCTGGCGACCCGGGACAGCCTGCCGGTCTCGAGGGCGGCGCCAAGGTAGCCCCGGCAGGCCAAGGCTGCCGGCCCGCCGCCGGGAGGGGAGCTGAGCGGCGTGCTGTAGCAGGAGTTGTTTGCATTGGCAGCGTTGCAGATGCTGTCGAGCCGGCCGATGAGATCGCCGATGGCCACGTCGTCGCCGCAGGCGCTCGAGTTGGCCGGCGACGAGACGAGGGAGCTGAGCGCGGAGTCGAAGTGCGCGGTGGTGGCGGAGGGGTCCGCAGGCAGCTGCAGATCGGTCCACGGCAGCATCCCGAAGGCCGCCGGCGCCATGACGGCGGCGCACGCTGCGACGTCGAGCCCTGGTGGCGAGTAGCTGGAGCCGAAGAACGGCGCGGCGCCGAGGCCGGAGGTGAAGTCTTCTTCGGGGAAGAAGTGCTCGTCGGCCATTACGACGCGGCGCGCGGCAGCGGCGTGGGCACGCTGGGAGGTGGTAGTAGGAGGAGAGGAGAGGAGAGGAAGCGGAAGAGGGAAGCGAGGGAGGAGGTAGTTGACCGTTATATAAGAAAAGAGGAGGGAAGTAACCGTATTGGTGGGTATGCCGGGCCTTGCACGGTAAACAGGAAAAAGACAGGTGGTGTACGGTGCCCAGAGTTAGCAATATTTCAAATTAAACACTCCAAGTAAACCTAATTGCTGAATTTTATTTCTATTTATTTCAATTGATATTCCAAAAAAATAAAAATAGGGGAAAAGCTGAATTTGCGAAACTAGGAAGAAAGTTGTTTCCAATAATAGCATCCAGAGTGCGACGTTATCTCCAATTCTCCATCAGTGTCTGCAGTTGGACGCATTTGGTGCCTGCATCCCTTTACTGGTCTAGCCGAGGATGCGGTTCCGATTATCGTGTAGGCAAAGCGTGACAAAATTGATCCAATGTGTGAGCCCAGTAGCGTGGCAAGCCTAAGCACTGCCGCGATCTGCGCCGCTAGTCTAGCAAGCCAATCACCTGTACTGCACCGTCATTCAGTCAGGGATTCACATCACCGTCGTGACCTACGCGCGCTGCCGGCCACTATTGGTTCGCACCGCCCTTTTGAGCATATGAAAGAAAAGCACGACTCTAGTAAAAAAGCCAAACAACTAATTATTCCTGTAGCATTATCATCCGGCTCCGCTCGTTGGCTAAATTTGGTGTTCGCCTCCCCACTCGTCAAATTCGTGTAGTGACTCCTTTAGAGAGAGGAGAGAGAAGCCGGCTAGCTTTTACTTCAAAACTCTATTTTTTCTCTCATCTTTCATAAATTAAAAAATAACTTTATAGAGCTTTTAAAATCACACCGATTTTTGTGCTGATAGAAAAATAATAGAGAACCCATTTTAACTAGTTTCTACTAAAGATCTATTACAAATTTTAAATAAAAATTCTTCAAATTTAACTACTTTTATGATGAGATCGTAACTCCGGTTACTATGCTTGTGACGGGATCGGAACTCCGGCTATCATACCTATGGTGGGATCGTAACTGCTTTTATGGTGGGATCGTAACTCTGGTTACGATGCATGTGACACGATCGTAACTCCGGTTATCATGCCTATATCGAGATCATAACTGTTTTTTGATGGGTTGTAACTCTGGTTACCATACCTGTGACGGAATCGTAACTCTGGTTATTATGCCTATCGCGGGATCGTAACTGCTTTTGTGGTGAGATCGTAACTCCAGTTACCATGCCTGTGGCGGAATCTAACTCCGATTACCATGCCTGTGACGAGATCATAATTGTGGTTACACTGCGGTAGATTCTGTTACCACATAAGCACACGTATTGTAAATTCCTCCACCACCTGTCCACATGCATTGCAAGAAACAATCATTGCAAAAAATTAGTTATTTAAAAAATAGTTGTTCGAAAAAACTAGTCGTTACAAATAAAGTATAGATAAATGGGATATGTAGAGTGAGATTTAGCTAGTTTGCTGTAGTGTACAGAAATATGAAGAGGAATTATTTTAGAGTGAATTGCCAAATGAAGATATGAAGAGTGAAATTTGGCTAGTCTGCTGGAGATGCCACTCCCTTGTTGCCGCCCGATTTAATGGATTGTTGCTCCGTTAACTTGGAAATCCTGAGAGTTTATTTGGATATAAAGAGGTTTTGGATTCAAATCCGTGGTGTTTAGTTTAAATTGATGTAAATTCTAAATGCTCCCAAAGCAGCACCACACACGTACACCCCCACAATGTTTATTTGTGTGACGGGCATTAGAATCCAATCCTTACGATTTAGTTCAAATTTGAGGAAAAACCTAAAAGTTCATGTAGCAATTGTCTCTTTCCAAGTAGTCCGTATGTTTTTAATTTGGATCGGAGGATAGGAACTAAAGCAACCGAGCAATCCAAGCTCTATTCAATTAATTTGACGATCCAGCATGTACAGTGAGAACTTAAAAGTCAAATTTTTTGAAGTACCACGCCACCATACATAAGTTTGACCGAACTTACCGTGATACGGTGTGCCGTATCTAAGCTCGTGCTGGCTTGCGTTAGCTCATAGTATATTTTGAAAGAGTGAAGAACTCGATGGTATGTGCACATTTATAGAGCGCAATGGTCCTGTTTACAACAACAGGTTGTTTAGGAGAAGGTCAGGCGAGCTGTGAGGGATATCCGGTCAGAGGTGTTGCGCTAACACCCCCTCAGTTGCAGCGTATCGACATGCAAGCTGGCTCAAAATTCTCCAAATAGAATGGAGGAGAGCCTTTTAGTGAAGATATCGGCATACTGCAATAAGGAAGGGACATGGATCTTTACTTCACTAAGGGATATCTTCTCGTTTATAAAACGTAAATCGATCTCAATATGTTTCGTATGCTAGTGTTGCACCAGATTGGACGACATGTAAGTGGCGCTATTATCGCATCACACAATCATAGCTTTGGTTGGCGCCTAATGAAGTTCATGAAGAAGTTGATGCAGCCAACAAGATTCTGCAATAGCATTAGCGACCGCCCTATACTCAGCTACATCGCTAGATTGTGAAATTGTTGTTTGTCATTTGGAGGACCAAGAAACAAGATTAGATCCAACAAAAACACAATAACTAGAGGTGGAGCATAGTGTATCTAGACATCCTGCCCAATCGGAGTCTGAGTAAGCAACAATGTCATATGAAGTGGGACCATGAAATGGTAAACCAAGGAAGGTTGTGCCTTTGAAATAGCAGAGATTGCGTTTCAAGAGCTAAAAGTGAGGTTTCCGTGGAGCATGCATGAACAAGCACACATGTTGAACGGCATAGCTAATGTTTGGTATGGTAAGAGTTAAGTACTAGAGGGAGCCTACTAGAGATCGGTACGGAGTGGCATTGGAGAGAGGAGTACCTACCAGACTGGAGATTTTATTTTTGGTGTCAATAGGAGTAGCACAAGGGTTGCAGTGAGACATATTCGCACGATGGATAATATTTAAGGCATATTGTTCTTCGGAGAGGAATATACCTTTAGAACTACGGTGGACTGTAATCCCAAAAAAATGATGCAAATGAGCTATGTTTGTCATAGAGAATTCACCACTAAGCTGTGTGATTATATGGCAAAGGAAGGAGGGAGTATTTGCAGTGAGAATAATATCATCCACATATAATAGAAGATATGCAATATTAGGCCTTTTCTTGTAGATAAACAAGGACGAATTGGCTCCGGAGGAAACAAAACCAAGCGTGTGAAGAAAAGAAAAGAAATGAAGAAACCAAGTGCAGGTTGCTTGTTTCAAATCATAAAGTGATTTGTTTAGTTTGCAGACACGAGAAGGACATAAAGAATTAAAAAACCTAAAGGTTGTTGGCAATAGAGAGATTCTGAGAAATTACCATGTAAGAAGGTATTCTTCACGTCCAATTGGTGGATAGGCTGAGTTGGTCGCAGCTGAGGATGCATCGCTTGAGCTCATGGTGAAGAAGAGAAGAACTCCAGAAGGGAGGCTGCTGATACAATGGAAGAGTGAAGAACTCGAATGAATGATTATATTCATCAGGTATGTGTACATTTATAGAGCGCAATGACGCTGGTTACAATAATTGGTTGTTTAGGAACCTGCATGTACGGGAGTTAAATCTATCGCCTAGCAGAGAAGGTCAAGCGAGCTATGAGGGAGATCCGGTCAGAGGTTGTTGCGCTAACATATTTCACACTGGTCTAAACTTGTCTTCTACTCAAAAGAACTTGCTCGTAGAAAATTCATCAGTTCCTTACATTAATAACTAACTCAATATCCCGTTTGTCGTACAGTTAAATTTAGAAATATGTTTGACTAAATATATTTTTGTATTTGATATACAATTGAAATTGAATTCTATTTACTTTACAATTGTAATAACTTCAACAATTAATCGCCGTTGTAACCTAACCATAGGAAAAAAAGCGATGGACATGGTTATATTTTTCTCTCGAAGAACGAGGGAGTTTCTAGAAAATATGCCGAGAAAGAAACTAAAAAAAATACGCTAGACGCTAAGAGCAGCTCCAACGGATAAGTTATAAGCTCGCTACAGTGATCCGGCCGCGAGCGCGGAGCGGCATATTTGCAGCACGCTGGAGCTGCCCACATCACTGTTTGCAGTGGATGCATGTGGGTTTGAATGGAAATAAGAGTAATAGAATGTAGAAAATAGAGTAGCCGTTGAAGATGAAAAAAATAAAAAATATTATAATAGTATTATAGAGTATAAATTTTTAAATATTACTGGACATGGTCGGCTCGCTTGTAGCAGGGAGATTCCGTAGAATCTATGCTGGATTTAATTTGTTCACGAGTACTGCAGCCAAGAGGAAGGACCGGTGGACCGGTGCGTGGCACTGTTAGGCGTTAAGCCAGCACAAACACAACAGTACGCTTAGTAAAGTGCTTTGGCGGCAGGCAGATGCAGATGGGGACAGGCGAGGCGAGGCGAGGCGAGCCGACGACGGCCGAGATCCGCCTTCGCCTTCTCCCCTTCACTGTGTGCGCCGCGGTCTCAGGCTTTTTCTTTTCTTCTCTCAGCTGCCGAGACGAGACGAGAACGCCTGCCTGCCCACGAAAAAAGAAGCTGCGGCAGAGGTCGCTGTGGCCTGCATCTGCATGGCGCGCGTGACAGTGACAGCATTGGCCGGGGCTGACATCGCTCGCTGCGAAACAGCGAAACGCCCGTTGTTTAATTTGTAGCGCAAAATCACCGGGGACAAGTCGAGCACACATATCTATGAGACTCGATCGAGCATTGCTATATATATGCTTGAGAGATTACTACGTCTCACGGCCTCTTGATTTGGTAAATGGAAGCACTGCCTTCTCCAAATGCACTTCTTTTTTCGAACGGACAACAATATTAGAAGGAATAAAAATACGGACAAAGAAAACAGGACTTGAGGATCATGGCAAAACAGGCCTCGAGGATCATGGCAAGAAAGTAGAAAAAGAATAAACAACAAAGAGGGTCTGGACCAGGGTTAAAAAACCGTCGGTAACCGCTCAAAAATCGCGGTTACCGACCTTTCCGGTCCGGTCCGGTTTCAAAAACCGCTCGGTAACCGAAATTTGAATTCAAAAAATTCGAAAAAATAAAAAAATTTAAAAAAAATTCAAAACAAATCTTAAAAAAAAACTAGACATAATTCTAAGAACTTCTGTGAAAAAAATTTTCAAAAATAATATCGTTTGCATCATATTCTATAGGGAGAAAGTTTGAAAAAAATGAAAAAAATTGAAGCGCGCGGCTCAATTATTAACTCACGTTAAGGAAAAGTGTAACATGCAAACACATATTTTTCTTGTATAAAACGTATTTTAAGAGAATCTTTAAAATTGATTTCACTTTATTTAGAGTTTTATTAAATTCTCTATGATTTTTACAAAGTTCACAAGCATAAAGTGAATATGTTAAGAAATATCACTGTAATTAATTTTTTCATATCTACTATTATTTTTTCTACGTAAATCATAATATAAATAAGCTAATGAAAGTGGTTTCACTAATTTTTAAGGTGTGATGGATCAGTTATGAATTAATCTAGTCGCAACACATTTACACAATCATGCATGTTACAATAACTAATTCATGAGTTCATATATTTTTAAAAGATATAGGATCATGTAAGAAGACTAAAAAAATTAGTTTCATGATTTTTGGATTAGCAAAGAGTAAACTATGCATTTACCTTGTTTAACAAATAAAATTTCTCATAGAAAATTTTGAACTTTTTTATGAGTATAAATACTTTTATCATGTAGATCATGTTACAAGGAAGCCAAAAAATTTTGTTTCACTTGATTTGAAGCTCGGATGAATTAGTTATTGATTTTACAAGATTGAACCCTTTTTTAGGTTTTTTGTTGAACTATGCTGAAATTCGATAAAACCGCTCGATAAATCGAGAAAACCGAGCGGTTACCGACCCAAACCGCTCGGTAACCGACCGAACCAAAAATGCGAGAAAATCGCTCGGTAACCGCCCCAAACCGCTCGGTAACCGACCCAAACCGCTCGGTTACCGAGAGGGCAAAAACATGGTTTTTTCGTAAAAAATTAAAATTTGCAAATGAATTTTCTCCGAATTTTTTTGAATTTTTGACCGGTAACTGCGGTTATCGCGCATTTTCGGTTACCGCCGGAGCTCGGTAACCGAGCTCCGGTCGGTAAATGAAACCTTGGTCTGGACACACGAACACTAGGGAAAAAGGAAAAAAAAAGAAGAAAGAATCAACCTGGAGTGTGGGGGCATTTTGAGACCTGCTCGCTCCCCACTCACTAATAGGTCCTTCCATGTAATCCTGGAAAGCTAATCTTCGTTGCTCAATGTCCTCTTTGATTCGGTATGCAACTTCGATCTGTGACAGAGAGACATTGTCAAAAAATTCTACGGTTGCGTTCCGAACGTTCCACCAAAAATAGATTATAGCTCCATTAAGATTCTTCATGTAGCTTTTATGCACTTGTTTGATCACCGCTTGCCACCATCCTTCGATTGTGGAACGATCTTTGAGGCCTGGAATCCCCGTGATCCTTAGCCAAGAAACAATTTCATCCTAAACTGCTATGGTAAAATTGCAGTCTTTACAAAGGTGGTTTGGAGTTTCGTCGCCCTGATTGCAGAGTTTGCAGGTTGGGTCATGAGGCCATCCACGCTTCGCCAAGTTGTTGACCGTGAGGATTTTGTTTTGTAAAAGCACCCATGCAAAGAATTTGCATTTTGGTTTAGTTTTCGAGAACCTTTACAGTACACCATGATACTAGATGGTGGAGAGTATTATTGTTGTGATCCAACCGTCCATTTTAGTAGGTATTATTATAATTATCTTGGTACCCTTAGGGGTAATTACGTCATTGACTGACCGGACTTCGGACCTTTGCCACCCATCATCGACCGGCCGACGGAGGGTGAAAACCCTAATAAATGAAATGAACGGAATAAGTGAAAGCTTATCCGAAGAATAAACTAACATTTTGACCTTCCCTAATTAAACATATAATTTACAAGTTTATCATATTTTTTTCCAATCCTACCCTTATGATACCCATGATACTCTTTAATGATACCTATGATACTGGTGGGCGATAGAGTATCATTGGGCCAATCTAAACCACCGGATGAAGAAAATAGACGGCATGCATTCATTTAGATGTAACGTAAAAGTCTTCTAGTTTTCACCACCCAAATTTGCTTCATGTTATGTTTCTTGATTGTTCCCACAAACTGGATTCGGTAAGCCGACTGAGTGGTGTATTGTCCTTGATCCGTCCATCTCCAAGTGATATCATCTGAAGTTTTTGGATCTAATGATAATCCCTATAAATTTTCCCAGAGAAGCACAAGCTGGTGTATCTCTTGGCTTGTTTGCAGCCGGTCTAAACATCTCATCCAACCCTGATTTGGCAGAGCACTTGCCACAGTTTGATTTTTCCTCTTTGACAAACGGTATAGGTCAGGTGCTAAGGAGGTTATTACCCCGTTACCCAGAGTAACCACCGTTGAAGCATGAAAGAGGTCTTTGTCACCTTGGTCACATGGCAAAGGTAAACTTGTCCAAGGTCGATCTTCTTCCTTCCATTTGTACCATAGCCATTGCAAGCGCAGAGCTCTTGCGATTTTTTAAAGCTTTAAAATACCAAGGCCTCCTAGCTATTTGGGCTTGCATACCGTGTTCCAGTTTACTAGGCAATGCCCTCCACTTACTTTCTCTGGCTCCTCCCCTTTCCAAAGAAAACTTCTTCTTATGTGGTCAATTTTCTTGAGCAGCCATTTTTGAATTGGGAGCACCGTGAGAAAATATATTGGCTGTATTGAAAGAACTGTTTTTACCAGGGCTTCTCTTCCTAATGGTGTCAAAAATTTTCCTTTCCATCCCGGCAGTCTTCCTCCTAATTTATCAAGTAAAGGTTGACATCAACCTGTTGTATTTTCCTTATGTGCAACGGTATCCAGAAGTATTTGCATGGAAATTGAACAATCCTGCCGGGGAAGAGCCGAAGAATTTGGTCCATTGATTGTTCGTCATATCTAATCGGGTAGATCTCAGTTTTGTTCAAATTTGTCACAAGGCCAGAGCACTTCCCAAAAACCTATAGAATGGTATGGAGGGTTATTAACTTGTCTCGGTTTGGTTGAGCAAAAATTGCCGCATCATCAGCGTATAAGGAGCATCTCAATTTTGCCCCCCGCGGGAGGACATGCTTTAGAAGATTTTGTTGTGTTGCTAGATCAATCATTCTTTGCAAAGGGTCAATGGCCAGGATGAACATTAGAGACAAAGGGTCACCTTGCGTAAGGCCTCTTGCATGTTTAATGGTTCTCCCTGGGGCGCCATTCAGCATAATATGTGAAGAGGAAGTAGACAAAAGCATAGATATCCAATTTCTCCATCTCTATCCAAAACCGAGAGCCTCAAAGACTTCTAGTAAATAAGCCCAATTAATTGAGTCAAAAGCCTTTGAGATGTCTAATTTAATGAACAGATCCGGCTGTTTGGTTCTTTGCAGCTCACGTATCACGTTTTGTACGTATAAGAAATTGTCGTGTATGTAGTGCTTCTTGATGAAAGCACTTTGGCTCCGTGAAACCAGATCTTGTAGTCTAGGTGCTAGTCGATTGGCTAAGACTTTTGTGAAGACTTTTGATGTTATAGAGATGAAGCTTATCAGCTTATAGTCCCCTACGGTTGTACATTCATTTTTCTTCGGAAGCAATGTCACGTTTGCATTGTTGATCAAAGCCAAATTAGGGGTACGAAGATTGTAAAAACTCTTCACAGCCGCTAATGAGTCTTGTTTGATAATTTGCCAACAATGCTTATAAAACAACCTGATGAAACCGTCTGGCCCCAGTGCTTTTTTGGAAGGCATGGATTTGATTGTGTCATATATCTCTTTTTCCTTGAAAGGTGCCTCCAACTTGTCAAGCTCGGCAGGCTGGTAATTCAGGTTTTCCCAGTTAAGTCAAAGCTCTCTAGGCTTGTTAGATCCTAGCTGTTGCGAAAAAAATCTGTACAGCTCATCTTCCTTTTGTTCAGCTGTGAAAACCTAGCCCGTTTCGATTTGCAAGGATTGAATGAAATTCCTTCTTTTACATGAGGTTGCTCTTAATTGGAAGAATTTGGTGTTTGTATCTGCTTTACGGATCCAAGTCAGCCTTGAATGTTGCCTAGCCCACGATTTATCAATAGCTGACAACTCCAAAGCTTTCTCTTTGAGGTATTTTTGGAAGGAAAATCCATCTTGGCTTAGTTGTCTTTTCTCCTGCGCCATATCGAGCATAAGACTTACTTCCTGAACTATGGCTAGGCGCAATTTTACATTTCCAGTAGTCTTGAGTGCCCATAATTTCAGTCCCTTAGCTGTTCTAGAGAGTTCGATATGCATCCTTAGAACAACATCAGAGGTGCTCATTGGTTGAGTCCAAACACTTTGCACCGTCTCTTGAAAGCCAGGCATAGTAATCCATAAGGATTCAAAACAAAACTTTTGTATGAGATATGTTGTACTTCACCTTGTAGGAAAAGAGGGCAATGATCAGAAGCAAGAGACAAGAGTGCTTGCATCTGTGCCCAGGGAAATAACAAGTTCCATTCGGTGGAGCAAAAACATCTGTCAATTCTTGTGAGTGTTGGCTGTAATTGCTCATTGCTCCAAGTGAATTTCCTACCTTGCATTTTTTATTTCTTTAACCTGCAACTCATCTAAGGCTCTCTTGAAAGCCCCCATCATTCTCTGATTTAAGCAGTTATTATTTTTGTCCTTGACCTTATATATGAGGTTGAAATCCCCCAGCACCAACCATTCACTTTTCATCTCTTGTTTTAAGCCTTTTAGGTCTTGTAGAAAAGCTAACTTATCTTCTTCTGATTGCGGGCCATACACCCCAGTGATGGACCAAGAGATGTTGTCATTCAACATCGCTATATCAGCTAAAACTGTAATTTGAGTAATACGGCTATTAGACATTGCAAAATAGTGCTTAGAACAAGCCAGGAGGATGCCTCCACTAGCCTCTGCAGACGGCAAAAAAATTGAAATTGTTGATAAAGGCCGGACCCAAAGTTTCATTTACCAGCTATTGGTCCCAGAATTGAACTTTTGTTTCCTGCAGGCATATGATCGTGGCATTTGTTGTGTTCACCAGGTTTCTTATGATTGACCTTTGCGTTGGAGCATTCAGGCCTTGAACATTCCAACACAGGATATTGCAATTACGTTGAGACAGGGAGGTGAAGATACACAACTAAAATAAAAGCAGATTTGCCCAGCAGACAGGAACTAGCCCTTGACCTTTTCACTCTCGGCATAAGGCTCGTCAATAGACTGAACATGAGAGAAAGTACAAACCGCAGCCATAGATGGCAAGTTGTGCCTTTGATCTTACCTGACTTCAACAACATTATAACTAGAGATAAGGTCTGAACATAGTAGGAGGTTCCTACCTGAGGACAATAGACGCCTAATAGATCATGATCTAAACCCCTGAGAATAATGGGAAGAGGCTGGTCTACTGAGGATGGAAACAACTAAAACAAAGCTAGTGGATTGCCCTGATGACACATAGACACATTGTCACTACTCATTGTCATGTTCCTGCCGCTTAAGCCCTTTGATCAGGTACCACCTCTGGTGGAGCCGGGGCAACTCTTTTGGTATTTTTATTCTTCCCGCTCTGCGCCTCCATCTCCACCAGCGTCGTGATGGCGTCAATCATCCCCTTTGATAATGGGCATTCAAAGAGCTGTAAATAATCAGAGATGAGTTCATCATTTAATGGTTGCACTGGCGAATTTTCACCACATTTTTTAGCTAGAACTTCTATTGCCAGATCCATAGTTTTTTTCCTGGCATGTTTTTCTTTGTGTTTGCAAGGCAACTGCTGTGACGTGAGGTATGTGGGCTTTGTCACTGTTTCTTTGGCAACAATAGGATTGAGCATAATGGCTGGATGTGGTTGCGTGGTTACAAAAATGATGAAATGGTCAATTGGAGGACCCTCTAACACAAAGGGGGCAAAAGATAGTGGCTATTGAGTGCCCAATTGAGTGAAATCATTGATTGCCAGTACCTCATCTTGGATGTTAGTAGTGCAGTTGTTTTCCACTTGGCCTCCTGGGCTAACTACGGAGTTGTCACTTTGGTTTGTAAGAAATAGGCTAGTGGTGCCACTATGTCCTCCTCCAGTTGGTGCTTGTTGAAGTTCCAACTGGTTCCAGCACAACTCTCTAGAGGTGGGTGTGTACTCCAGAGGTTGATCCATGGAGTTGTCCAATCGTTGTGGTGCTGTCTAGGAGGCTGCAACCATGTTAGCTGCAAAAAGTTCTAACATCATAGGATCATTGTGTGCAAAAACCCCCACCCAACCCCTGCAGTCCACAATCTGCAGCAAGTCTTGGTCAATGAGATCATGTTGAATGGGTGGCCTCTATCTTGTTTGGCGAAGCTGAGGAATGACAACCACCACAGGTGACGCGAACCATACCCTGGGACGGCCGTCACGCCCCACGTGGCGTGCAGGGGATCGCGACAGAGAAGCCGACTCTAGAGTGGCCGCCCGCCGACCCCTGTGGTCGCCGCGGTCCCTCCACTCAGCATCACGAACAAAATCTTTGGAGTCACGACATGGCCGGGGAAACCGTGACCACCGGGACCGGCTCCGGTGGCGATACATCCCGCGGTTCCCGATATCATCACCATCATCGTTGTCTCTCCTCCACTGGCCTTCATCAGACCCATTGCAGGTCTGTGAGCTTAGGATGAAGTCTGGCTCCACCCCTCCATCTGGGACACCTAGCTCCAATTGAGGATGCGCTCTCTGTGTCTATTGTGATGGCCCCTGTTTCCCCAGTTGTTGATGAGGAAGGTGAGATCTTGGACGACCTCGAGGTGGATGAACAGACGGTATGTCTATCCCCTCTTCGGACCTGAGGGTTCGTCGTGGCTGATCACGGCCATCGGAAGAGGAATAGGAGGCGAAGGGAGCTCTCTGTCTGGCTCAACGATGGTGAGCCACACGATCTTCGGAATGAGACTCGAGTTGTCGCACCATGCCTAGAGATCAAAAGTTCTGGTCCGCTTCCGCCTTCTGGAGTGCTCCTCGACATAGTGCACCACACATCTCTGGCGGATAACCTGTACAACGATCTCATCCTTCCAAGCATGCACCGGGAGGCCTTCAATCCTGAGCCTGCAATGAAACTCGAACTTTGCAGTGTTAGCACACCTTCTCTCGTTCCAAGCCGCAAAACGGAAATCACGGCTACAGTAGAGGAGTTGGTGGCTACTGAGGACGTCGTTACGGATCCACTGGTTGCTGAAAATGATGAGGAAGTCCTCTGGGTGGTGCTTCACTATCTAGCATTGATGGATAGCCACCCGGAACTCTTGAAAGATCACATCAGAAAGGTGATAGACTTTCGTGGTCACTGTCGGACAATTACCCGCCAGCTAGCACACAGCGGCACGGCTGAGGAGGTCGTTGAGTTCCCTTGCCACAACCCCGGTTGCTGAGATTGCCACGAACTTCTGGAGGGGGCGTTGTAATGCCCTAAAATTTTGGAAATAAATTGGAAGTCGTCGTTTCCGGTTTTTTTCGGTATTGAATCGCTCTCGCCGGAAAAGAAAAGAGAAGAAATTGAAGCAAATTGCAGCAGTGTATTTCTTTTAAAATAGAGAAGCTTTAACCATGATAGTGGGCTGAGCCAACCTGGGCTTGGGCCGGTTAGCCTAGCCCCTCCCCCAAAGGCCTAGGCGCCCCCCTTCTTTTTCCCCTCCACCCCGCCAAAACCCTAGCCATCCCTCTACTATGCCGCCACCCCCCCCACTCTTTCCCCTGTTGTGGCGTCTCCCAGTCCTGCCCTAGAGTGGCTGCTGCTACTGGGATCCGGCCAAGAAGAGGAGAAGAAGAGGAAGGGAAGGGCAGCAAGGAAAGTAAGGAGAAGAGAGGAAGAGGAGGTTTGAAGCTAGGGATTTTGGGGTTTTCTTGCTGTGATGTCCTAAGGTAACAATTCCCCTGCTATTCTTCATGTTTTGGTTAATGATTGGCCGGTAGATCTTGGTTTGAGAGGTTTTGGTTAGGGGAATTTATGGTTTGGGGTCGAACTGAGTGTTCTGCGCGCAGGTAGATTGAGCAGTGTGCGTGTTCTTGATGTTTCGGCGACCTAGATGATTTTTTCTTGTAGAAGTGATCAACTAGAAAGTTGTAGCTAACGTTGAAACCTAGTTACAAGTGAAATTTCAGATTTTTTGGCCATGTGGTTTAGGAGATATTACTGTCTGAATCTGACTGTTGTACCTCTGTTGAATTTCTGTCAGTGTTGGATCTATTCTGTTTTTGGGCATCTTAGTTATTGAGCCAATTTTTCAGAATGATGGTTGTAGAGGATTCATTAAGCTTTCCAATGGTGTGAACAATGCAATTTTTCATTGGTTGTAACTCTAGTTACGCTATTCTGAACTTTTCTGCAATTAATGGTTGACAGATTTTGTTGTTCAAGTTCAGAACTTGATTAGGCCTTGTTAGAGATGTTTTATGTAGATCCGAATGATACAAAAGTTGAAGCTTGTGTTATGATCTACATGTCCACAAAATTTTAGAATTTTTCGTTGCGTATTTCTGGAGATAAACAGGTTTGGGTGGCTGCTGTTTGAAATTGATGACAGGTTTCTAGAGCTATTTTGCTATGTCATTTAGGAGACCTTAGAGGCATGAGAAAATTGTGTCATCATAATGAAAGTTGTAGCCCTTGTTCTGTAGTTTATAAAAATGTATTCGTTTGCTATTATATATGTGGTAGAAAATAGATACAAAAAAGATAACTACTGCTGCTCCTGTCAAACTAATGCGTGTGTGCTGTTTTTGGTCGATATGTCTTGATTGAGGGTTTCGGGCATAGGAGCCCTTTGTTTTATGTATTTGCATGTTATGAGGAGTGTTGGTGCTGAGTTATGGTTATGTTTAGGTGGTGGTTCTTCGTCTCACACTTGAAGTTGGCTATTATCGTCGGTAGAAGGCAAGTAAACGTAGCTATGTTGTTGCTACCGTTTTGACTTGTTATCTTTATCACCTACACCTTTATTTCAGAACCATGACAATTTAACTGTGATCTGAACTTTATGTTATGCTTTATGTTTAAGCATGTTTAATCATTGACTTATATATATCCTTACGTTGCTACAGTTCTTGTGAGCTATATTGTCATTTGACTTGAGGATGAAGTTGAAGTATTATTGGTAGTATACTTTAATGCAATTGTAGCATATTTCTACCATGTGCACTTGCATTTGCATATGCATTAGAAGTTATGTCGTAAAGATTACGACTGTACCAGTACGCATCGTACGTTGCCCGAGGAGGGGTGCGATGTAAAAGAAGACATACCATTGCATTCATATGCATTCTTGAAAATTAATAACATTTGTAATTGTGGATATGAAGTTACACATGTGGTTATGATCTTTATTTGAAGTTATTCTTTAATATTGTTAATACTATCCTAACATGTCTTATGTCTTGAGGAAACTGTATTAAATCGATGCTTAATCAACTTGTGGTTTAAATAACTTGTCAAAACAAGTTTGCTTGCTGGGATTTATCTCTCACCCTTGCATTACTCTCTCCAGGTATTTGATGCATGTCGTGAAGGGATGGGTATGTAGCAGCACGTTTTGCATTTCATGTCTATATTTTTTTATCATTGTGTTGTAATAATAAATAAAGTTTAGTCCTTAGAGTCGTACGTTTGAAGTTTAAAGTGTGGTGGTGAAGTTAAACTTAATATTTTCCTTTTGATTCATGTTAGGATGTTTTTATCCGTTTTTGTGATATTCTGCATATCTTGTTTATCTGTGTTAATGCTTCCGCGATGCTTATTTTCATAGAGGAGATGCTGCCATTTTTTTTATTATTATGGCAAGTTGTAGGTTGCGTAGTTTAGTGACATCCTAGGGTTCTGGCGGCCCTGAGGTGTTACAGTTGGTATCAGAGCCTAGGCTTTAGATTCTAGGTGAAATAAGGCTTAATTTGACACACTTGCACTTGTAGGATGGGTAAGGGGTTTGCATATCTTTGCTCCTATCGTGTTATGTTTTGCCCTGTCTAGTGCTTATGCTTAATTACTTGAAATGGATGTTTGTGTTGTTTGTATGTTTTGGTGGCTGTAGTTATGCCACCTAAGCGGCGTGCTCCGGCTACACCAGATGGTGATGTCCAGGCTGAGCTAGTAGCCGCGATGCGGGCAATGCAGGACGAGTTGAGGACGTTAAGGCAGGCTGCCTCTGCTGCTGGTGCCCCTACGGGCGCTGTTTCTAGCGCTACTCCTATTGCAGATGGTCCTGTCAGCGGTGTTTCTCTCATGCAGTGGGTTGGTATGAAGCTAGACAGTTTTGAGGAGATGCTTATTTATCTGTGTTAATACTTTCACGATGCTTATTTTCATAGAGGAGATGCTGCTATTTTTTTTTATTATTATGGCAAGTTGTAGGTTGCGTAGTTTAGTGACATCCCAGGATTCTGGTGGCCCTGGGGTGTTACAGGCACGCAGCGGGGTCGCCTGGGAAGGCAGTCATGGGCTTCTCGAGGTGATGAGGAAGGTTTGAGGATGGCTATTATGGAGATGGCAATGGCGTGGAAAGCAAAGCTTGCTTATAGGAACGATTTGCAGACTGTGGTGGTGAATGGAAACCCCCAGAGTTTGAAGGTGGGGAGAGAGTTGGAGGTTGAATCTTTAAAGAACTCTTGCAGATAGCAGCGTGGTGGCCATGTTTCCAACAATGCCAGCACCTTGTTGGCTCCCTACAATGCACCACTCTGTGATCTCTAGCAAGGCAGTTGAGGCATTTACCGAGCATTGCCTTTCTATATCACTCAAGAGCAGTCTTCTGAACATCTGGTTGCTAGACTGTTGGTTGTTTCATTGAAGGAGGTCTTTCATTGCACCACAAGAACTTTGATTTCACAGTGTGCCATTCATCGTTGGGAGCCGACCAAGAGAATTGATTACCTACACTTACATAGCGTGTTGATGGGTGTTGAGATGCGATTGAATGCTGTAGCTCAAGGAGGTCGAGATCATAGGTTAGCGCCCACGGAAGACATGCTGGTGTGGTTGAATCTTGCCTAGATTGCACCGATCTTGGATCTGAAAGCTCAACGGAGGTCTGTGGCCTAGAGCAATTGAGCTCCATACTTTGTAGGTCCAATAAAGCAACCGGAAACGAATCTCCTTCCACTGCCAGAAAATCTTGTTGGAAGCACTGGAGATTTGGCCGAATTGGCTGCAAATCTGAAGAGGGGTGCCATTGAATCTCTGAAACCACTTGGGTTTGCGTAGCTTGGTTTGCAGATCTGCAGCTGCTGGATCTGCGGATAAAGACGTGGGGAGAAACCCGGAGCGGTCGGATGCGCAAGTGGGGAGACTGCTAGCGAGAGGATTTGGTTTGATTTGGGAGATTTGGTGGTGGATTTTGGCCAAGGTGGTTTGGTTGGGGGGGGGGTGATGGGGTTGCCAGAGCGGGGAGGTGATAACGGCTCCATCAGGCTCGACAGTTCATTTTTTTGAGTTTTCCAAATGCACTAGAACATACACATTTCAAGATCGATGAATCAGTTCAAATTTTGATCTAGCCGCAGAAGTTGAGTGTTGGCTTAGGCCGTAGGATAGAAGAGCATGCATGGAATCTATTATCCAAGGGAAGGGTAGGTGGTGCAACTAATTACTGGAGTAACTAGCAGCCCGATAGACGGATCCCATTGAATTCCTCCGATTTTAGAACAAGAAAGGGTTGGCTAGCTACTGATCATGATATCTATCAGTTCCCGAATGGCCATCTAACTGCCTGGACTGTACCACATCCAGATAGCTAGCTGCCAGGGCACGGTGGTATGGCACCTCTCGCGGTGCATCGCATGATTTTGGTGGAGCGGCTCCGGTCGGCGTCGTTTCGTTTGCACCAAAGCAAAACCATTGCCGAGATGCTACTGGCCCGAACACGACGCGCGCCGAGCATTGGTACCGCCACGAGCCTTCACGCGCATTCTTCCGTATGCCTTCACACATGGCCTGGGATAGAAGCTAGCCATGGAGCACTACAATAACACCCCTCATTACTAGAGCTAGAACTTGGGTTGTACCGTGCTGGTACGGTCTGGTCCTGTCGTGCCTCGTGCCACGTCGTGTCATGCTCACTAGGCACAATCGGTCCATCGTGCCGTGCCATACCAGCACAAGTCAACTCTAGAAAGACCAAGCACGGCCCTTGGCATGCCGTGCCGGCCCAGGCACGGTCCTGCTCCATGTCACCTGACAATACTTACATATTTATCTCTTACCATATTGCACTTGTATCTCTCATGCTTCATGTCACCTGACAATACTTACATATTTATCTCTTACCATTTCACACTTGTATCTCTCATGTTTACATATTTATCTTTTTATCATCTCTCACCAAACAAATATGGCCTTAGTGTCTCACACTTTTTATCAAAGAGATTAGAGGATAAACACGAAAAAATGATCATACAGATTATGTCGTGCACTTTTCGTGCCATGTTTGGCATGCCTACCGTGCCAAGGTCCTAGGCATGACATGGTCCTCGTGTTCGTGACATGCTGGCTTGGCCCAAAATATTTCGTGCCGTACCGTGCTTTGGGCTGTGCGAAAACATCGTGCCGTGGGCGGCCCAAAAATGACACGGCCCAAGTCTCAGCTCTACTCACTACTATTGGTTCAAAAACTATATTACTGCTGACAATGATACTCACTTTCACTAAATTCTCAAGTGCAGACAGATACACAAATATATTTAAGTTGCACATGTTTCAGGAAAATGAGTTAATTTCTAGATTCATGGAATTCAATTATGGAACGAAGAGATCAATATATAGACTGAGAAATTACCAACCTGAAGTAGTGAAGATCTTGGGTTATCTATCCGATTATGGGTCGAATGATTTCTAATCTCACGGTCATTCCTCTGGATGAGTCTGAAGTTAGACAGAGCCAAATATTAAAAAATAAAGCTAATGGTTTCAAAGTTGACATCTCTTCTGACAAATGCTGTTTGGCCTGCAATGCAAAGGCTCCAACTATCTCTGCAAATGTCACTAGAAACCTGGGTAGTTCTTTCTGCAAAGTAAATCCTGACCTTCTTACAGGTAATGCTCTCAGTCAAAAGAAGAAAAAGATTGAAGCCATTGGTTCAAAAACATCAAGTAGGCATATATGGAAGGCACATCTGAAACTCGGCCTCCTTCTGCTAAAGGATAGGCTACTAAGAAGACTCCGAGTCACAACTCCAAAAAATGAAGCTTAGATCTTTATGTTTTTATTCTAGTAAAACTGGTTATCCTACTTTTGGCCATTTCTGTAATCTTCTCTTTTGGACAATCTGTAATGGTGATAAGTCTAGCATGTCCCACTCTTTCATGGTTGTCTAGTGCTATACAAACCTCTTTTGTCTTAATATTGGCTATTGCTATCTTCCCCCTCTTTTCCTTCCCACTTCCCTCTATGTGTTTGCGGGGTTTTCTTGTACATTAGGTGTATGGGGATTTGCTTATCTTTTATCTCTTATCCATGGATACACAAAATCATAGAAAGGGAAGGGGTTGGAAAATTATTTGCTGTAATGTTCGGGGAATTAATTCGGATAGAAAATGGAATCTCATTTGGAGCAGAATCTCTGAATCCCTCTGTGATATTATTTGTCTCCAAGAAACCAAAAAGATCAATTTGATAACTCCATTAGGAAATTTTGCCCCTCAGCCTACGATGACTTTGCTTTTCTTCCTTCTATGGGAGTTTCTGGAGGGTGTATTACCATTTGGAAGAGTACACTCTTCTTTGGCCATGCTGTGTTTTAAAACGAGTATGCTCAAATTCTAGAGTTCCACTCTCTTCTCTCGGGTGCCAAGTGGACTCATCAACATCTATGCTCCTTGCACAACAGAGGGTAAAATGGCCTTCCTGGACTGGTTTAGAAACATTGTTATTCCTACTGATGAGGATTGGATCATCCTGGGTGACTTTAATATAATCAGGGACCCTACGAACAGAAATAAACCTGAGGCTAACACTTCTGAAATTCTTGCTTTCAATCGTGCCATCAGTAGGCTTGGTTTAGCTGAAATCCCTCTTAAATGCCGTGCTTTACTTGGTCAAATATGCAGCATAACCCCCTTCTTGAGTATCTGGATTGGTTTTTTTTACTTCAAATTCCTGGACAACTCACTTCCCAGGAACTTTAGCCCTTGCCCTCTCTAAAGACGCCTCAGACCATGTCCCTTGCTTAATTTCTAATGCTACTGACATTCCAAAGGGGAAGATTTTCAGGTTTGAAAATTATCTTATGGAGCATAAATATTTCTTGCAGATTGTTGAACAAAGATGGGCTATTCCTACTCATCAGATAGACAAGGCCAAAAGCCTCATGGCTAAATTCAAGAACCTCAGAAAGATAATCAAAACTTGGCAAGCTCAATTATCAAACCTATCTACCACTATTTTTAATACTAAAACTATCATTCTTCTGATGGATATCATTGAGGAATCTAGAGATCTTTCTCTCGAGGAATGGAATTTCAGAAGTATTCTTCCTGAACACCTGGAGTCTTTATTACATCAACAGAAAATCTACTGGAAATAAAGAGGAGACCTTAAATGGGCTAAATTTGGAGATGCTTGAACATAGTTCTTTGATGCCAATGCAACTATTAAATACATGAAGAATTACATCACTAATATTCAGGATCATCAAGGAAATTGTCTTTCATATCATAATGAAAAGGCAACTGTTCTATGGCATTCTTACAAAGACAGGTTGGGGCAGTCTGAGTTTCAGCACATGCAGCCAGTGGATGATCTTGACTAGATTGAACAGCCTTTCTTAAAGGAAGAAATTGATAAAGTGGTCTCACACCTGCCTTCAAAGAAGTCTCAAGGGCCTGATGGCTTTAATAGTGATTTCATTAAAAAGTGCTGGTATATTATCTCTCAGGATTCTTATGAACTTTGCTCAGCTTTCTATGATGAAATTTTTAATGCCCAAAGTATAAATGGTTCCTTCATCACCCTTGTCCCCAAGAAAGATATCTCTATGATTGTGGCAGATTTCATACCTATATCTCTCCTCCATTCCTCCATGAAGCTTATTACTAAGATTTTAGCTGATTTTCATCAAATCCAGGTCAATCCAAGACTGTCTTGAGTATCTGCATCTTTGTCACAAATCCAGGAAGCAAATTGTAATCATCAAGTTAGACTTTGAAAAAGCTTTTGATAAGATAGAGCATCAGGTAATCCTAGATATCCTGCAACACAAAGGCTTTGGCAATAGATGGATTAATTGGATTAGTACTATTCTTAGCTCGGGAACCTCTTCCATTCTCCTCAATGGTATTCCTGGAAAAGTCTTCCATTGCAAAAGAGGGGTAAGGCAAGGTGATCCCCTCTCACCCCTTCTCTTTGTCCTAGCTGCTGATTTTCTTCAATCCATCATTAACAAAGCTAAAGACCCGGGTCTCTTGAATCTCCTTATCTCCCTATTACTAGAGGAGTGGGAACAAACTTCCCCATTATTTAATATGCTGATGATACCCTCCTAATGATGGAAGCCTGCCCAAAACATCTCTTCACCCTCAAAGCTATCCTCAACACCTTTGCAGACTCTACTGGCTTAAGAGTTAACTACAACAAGTCCTTAATAGAGCCAATAAATGTTAACCCTAATTATATGGATCATCTCTCCAGAACCTTTGGCTGCGACTGTGCCAAGGATTGAGCACTTCCTCCCTTTGGTGCAGAGAATTGAAAGAAGGTTGACAACTTGCTCCATCTTTCTTACACAAGTAGAAAAGCTTGAAATGGTAAACACAGTTCTCTACTTGCTGCCAACCTTTTATATGTGCACTCTCAAACTTCCTTCTACTGTGATCAAACAAGTTGATGCTTATCGGTGTCACTATCTATGGAGGGGTTATGATATTAACAGTACTAAAGCTCCTAAAGTTGCTTGGAAGATTGTGTGCAAACCAAAAACTGATGGAGGACTGGGAGTTCTAAATCTAAGAACTCATAATGAAGCTCTTCTTCTTAAGAACCTTCACAAATTTTTCAATAAGGCAAACCTTCCTTGGGCGAATCTTCTCTGGAATTGTTATTATCATAATGGAAAGCTTCTAGGTACTCATAAAAGGGATTCTTTTGGTGGAGAGATATTGTAAAGCTTCTTCAAAATTACAAGGGTTTGGCCATGGTTAACATTGAGAATGGATCTTCAGTTCTCTTCTAGAAGGACCTTTGGAAAGGGAGAATTCTTGAAGGCTGTTACCCTGAGTTATTCTCCTTCTCAACAAATAAAGACATCAGCCTAAGGAATGTGATGAACCTAGACAATTTGCATAATCTTTTATGCCTGCCTCTAAGCTCTCATGCTTTTTCTCAATTATCTGATTTAAGAGTTCTTTAAATCATTTGGTCTTTTTAGACAATGATGATTTTTGGACTTATATCTGGGGGAACATCATTTTCTCTTCTTCAAGGGCTTACAAATCTCTCATTGGTCACTCTGTTGTCCATCCAGCTTTTAAATGGCTCTGGGCCTCTTGCTATCAACCAAAGCATAAAGTTTTCTTTTGGTTGCTTCTAAAAGAAAAGCTCAACACCAGAGGGTTACTTCATCGAAAGGGGATTAATCTGGAGTCTTTTAGCTGTGAACTCTGTAGCTTGCAAAGAGAAGAAACTCTTTGTCACCTTTTTTTTTGTTGGCAGTCCATTGGGCTCGATTGCTCTAGACATCTACGGCCTTTACAAGCCCTTCAACACTTCAAAGGCAGACTAGCCCTCCCATTCTCAATGGAAATCATCATTCTGCTCTTCTGGTGTATTTGGAAAGAAAGGAATGAATGGAAGTGTCCAAAAGTACAAAGATGACTTTATCCAAGAATTTGCCCTGGTTATTCATATAGCAAAAGATAAACACAAACATCAGATGTCCTTATGGCTAGCTACTGTTACTTAATTTTCAGTTTTCTCTTCTGTGTACATGTCTCAGTGCAAACTTTTATAATTTTTAATGCATTTTATCAGTAGGGGTTCTCCCCTCTTGTTTCATCATTTTTTTTCTAATATATAAACCACAATTGTACAAGTGAATATTTTTATATATAATTTCGTACATATATAAATATGTGATGCTGTACAGGAATATCATCAGTAACAATAAATAAATAAATTAGCAAGTGGGGTATGTCTAACCACCCATTCACCGCCAGATGCTCGATCCAATACAACATTATTTTCTCACCAAAATCATGGTAATAGCTTTTGCAAGAGCTGATCCTTAATGTCCCTTGTCACAGTTCTGCGAGACTTTGTTAGACTGTTAACCAGCTAGCTTGATTTTTAATTAGGCATTCCCCTGTTTCTGGTAAACAATATACTTTACCGATAGAATAAAGAAAAAAAAACCTTGCTAGCTTTTCAAACCTCGTACTCCCTCCAATTATAAATACATATTGTTTTAAAAAAGTTTGATCAAAATTTTAAAACTTTGACTAACAATAGCTTTCAAATATTAAAGTTGAAAACCGTAAAATTATATGTGTAGATTTATCTTAAAAAACGTTTTCATAATATGACTATAGAACCGAGAACAACGACTAGAGGGGGGGGGGGGGGTAAATAGGCGTCTCAATAAATTTTTTTTTTAAACAGATGGCCTTATCTTATTTTGTCACCCAATGCACCTAAAAAATAGATCACAACAAAGTGCAACGTAAGACAAAAAACCACAGCGAAAACAGAAGAACCCAGAAGTTTCGAGTTGGATCCGGAAGTTCTGACCTATTGGAAGTTCCAAGTTGAACACAACAGCGATTCAAAAATTCAAAATTCAAACTTGAAAATCCAATCAATGGTGGGTCTCATGGTTGGAATCGAATACTAGGTTCCACAGCATATCAATTCATGATTCATCCCTAAAGAAGGCTTGGATCTTGAGAAAAACACCCAGATATCAAAAAGATGAACACCAGGTGAAGATAGTCTCTAAGTTAATAGATAAGAGGCAAGGGAATTTAATATCCAATTGTGTACATTTGTACGTGAATTTTATGCCTCTAGCAACGAGAAGAAACACTCCAACAAGGTGAGAAATTTCAACTTAAGCACGAGAACAAAAATCACAACCGAAGAACGAAAAACTAGCAAACTCATATGAGAACCAATAGAGGAAAACTAGAAGGAGATGAATCCAAGCATGAGAAAAAAAATAAACTTCATTACTTCCAACAGTCAGCCCTATTTTCAGCATATTATAAAGATTTTCCTCTTAAAAGCTCTCACCTAGTACATCGACTAAGCACTCATCTTCCTCTCTTCTAAAACCCTAGCGCAAGGCTCTCATAAGCATGACTCAAGGGACTCAAGTGGCTGGTTCAAATGGCTCAACTAGCCCTCCCCTCTATTTATAGCCTAGGTTCCTTGACCGCTAAGTTTCCTAGCTTGCTCCCAAAATACCCCTCTCTTGTAGTACACTTCTACCCGCCGTCGAAGGCATGTTGGTCCATTTTCTCCTCCATCCATCGAACGATCAAGGTATTTTCATGACTTAGCTTCATCTCGATGCAAGTTTTTCCATGATACCATGTGCACTTCCATCCTTGCCATGGTTTTGAGACCAAACCGTTAAACCCCCTGCATGTTTCTCAAAGTGTAACTCACTGCTACTTGCTTGGCTTCAAGCAAGCCTCCCGATGTCGACGCGTGTACTCTGTCTTGCGATCTTGACTGCCGGTAAGTCTCTTCCGCTCCTAATCCCTCAGGCCACCTTGTCACTTACACCAGCATCACTTTCGATTGAATTTGTCAACACACCGTCTCCATGCATATTCCATGATTTGCTTGACCTCCATATGTACAGCTATAATCACCTTTGACTCCACCTGGCCTCCTCGATCACCCGACACCAAGCACCCCGCTTGGCCCCGATCGTCCCGCCATCGGCTGCCAAGCTGCATCCATCACCTGCATAACATAAGACAAGTAAACTCATATCTCCAACTTCATTACGAGTTAGTCAAAATCAAAATCCTCAGTTGATCAGCAAATCACAAACAAATCATGAACACCAGATGATCTAGCGTACACATCTCGTGAGCGTCGGACCATCTGACGTGCTCAACCTCTCTAGACTTGTTATGCAACCTCTCTGCTGGAAATACACTAGCGAAGCATTCGATGTGTACTGTTCGAGCACCGAACCATCTGGTGAGTATAAGTCACCAAGAGCCGATTTTGAGCCTCTCTGCAAGAAATGCTCAGGCGTGTATATTGTTCAAGCGCCGAACCATCCGGCGGGTACATCAAGTTTTGCTTCTAAGTTGGAAATGCTCTGGTGTGAATCACATCTGAATGCTAGACCTTCCGGCGTGTTCAATTTACAGAGCACCGGACCATCCGGCGTGTACAATTTTCCTGAACTCAGAGCCAAACACGTCAACTCTATTTTTCTCTGCAACTTTGGTTAGTCATGATCATATTTGCAGTACATAAACAAGTTATGAAATCTCACAAATCAACAAACCAAAATAATAACCTTGTTACTCATCACATATAAACCAAGGCACATTTCCAGTTGGTTTCTCAATCTCCCCCTTGATGAGTGCATTGACAACCCTTGAAGCACAAAGATTTTGGATTGATAAAAAACAACAAGAAAAGCTCATCCAAGTGACAAAAACTCAAGAAAGAGAAAACCATGTCACTTGGCATAAGAAAGATTGCAAAAGCACTAAGGGAGGCAGAGACAACCCAAAAACCTCAAAAGCCCAACAAAAGCAAAAATGCTCCACCTTGATGGATGCACATTTTTCATTAAAAATTTCTCCCACTTTCATCATGCTAGATTCTTCTTTGTGGATTAGTGCATATTTTCTCCCCCTTTAGCAATGCAAACATCAAGGACAAAAAGCATTATGCAAAGCATGAACATGCAATTCTAATGAGCTTTCATAAGTATACCACAAAACATTTGCAAATGCTAGAAACATCAAAGGGCTATAAACAGTAGAATGTGGAGCTCACAAGCGCACAAAGCTCAAAAAGATACAGTGTCACAACAACATAAAGCTAGACAAGCTAAACGGAAGAATTATTGACGTATTTAAGTTCACATAGCCGAATCTTATTAAAAGTGACCACCGCATAAGCATCTACTCGTGCCGAGGCAATACACGCATTAAGAACTAGCTAGTCAACCTCAAACTAGGCAAACAAGCATTCATAATAATAGGCTTTGCAAACGCTCACATATGAAACCAAGACTTAGTTAGATGAAGTGATTAAAAGATGTAACATTGAGGCACATTTCTTTTTTTTCTTCTTATCCTCAAGTTGCCTCTTATCCAAGCAAACTATCACATGATTGGGTAAGACAAATAGCTTGAGTCTTCGAGACAACTGTATTGGATTATATTTTAGCACAAGAAACTTTATTTCTCAATATTATTCAAATTTGTATAAATTATCAAGTTTTCACATAATCCAGTCAAGTAGTGCCTTTGCAATACAAGAAACACATGTTCCCCCAAGATTCTATCATGAGCTAAACATTTGAAAAAAAAATAGAAAATATAGTTCAATATTCCCCAATCCACTATCTTGAACCAAGAAGCCTAAAACAATATATTCATCAAACTGGCCTTAACACAAGCATTGACTAAGCCAAAGCAATTACGAACATAGTGATCAATAATGTAGCATTTCATAGTGTACATGATTAATAAAATTACCAAATTTCATCTTTAGAAAAGCTAGCTTGCTTGAAATATTTTATGTCAAAGCATCAAGATAAGCCTAAGATTAAAAGCTTGCTCCACATAACTACTCAACTTAGTCCAAATTCAAATCTAGCTATAGAAAATACTAAAGACATACAAGTAAAAATTTAACTACTATGATTATCTTACAAGATGATATGCAATGCAAATGCAACAAAAGTAAGATATAGTATGTACAACTGCAACTCTCCCACACACAATACCAAAGGATGGCACACTCTAAGCTCGAGAGATTTGATCATTTGACACCTAAAATATTGGAGTGTCAGTAAAATTGACACTGGAACCACTTGCATAGACTTAGGGTGGCCCATGTGTCATCCTCGGCAGGCAATTGCCACATGTTTTGGGTGTCAAATGATCAATTTTGTCCTCCAAGATCTCCCCTAAAATAGACAAATTTTGTTGCATCTAGAGGCTTGGTGAAAATATCGGCAAGGTGGTATTGGGTATCAATGTATCTCAAATCAATGTCTCCCTTCCCATTGTGGTTTCACAAGAAGTGAAATCTCACATCTATGTGTTTGGTTCTTGAGTGTTGGATTGGGTTATTGGCTAAGCTTATAGAACTGGTGTTGTCACACAGAAGTGGCACATTCTTGAAATCTAACCCAAAATTCTTCAAGGTTAGCAATCATCCACAAAATCTGAGAACAATAGCTAGCGGCAGTAACATATTAAGCTTCAGCAGTTGACTGTGCAACACTAAACTATTTGTGAGAAGACCAACAAACAAGAGAGATACTCAAGAATTGACAGGTACCGGAGGTACTCTTCCTATCAATTCTGCAACCAGCAAAATCTGCACCTAGAAAACCACGAAGCGAGATAGAAGAAGATGCAGAAAACCAAAGACCGTACTCAAGGGTATGTTTGAGATACCTCAATATATGTTTCACCGCTTGACGGTGAGATGTCCTTGGTGATGCTTGGAAGTGGTGGAGAAGTAGATGTCGGGTCTTGTCGCCATCAAGTATAGGAGGGAGCCAATCATGCTCATGTACTCACGCTGGTCTACCTCCTCGCCATCTTCATCCGGATCAAACACGGTCAAGGTAGCCATTGGTGTCATCAGTGATTTTGCATCGCTCATGTCGAACTTTTTTAGCAAATCCTTGGTGTACTTTGTTTGGTGGACGAATATACCTTGCTTGCCGAAAAAAGCTTAAAAAAAATTGGCTGAAAAAAGCTTCAATTTTTTTTTCGCGAACAGGGGCACCCGACTAGAGGTTTCCGACCTGACCGCGCCTAACATTCACAACTCACACGATATTCACTCGCATGCGACAACTAAGACTAGAACCCAAGACCTCATAACCTATGCGCGCACGTGACCCCTCTAACCATCTTAGCTATCGTTCGTTCGTGAGTATAGTAGCACAATAAATCCTTTTGATATCTTTTGATCGAACGTTTGAATGGCTATTTGGACATCTAAATGACCTCAAATGAAAAAGTTCTCAACTACAAAGTTTTACATATCGTCGATTTCTACAATGTTCATATAGAGTTTGCCACCATCCGACTCTGTATTTCAAGTTTGTGTCTAATCATATAGTGTTTAGTAAAACAACCATAAATTTTACATATAGAGTCCAATTTCGACATTCAACGTCTACTTTCAAAACCAACGAGGAGGTGAATCTGAAAAAAAAAATACAGGTCTTAACACTTGTACACTTTTTGACCTCCCAAAAGGCTCAAAAGACCCTTGATAAGATCTTTAAAGTTTTTCGTCGAAAATTGATCTTCTCCGATTTGCCTGAAATTTTTTTAGACATAGTGCTTAATCTGAAAGTTATTACTGCGCAGACATTTTACCACTAGAGTTACCAAACTCACGATAAAAATCTTTGAATTTGCAGTTTTCATCTTTATGGCTAAATATGTAGATTTTCAATGATTCCTACTAGTTTTACACTAGATCCAGCACTTTAGTTCGTGACCCTATGTGTAGTTATTTCGACAGTTTTATTGATTTATTTGTGCAGCTATATTGCTTCAAATAGAAAAGTTATCAACTACAAAATTGTAGATCCCATAGAGAGCTACAATTTTCATATAAAGTTTTTCCCCATCCGACTTCGTGTGAAAAAGTTATGAATTTTTTAATATGAGTTATTCTTGACCACTGCTGTGACTTTATTATAATTATTTAGATATTTAAATGATCTCAAATTAAAAAGCTTTCAACCACAAAGTTGTAGATCTTATCGAAAACTATAATTTTTATATAAAGTTTTTCCCTATCCGACTTCGTGTGAAAAAGTTATGAATTTTTTAAGATGTTCTATGACAATAGCAATCATTAGTAACGGTTCGTGACTAGTATCAGTGCCGGTTCGTGGCTAAAATTGGCATTGATGTATCAATGTCGGTTCGTTGCTCCTCAGTCGTTGTTCACGTGTGAGAATTTAAGAACCGATACTGATATATTTTTAATATCGGTTACTATTAAACTGATACTGATAAAGTACTTTTTATATGATGTTTTGTAGTAGTGAATATGTTGTTGCTTGTTTCCAAATTAAAGAGGCAGTTGTCAAAATCATCTATCTCTTTCATCTATTCTCTTAAGGGAGGAAAGCAGGCACAAACAGAATGGAATGACATAAGGATAAATACATCCAGTGGAGAAATGGCACGAAGACAATTAGGCAACAAGCATAGAATGTGAAACTAGGTCCTCCCTAGTAGCAAAAACATAAAAATCTCAATATTTTAACCCGCTTCGTTGTAATGCTTCTCTTTCACGAACCTGTTGCAACGCCGCCGATTAATTTCCTCTCCCCTTTCCACATCAACGGAATCTGGATGGAGATTATGGAGGCTCTGTGCGACGTGAAGACTCCTTTATTCATAGTTTTTTCCATTAGACAAGCAGAGGATGATATACATATAAAGCTACTTATTTTCTATACGTATGTAAATACTAATACAGTGAAATGTATGGTTTACATATGGTTATTTTTCTGCATTGGAACACATCAGCTACCTGCACTACTTACAGTACACCACATATGTAGCACTTTATTAGTATCGGTTCGACAGTAATTGGTATTGAAGACGTATTAGTATCGGTACTTAAATTTCTGTACGCGAACAACAACAAGGAGATAAGAATCGATACTGATAGTCACTATCAATGTCGGTTCTTGGCTAGAACCGGCATTGATTATCAGTGTCAGTTCTGACCACGAACCGACACTGATAATCAGTATCAGTACCGGTTATATTTACGAACCGGTACTGACACTGATAGCTCATCATAAAAAATTCATAACTTTTTCACACGAAGTCAGATAAAAAAAATTATATGAAAATTATAGCTCTCTACAACTTTGTAGTTGATTTTTTTTTTAATTTGAGGTCATTTAAATACCCAAGTAATTATAATAAAGTTACAGCAGTGGTCGATGATAACTCACATTAAAAAATTCATAATTTTTCACACGAAGTTGGATGAAAAAAAACTTTATATGAAAATTGTAGTTCTCAACAAGATCTACAACTTTATAGTTGATCACTTTTTTATTTGAGATCATTTAGATATCCAAATAGCTATTTAAATATTCGGTCAGAAGATGTTAAAATGATTTATTTTGCTACTATGCCCACGAACGGACGATAGCTGAGATGGTTACAGGGTTCATGCGTGCGCACAGGAGGTCTTAAGTTCGAGTCTTGGTTGTTGTATACAAGCAAGTATCACGTGAGTTTGCGAATATTAGGTGCGGTCGGTTGGACGTCCTTTGTACGAGTACCTCTAGTCGTAAAAAAAAAATTAAAACTTTTTCGACCTGAAAAACATTGAATCAAAACCGACTATCGGTGCTGGTTGGAGCCACCAACCAGCACTGATAGTTATTTCAGTGCCGATTCCATACTCGGCACTGATAGTTAGTGACTATCAGTATCGAGTAATCAGTATCGGTTCAAAACCCATCATTAATGATGATTTTAAATCAGCACTGATATGGTGTTTTTGGTGTAGTGATGCATCCCAGATTACACGATGACACACTTACATATTTTCCTTTCAACTACATTACGGAGACTTTAAATAGGCCATTCAATGTATAATATGATACTTTCTTCAGCTGGCATATAGCTTGTTTATTGATTTGCTACAGGGATCTGCATATTACTTCTTCTTGGCATACATTAAAACGCCTGGTATGTGGATGTTGTAGAAATAATAATCCCAGTCAATGGACTTGGGATCAAAATCAAACACATGGGCGTCACTCTTGTCTCTAGTTGTTGCAGTCTGCAGCCTTTCCAAGTTTGTGTCGTTGAAGCTGCATGTAAAACAAAAGAAAGAAAACTGACTTAAAATTGTTGTAGCTAATTATGAATTGCCGTCGTATTTCAGTCTATGCAATTTCAATTTTACTTCCATATTGACAACTTCTATACTCCAAATAAAGACCAAATGTCCATATACACCAGTATGTAGTACTAGAAAAGGAGGCAATACAATTTCAAGAAATATACTAAAAAGTAGGTAATAGAATACAAATCAAATAAAGATCAAATGTCCACATAACCCATATAGCCTCACTACGTCAAGAACTATGTATAATCACAATAAGAACATTGCAAAACCTACCGGGCATTGAAGAAACAATACGGTGCATATAACTTCGCCAAAAGAATAAAATAACTATAGCTTCTGTTGAACTTATTGTAGTACCGGGAGAAAGATCCACCCAACAATGAATTCACCATATGCAACATCTGTTTATCAGAGGACACATCGTGAAAGCGATACACCAGAACAATTAATTTGTCGTATAATTTCTTATGGAAGGTGTCTGACCTCTGAAGGCAGCTTGTACTTAAGAAACATGTAAGTTCGGAAGCTTCCAAATTTCTTGAATAAGAGTAACCTTTTAGCTTTGATGACCCTCCCATTGTTTCCCATCTGTGGGTTAGTAGAAAAGTAGCGGTGCATAATGCCGTACGCAGTAGAGATAGACAGCGGATTTTGCCGGGACGAGGTCACATGGATGACAACTTGGCCTTTCTCACTCCAGTGAATGGCCATGGCTACCACCATTGCATTCACCACCATGTCTCCGGGAATCTGAAAACATATCATCATTTGTAATTTTTTTGTTAATTAAATTGGTATACAAAATGAACAATATTTTATATTTTGTTGATTCATTACTGTATTCTTACCACATCAAGGATGATATCACCATGGCCAATGAAACATGGAATGGCTTGCTTGGCGTAAGCAGCAATTATAGAGTCAATTGTCCTATAGTACAGAAGCAAAGTTTTCCTTGTCATGTCAACTAGTTTACCAACTTAATTTAATTATATATTAGATAGTTTAGAAACCAGGTGTAATAATATAGTCATATTATTAGTGTATATACCTAGTCCCTTCTATCCAGCCAGGTAGTGGCTCATGGTAAATGCTGGATACCATACTTGGACGAACAACTACAACCGGAAGGTCACCCCTGAACTGCCCAACAAGCATCTCGCCCATAGCCTTCGTGAACACATATGTGTTCGGCCATCCAAAGTGTCTAGCTCTTCATAAAAGAACAAGTTTCATGTGTCAAGTATTAATTGCATAATAATACATATTCTTGCATTATATAATTTCAATGTGATAATTATGTTCGAACCTCTTCAATCCAAGTTTCTTCATGGTTGTCTTCTCTAACTGCTCCGAGTTACCACTCGACTGCATAAGTTCTGCCTTGATAGAATCGACCAACTTTAACTCAGCATCGATGTCCAAATGGCAACCTTGTTTTAGCATTTCACCAATCCGAAATGGTTTCTCCAACAGAAGCCCTTGTTGCTCACGAGCTACATAAGCTGTGAGATTGAAAATTAAATTTAACTCCCAGAAAGTTCAATGCCTAAGCCTACTTGCTATTTAATTAGCAATGATTCTCGGAAGTATATTTATGTGATGCTAAAGCATATGCACCTGCATTCTTTTATTTATAGAGGAATATGCATATGCATTCTTTTTCTAGTGGAATATGCATATTTACTCAAGAGCGAATAGATTGTACTATATGTACATACCAGTGGAGACATGAAGGAACATTTTCAGATTAGGACACTTGTTCGCAAACTTGCAGACGTATTTCGTTCCCAAGACATTGGATGCCAAGGCAACATCATATCTGCATGCATGGTCATAAGTCATTTGATCTAATACTTCCTTTGTTCTGTTTCTTTAAATAATTGTACTATATTGATGAATAATACCTTTCATAAAAATTTGTTGTTGCAGCTCCATTAACGATGATGTCAATCTCCTCTGACAATTCCAATATTTTGGGGCTCTCAAGCCCTAAATTCTCATCGATGATATCTCCGGCTAAAGGTGATATCTTTTCTTTGGTGAAACTATGGAAACTGGACCCATATTTTTCACGCAGGGTGCCAAATAGTTCGTTCCCTACAACCTAAAATAATAGACCTTAAAAGTTAATCCATGATCATTTCCTTTTGAGTCCTTCTGTAACCCAGTCGATTAAAAAAATCGTTATTTCTTAGTCGATGGGTGTGAGCCATTGGATTTGGATCCAACAGAAGAAAATAAAAAACAATTACAGCCAATAAAAAAAAGGAAATATGAATCCTGATACTGATCCAGCGACCTACGCTCGTCGACTGAGAATGAGTATTAACAATATAGCTTCTTCTCTGAAACGGGATCATCTAGAATTTCCACGTGCCAGAGCCATAACTAGACTTGCAAGATTTTATGGGTTTCATCTCTAGCCTACCCCAACTTGTTTGGGACTGAAAGGCTTTGTTGTTGTTGTTGTTGATGATGCACAGTAAAGAAAACAATAGTAACCGGTCTAACCAGTATCACACTGTTACAGAATCACTGAGTGGATCGCCCATCTAACCAGTATTACACTACTATATAATCCATTTAGTGAGATACCTCTGTACAGACGGATCTATGAAGCTACCTGTATAAAAGATATCACAAACGGCTCCAAACTAAAACCGTCTGAGAAAATAGTAACGAGCAGTTGTAATAAAGCGAGATGCTACAATACAGACACTTACAAACTGCAACCGCGTGTACTATTAGTATAAACAGTTCTAATTTAAAATCATTTATACTGTTCCTTTTTTACAGACGGTTCCAAATTTGGAACCGTCTGTACTATTGACAGTAATAATACAGACAGTTCCAAATTAGAACAGTCTATAAAAAAGAAACAGTACAGATATTTACAAACTACAGCTGTCTATACTAATAGTAGAAACGGTTCTAAATTTAGAACCGTCTATACTAATAGTGTCCCACTCATTTTGAGTGTATATGTTATATATATTATTTTCATATAATGATCAGTAATGAACGACAGGTGAGACGGTAAGAAAGATTCGCACGAGGTTAGAGGTTGCAGGTTTGACTCTTACAAAATGCACTCAGGGGGTATTTCGCGTCTACATAATAATATAGGGGGCTGGTGTGGGTAGGAAAAATATTTTTTTAGATTTTTTAGTTAAAAATACTTAGTACAGACGATTCCAATAACGAGCCATCTATACAAATTATTTGTACAAACGATTCCAATAACGAGCCATCTGTACAAATAATTTGCACATACTGTTAAAAATCTATATATACAAATCTAATTTGTACAAACTCTTTTCCATAAACGATAAAAAAATATCCCGTACGAGGTTTCTAAGCCGTCTGTACAAATTATTTTTTTACTAGTGTCAGTCTTTCGTATTCGGGGCCTGGTGCAAGATTAAAAAAGGTGGGGCTTTTATTCGCATAAGGCTTGAAATAAAAATACTTCCTATTTTAATTATGAAGTTATTATGAGCATATCACAGATATTGGTGATCTCTTGAGTTCAAACTACTGAATTGCAACGTTAATAACTTCGCGTCGGTGCCATATGTGATAATTAAATTTCCCTTGCATCCCATGCGCTTAGCAGTATTACCTCCGATCCGGTCCTCAATACATGTCCTAGTAAGCGTGCATTTTTTTAAGTTTGACCGTTTATATATTAATAAATATTTGGATTTGTATTGTGAAAATAAAAGCATTAGATTTGTAAGAATAATGTATTTTTTATAATATAAGTATTTCTAAATTTCTACTAACATATGGCCAAAATCGAATATGACATCTTTTTCAAACAGAGGGAGTAATATTTTTTATGGTGGACGATGGACCGACTGGGTTGCCTCGCTTTATTTGGTAGGGAGAAGAACCTGGTAGAGCTACAGTAGGAATAAAGTAGATGGCCAAATGAGCCGCACATGTTCGGTTGATATAGATAACACATTAGAAAAAACCTGAGTCGTGGGCCCCCGACTTTGGTAGGCCTAGGGCCAACAGTGGGTCTAACAGCTTAACAAGAACAAAACGTTCAAACTTTACTTAAAACTAGTCATAGGTCCATTTATGTGTTGGTGTCAATTAGAAGTTATGGGGAACGTTATATGTATGGCGTGCGTTGGGCAGTGGTGGACGCATGAGTTAGAGGTGAAACATGAGAGTGGGATATTTTTAGAGTGAAACACATGTAAGCGGAGTAGTAGAGATTGAGTGGTATAAGGTGAGTAATTTCTGCGAAATTTAGAGTAATCTGCAGGATATGAGACAGGACATTATGTTTAATGCGAGAATCACTATGTATTTTTTAAGTAATAGAGAAAAAAACAAAACATGTCCTGTAAACAAACAAAATGTGTTTAATATATGGCCAACAATATATGTGCATGCACCTCATTCAAGACACGCTCCTCCGCCGCCGACGTATCAGCAGCTCGCACCAGGAGGAAAACCTTCTTCACATCGGGCTGAACCCTCAGTATCTTCTCCAAGAGTACTGCATGCATGTCAAGGAAAACCAGAAAAATAATTCAATGTGTTAATGACTGAAAAACAATTAATCAAAAGTTGACGTACAAAAGTTACGCTGAATTTAGCCAAGACGTCATAGAAGAGAAGAGTAAATAAGACCAAGTGTTGAATTAAGCGTGAGAGCTGTTTGTTAGTACTATGAGCAATTCCCTGCTTAATTCTACTATTACTAGTTACGTACCCGTGCGCTGCAACGGGAGCCGAATATTATCATACTATAATATTTGTTATCATTGGCTTAATGAGCCCCAAGACATTTAGAAATTTAGATGTAGAACTTCTATAAACAATTATGATTGAATCAACCTTAGATAGAAATCAATGAATAATATTAATTGAAAATGTAGATTTATATTTCCATATACACTGGGCGAGAAGGGTTTCTATATTGATATACAAAAGATCAAAGAAAATTCTAAGTAAGCTCGAACCGAATGATGAATGCATACTCAATCAAGTAAGAAAGATGGAGGATCAAAGATCAATATGCTGATGTGTCTTCAGGTCCTTCACTCTGGACAACCGAAGAAGCTTGCGAGAAGCCAATACTATTTACCTACATGTAACCATCATCTAAAGTGTATATCATCATGCCTACATGTGATATGTGATGAAACAATATCCCCGTGTATACTTGACAAATGCTACATCTCCGATCCATTTATGTTGAAAAATGTATGGGGTGGAATGCAAGTATTGACCATCCTAAGGCTTGGAATGATCTCATCCTCATGCAACCCTGTACTTAATCCAATTCGGTCCTCAAGATCAAGCAGTTCCTGTCTGATGAAATAGTGAGTGATGATAACCGTGCAAACTTTCTATTTTTAGGGTACATGATATGCAGCTGGGGTACCTCATATGTCATGTTATCGACATCAAGGTGCCAATCCTGATACTGATCATACATACCCATCCTTCCCAATAATATCCTTGTTTGAAACATCATCATATGCACGTCGTAAATAAGAAGTTATGAAAACTGAAAGGAGAAATAATGAGTTCATACTCTTTGGAGAAAGCACATTCGGACTAAATACATCAACAAAGTACATCGGGACTTCATAAAAAAAATACATCAGGATCTCCCCTAAAAAGACTCCGGGATCTAAATCGCACACAGATGTCTGAGAATGATGAACTTGGAGTCATCAATGGCCAGGTGTCAATCTCTAGTATAGAACAAGTATATAGAGCTAAGGAAACAGTACCATTAACCCATTCCCTGAAGAACTGAGAACTTTAATTAGTAACTTCAACACTCCAAATCTACCACCAAATGGCGCCTTTCACTAATAAGCATGTCAGTTCACACTACTTAATACCTTTGTTTTAGAGCTACTTAATACCTACTATAGAACCAACTTGAACAGAAAACCGAAATTTTAATCGCTGCTCAGGCATATTCTTCATTGCCCCTGGCTTGTTCTAACAAGCACGGTAAGACCATCATTTCGGCAACGTTGTAGTTAACCGAAAGAATCAGCAACATGGTTGTTCAGTTCAGCACAATGATTCAACACTTATACATGGACGCAGAAAAGGAAGGGAACTCTTCATCTACACTCAAAGGCCCTCTTGACCACCTAACTTATCTATTCCTGAGCCATGTTCCACTATCACCTGCTCTCATGTGCCCTCCTCATATCTGTTGCAGTGTCCTGAATAAACAAGAGTACATTTTTTCCAAGGGGATTAAACTTGAGTACATGACTACCAAGTAGACAACATGTGTACCACACACTCCCCGAGCTGCAACCTCTTAGATATTGAATGTCTAACTGAAAGACACAATTTCAAAAGGATGATATTCATGTGACATGCTCAACTAACAAATGAGCCAAATTGACACACACCGTTAGTTACCTAAGAAAATCTTCCCTGTCGAGGGGGGCTTATGCATGGCCAACCTTTCTAAGAGCAACGCTCTAACTACAATATCACATTGTAAATTTGTAATTTGTATAGCTTCACTGGTAAAAAGGTCCATACGCAAGTACATGACACAATGGGCAGAACTGAACAGATGTTGCATAATTGCACTGTACCTCTTCCTGAAGCCGTGCGTGAGAGCGCCGACGCCCACTCACATGTCGGTTGCGGCCAAAAGGTATATTGTCGGCATCAATGAACGACATTTCATGGTGTGGGGGTGAATTCATGGGAGATGAGGACATGTGCTCCGCATGGTGACCCTCCTAGCTGGAGCTGCGCCAGGCCTCTATCACCGAGCAATCAGTGGTCAATTCGGCAGTACAGGATAGAAATTTACTTGCATTTCTGAAGAAAACTACTCCAAATGCTTGATTTACAGTGACGCAGCAACGATTTGGGAACATATGAAATGTATCAAACATGACTAAATTTGACCACGCTAAGCCTCTAAATCCAGCAAAATATGGACACAAAATCCAAGGGAAACAAGAAGCAACGGATACCTCTCTGTTCGACTTCTCTGCCTGGGCACAGCGGCGCGTACCCACCGTCAGCTGGTGTGGCCCCACCACGCAGTCCACCGACGAAACACCGGCCGGAGTAGAAGAAGGCAGCACGAAAGGCACCAGCTCGTCGGTGATGACCACATAGGGCACCAACGCAGCCAAAGCTACCTCGACGGCCACGATGATGCTGCTGGCCAGAGCTAAACTCGGCAAACCCCTGCAAAATAAATTGGCCCGGAGCTAGCTCGATAGCCATGGCCACTTGGCCGACCGGAGCTAAACTCAGCGAGCATCGATAAAGAGATAGGAGAAAGAGCGGAGGGGATCACAGATGCACGCCGACACCACTTACCAGCGAAGGCGATGGAACTGTGCGCCTTTGATGGCAAAAGAGGCGAGGACGATGGGCGCCGACGGTGGAAACGGCGCGGCGACGTGGATGCGAAATCCCGACGGCGGATTCATCGAGGTTGAGCTGCCCGGGGGCGACAACCGCCATGGTCGCCGGAACCCGAGACCACGAGGCAACCCTCGCTCGCGGCGGTGGCGGCGGCGTTGCTTGCTTGGCCACCCTACCCTCATCGACCTGCACACACTCGCCATCAACCCTGGCACAGGCGAGGCTGTGCGTGAGGGAGTGTGTCAGACTCAGCCTCCACGACATCCTGCATGACCATCCGACGAAGGACAACACAGCTGATGACGATCTGCGACTGACCCTCCCAAATCGAACTCCTTTCTTCGGATCCATCTCATCCATGCCTGGATCGAGTTCCAGTTTGCAGGATCGAGCTCTCCCAGGTGTTAGGCGGGGTGTCTCCTAACGGGGACACGCAGGAGAGCGAGGCAAATTTGGAGAACAGGGACACAGTGGTGGCGGCGGTGGCGTTGGAGGAGGAGGAGAAGTAGCCCGCAGCAAAGGGCACGGGGTAGGGCGACGCACTGGGGTTGGGGGTGCCCAGCGCGGGCACGGGAGATAAGATGTGCAGTGGCAAGGGGGACGGAGGAGACGGGTGTGCTGGCCGCGGCGGCGTCTTTTCCATGCCAGCTGCGCTCGTGTGGCAGGGGATCGGGGCCGGCGACGCATACATCTAACACTCAACAGCTATCTCAAATTTTCATCCTTAAAATACTATTACAGCATCCCTTATCACTATTATAGTATCCCCTATCACTAACACTGTAGCAGTACTGTATCACTGGATACAGACTCTGTTGGAGACGAATTTCCAGTGCTACAGTACACCGCAAAGTACTGTAACACTGGAATTTTCAGATTTGCAGATCCTGTTGGAGATGGCCTAAAGGGACAAGGGGAAATGAGGTTCGGGAGAGTGGAATGAGATCGGGGCACGGGGAGGGGAGGGGAGCGGTCGAGCGCTAGCGGACGGGCATTCTTCGTGCGGGTGAGCATTCACGATCGGACGGGCGATCTGCGTCCGGTCGTCCGACTACATTGACCCCCCTGTCGGCGCCGAGTGGATGTGGGGATGCAGACGAACGAAGGGACGGACGAAGGGGTGCGATCGGACGGGTGAGGAGCGTCGGTTCGACCGACTGTGGCTGACGAAACATGGATTAAGGAGAGATAAGTAGGAGAGATTTCTTTTAATCTCTATTAAGCAAGCAACCAAGCTAGTTCAAGGAGTGTGCTCGATTGGTATCTTAATTTTATTTGTTTGTTTTTTTCTATTTATTTGTTTGTTTTTTTTTTTCTAAAAATCAGGATGGATGAATAAATGGATGATCTGGGCATTTTATTTTATTTGTCCATTTGATTTGGGCGAGCGACGGGAGGAAGAGTAGGGTCGTGGGCAAGAAGAGTTCTCACTTCACATTGTTGTAATCTCCTAAAAAAACTGTACGGGCTGTCTATTTTGGGAGGAAGATAACCGCTTCGGTTGGATCCTGATCTGATCCGATGGCTCAGATGCGTCGAGTGCTTTTTTTTCTTCTTAAAATTCCCTTGATGTATTGAACCTCCCCTAAATGATTTATTGGTGACTATGCATTTGTGTGTTCTCATTCTGTTGTCAAGTCATATACTGCTATGCGTTTGGCCACAAAAACAAAAATGAGGGAGGAAAAAGTATGAGCGACTTGTATGGACTGAATACTTTAGGTGTACACAAGCACGGAGGATGATCTAGACCATCGGATCTTGAATTGTTGGTAAAGATTGAGCAAGTGTTGGTGATATGCCCTAGAGGCGATCGAGTTTGCGGATTGGATCTGCTAATGGGCTTTAATATTGATTAAAGGACCATTAGGGTTTAGAGTCATAATGGGCTTTAATGTTGATTAAAAGCCCATTAGCGTGCTCTATATAAAGATAGGCAGGGGCCAAGGCGCATTGAGTTTTTCCGAAAAGAAACAGATCTTGCCACCAAAAACCCTGGCCGCCTCCTATTCCCGAACTCCCTTCGAAACCCTAGCCGGGCGCGCGGTGCTAGCACACCGGCGCACGCCGATTCCATCCTTGTACGTGTGGATACCGTAGAAGCGCTGCTACTATTGCAGTGCTGATCTACTCGGGACGTACTCGCGAGTACTCGGAAGGTGCTCGGGACGTGCTCGGGACGAGGTTGACGATCGACTACTTGACGCGCACGACGTTGGATTGGTCTGCTCCAACTCTTCTTCCGCTGCACTGCTCGTCAAGTGGTAACGATTCATGATCCCCTACTCGCATGGCTTCCTGGTTGAACGCGGTAGAGAAAATTTATTTTGTGCTAGCGTAGCCTACCCGCAACCCTTCAGTGGTATCAGAGCCATCCTACGTAGTTTTCGATCTGGATCAGTCACATATAGAAGATATGTGATAGAAATAGATTAGATCTATTGTTTTTGATCAGTTCATATGATGGATTGATCAATGCACGGTTGGTGAATTAGAGATCGGATGAGATGCCAGTCGATGAAACCACATAGCCAAAAAGATTAGCTCGATCTCCTACCTGTTTTTACGTGCGACTTGCCCCTACCGGCTGGAATCACCATCGGGGCTAACTGCGTGTATCGCGACATGGTCGGGAGAACAGCAGATCGAGGTCGTGTGTGCTGTCATCGTTTCTGGAAAAACCTCACACGATGATCAATGGGATTGATCTAATGGAAATTGAGGCATTATGAATGACTCGGAATTGGCTCGATACGATCGATCCGATGAGATTTTCATAGCGAAGGAGGACCGCCGTCGCGTACACGCATAGATTGTTGTAATAACATGATCCCATCACGACATTAGAATTCGATTCTACGCTTAACTCATTTTTGCAGAGAATGTTGTGACTGGTATGGCCTTGTGATATTTGATGCATGTGTGTAATTTTTTATGGCCTGCGTGTCATGGTTAATTGCAGCCCAAGGCTGTCATGTTATTGTATAACGACCTGCGTGTCGACTTGTGATGCTTCTTCTCATGTAATTTATCTAGTGCTATTAGGTGTAATAGACTAGAACAAGATCATGGAGATTTGAAGCATGATGACCCGGAGGACAGGAACCGTGGCGATGAAGATCACTATGTGAAGGGGCCATACTATGTCACAGTTAATATGATTGCCTGTGATGTTTTTATGTTCCTATCATACTATTCTTTCATGTTTTATATGTGGTGGATATGATTTTCATGATAGAGTAGTTTCCCTCAGAAAAATCAAGAGTAATTGATGCCCTTCCAATAACTGCACCTACAAAGGTTTTGATCATTGTGTGGTAGGTCTGCCAAAGCAGGGTGCCATCATTTATCTTAACCAGTTAGAGTGGATGTCGGACATCCACACGCATAGTATTGGTTTACTTGATAAAGCTATCAAAACAGTTTTGGGCTTTGGGGCATGGTGTTGGGCGCCGGGGCATTCGATGCCACCCAACAAACAAGAGTCACATATGGATATGATTAGCAAGGCGTTGCTTACCTATGTCACTAAGTTTCTAGCAGTGATGCTAAAGCTCACTAGAACTTAGTTGAATATGGATCTTGATCCTCTATATGTTGTTAGAGGGAAAACACATATAGTGGAGTATCTTTTGTTAAATTGTTTAATAGAAGATTCACATAGGCATAGTGCTGAACCTGCATTTTCTGTTGTAGATCATGGCACCGGCCGCTAGTAACACTTCCAGTTTTAATTTGCGATCGATTCTTGAAAAAGAGAAGCTTTCTGGAACAAACTTTATTGATTGGTATAGAAATCTGAGAATTGTTCTCAAACAAGAGAAAAAGGAATATGTTCTAGAGGTCCCCTATCCTGATGAACCAGCTGATAATGCTCCTGCCGCGGATCGGAGGGCTTATGAGAAGCACACCAATGATTCACTGGATGTTAGCTGCCTCATGCTTGCCTGTATGTCCTCTGAGCTTCAGAAACAATATGAGAACAGGGATGCCCATGATATGATTGTGGGACTCCGAGGCATGTTTGAGAACCAAGCTCGGGCTGAGAGGTACAACACCTCAAAGTCCTTGTTTGCGTGCAGGTTAATAGAAGGCAGTCCAGTCAGTCCTCATGTGATAAAAATGATTGGTTACATTGGAAGCCTGGAAAAACTTGGTTTTCCCCTTAGCCCTGAGTTGGCTACGGATGTAATTCTCCAGTCGCTCCCTGCGAGCTTCGAGCCGTTCATTTTGAACTTTCATATGAACAGCATGGAGAAAAGCATGGCTGAATTGCATGGATGCTAAAAACTGCTGAGGAAAGCATTAAGAAGAGCTCTAGTCATGTGATGATGGTTCAAAAGGATAGCAAGAAGAGAAAGCGCAAGGACAAGGCTAAAACTTCGGATGAGATCTCGAGTTCTAAGCCTAAACCTATTGGAAAGCCCAAGGGTAGCCCTGCCGCTTCTGACACTTGCCACCACTGCCATAAGACTGGTCATTGGCAGAGGAACTGCAAATTGTACTTGGAAGAACTCAAAAAGAAGAAGGGAAGTAAGACTTCCTCTTCAGGTATAAATGTTATTGAAATTAATCTTGCTACTCGTCCTGATGATTCATGGGTATTTGATACCGGATCAATGATTCGTACTTGCAAATCGTTGCAGGGACTGAAAAGGACTAGGAAGTGTGCAAGAGGCGAACTGGATGCTCGCGTCGGCAATGGTGCAAAAGTTGTTGCGTTGGCCGTTGGCGTTTACTCCTTATCGCTACCCTCAGGATTAGTTTTGGAATTAAATAATTGTTATTATATTCCTGCCTTGGGCAAAAACATTATCTCTTCTTCATGTTTGGAAGAAGACGGTTATGAATTCATAATAAAGAACAAGTGTTGTTCGATATTTTTGAATGGTATGCTCTATGGTAATTGTCCATTAGTAAATGGATTATATATATTGGATCTTGAGGATATAACTATCTATAACATTGATACAAAGAAGCCTCTGCTTAATGATTTGAATCCCACTTTTGTTTGGCATTGTCGATTAGGTCATATAAATGAGAAGCGTATGCAGAAGCTCCATAAAGATGGTCTTCTACATTCATTTGATTTCGAATCATTTGATACATGCGAGTCTTGTTTACTTAGCAAGATGACTAAGACGCCTTTCACTGGTCGAAGTGAGAGGACAAATGAATTATTGGCCCTAGTACATACAGATGTATGTGGACCGATGAATTCTACAGCTAGAGGTGGTTTTCAGTATTTCATTACTTTCACTGATGACTTTAGTAGATATGGTTACATCTACCTAATGAGGCACAAGTCTGAATCCTTTGAAAAGTTCAAGGAGTTCCAGAATGAAGTACAAAATCATATAGGCAAGACAATTAAATTTCTGCGATCAGATCGTGGAGGTGAATATTTGAGCCATGAATTTGGTGATCATCTAAGGCAATGTGGAATCGTTCCACAAATGACTCCACCGGGTACGCCACAATGGAATGGGGTGTCCGAGCGGAGGAACCGAACTTTGTTAGACATGGTCCGGTCGATGATGAGCCAATCTGATCTTCCATTGTCCTTCTGGGGATACGCTCTAGAAACTGCTGCTTTCACGTTAAACAGGGTTCCATCTAAGGCTGTAGAGAGGACACCATATGAGATATGGATCGGGAAGCGTCCCGGATTGTCTTTCCTTAAGATATGGGGTTGTGAGGCTTATGTAAAACGTTTGTCGTCTGATAAGCTCACTCCCAAATCTGATAAATGCTTCTTTGTGGGGTATCCTAGGGAAACCAAAGGATATTATTTCTATAACCGGGAAGAAGGCAAAGTGTTTGTCGCCTGGAATGGTGTCTTTCTTGAGAAAGAGTTTCTCGCAAAGAGAGTTAGTGGGAGCACGGTGCAACTCGAAGAAATTCGGGAACCACTTGAAAGTGTTTCAACTCCTATTGAACCACAACTCGGTATGCAAGATGTTGCAGAACCTGTTGTCGATACACCAGCCCCACGTCGGTCGGAAAGGTTCAGTCGTGCACCCGAGCGGTTTATGTTCCTAACCACGGGGCAGCGCGACATATTATTGTTGGACAATGATGAACCTAAGACTTACTCGGAAGCAATGGTGGGACCAGACTCCGAAAAATGGCTTGGAGCCATGAGATCCGAGTTAGAATCCATGAGAGAAAACCAAGTTTGGAACTTGGTCGATCCACCTGATGGTGTGAAAACTATCGAGTGTAAATGGGTTTTTAAGAAAAAGATAGACGTTGATGGAAATGTTCACATCTATAAGGCACGATTGGTGGCGAAAGGTTTCAGGCAAATTCAAGGTGTTGATTATGATGAAACGTTTTCGCCCGTCGCAATGCTAAAGTCTATTCGGATTCTCCTAGCAATTGCTGCATATTTCGACTATGAGATATGTCAAATGGATGTCAAAATGGCTTTCCTTAATGGAAACCTAAGTGAGGATGTGTACATGACACAGCCTGAAGGTTTTGTCAATCCGAAAAATGCTGGGAAGATTTGCAAGCTGCAAAAGTCCATCTATGGACTAAAGCAAGCTTCTCGGAGTTGGAATCTTCGTTTTGATGAAGTGATCAAAGGGTTTGGTTTCATCAAGAATGAAGAAGAGCCTTGTGTTTACAAAAGGACTAGTGGGAGCGCACTTGTGTTTCTGGTCTTATATGTGGATGACATATTATTGATCGGAAATAATATTCCAATGCTCGATGCTGTCAAATCTTCATTGCAAAAGAGTTTTTCAATGAAAGATTTAGGAGAGGCAGCATACATATTGGGCATAAAGATCTATAGAGATAGGTCGAAAAGACTAATCGGATTAAGCCAGAGCACGTACATTGACAAGGTATTGAATCGGTTCAATATGCAAGATTCCAAGAAAGGTTTCTTGCCAATGTCAAATGGCATCACTCTCAGCAAGAATCAATGTCCTAAGACATCTGATGAGCTCGAGAGGATGAGTGCGATCCCGTATGCTTCTGCTATTGGGTCCATCATGTATGCTATGTTTTGTACACGCCCAGATGTCTCCTATGCTCTAAGTGTTACGAGCAGATATCAATCGAACCCAGGTGAATGTCACTGGGCTATAGTAAAGAGTATCCTCAAGTATATGAGAAGAACTAAGGATATGTTCCTAGTCTATGGAGGTGAGGAGGAGCTCATTGTAAATGGTTACACTGATGCTAGCTTCCAAACCGATAAGGACGACTCGAGATCGCAGTCTGGTTTTGTGTTCTGCCTCAATGGAGGTGCGGTGAGTTGGAAGAGTTCCAAGCAAGAAACAGTTGCTGATTCCACAACGGAGGCCGAGTATATCGCAGCTTCGGAAGCTGCAAAAGAGGCTGTTTGGATCAGAAAATTTATTTCTGAGTTGGGTGTGGTCCCTAGTGCGTCCAGTCCAATGGACCTCTATTGTGACAATAGTGGTGCCATTGCACAAGCCAAGGAGCCTAGGTCGCACCAGAAGTCCAAGCACATACTTCGGCGCTATCACCTCATTCGAGAGATTATTGATAGAGGTGATGTAAAGATATGCAAGGTGCACACGGATTCGAATATTGCTGATCCGTTGACGAAGCCTCTCCCACAGCCCAAGCATGAGGCACACTTGAGCTCTATGGGTATTAGATACTTGCGGGATAGACTCTAGTGCATGTGAGAGAATGTGTTCTGTCTATGCTAATGTACTTTTGGATAATTGTTATCTGGTTCCATGAATAATTATCATTTACATTGATCAGCAAGTATGTGACTTGTTTGTGAAACTCTTTGTTTTTATGATGTTATTCTAAATAGTCCCTAATCTCATATCATTGTGTGGGACAATAATAATTTATAGATTAGCACATTTGACTGAATGATGATCATGTTTCACGGATCATAGATATGAAGATATCAAATCAGTAATGTGGACACATGTTAGAGAACATGATGTTGGATAGACCCACCCTGAGATACTGCTGGGATTGTTATTTTTAATGTACCATCAGTTGTTATCTCAAATGGTGTACCTACAGAATCCTTTGACCTGAGATCATCATTGATTCCAGAATGTGTAGTAACACACTTAGGGGCTTCCAAACGCTATTCCGTAACTGGGTAGTTATAAAGGTTGCTTTCAAGTATGTTATGAAACATGTCGTGGGATGTGAGTGATCAAGATGGAATTTACCCCTCCTAAATAACGGGAGAGATATCTTTGGGCCCCTCAAGGTAGTTGGATTGGAAAGTGCATGGCCATGCCAATGTTATTAAAGAGTTAATCATGGTGAATCCACTACTTGATCGAGTGAATGGTCGAGCTATCACAAGGGTGGCACGAATCTCGCCTTGAGCTTGACTGGTATCGTGTGGTAAAGGGATTGGTGCATGAGTATATCAAGGTTCAGCCGATATGATCTTTATGTGCATTTGGGAGTCAATATGTCCTGCTAGGTACCGCTATTGACTTGCAATTCGGAAAAGGGTTTCCGGATAGCGGCCGTTTACACATGAACCTAACGGGTCACACACTTAAGGGGATGGAATATAAAACTTGTACTGACTCTAGTGCAAGTGGGAGATTGTTGGTGATATGCCCTAGAGGCGATCGAGTTTGCGGATTGGATCTGCTAATGGGCTTTAATATTGATTAAAGGACCATTAGGGTTTAGAGTCATAATGGGTTTTAATGTTGATTAAAAGCCCATTAGCGTGCTCTATATAAAGATAGGCAGGGGCCAAGGCGCATTGAGTTTTTCCGAAAAGAAACAGATCTTGCCACCAAAAACCCTGGCCGCCTCCTATTCCCGAACTCCCTTCGAAACCCTAGCCGGGCGCGCGGTGCTAGCACACCGGCGCACGGCGATTCTATCCTTGTACGTGTGGATACCGTAGATGCGTTGCTACTATTGCAGTGCTGATCTACTCGGGACGTACTCGCGAGTACTCGGAAGGTGCTCGGGACGTGCTCGGGACGAGGTTGACGATCGACTACTTGACGCGCACGACGTTGGATTGGTCTGTTCCAACTCTTCTTCCGCTGCACTGCTCGTCAAGTGGTAACGATTCATGATCCCCTACTCGCATGGCTTTCTGGTTGAACGCGGTAGAGAAAATTTATTTTGTGCTAGCGTAGCCTACCCGCAACCCTTCAGCAAGATGGTAAGACCTCCCCCACTTGGACGTTGAGTTTACCCCTCCTCAAAATCTTAACATCTTACCCTGGTGCATTTCATTGTCGAGATCAAAATGAACATGAACTGAATATTTTGGGATTTACCAGAGCAGTAAGAACATGCTTTGTTTTTAAGTTACTTGTGTTCAACAAAATGACCAATAATTTGGACCCCTACCTGTTGTGGGCGCCTTTGTGGGCCACACCCACCGTCGCAAGAAGCTTGGCAAGGCCGGCCTGGCGGCCACAAATTCGGCGGAGGAGCACCTACCGTCGCAACAAGCATTTCCTTTATCTCTAGTTAGTTAAGATCATTTACTTAAGATTTAAGTCAGCTCTAATTCAGTTAGAGATAAGATTTGTTAGCATGGATTGTTAGGCCCCGACTCTATATAATGAGCACTGGCTGATTAGTTTTGGCAAGAAAGAATAAACCTAATTCCCCCATAAACAGCTGTCAGAGCATTTTCGAGAGGGCAACTACGCTCTTGCTACCATATTTTCCTTTCCTTAGCCATATCAACCCCCGAACCACTATTTCATAAAATAAATTCCCATTGATTGGAATCAAATTTCAAGCATCAATGTTAAACACGAACATCATGGTTTTGATTTTACATAAACATGATGAAAATTGAAGGCTGAGCATCTCATTAAGAACATTATATTTGGACTTACATTACAAGAGAACAGTCTGACACAGCTAGTTGTATTTCATCTAAATATGTTTAGGAGATTAGTAGTTATTTTATTATCTAATTAGCGTGTTCCTTTATTGCCTTATCTATTTTAGCAGTGCATTTATAGAAGAATTTTCTTAAAAAAAATCTTTTCTGACAATAAGGAGAAAACATAGTTTTGTGGTTATTATTCAAGCAGATTACCTTTTTGGAAAATAGCATGAGAGCTGCTGTTACTTCATGAAAACAAGAAAGATTACTAAAAAAGAATGTCAAAGTTACAATTTATTGAAACAAGGCTAAACTGCTAAAGAAAATATGATTGTATCTATAGTGAGTTGTTGGCCTCTTGCATGTTCGAAGTTCCAATTTGCAATTTATTGAAACAAGGCTAAACTGCTAAAGAAAATATCATTTTATCTATAGTGAGTTGTTGGCCTCTTGCATGTTCGATGTTCCAATTTGCATGAGTACAAGCTTAGCAACAGAGAATTTGTAATGTCATCTTTGATGCATTTCCTGCCGTTTGATGTATTGTGCCATTTTTCCAGTTTTATCATGGTTTTGTAGCATTGAAATTTAATTTGACTTGTGAGAGGTAATAAGTAGTGGTCTATGTCTTCTTAAGGTTATACGACTATGCTCGAGCAAGATTTGCATTTCTTTAGTGTTGTTAGCTATTGCTGGACAAATTATGATACATGTGCTATTGATTTTTTGGTATACACGGTGTCTTACCACCCAAAAGACTGAAATAGGAACCAATAGTAGATCTAAGCTACTGTGGTACTAATGCAGCAACTAGCATCAATGAAAAGGTCAGGTATGATCCTGTTTTGTGCTAATTTTATGATGTCGATGTTTGCTGTAAGACTAAAGATGATGGGAAGATGAATAGAGAACCAATTTGGTCCTCCTTATTTCACCACATCCTCCGCTTTGAGTTTGATATGGTCTTTTTGGCTTTCCATGCCTATTTTTATTGTGCGCTTAAGAATTTTGTTTCATAATCCATACCTTTCAGGAAGGGAGTGATTTGCCGAGGTCATGGCAATTTGACATAGCAAATGCATCGAGTCCGCGGTTTTTACTGTTTCAATATCAATGTGCTCAACTTACATTAGGTTGGTTCCTGTTTTTCAATAGCGATAGTTAGCAACCATTTTTAGCCTAACTCCTATATATTTTCTATGTATTGTAGTTATCTTGAATGGGTTTCAAAATAGCTTCAGATGGGCTCTTCAATTCTAATTTCAACTCACATCACCGTGAGAGCTAAAGCTATTGCACAAACTCTAGCAGCAAAGGATATATAAGGATTCAAGAGACACTTGTAGTTGTCATCTAAAAACATATGGAAATGTCATATTCTGCTGTGAAAATATATGCTGCCCTCTTTTGATCAGTTCTTTTGCACGATATTTGTGTAAGTCATCTCGCTTTACCGGATTCAAGCTTCAACAACGACAACGCTCCTTTGGGTTGGCATGGTGTGAGGTCTGGATGGAAGTGGTGCGGCAAGGGTAGGGGAGGAGGGAGTAGCCATGAGTGTGCGACAAGGCTAGGTGGTGTTCGTGGGTATAGCTTTGAGATGGGCTACGATCGTGCGATTTGGAAGCACTATAGTAATTGTGTATTCAATAGAGGAAGATCTATGACTTAGAAACATATATAATACTTTTTTTCAATAGGTGGTCATACTTTCTATGTTTTGTGATGCTCTTGTTACGATATATATATATATATATCGTATGGTTTTTAATATATGTAAACGAAATAGTTACAGCTTAATATTTACATATATTGAATTATCACTATTTCTCTTTTAATAAACATGTGGACTTCACGTGCACGCTTACCAATACATGATTTTTTTCCAGTCGGATCAAAATTTTGTTCTGATATTTGTAGCTTGTGAAATGAATTGAAATTGTGTAAAAGATGCCCAAGTACGACCTCGAGTGTCGAACTCTCTTTCCGAAAGGAAAACAAAGACTCAAACACCGCTCTGTCTTCCGGAAAGGAAAACGTTTACTCAGAGCCCGAGCCCTCCGTTCTCGCCCACGCCCCTCCTCCTCGCGCCAATGTCGTCGCGCCTCCGCCTCGCCACCACCGCCGCCTCCTCGCCGGCGCCTACACCACGCGCTCCCCACTTCGCCCTGTCCGCCGCCACAGAACGCGTGCACTCCGGAACGCTCAGCCCGGAGGACGCACACCACCTGTTTGACGAATTGCTGCGCCAAGGCACCCCCGTCCACGAGCGCTCTCTCAACGGCTTTCTTGCCACGCTCGCCCGTGCGCCGCCCTCCGCTGCCTGCAGCGATGGACCCGCCCTTGCCGTCTCCCTCTTCAACCGCATGTCCCGAGGCCCCGGCCCGCGGGTGGCCCCGCCCACAGTCCACACCTACGGCATTCTCATGGACTGCTGCTGTCGCGCACGGCGCCTGGACCTAGCATTTGCCTTCTTCGGCCGTCTCCTCAGGACTGGCCTGGGTGTCAATGTCATCACCTTCAGCAGCCTCCTCAAGGGCCTCTGCGACGCAGACCAGGCAGACGAGGCTGTTGACGTGCTCACTCGCAGGATGCCCGAGCTGGGATGTGCGCCTAATGTTATCTCATACTCGATACTTCTGAAGAGCTTCTGCAATGATAGGAGGAGTCAGCGGGCGCTCGAGTTGCTCCGGATGATGGCTGACAAAGGAGCTTGTGTTGACGTGGTTGCATACAACACGGTCATCGACGGTTTCTTTAAGGAGGGTGACGTTGCTAAAGCATGTGATCTATTCCATGAGATGATGCAACAGGGGTTTTCACCTGATGTGGTGACTTATAACTCAATTATTGACGCGCTTTGCAAGGCCAGAGCATTCGACAAGGCAGTGGTAGTCCTTCGGCAGATAGTTGACAGAGGTCTTGTACCAAATGCTGTCACTTGGAACACACTGATGGCCTCTCTTTGCAAGCATGGAAGAAGCAAGGAAGCTAGAGATATATTTGACTCCATGGCTATGAAGGGACAAAAACCTAATATCATCTCTTACTATATTATGCTTCACGGGTACGCTACAGAAGGATGCTTTGTTGATATGACTGATCTTTTCAATTTGATGGTAGGAGACGGTATTGTACCTGACCACCATGCTTTCAACATACTGATCAATGCATATGCTAAAGCTGGAATGTTGGATAAGTCTATGATTATCTTCGAAGAAATGAGGCAGCGAGTGAAACCTAATGTGGTCACTTATTTGACAGTAATAGATGCGCTTTGCAAGAAGGGTAGGATGAGTGATGCTCTCAAAAGATTTAATCAGATGATTGATGAAGGAATTGCACCCGATGTAGCTATCTACCGGTGCCTGATTCAGGGTTTTTGTACTCATGGTGGTTTGGTAAAAGCCAAAGAGTTGATTTGTGAAATGATGAATAAAGGTATGCATCCTGACATTGTGTTCTTCAGTTCAATAATAGACAGCCTTTGCAAAGAAGGAAGGGTAATGGATGCACAAGTTATTTTCAATTTCATTATACATGTTGGTCTGCGTCCTGATGTCATCATGTTTAGTTCACTGATCGATGGCTATTGTCTGGTTGGGAACATGATGGAAGCATTGAGAGTACTTGATGCTATGGTGTCAGCTGGCCTTGAACCCAATGTTGTAGTTTATGGTATACTTATTAATGGCTATTGTAAACTTGGAAAGATTGATGATGGATTGAACCTTTTCAAGGAAATGTCACTTAAGGGAGTTAAGCCCACAACTATTACGTACGGCATCATACTGGATGGGTTATTTCAAGCTGAGAGAACAGTTGCTGCTAAGGAAAAGTTCCATGAAATGATTGAAAGTGGAATAGCAGTGGACATTGGAACATACAACACAGTTCTTTTTGGACTTTGTAGAAATAATTGCTCTGACGAAGCAATCGCACTTTTCAAGAAATTACAGGCAATGAACGTGAAGATTGATATCATAACTCTCAATATTATGATAACTGAAATGTTTAAACTTAAGAGGATTGAAGAAGCTAAGGATCTTTTTGCTTCTATCTCAGCCACTGGGCTGGTGCCTTCTGTTGAGACATACCATCAAATGATGACAAATCTTATTAAAGAAGGGTTGCTGGAAGAGGCGGACAATGTCTTTTCATCTATGGAGAATGCTGGTTGTGATCCCAACTCTCAACTGTTAAATCATGTGGTCAGGGTGTTACTGGACCACGGTGAAATAGTCAGGGCTGGAACATATCTGTCTAAAATTGATGAAAAGAATTTGTCACTTGAAGCTTCAACCACTTCGTTGCTAATCTCTCTCTTCTCAAGGAAAGGGACATGTCAGAAAAACATAAACTTTCTCCCTGCAAAGTATCAGTTTCTTGCTGTAGCTGGCTGCAGTTGATACGTTATATCTGAGCTCAGGTCCCCACAAGACACTCTTGAGTTTGTTGTTTGTCACAAGGGATATTATCTGCACTCATACAATCGGTTCCTGATCCTTTTGTTTCTTCCTTTTGTGTTGAAATCAGAAGGATTCCAGTTAGATGTGATTTTTTTTTCTTCTTGTTGTAGGATATTGACCAAGGTGTTTAACGTAGTTGGTCGTATTTTGATGTATAATGAAATAACAACTTCTGAGTGGGAAGGTATACACGCAGTGGCGGACCCAGGGATTTCAGGGAGCCTGGGTTGGGTGCAGGCTGTGCCCGTGCAGGTTAAGCTTTGCCCAAAATTTGATCGGTCCAAATCACGAATTTTCTCATAGACTATATAGAGGTACAAAGGCGGATCAGGGCGGAGCCCAAGCGGGTGCCCAGGGTCGCCGGGCCCTGGGTATGCCACTGTATACACGTGTGTTTTTTTTCGCATGAAGCATAATGAATCAATGCAATCTGTTCGAGCATGGCTAGTGGGGGTGTTCTACCAAGTGCATGTTGTCACTTGGAATTCATTCATGGCTTCCCTTGGTTGATATGACCGATCCCTTCAATTTGATGGTAGCAGACGGTATTGTACCTAACCATATTGTTTTCAACATACTGATCAATGCATATGCTGAATGTGGAATGATGGAAAAGACTATGGTTTATCTTTAAAGAAATGAGTCAGCAAGGAGTGAAGCCTGACGCAGTCAACTTTTTGATGATGATTCTATCGAAAAATTTAATCGGATGATTTATCAAGGAATAGCACCGCACGTAGCTATTTACCTGTGCCTGGTTCAGGGTTTTTGTGCTCATGGTGATTTGGTGAAAGCCAAGGAATTGGTTTGTGGGAATGATGAATAAAGCTATGCGTCTTGACATTGTGTTCTTCATTTCAATAATTAACAGCCTTTGCAAAGATGGGTAACGGACGCACATATTTCTTTGTACATACTGATCTGCGTCCTAGTGTTAGGGTATATTTATTTGGGCTTATACTTCTAGTGCCAGCAGCCCAAATAAATGAAATTATTGAAAAGTAGTTTATATAGAAGTCAGAAGCCTGCTTCTGAGTAAATGAACTAGAAACTGAGAAGCTGATTGATAGTAGCTTTTCTGAGAAGTGGTATACTGAGAAGTTAAAATTTTGATATAAAAATCAACAGCTAAAATCTAAAAACAACTTTTTAGAAAAATCAAAAACACAGATTTTTAAAAAAACGAAAAGTAGAAGACCAAACAAACATGAGAAGCCCAAACAAGCATGCTCTTATTATGCTTAGTTCACTTATGGATGAGTACCGCTTGGTTGGCAAAATAGAGAAAGCATTGAGAGTATTGGATGCTATGGTGTCAACTAGCCTTGAATATGATACTACTACTATTAAAAAAACTTATTAGTGATGGTTCATAACTGATATCACTCTCAGTTTTTAACCGGCAATACGAACTCGATAATGGTAGTCGTTGATTATCACCATCGATTTGGGAACTTGACAGTGATATTCATATATCACTGTCAGTTTATAACACTAACCAACAGTAATGTTCATATTGCGTGTAGCCTTCTTGCCATATCACATATCACTGGTTATTGAGAGCAATGGGATATTTTTTTTCATTTTAACCCTTGTTGTCTGAAACTTTTGACGATTATTTAGGCATCAAAATGACTTCAAATAAAAATGTTGTAGATCTCATCAAGAGTTAGAATTTTCCTATAAGTATTATTTTCATCCAACTCTGTGTGAATATTTTATGAATTTCTGAATACCTCACTAAAAACATGCAAACCAACATTTGTTTTTGCATGCTTTAATATGAATCAACTTAAGCATTGCACATATTATTATTTCACCATATAATTACTACCGTTAGATATGATCATTTTTTCTAACTTATATTTTTGTATCATTTTATATTTTATCCAACTTGTAACTGAGTTGACCCACATGAAAGTCAGTAAAGAGTATTGCATATACAATATGTTAATTATTTAGTGGCTAAGCATTATATATATATACAAACACATACACACACCACAGTTCAAAAATTCGTCGGTAATCGAAAAAAAATCGCAATAACCGGGTATCTTGGTCCGACTCGGTTTCAAAAACAGAATGGTAACTGAATTTGAATTCAAAAAATTCAAAAAATAAAAAACTTCAAAAACAAATTCAAAAAAATCCTAAAAAATCCTAAAAAACCTAGACACAATTCTAAGACCTTATGTGGAAAACTTTTTCAAAAATAATATCGTTTGCATCATATCCTATAGGGAGGAAGTTTGAAAAAAATAAAAAAAGTTGAAGCGTGCGGCTCAGTTATTAACTCATGTTAAGTAAAAGTGCAACATGTAAACACATATTTTTCTTGTGTAAAACGTATTTTAGGAGAATCTTTAAAATTAATTTCACTTTATTTAGAGTTTTATTAATTTCTCTATGATTTTTACAAAGTTCACAAGCATAAAGTGAATATGTTAAGAAACAATACTGTAATTAACTTTTTCATGTCTACTATTATTTTTTCTATGTAAATCATAGTATAAATAAGCTAATGAAAGTGGTTTCACTAATTTTTGAGGTGTGATGGGTCAGTTATGAATTAATCTAGTCGTAATATATTTACACAATCATGCATGTTACAATAACTAATTCATAAGTTTATGTATTTTTAAAATAGATAGGATCATGTAAGAAGACTAACAAAATTAGTTTCATGATTTTTGGATTATCAAAGAGTAAACTATGCATTTAACTTGGTTTAACAAATACAATTTCTCACAGAAAATTTTAAACTTTTTTATGAGTATAAATACTTTTATCATGTAGATCATGTCACAAGAAAACCAACAAAATTTGTTTCAATTGATTTGAAGTCAGATAAATTAGTTATTAATTTTACAAGATTGAGATAATTTTTTGATTTTTTTGTTGAACTTCACTGAAAATCGAGAAAACCGCTCGATAAATCGAGAAAACTGAGCGGTTACCGAAAAAACCAAGTGGTTACCGACAATGCGAAAAATTCGAGAAAATCACTCGATAAATCGCAAAAATCACTCTCCTGAGTGATTTTTTTTCTTTCCAAATTCCAAATTTTGCCAAATGAATTTTGTCCGAATTTTTTTAAATTTTTGACCGGTTACCGTGATAACCGCGAATTTTCGGTTGCTGCCGAAACTCGGTACGGTAAGGTTAACCCTGCATGCCAGAAACACATAAACTTGCTCCCTGCAGAATATCAGTTTCTTGTGGGACCAGCCAAAGTTGATACATGATATACGAGCTTAAATCTCGAGAACACTCTCCTGAGTTTTGTTTGTGACAACTCACAAGGGATATTATCTGCACACAAACAGTCAGTTCCTTATCCTTTTGTTTTGTTAATTTTTTTTGAAATCAGAAGAATACCCATTGGATGTGAACTTTTTTTTTTCTTGTTGTAGGATTTTGATCAAGGTGTTAATTGTATTTTTATAGATATTGAGATAATAACTTCTAACTATATATAATAACTTTTAACTATATTATTATAAAACTACATCCGTAATAACTTCCGACGCTGCCGCATCTCACCCCAACGCACCTTCCCGACCTCCACCATGATGCCCTCCCCGTCCCTGGTCCCGGCCTCCTCCGGGATGTGCTCGGAACATTTTCCACCGCCTACAAATTCATGGCTCAATTTTCCACCGCCTACAAATTCAACCGAAAATTTTGTGACACCGTGCGGGTCATAGACAAAAAAAAAAAAACATATAAGAAAAGTGTTCCAAGTCGGATCAAAATTTTGTTCGGAACTCTCTTTCCGAAAGGAAAAGAAACACTCAGACAGAGCATGCTCCCTGGCGCCCATGGGAGCGGAGCCTCATCTGCAGCTTTCGTTGCTTCTCTTCTCCGCTGCCTCCGGTGAGCGAAGAGGCAGAGGGTGAGATCGGAACGGGGACTGCCGGCCGGAGGAGACAAGCGACGGAGCTATAGCCTATAAGTTTACCCGCTGGCTGTCGTCCTGTCCACCGCCGTCCGCAGTCCACCGCGGCAATGTCGTCGCGCCTCCGCCTAGCCTCCATCTTCACCACCACCACCGCCTCCTCGACGGCGCCTTCACCACGCTCTCCCCACGTCGCCCTGTCGCCGCCACAGAGCGCGTGAACACCGGAACGCTCAGCCCGGAGGACGCACACCATCTGTTTGACGAATTGCTGCGCCAAGGCACCCCCGTCCACGGGCGCTCTCTGAGCGGCTTTCTTGCCACCCTCGCACGTGCGCGGCCCTCCGCCGCCTGCAGCGACGGACCCGCCCTCGCCGTGTCCCTCTTCAACCGCATGTCCAAGGTCCCGGACCGCGGGTAGCCCCGCCCACAGTCCACACCTACGGCATCCTCATGGACTGCTGCTGTCGCGCGCGGCGTCTGGACCTAGCGTTTGCCTTCTTCGGCCGTCTCCTCAAGACGGGCCTGGGTGTCAATGTTATCACCTTCAGCACCCTCCTCAAGGGCCTCTGCGATGCAGAGCGGATAGACGAGGCTGTTGACGTGCTCACTCGCAGGATGCCCGAGCTGGGCTGTGTGCCTAATGTTGTCTCCTACTCGATACTTCTGAAGAGCTTCTGTGATGATAGGAGTCAGTGTGCGCTCGAGTTGCTCTGGATGATGGCTGCAGAAGAAATCGGCTGCTCACCAAACGTGGTTGCATACAACACGGTCATCGACGGTTTCTTTAAGGAGGGCGAAGTTGCTAAAGCATGTGATCTATTTTATGAAATGGTGCACCTGGGGATTTCACCTAATGCAGTGACATAACAGCCTGATTCATGGCTATTCGACTCTGGGCCAGTGGAAGCGGGCGGTTAGGGTATTCAAAGAAATGACTAGTCAGGGTGTTCTACCAAATGTTGTCGCTTGGAACACACTGATGGCTTCTCTTTGCACGCATGGAAGAAGCAAGGAAGCTAGAGATATATTTGACTCCATGGCTATGAAGGGATAAAAACCTAATATCATCTCTTACTCTATTATGCTTCATGGATACGCTACAGAAGGATGCTTTGTTGCTATGACTGATCTCTTCATTTTGATGGTAAGAGACGGTATTGTACCTAACCATCATGTTTTCAGCATACTGATCGATGCATATGCTAAATGTGGAATGCTGGATAAGGTTATGATTATCTTCAAAGAAATGAGGCAGCAGAGTGAGACCTAATATGGTCACATATTCAACAGTAATAGATGTGCTTCTCAAGAAGGGTAAGATGGGTGATGCTCTCGAAAGATTTAATCAGATGATTGATGAAGGAATTGCACCCATTGTAGCTATCTACGGATGCCTGATTCAGGGTTTTTGTACTCATGGTGGTTTGGTAAAAGCCAAATAGTTGGTTCGTGAAATGATGAATAAAGGTAGGCATCCTGACATTGTGTTCTTCAGTTCAACAATAGACAGCCTTTGCAAAGAAGGAAGGCTAATGGATGCACAAGTTATATTCAACTTCATTATATGTATTGGTCTGTGTCCTAATGTTATCATGTTTAGTTCACTGATGGATGGATATTGTCTGGTTGGCAAGATGGAGGAAGCACTGAGAGTACTTGATACTATGATGTCAGTTGGCCTTGAACCTAATGTTTTTAAATAATGAGTGATTCGTGCTTTGGTACAGGGTCAGAACATTGTAGTTAAGGAGCAATATATCTATGATAGGATCTTCTAGTACATGTTTTTCATGGACACGTACAACGATCGATATAGCGTTAAACGCCTCATTGCAGGTTATGCGTGAAGGGAAGGATGATCCCTTCAAAGAAAATAACCTAATCCAAGCCGTGTTCAAATTGTATGTAAAACCCTCCTATTCCACATTAACCGCTCTACTCCAACATGTAACCATTGATGACCTTAGGGCCCTCTTGCATGAGCGACGTCAAATGTATCTCAGGGTGTGCGAACTAGCCGACCATCCTTCTGTGCTAGGTTTCTCTATGAGGCAAAGAAGGATGGCGATGTTGCCTGACCAGTATGCATCTCACATCCAGGTTTTATCATTTTCTATTTGGTCACCTTACTTATCTTTTTTCCATTAATTCGAATGCTCCTCTTTTGCGTTAGGCGTTCCTAGAAGATGTTGAGTTGATCAACAAAGAAATTTCAAACTTCTTGGTGATGTATATGCTCTTCGGTTGGGGGGGTGATGCTTGGTTCGCGTAGAAGACGATGAAGATCGTGAACCTAAGGGGTACAAGAGTGCCCTCTACTATTCAACTAGAAAATGACGAGGCCGATAAGGTCGATGATTTCATGTCACCAATGCCTCAACGTTCGAGCAGCAATATAGGAGAAGGTTCACAGAACACTGCAAGAGTACGTTCACGCACCACATCAACATAGCGTACAACCAACAAGAAAATAGGACGTGCTCCTATCATGATAGCTCAAGATGACGATGCGGACAACGATTTCATGCCACAACATCCCTCCCTCCGAGGCCTCTATTTCTGGAGGACACTGAGGATCCTGAAGATTATGGTGGATTTGCTTCTATCCAGTCTCATAACTTCTAATCACCACTTTGACGATGACAACATCTTACTCTGATAGCATGGACTGGCCTAACTAGCATTCTTTCACTAGTTTACATCGCCATTTTCCACCGCCATCTTGAGATGATTTAGGTAATCAACAGCTATTCACTATGCATATTGAGATCAATGATACAAGAGAGGATATTGCTACTACTACATTTTAAATTGTGCATATTCAAATATAGCTAAGTGTTAAGGCTGCTCCAGCCTTTGAGACTACACGATGAATTAGGAATTTTGAAATATACATTTAAATTAGCAAATAATTTCTAATTTTGTCAATAGTTGGCAATTACTAATATTAATGTGTTTAGGCTCAAACCATGATATATGTTCATACCTATGTTTTGATTCAGGCTTTAGACAAGAAGTGACCAGAGCATTAAGTATAAAATAACAACTCCTGTGTCCTGACTCTATTTTTAGACACAAAATGACCACATGACAGAGCTTCAAACATGAAATGACAACACGCCTCTTTCTGCCTCTGTCGGTGGATGTTACGTGATGTAGCCGGTCCCAGCATAAAATAACAAACACGAAATGTTACATGATGCAACACATTTCGGTATAAATAGACAGCATCAAAGTGCCCACAACCGGTACATGCCATATTCGGCATATGAGGTATCAAATATGGCATATTCGGTACCTTATGTGTCGAATACACCTGATTTTCGGTATATGAGGTGTTGAATATGGGCTTTAGTGCCATATTCGGTATCTCGTGTGCTGAATATGTTCGAGTCTGTGTTTTTTCGACGTACGATGTATCAAAAGTCAGTTCGATAAATAAAGATTATAAATATAATAATATATTATTTATTTTGACAAGTACAGTCACGTATGTAGTCTAATTTTGGATCTTGCCGACAATGATGGCAACCATCGGCGGCGTCGAGCTGGCTTCACCAGATGGTGGCGCTTGCGCGCGCTGAGTGTCCCTAGGGACGCCACAGGAGCGCATTCGGCCTCGTGAGAGGGCGCCTCCCCAGAGGGCGAGAAGGAGCACTGTCGTGCTAAACTCCACTAGAGACGGTCAGCAATGCCCCGCGTCCGCCTCTCCTCCATCTTCACCAACCCCACGTCCTCCACAGAGCCTTCACCGCGCGCTCCTCTCGCCGCCTTGGCTGCCGCCACGGAGCGCGTGCGCGCCGGGACGCTCAGCCGGGAGGACGCTCACCACCTGTTCGACGAATTGCTGCGTCAAGCCGCCCCCGTCCCAGAGCGTGCCATGAATGGCTTTCTTGCCGCGCTCGCCCGTGCGCCGCCCTCCTCTGCCTGCAGATGTGGCCCTGCTCTCGCTGTCGCCCTCTTCCGCCGCATGTCTCGAGGTGCGGGCCGGCGGGTGGCGCCGCCCACGCTACATACCTATGGCATCCTTATGGACTGCTGCCGCCGCGTCGGCCGCCTGGACCTTGCGCTTGCCTTCTTCAGCCGCCTCCTCAGGACAGGCATGTGCGTCAATGTCTTTGCATTCAGCAGCCTCCTCAGGGGCCTCTGCGATGCAAAGCGCACAGAAGAGGCTATGGACGTGCTGCTCCACAGGATGCCCAAGCTGGGCTGCTTGCCTGATGTTGTCTCGTACTCAATACTTCTGAAGAGCTTCTGCGATGATAGGAAGAGTCAGCGGGCACTCGAGCTACTACGGATGATGGCTAAAGAAGGAGGTAGCTGCTCACCCAATGTCGTTGCGTACAATACAGTTATTGATGGCTTCTTTAAGGAGGGCGAAGTAGCTAAAGCATGTGATCTCTTCCATGTGATGATGCAGGAGGGAATTCCACCTAATGTGGTGACTTACAGCTCGATTATTGATGCACTATGCAAGGCCAGAGCAATGGCCAAAGCAGAGGTAATCCTTCGACAAATGGTTGATAAAGGTGTTCCGCCCAATACCGCGACATATACTTGCCTGATCCATGGATATTCCACGCTAGGCCAGTGGAGGGATGCAGTTAGGGTGTTCAAAGAGATGACAAACCGGGGTGTTCTACCAAATGCTGCCACTTGGAACACATTGATGGATTCCCTCTGTAAGCATGGAAGGAGCAAGGTAGCTAGAGATATTTTTGATTCCATGGCTATGAAGGGACAAAAACCTGATATTGTTTCCTACTCTATTATGCTTCATGGGTACGCTGCAGAAGGATGCTTTGCTGATATGACTGATCTCTTCAATTCAATGGTACGAGATGGTATTTTACCTAACCACCATGTTTTCAACATATTGATCAATGCATATGCTAATCGTGGACTGATGGATGAGGCTATTCTTATGTTCGAAGAAATGCGGCAGCAAGGAGTGAACCCGAATGTAGTCAACTATGTAACAGTGATGGATGCACTTTGCAAAATGGGTAGGCTGGATGATGCTATGGACAAATTCAATCAGATGGTTGATAAGGGACTTTCACCTAACAGAGCTGTTTACCAGTGCCTAGTTCTGGGTTTTTGTTCTCATGGTGATTTTGTGAAAGCCAAGGAATTGATTTCTGAAGTGATTAATAAAGCTCTGTGTCCTAACAATGATTTCTTCTATTCCGTAATAAACAACCTATGCAAAGAAGGAAGGGTAACGGAGGCACAAGATATGTTTGACTTCATTGTATGTATAGGTCAGCGGCCTGATGTTATTATGTATAGTTCACTGATGGATGGATATTGCCTGGTTGGCAAGATGGAGGAAGCACTGAGAGTACTTGATGCTATAGTGTCAGCTGGCCTTGAACCTGATGTTGTTTCTTATTGTATACTTGTTAATGGATATTGTAAAATTGGAAGGATCGATGATGGATTGAGTCTGTTCAGGGCAATGTCACTTAAGGGAGTCAAGCCCACAACTATTATGTACAACATCATACTGGATGGGTTATTTCAGGCTGGGAGAACAGTTGCCGCTAATGATAAGTTCCATGAAATGATTGAAAGTGGAATACCATTGGACATTGGAACATACAATACACTTCTCAGTGGATTTTGTAAAAATAATTGCTCTGACGAAGCAATCATGCTGTTCAACAAATTACGTGCAATGAATGTGAAGATTAATATCATAACCCTCAATATTATGATCTCTGCAATGTTTAAAGCAAGGAGAATTGAAGAAGCCAAGGATTTGTTTGCTACTATCTCAGCCAATGGGCTGGTCCCTTCTGTTGAGACATACCATCAAATGATGACAAATCTTATTAACGAAGGGTTACTGGAAGAGGCGGACAATATCTTTTCATCTATGGAGAATGCTGGCTGTGATCCCAACTCTCAACTGCTAAATCATGTGGTCAGAGTGTTACTGGACAACGGTGAAATAGTCAGGGCTGGAACATATCTGTCTAAAATTGATGAGAAGAATTTATCACTTGAAGCTTCAACCACTTCGTTGCTGATCTCTCTCTTCTCAAGGAAAGGGACATGTCAGAAACACATAAACTTTCTCCCTGCAAAGTATCAGTTTCTTGCTGTAGCTGGCTGCAGTTGATGCCTTATATCTGACTGAGCTCAGGTCCCCACAAGACACTCTTGAGTTTGTTGTTTGTCACAAGGGATATTATCTGCACACATACATTCGGTTCCTGATCCTTCTGTTTGTTCTTGTTGTGTTGAAATCACAAGGATTCCAGTTAGATGTGACTTTTTTTCCTTCTTGTTGTAGGATGTTGACCAAGGTGTTTAACGTAGTTGGTCGCATTTTGATGTATAATGAAAGACTTCTGAGTGGGAAGGTATACACGTGTTTTTTTTCGCATGAAGCATAATGAATCTATGCAATCTGTTCGAGCATGCACCTGCCACCTTGAGAACATTCCCAGTGTACATTTATATAGATGATATTAATTAAACAGGTAGTTTGCCTCATGTAGATGCATTTTTTGGCAGATGTCATTCTCGGTGATCTGCTTGATATGTTACGGTTCATTTACTCTTGGTTTGATAAATTTGTTGTATATGTTAATGGCTAATGTCATCTGTATGTTATTTTCTTGCTCTGACTTGAACATAAAGGGTCAGATTATAGAGATGTGAAATTACTGTAACATTTTAATGTTTTCTGTGATCCCAAATTTATTCTGTTGAGAAATCACTGTCGCTGCTTTGTATAACAGTTTCAGCGAACCAATGCACTCTTCTTGTGTAAAATTGGGCTGAAATACTCACGTTAGTCTGCTTTGAACTACTTAATGCGTCTCAATTAGAAATCGTGAAGCTGACACTTGAAGACTTCGTTTCGGCAAGTGTCATATGGTTAATCTTCTTCCAGTGGTCTTCCATTCAATTTCATGCTGGTCAAATATTGTTGGTTTTGGCAGCTCATTGTTCATCAGTGTGCTGAGGTTATGCAGAGGAAGCCGCAAAGTTCAGTTCTTGATGCTGATCTAGGTAGAGATTAGTTATCCAAGTTTCGGAGTTTGGACTATGAGCATATCTGAAAGGAAAACAAACACTCAGAAGGAGCTTCTTCTGCAGCTTTCGTTGCTTCCCTTTTGTGCAGTCTCCGGTGAGTAACTTTAACCTATTATACTTAGATACCCCCTGATCTGCTGCTTCCAGTTAGCGAAAAGGCGGAGGGTGAGATCGGAACGGGGACTGCTGGCCGGAGGAGACAAGCGACGGAGCTATAAGGGTTTGACTCCATTGTGGTCTTGGGAGGCGCCTGCACAGCGTTGTCGAAGAAAGATCTGACTCCACTGCGGCCTTGGGAGGCACCTGCACAGTGTCATCGAAGAACGGTTGATTCTGTTGTGACCTTGGGAGCTACCTGCACAGTGTTGTCAAAGAAGGGTTTGACTCCACTGCAATCTTGGTAGGTGTCTGCACAGTATCGTTGAAGAAGGGTTGACTCTGCTGTGACCTTGGAAGGTGCATGCACAGCGTCATCAAATATTGTCTGACTCCACTGCGGCTTTGGGAGGCGCCTGCACAGTGTCATTGAAGAAGGGTTGACTCCACTGCGACCTTGGGAGGTGCTGCACAGAGTTGTCAAAGATTTCACATATCTGTGAACACGAAGCTGGAGTACTTATCTGCTTCATCGAAGGTAGACAAGGTTGCAATAGCTACGAGAACATGGTTAGGCGATAATAATGAAGAAATGCATCCTAACAAACCTGTTTGATGCATTTTTATGTTGGAATGTAGGTTTTTCTTGTGTCACTGAGCTATGAGGTGACCCCAAGATACGACTACAAGAGACTCTTTCCTTCGGAGACGATGAAGAGTCGTAACAGTTTTATTTAATTGTATGATGTTGCAGTGTTCGTGTGTGAAGAACACATGTTTGAAAATGCTTCTGAAAACGATGAGGGTTCCCCAAACTACCTTGTCGGCTAGAGCACGCTGATAATCCTATACTCCCTGGGGGGTTGTATTTGTGAGTGGCAAGGATTCAATATGGATGGGAAGCAAGCTGTGGTATGCTTGCCTCTATTTTTTGTGAGGGTGGTGGACGATGGTCACTCTCCGGTATTCGCAGTCTTCGTGCTACCTTTCGATGGTAACTTTCTTATACATTTGTTTGTACTTCTCCCTTAACATTGGGAGCGCTTTGATTTGATGACACCTTCACTTGGGTGTTTTGAACTTTGATTGACCTTCATCGGGTCTTTGAGTTTGATTACGCTTTGAACTTGATCTTTGGATTACGAATGCCTTTGAGGTCCCACAATCCACCCTCTGCGGGACTAAACCTCGCGGGCAACTTCATGTACAAGACCCTTGTTTACGTCACGCCAGGGTGGCAAGAAGTTGCACACATATCCACGACTTACTTCGGGAAGGTAGCCCTCTCTTGCTCTTTTCCTATAGTCATCCCCGAGTGATCTTGTGCTGGGGTGGAAGGATTACAGGATTGATGAACGACTGGTCGCTTCGGAGGTAGAGTAGGTCAGCCTCGAGGCCCAAGCGTTGATAGGGGACATATGTCTTCGGTGCAGTGTGTTTTCATAATCACAACTTAAACTGCCACGACGCTTCACGCGTCTCTGGAGGTGAGTCCTGTGAGTAGCTATACCTTGAAAGCACAACTCGGTGATGGATAGAAAAGCCATGATCACTATTGGGTGGATCAACACCCTTTGTTCATAAAAAAAAAGGTAACTTGCAACGAGCCTTGGAGTTCTCCCTTTTCAATGTTTTCATCCAAGGGGAACAGATGAGAGCTCTAAGCAAAGTATTTCTTGAGAAAACAACCATTAATATGGGGCATTGGATGAACGCCCTCCTGGTTGATGAGTTGGTAGGTGCCCACATCGTAGACTTGCTCCACAACATAAGGCTCTTTCCTCTTTGGCTCGAACTTACCTTTGCTCTTGCCGGTGAGTATGATTGGGTGCCTCAAAATGAGTACTAGCTCACCCTTCCTGAATACGCCAGGTTTGACAAGCTTGTCATATGCTTGGATCATGTTTTGTTGATAGAACTATAGATTTTGGAGGTCATTGAGGCATCCTTCTTCAAGCACGTCTAATTTTTGGAGCCGAAGGCGAACTCGCTCGTCTTGTGTGATCTCGTTGTGCATGGCAATCTGAAGTGCAGGGAGCTCTAGCTCAAGAGGTAGAATAACTTCTGTGCCGAAGACGAGCGAGCAGGGCGTTGATTGTGTGGGGGTATGAACAGTGACCCAATACACACATAATGCTTCAAAGAGACGATCATGCCAGTCCCTCTTGTGCTTAGTGACTATCCTCTTCAGAATACCCACTAGGGTCTTATTGAATGCTTTAGCCAATTCATTGGTTTGAGGGTAGTACCCTGTGGATTAGTTCCACTTAATCTTGTACTTTTTAGCGAACTTGTAAATCTTGCTTGATTTAATGGACAACCCGTTGTCGGAGGTGATGCAATATGGAACTCCGAAGCGGTAGATGATGTCGCGCTCCAGGAAGTTGATGATGTTATCGGACTTCACTTCCCTCAAGGGAATTGCTTCCACCCACCTAGAAAAGTAGTCAATGGCAGCGAGAATGAAATGCTGCCCTTTAGAAGAGGGTGGCTCAATTTTACCTATCACATCAATATCCCATGCATCAAAGGGCCAAGAGGGTATGGTAGGATGAAGTGGAACTGGGGGACGATGCTTGAAGTCCCGATGCACTTGGCAGTCATAATAGGATTGTGCCACTCGTATGCAATCGGTCATCAAGTCGGGCCAATAGCATCCAGAAAGCTTTAGGCTATGGTACATTTTTGGCTCGCTCTGATGACCATCGTAAACTCCTGCATGTACTTCTTTAAGGGCTTTGTCATCCTTGCTTAAGGATAGGCATCAAAGTGGCATCTCATGCCCGTAAGATCGTCGATACAGGACTCCCGCTTTGTATATGTAAGATGGCGTCTTGCTATAGGGTCACTTGGCAGATAGTCATGCCTGAAATAATCTAGGATGGCTTGCGCCAATCCTCCTTGTCGACCTCAGTAGTCATCATGGTGTTCACTTCGTGGTCTTGAGGGATGAGCTCGAGTACTGCTAGTAGAAGCCACCTCTCTTCAACTTTCACCTTTGCCTTCTCATCAGGTAGCACGAGGGATGTGGCTAGCTTTGCAAGAGCGTTTGCTAAAGCGTTCTTGCTTTGAGGAACGTGAGTGACCTGTATGAGCTCAAATTTCTCCATGAGCTTGTGAGTGGCTTACTAATATGGGACCAACTCGGGCTTGCACACTTTGTAGACTTTGTTGATTTGCCTCACGATGAGTTGAGAGTCTCCATACACGTGGAGGACCTGAACCTCCATGGAGAGTGCAAGAAGAAGTTCGAAGATGAGGGCCTCGTACTCAACTTCGTTGTTGGAACATTGCTCTTTAATCAAGGAAAAGGAATGGTATAGCCTTTCGCCTTTGGGGCTCTTGAACACTATTCCCGCACCGGCTCTCCTATGAGGAGTCCCGTTGGGGTCGGGCTCCATGCGTGAAGCACCATTGAAGTAGAGTTCCCATGGAGCCTCCATGTCAACTATGAATACTCCTTCATCGGGCATGTCAGTGACTAAGGGAAAATCATTAGGTACGGGATGCGCCGCTAGGAAATCAGCTAATGCCTGCCCTTTGATGGCTTTCTGAGGAACATATGTGATGTCGTACTCCATCATCAACAACACCCATTTCCCAACCCTTCCTACAAGGGCGGGCTGGCTTAGGATGTACTTTACAAGGTCCACTCTTGCAATCAGCTGAACCTCATGAGCTAGCAAGTAGTGGTGGAGCTTCTTGAGCGCTAAACAAAGCTTCTCAACGGGGGAGTAGTTGCATTCAACTCCCACTATAGTGCGACTAAGGTAGTAGCATGCGACCTCCTTTCCTTCGTCATTAATTTGCCCAAGAAGGGCACCGATAGAGGTGTGTTGTGCTGCAATGTATAGGATGAGAGCCCACCCTTTGATAGGGGCATCAACACAGGTGGATGAAGCAGGTACTGCTGAATGCTGTCGAAGACATTTTGGCACTGGTCGTCCCAAATGAATGACACACCTTTCTTCATGAGCTTGGAGAAGGGCTGAATGCGTCTGGACAAGTTGGAGATGAAGCGTCTTATGTACGCTAGCTTTCGTTGTAAGGACTTGAGCTCCTTCAAATTCTCTGGAAGAGGCATCTTGAGGATCGCCTTTATCTTCTTGGGTTCAATCTCAATGCCTTAGTAGCGGACGATGAAGCCTAGGAGAACGTCGGATTGCACGGCAAAGGCACACTTGAGCGGGCTCATCTTGAGTTGGTACTTGCACAGTCTCTCAAACACGACATGCAAATCCTCTTGATGACACTCTCGCTCTCGTGTCTTGACCACCATGTCATCGATGTAGCACTCCACAGATTGATGGATGAGGTCATCAAAGATGACCGTCATCGCTCGCTGAAATGTAGCCCTTGCATTGTTCAAACCAAAAGGAATTACTGTATAGTAAAAGTTACTTTTCGGGGTCATGAAGGCTGTATCGATGGCATCATGCAGATCTGTAGGACCGAGAATGGTGACTAAAGGGCGGGGGGGGGGGGGGGGGGGAGGGGTGAATAGGAGCCTTACCAACTTCTTAGATGTCCTTTTCCTAATCTTTCACCCAACGCACCTAGAAAACAACATGCGGAAGCCAAGACTTAAGAGAAACACGTTGTTCCTGAGTGAAACTCCCCCTGCTTGTTCCTGAGTGAAACCTTAGGCCATAAGTCTAGCTTTGAAATCTTCCTGAGCGCCAGACCATTCGATGTGTACAAATTTTCCAGTGTCGAAATCATCCGGCAAGTGCAAATTTTCCTGGCTCAGAGACAAAAATGCCAACTCTATTTTTCTCTGCAACTTTGGTTAGTCATGATCATAATTGCAATACATGGGCATGCTCATATAATCCCAAAATCATCAAACCACATCAACAACCTTATCAATCACTCATCACAAATAAACCGAGGCATATTTCAACTTGGTTTCACAATCTTCCCCTTGATGAGTGCATTGACAACTCTTAAGGCACAAAGAATTTGGTTTGAAAACTTCTAACAAGAGAACCTCATCCAAGTGACCAAAAGAAAAAGAAAGAACAAATCAAGGTCACTTGGCATAAGAAAG